>NC_063222.1:5605020-6230687 GCF_020740725.1 Corvus hawaiiensis
ACAAAACTTTAGGACTGATTTGTGTTTAAATCACACAAACATGCCATGACAAATACTTAAAAAATAACATATGGAAAGTAGCTTAAAAGAAAAAAAAAAAAGCCAGTCATTCTTGCTAATCCTAAATATCAAGACACTCTTCAGCTGGTTATAATATCAAAACTTGGCGAACAAAATGTCATAGCTGAATCTGTGTGAGACGCTCCTCCCAGTTTCATTCAATATGCAGTTGGCCTTACTTGTGAGGAAAACATATTGCTGTTTCCTATTCACTTGGCATTGACTGAAGGTCTCTGGTCCTCTTCTGTGAGCCTGCTGCGCAGCCAGTCATTCTGCAGCTTTACAAATCCATGAGGCTCTGCCTGCCCATGGAGAACTCTGCAGGTCTCCTTGCTGATTTCCAGTCTCTCTTGACTCAAGTACTACTGCTAGGTACATAATGGGATGGACAGGGACAAGTGGGAAAAGTGACAAAAAATTCTCCAAAAAAATTCTTCAGAGGACTTTATTTAATCAGTGGAAGGGAAAAGGACTAGAAGGACTATGGCAGTTTGTAGAGCAAAACTTAAGTAGGGAAACACAGCAAATTGTCTTTGCTACAGGAACAACCTACTGAAATTCTGATAAGAAAACAAAGTTCATATAATCTAGCAACAGTTTGAATCTCTTCATTTACACTATGGAACAGAAACATACACTTTAATACACTAAACAAAGCTGAGTATCTGAGACCCTAAGACTGGCACACTCAATGCTGACCAGCTACCAAAGCCTTTTTAGTAAAATTTGGGAATTAGTAAGAGTGTAACTTGTTACAGAGATTTACTTTTCACAACCATTATCTGTTAAATGATTACCAAACACATCCAGAACTCTTGCAACATTTGCTTTTGCATAGAAGTTACAAGCATCAACGGAATAAACAAAATCTTTACTTCATGACCCCAGGAATGCTCACTCCCTGCCCCTCTCTCCCTCCTTTAATGTTACTCAGGCCCATCTCTTGACAAAGCAATACTGTTTGCCATATCAGTTTCTGGGCCAAATAAAGGCACAAGAGTGTCTTAAGTTTCTATAATTACGCAACTGAACTCTGGAAGGGGTAGCAGGAGGCAGGATGATAGTGCTATCATGTGTGATCATGCGAAAAAAATGTGCCTTTATATGGTGAGAAGTGTAAGAAGGTTAAAAAAACCCAAAAAACAACTAAAAGCAATGTTTTTCAGCAGTTATTAACTGTATTTCAAAGATCCATTTTCTACTTCTCTCTCCAAGAAAAGATTTTATACTTCAGCAGAAAACTCCAAGATAAAAGAACTTTTTATTTCGCTGCATATTTTAATGGTAAAATCCATTCACCACCGATGTCTATACCCTAACTTGCAGCCAGAGGTGGACACTTTGTGCAACAGAGCCCTCATCTTCTGGGCACCTCAAGGTTATTTACATAGCTCATGTATTCAATGTAAGAAAAGAAGAGCCTGAACAACTCTATATCCACACTGCAGAACAAATGGCCTATAACATACTACCCCACAATATTTTCTTCACAATATCCAAGAAGATTTTTAAAGGGATTTTTAATTCTCTTTTCATAAAAAGATGTAGCAGATGCACACATACTTACCCAAGACAGAAATTTGTTATCTGCCCCAACAGCAGAGTAGCTAAATTAGCAACTATGTTTATAGCAAAATATGCAAATTAATACCTACAGTTGTTATGCCTAGACTTAGCTAATAAAAAGGCATCCTCAAGCAAAAGTAGTAGAATTGCAGCAAACACTTCAAACCTTATTGAATCACACAGTGCTGCTAAACAAGCCTTATGGACTCTGCTAATTATCAATGCCCCTCATTTTTGACTTACTGTTGAAGCCGAGGAGTTTAAAACAAAAAAACCCCAACAAATCCAATCAAACGCCTGCTAAATTAAGAAAACAGTCAAAGAAAACAGCACTTCTAAAACTATTTTGATGGAATAAAGTCCTGACTGAAGATTATTTATGTGGATGAAGATCTTCCGAACCGTGGCTTCTCACTATCTGCTTCAGTTAAGATTTGAAAGTCTAGCATATATGCAAACTATTCTTTTGCCAGAGTTTGGTGTGGAAGATTAATGCATAACCCCTGTTTGCTAGTGGTTAGGCTAGAAATTGTTTAATCCCGCGAGGAACAAACTTACAATAAGAAAAAATAAACAGAGCTGTTAATTGTAGTTTCAAGCTCCCAGCATATAAAATTATATTTTCACTTATTTTCAAACATAACCAACCTAAATATTTTTTCTATAACAAGACACTTTCAATACTAGAACACTTTCTAAACTGATGGGTGACGTATACACATCTCATACAACTGAAAATTAATTAGAAATACACTTTCTTTTAACTGGAATCACAGAGCCAGTTTTTTCCAGGAATATGTTTTCTGGTCTTTGCTTGTGGATTATGAGACATGCAAATGCCTGTATAAGGTTATGAATGTATATGTATAGATATATATACACACACACTGCTAAAAGACCACCTTTAAGTACTTCAGTAAACAGCCTTTGCTTTTACCATTTAGTAGAGTTCAATAAAAGCATGAGATCATCTTCTGCATCAACACATTTCTCAGTAAAGGAACATCAAGCTCACACAAAGCCTTTCAAGGAGAAAGGGTTCAGTATCAGATTCTCCCTAAACACAAGAAGACTCAAGCTCCCCATGAGAACGACAATTCAGTAGACCAGTGCATCACCAGAGAGCTTCAGTTCTGAAAGCTGGAATTCTCCAAAAGTCTAAAATCCCTTGGCATTTCTTTCCTACTTCGTATCTCCTGCCTCAAGAATATCAGGAAGCTTTCCTGTCAAAAGCAGCACCTTCATCACCAGTTCTAGGTGAGTAGTTTCATCTTACTACACAGAAAGCTGAGCAGCTGTGGCCTATTGTATCAGTCAAGGTCTACAAAAGATATTACTAGAAATAGCTACTTCATTTATTAGGTTTAGATTTGCTAAGGAGACCAAAATATTTGCATCCATCCACAGAAAAAGATTGCAAAATATGGTTTGACAACTAATTTTAGTATGACTTTAGCTCCAAAGTCCGTAATTGAGAAACAGTGCAAATACTGCAGAATGAACAGACCATATGATAATCATTCAGTCTGCACTCCTCCTCCTTGCAATTCTGTGCAAGCCCCAATTTTTCTTGTGGTGCAATCATAGCATTTCACTAGTGTCTGCAGAGGTGCAATGGTTTGCTTACAAACATGGCCCAATAGGAAGAAATTTTCAAAGCTAAGTGCTGATTTTTACTGGAATGGGGAAGGAGGACAAGGGTAGAGTCATCGCTGCTTATTGTGACCACACAATTTAAGTGCAGCAGCAGCTACTGAGGGAACTTCGGCACTGAATTGCTGAGATGACCCAGATCCAAACCAAAGCTGCTGAGACCAAAACCAAAGCAGCCCTGGCTTGAACCCCCCCCACTGTGGGTTCCCTCCCATGACCCCTCCTTCAAGTCAACATGAACATCTGATGACCACACTGGACATGCACCTAAGAAACTGCTCTGTGTTATGAGACCCTTTTTGGTAATATTGGTCAAAACTCAGAGCAACCTGTCAGGCAACTGAATTCTGAGTTCCAGGGAATGACTCTACTGACCCAGGAGGAAAACCAAAGGATCAGAAGCAGGGGAAGCTACCACTTGGCAATACCATGCCAGATTAGACGACTGCAAAGGCCCTCAACCTTCAGGCTGTAAATCCAGCACCTCCATTAGCTGGAGCTGTGGCGCTAATTAACCAGCTCAAAGTGCAGTTCCTATCAAACTCAAAACTGCAGATGAGTACTCCTATACCCACAGTAAAACACAAGTCACTGTGCTGCCAAACTTCACCATGAACACAAAACTATATCAAACCCATAAAATACTATAGACTCCTTGTTATCCAGTCTCCGGCCTCTCTTTAAAAAAAAGACACATTAACATATTCTTTGTATCATGTTTCTTTTGGATTTGGGATAATGATTTAAAGGAATCCTCAAATGCTTAAACTGCAGAAACATGGATTAACTAATGCACCCATGCACTCATATTGAATTGTATAAAACATTACTATAAAGAACTGATCAGTGCCAACAAATCTACAGTTCTAGTGGCAAAACTGCTTTTGGTCTATCCCACCATGCCATTCAACTTCATGGCACTCACTTTTGGGTAAAGCCACAGGTGAGTGACTAAGAGCCACCTAAATTCCAAATTTCATGATCAACTGCTTTAAGACTCGGTACTGTAGACATGATCATAATTTTAGGGATATATTTTCAAAAGAACTGATCTGTCATATCAGAATAATGCATGCTGCCTCTCAACACACTTACCATCACCCAGTGCACCCTAAGCCAGGGCTATGGCAGAGACACGTATTTGCCATCACCTCCTCTTTCCCACCTCACTGGTTCCAGAACCAGTGATTCTAACACACAGGCCAAAACAGACAAGTGAGCCAGACTAAACACAAACATCCTACTTCTGCTCACAGAAAGGGTCCCCCTGTACAGCTGCCTGCACCACTGTATCAACTCTGGTACATAAAGTGGATAGGCAGAAGAATGCTATAATTTTAATTATTTAAAAGGAACAAAAATTCTAGGTTAAATAAAATTTACAGCTACACTGAGAATACTTTCAAAGCTTCAAAAGTTAACAGAATTTATTTTTTTGAACCAACATACTTCATTATACTGAAGACTAATTAAGCAGCACAAAGAGCTCATATGGCATGCTACTGTTCTTCGCACCAAAATCAACTAACAAAGTGAACAGAAAATTGCAAGTGCTCAGATTTACCAACAGTGTATGAAAAAAAATCTTATATAAAGGAAAAATGAAATTGAAGGTAAACTTCTGACTCTTTTTCTGATAGAAAAAAAAATGTACCAGGATTACTTGATGCAATACATAAGACAGGAAGAAACATTTTCATTTGTGTCTAAAGAATGTGAAAAATTGCTCATACTTTTTAATATTCTGTATCTATGTGTAAGAACACTTACATGTAATTGTTTGAAACAACACAAGCTTTATCAGGGTTAGACAACAGTGACATTCAATACTGTAGAGCAAGTCTTTCCTACTAAGGAGAGAAAATGTGATATAAGCCACAATTAGTGAAACTGCTTAGAACAGAACCCCCAACTTTGGTGCAGAGGTAGAACAGGAACAGCACTAACTTGGTCTCTAGTATCCCTCCATACACAAAGTGTGCTGATTGAGACCTGATCACTGCACACCACTAAGCAGGATCTGTAATCACTGTAAACACACTGCCTTGGGAGCAAACGTGTTAGCAAAAGTACTATTACTACACAAGAGAAACCAGCTTGCTTGCTTTCCTGCTAAATATACACTTCATACCCCATTTCAAGTTTCACAACAGCATGACTGGTACACCCAGCCTGAATGTGGAGAGCAGGTTGAACCAGAAGAAACATTATGAAATGCTGAGTAGCTTTTTTAAATACTAGTGAGCAAGAACAGATTGCTGGGAAGTTTAGTACCATTTGGAAAATAGGGGACCATGGATGCTCCAAACTGAAGTAAAATTAGTAGCAAAACACAAATCAAAACCAGTTAGCTATCAAAAACTCAACTACTCTGCTCTTACCTTCAGATATTTTCTATAATAAGAAGAAAAAACCAAGGTTATCTGAAAGTTTTAATCTTTTGAAAGACGCTTAGCACATCTCCTCCCCACCACCAAGCTCTAACAGTGTCCAGTTTCTGTATTAACTACACCAACCAGGCCTGCATATCTGTACTTTCACTTGCAATAACAAAACAGTACAGTATCAGGAATGTAAATATGGTAAATAAAGAATGAATTTTGTAAAATTCACAAACACAGATAGCTTCCAGCTTGTCTTTACAAGCAGTTTTCTAAATTATAACCTCTATCTGAGCAAGGCCAAAATAATTTTCATTTCCAGTGTTACTGAACCAACTCTTGAAATTCCCTAGATATGTGGCTAGCAGATGCACAAAATGAAATGTTTTGCATGGAATCATCCCAGTACAAAGTTAAGCTGTATTCCTTCCATCAGCCTAATGTCTTCTCCATGACTGATTTTTTCAGGTGAGTCAGAAGACTCATCTGCTAGGGATAGGAACAAAATAGGAGACTTCTTATCCCCTCCTCAGATCAAGGTCTCTCTGCTGCAGCAAAAGAAGGCATTCCTAGTACCTCTATCCCAAGCACACTTTAGGATTATTAGGCTTTTACTTCTTGTGATAATATCACAAATAAAAAAATGATGAGAAATTTTCAATTCCAACAGTCCAAACAGTCTAATATTTACTGCTCCAAGGGTTCAATGGAGGACCAACACTTTGGGCAACAGGGAAAGGCTGTCACTGTCTGTAGTGACTGATATTTAAGTCAAAAGATTTTAGCATCTCTAGGAGTAGTTACTCACACCTAACAGTCTCTGCAGCTCTAAGATTCCCCCCCCCATCTTTCAATACTTTCATCTATTTTCAGTATCGACATTTTCAGATCTTCTCATTAGAACTGTTACAACACAAGTGAACAAGATGTTAAGAATCAGATTTTTGAAATATGCTCGGTAATGATGTATTATTAGAGTAAAATAATGGCAGAACATTGCAGCAGATCACTAAGAAGTAAATGTCAGTTTACTTGAAAAGGAATTTAGGAGCAGGGAACCCTGAAGTATTTTGGCACAATGCTTTTTGCATACTATAAACTCTCTGAAACACAATATTGCCTCTCTTAAAGGAAAGCTAGAGCAGTCTGAGTTAAGCATAAAAGAATAAACATATGCTGCAAGAAGGATGAGGGACTACTGCCTAGACAGAAAAACAGATTTTGAAACAGTACTCACAAACTGCAAGTAAGGATATAATGAGGTACAAGATTTGTAGAGCACAGAACTACTTACCCATGACAATTTTGTCAGACAAACAGATGTGTTCAAGCAACTGCTAATATTAAAAAAATACTGTATTTGAGACCATACAACTATCTACTCATAACAACGAAGCTAACAGTCAGCAAGAGAGAAATAACATACGTCTCTATAGAAGAGAAGTTTAATGAGCTCTCACCAAGGGAAAAATGCTGAGCTATTTTTTTTCAAGTTGGACAGGTCCCCTAGGTTTGCCACCCAAGCACAGGCTGATGAGTCTCAATCAGTAGAATGTGACACCACATGATCATTAGCCCCTCCACCATGCCAGCACAAGCAAGTGCCTGCTACACACGACTGTGTGTTATTACATTGCAGGGGACATATTCGAACAACAGTGTTGTTGTACAGCATTACGCAATACAAAATGTGAGCAATAGCCCTCTCGGGATCCATAAGAAAACCAAAAATAATGGTTTCCCATCCTTTTACCAATGCTTAGTAGTCCTACAGAACTAAGACCGTTCTCCACCGGCAAATGCAATTATTTCACTTGGCATTCGAGAAGCTTAAATACTAACCAGTCTGTGGCTTTTTCTTCTCTCTCCTTAATACACAGAGGAATTACCCTTGTGAAAGACTACATAAGTAAAAAATTCGAGATATCTAACACGGCCCGTGTCTCCGCTCAGACCCAAGGCGAAGGGAAGAATAATATTAAAAAATAATAACACTAGAAGAAGTAGAAAAAGGCACGATTGAGAGACTCGGGCGAAGCCACCGACAGACACCTGTGCAGTAAAGAGAAGAGGGGCCCTGCCGTCCCCTACCAGGCCCGGGCCTCGAGCACACCCCGCCACGGGGCCCGGCCGTGGCGCTGGGTCCTAGCTCGGCTCCCGCCGCTCCCCAGGGCGCCCCGGCCTGGGGACCCCCTGTTCCCGCCGGCGGCCCCCGCCCTGCCCCGGCCGCGCCGCTCCGGGGCCGCGGCCTAAAGATGGCGGAGGCGGCCGCGCTTCCCTGGCTACTCACCCGCCCCGCCCAACACTGAGCCGCACTCACCGCCCAGCCAGCCTCTTGTACCGGGACTCCGCGCCCCACCGACACCTCGCCACCCGCCTCGTCCTCCTGGCCCCGGCAAGCTCCGCCGCCGCCTCACGACCCGCGGCCGCCCGCCATCTTCCCTCCGCCTCCCCCGCCAGCAGCGCACGCGCCCCACGCCGGCGCGCACGCGCACTACAGCAGGGCGCGCGGGCGGGGGCGCCGCGCCTGAAGGGCCGCGGGCGGCAATGCGCGTGCGCCCCAGCGGCGGGGCGGGGCGGGGCGCGCGCCGCTTCCGAGAGCCCGCCCGGCTGGGGCACAAATCACAGGGCGGGGGCGGGCAGAGGTGCGCGCATGCGCAGAGAGCGCAGCCGCGTCCGCCTCGCGGGTGGGGAGGGCGAAGGGGGCCCCGCCGCCAGACAGTGCCGGGCCGGCGGCTCCAGGCTTGCCAAAAGGGGCAGTGCCGGCGGCCGGACCGATAACTGCTTCCGGGCACGGCTGTGTGCTGTTCTGTGCTGCTCCGGGTTAGTTCTCTCACGCTCACCAAACGGCCAGGCGCTACACACAGGCCGCCTTGTGTGGCTCCCACAAGTACTTTTGGAATGGGCTGCCCTGGGAAGTGGTGGAGTCACCGTGCCTGGAGTCACCGTGTTTAAGGAAAGATTGGAGGTGGCACTTAGTGCCACGGTCTAGTTGGCATGGTGGTGGGTGTTCCCTCAAAGGTTGGACTCGATCTCAGAAGTCTTTTCAAACTTTATTGATTCCGTGATTCCCTTCTTTGTTCCCATCACCGGGCTTCAAAACACAACAAGCAAAACCTACTAATCTCAAGGCTCGTAATTATCTCTGTGTTTAGGGTAGTGGAAATCTGAGATCGTTCACAGATGACTAGGCCTGTTACACCCCTCCTTGGCAGTCCTCAGGGTGCTTACAAAGGCGTCATCAAGTAGTACTGTGGGAGTGTAGATAAAGAGGTGCAGAATGGCTTTTCTCCCCTGAATTAGTTGTGATTAAGACCTAAGAGTCTGTGTGTTTAGATGAAAATGTCTTAAAGCTGCTTGAACAGAAGCGTTTTACAGAACAAACCAGGTTCAACAGGAGCAGCTACTGGGAATCAGATGCTGTATCAAAAGGGGACACTAAGCTTTATAAAATGAAGATTCACGACCTTGTTTTTTCCTTCTTTGGTTATAATTATTCTGACCCTGTTAAAGTTCCTGTGGTTGGTTACAGATGCATGTCTGGTTTATAGGCGTGCAGGAGCCACTGCCACCCCAGCACACACACAAACGCTGTTTGAGGTAATGTGCTCCAGCTGAGGTGAGCCCAAGCAGTTACCACACACCAGTACAGCACAGGAGCAACATTACATTTCTGGTAAGACCTGAAATAATATTTCTCTTCCTTTTGCAAGATCAGTGAGATTATTGCTTATCATCACAAGTAGTGTCTTAACACATCTGTCTGCCTCTTTGTCCCAATGTTCTTTCCTGCAAAATTGTCCTTCTTTTCAGGTGTGGTGGTAAAATTACAAGACTTGAAATGGCTGGTTTAAGAAGTTTATCCTAACCAAAAGAACATTCCTTTCAACTAAAAGCTAACAATTTGCGAATCTCCCAGCTGCTGAGCTGTGATAACACTGGATGTGTGACTCCCACAGGCTGGACCAGAAGCCACCCCTGCACTGTGTCACATTATTTATTGTTTGGTTTAATCTCAGAATTAGGGCAGTTAGCAACCTACTTAAAGAGTCCATCCCTCCAGGGTTGGATACCTGGCTGTGTTAACACCAAAATTACTGGGTTTCTTCACCTTTTTCTTTTCTGTAAGAGGATACATATTGGGTGTCTGCAATCACTTGGCACAGAGCAGGGGAGCAGAGAGGGAGATGCTGCCCCAACGTTTTCTCACTGTGATCACAGTAACACCTCTGATCTGTCCTAAACTGCACTTGGGTTATTACACTCTTGGAGTCCCCAGATCTCCAGGATCTATTTATTAAAAAGGTCCTCATTAACAAAATCATAATATGTACCTAATGTTTATAAAACACACAACTTTAATTAAAAATATTTTTTAATTTACACTAAACAATAATAGGAAAATATTGAAGCTGTAAAAGTTCGCTGTCCCAATCAAACAATAAAACAAAGAAACAAAAAACCCACAGAAATTGATGCTGCCAATCACTGAACCTTCTGAGAACCAAGAACAAGTTTCCCCATCCTTTAGAAGTTCCTAAAAACCACGAAATCACATCTATATTTCTGCTAAAAACCAAAAACGTTGAAAATTTACAAACTGTGGAGAGGGATTAGGGAAGAAACAAATACTTCAGCCTCTGGGAAAAGGCCTTTCAGGTTCTTTGCTCTCACAATACAGGGGGTCCTTGCCAACATACACATGGAACAAACCAAAAGGATGGTGCTGATCTCCAGTCTGCATGCACCTGTGGCAACACAGCACTGGAGTACCCTGCATCCACAACCACCCTCACTCAGCCAGGAGCTGGACTGATCCAAAGGGCTGAGAAACAGCCCAAGTCCTCAGGTTTTTCTGCTCAGATAAAGGGGCTGAGGGTTAACCTTAATACTGGAAGCTGCGTTTAGTCTGAATGTCATCGAGAATCTGTTGTAATTCTTCATCTTCAAACCGGCCCTCCAGGCTGCAAGATAAGAACAGTAAGGAGACATTAAAGGTTTCAGAAATAACCTCTCCCCATTGATTCACTTCAGTCATAACTCCGTCCTGTCAGTCTCAACACACTGTCACCCACCTGTGTGTAACCACCAGGAACCACCTGTAACATCACTGTACGAAGAGCGCTCTAATCCCTATGCAGCGCTGCTTCTTTGTGTGACAAAACTCTGTTCTTCCCAGAACCTTCTCCTGAGTAATGTCAAAACATGCTTTCAAAAAAGGCAAGGCAGGTGCAGGTTTAAGTAGATCTCTAAATGAAGTCATGTAGATGCATGCTCATAAGCCAGTCCATTCTTGCTATGAAATCTTAACATAAAATCATAGAATGGTTTGAGTTGGAAGGAACCTTGAAGATCATCTCATTCCCACCCCTTGCCATGGGCAGGGACACCCTGCACTAGACCAGGTTCCTCAGAGCCTCATCCAACCTGGCCTAGAACACTTGCAGGGACGGGGCAGCCACAGCTTCTCTGGGCAACCTGTGCCAGGGCTGCACCACCTTCACAGGGAAGAATTTCTTCCTAGTATCCAGTCTAAATCTACTCTCAGTTTGAAGCCATTCCCTCATCGTGTCACTGCTCTTGTAAAAAGTCTCTCTCCATCTTTCCTGTAGGCTCTTTCCAAGTACTGGGAGACCGCAATTAGGTCATCCCAAAGCCTTCTCTTTTATATAATGACAAATAAGGAAGAAACTGTAATTCAGATGAATGTTTCATTCCCTTCTCTACCTCAGGCCACGAGGTAACCAATCAAGACATGAAGAAGCTACTGCTCCCCCCTGCATTATCCACAAAACAGTTCATTTGCTCCAACAGAAAAAAACTCCAAGGAACATAAACACAGCCAGCTAAGAACCCCAGTTGAAGAGGTTTACACTTGATCCAGTAGAAGTTCTCAGAAGTGCATTAGGGACATGTACAAATAGTGTGTTGCTGTCAGATGAGTGGGTAGGGGAAGAAAGACCAAGACCAAATGTTCTTCCATCGATGGAGTTGGATTGAAGAGAGGGCACGTGGGCACGGCTGGCTTTAGGTCACAGGAAGTATACAGCAGTCTTTGTACAGTATGTAAGTGCTTACCTAGGAATCAGAGCTTTTGCTTCCTCAGCTGTCTCAGGACACAAGTTAGCCAAACATGCCAATTCAAACTTATGGAGCTTCTTCTGGAGTAGTAAACTGTAAGGAAAGACAAGAATTTGATGAAATTACAAGATAGAAATGTAAAGGGGCTTAAACTGAGGCAAATGTTTCTCTTTTTGCACACTGCTTTTGGCACTGAAGTAATTTTTTCCAGGAGAAAAGACTCATTATATAAATGCATAGAGGAAAAAATAAAATCCTATCTGCTAACTCCACTTCCCCTGGATTATTCTGCAAAGTCTAGAAAATCCTCCCATTTAATGCAATCAGCTGTCATTGAAATACTGCAAACAAAGCAGTTCAGAAGCCTTGACCTGGACAAAGTATAACCCTCCATCAAGAACTTCTTGCCTCGTTAGAAAGACAAAATTCAGAATTAAAGAACAAATCATTCAACACCACTAAAATGTACTTTCATCAAGCAGCATCAATATTGCAGATCCAATTCTCTAATACAGGGCTACACCCTGACTTTCCAACTCACCTGCGCACGCTGGCGATGGTTTCGCGGTTTTTGAAGCGGCTGAAGCGTGCTGTGTAGTTCAAGGTTTTCATGAACACTTCTGACAGCTCCTGCTCATCCTCTGCGCTCTCGTTCTGCTGCTTGCGATGCTCAAGCAGCATATGCACCTCGGAATTCAGAAGAGTTTCTGCAGTTTCAAATTCTGCAGTCAAATGAGAGAACACCAGCATAAAAAAAGGTGAAGTGTGTTTGAAAAGGGGAGTTACACAAGTTTTGTGTGTAATTTAGCTCTGGGTAACAAGTGAAAATGTGTTTCGTGGCAGTTGTGTGAGCTCTTTCACCAATGACTGGGCAGCATTTCATACTGAAAATGCTGATAAAAATGACACTTCGAGTGACAATCCAAGGTGTTGGTCTTTTTGACCATGTATTTTACACTTGCAGCCCTAACATTCAGATTTTTCCATATTTGTGCAGTATGTTTTCTTCACCCAATTTTGGCAGAAGTAAAGCATGACTTGCTATAGAAAAAAATATTTAAAACTCTAAAACTCCACAAAATTCAGAAGTGATGCCACAGTCTTCAGGAGTCTCTGAGCTCTTGAAGTAAATATGAATGCTGTTGAATGTTTTAAAAAAGGCTTCATTTACTTGAAAAGTTAATAGACCTACTGAAATTTTATTATCAGGAAAACAAAAAAATTTAACCAATCTTAACAAATTCCCCCCCCCTTTTAGCCAACTTTGAATTCATTCATCATCACCATAACCACTATATGTATTCCAATAACAAGGTCTTTCAACATCAGCAGTATGAGCTGTCAAAGCAACAGTCAGAGGCTGCACCCCAGAGTGCCTGACAGCACTGTTTTATACAAGCAGATACAGGGACTGCTAGAAAGGAGCTGGCAACTCTTATTTTGCATTGAGCAGTAAATTAGCTTGGGCTAAACATGAGATTTTAGCACAAAAAAATACAAAAATTAGTCTTCCAGAACTTCCCTATTGTTCATAACTGAAAAATGCAGCAATGCAGCACAGTGTCCATCCCCCCCCCCCCCCCTTTTTTTTTTTTCAGGGTGGCTCTGAGGTGTAAACACATTTCTAGAATTTCTACTGAATTAATTTTCTGGACTAAAAAAAAATTCCACAGATGGTAAATGTCCATAGTTACAAACTCTTGATCTGGACAGCTGGTTTCTTAACTGCAGCAGTATTCACAGATTTCTAGAACAGCTGAGGTTAGAAGGGACCTTAAAGCCCATCCCATCCCATCCCATCCCAGCCCCTGCCATGGGCAGGGACACCTCCCACTTGCCCAGGTTGCTCCAAGCCCCGTCCAACCTGGCCTTGGACACTGCCAAGGATGGGGCAGCCACAGCTTTCTCGGGGCAATTGTGCCAGGGCCTCCCCACCCTCATAGGGAAGAACTCCTGTGTCAAAAAACATGACTGAAAAAGTAAAGCTTTTATCAAAAACCAATAATGTTTTCACTATAACCTGACAAGATTTTCTTTTTTTTTTTTTTTTTTTAATACCGTACGCACACGTAGCGGCCTGCATAAGAACTGCCATATCTTAGCAATCATGAGGTCCTTAAAGATATACAAATCATTTATTATCCTGCTTTTTAACACTCCAGCTTAGTAACTGGTGGAGGGGCCGGGACTTGAGCAGCGCTCCGGTCCACGGAGCCGCTCGGCGAGGCTCCGTACCCTCACAGGCGGCCGCTGCCGGCCTCCAGCCACCACCCGACCGCCGGCCCCTCGTCAGTCCCGCTCGCACCTTTGGGGAAGACGAGCTGCGAGGCGTCCTCCTCCACATCTGCCGTCCGCGGGTCGCTGCCGCCCGCCGCCATCACCGGAAAGCCGCGGCGGAAAGGGCGGCCCCGCCTCAGCGGGAGGGCGGGCGGGCCTCAGGGCGGGAAGGGCCCTGCCCCGGCTGAGGGGCGGGAACGGCCCTGCCCCGGCTGAGGGCTGGGGGCGCGGCTGCTTCTGCCTCTCTCCGAAGGACCGGCGGCCGATTCTATCCTGGGCATTGCTGAGTATAAAAGAGCTCGGTTGCTGCTGTGGGGCACTGAAAGTAAACAGCGGGAGTAGGGAGTCTGAGTGTTCTCGCAACAAAACAGCCCTTAGAGGTGTGTTTAAACTCGCTTAGCAATTAGCTCCTTTTAGAGAGGGAAAGCAGTGGGGTGCTGAATGTATGTATGTATGAACAGAGGGCAAATAGCTGTGGCAGACCAAGACTCTGCAAGTCCCTAACAGGAGGGTGTAGCCTGGGGGGCGGCCTCTTCTCGCAGGCAACAAGCGACAGGACGAGAGGACACGGTATTAAGATGCGACAGGGGAGGGTTAAGTTGAACATCGCGAAGAATTTCTTCACAGGGAGGGTGATAAGACATTGGAGCGGGCTGCCCAGGGACGTGGTGGAGTCACCGTCCCTGGAGGTCTTTAAGGAAAGATTGAAGGTGGCACTCAGTGCCATGGTCTAGTTGGCAGGGTGGTTTTCACTCAGAGGTTGGACTCGATGATCTCAGAGGTCTTTTCCAACCTAATCCATTCTGTGATCATGAACCCAAAGCCTTACAAGGCACGAACCAGGGCCCGAGAGCTGGAGTGTGGGAACACTGAGGGAAACAGTACTCGTCCTTCGCACGAGCAAACTTTTCTTCTGCTTTGTCCCTTAGGAAATAACCAAAGAGCTCAAAACTGCGCTGGTGTCCCTCACCAGACTGCACAGCAGCAGCTGTTTGCCCAGGAGCACCTGAGGGTTCTGAGGCATCAGATGCATCTTCACACCAGTGGCAGCTACAACCAGCTCCATTTTGCTACCAGAACATCCTCCAGCTAGACAGCAAACCCCAACCCCAGGAAAACTGTGACTGTGCCAGAATTTCTGTCTAGCTCACTGTGATTAATAGACCTCGGACTGTAAGGAAGGAGTATTGATATCATAAATAACACACTTCATAAGGAAGGTTAATTTTCAGACTATCCAGAAATAATCTACAGACCCCTAAAAGTCATAGCCAGGCTGAAAATGAAGTTAGTTCTCCCAACACTGCCAGCAAAATAACTTACGGAGCAGTGTTTTCCCTAGAGAGCTCACATGTAAGTGCCTACCCAGCCTAAGACTCTTAAAGTAATCATCTTATCAGCCCTTACTATGTCATCCTGCACCCTTAAAGAAAGACAAAAATAGACTGTTGAAGGATTTATTATGAAACCACTCCTGTTCTCATAAACTTGTATCCGTGCCTAGGTGAATGGTTTCCTGCATGCTGGGAAAAGGAATAAATTAAAAATAATCTAGAAGAATGTGAAGAGATCAAATAATAGATTTTTAATATTTGTTATCTGGATAATGAACATAGCAGAGAAACTGATTGGAAAGTAATTTGCTAAGTGATACAAGCAGAAAGACATTCAGGAAGATGGAATGGAAATATCTTGGGGAACATCTGGCAAATTAAACAATTTCAATTAGGCTTACAAGAAAACAAGGAAATGCATGCCAGATTGAGGAGAGAAGCATTTAAAATCACTTGGAATCCTGATGGTTTCTCAAATAATCCGTCAACTCAGAATGTCATGATTCTCAGAGCAATAGGTAGCTCACAGAGGTTTCAGTTATTAATTTCCCTTTTTGTTTTCCCCCAAGGATCCATTCTACTTAAGTATATAAAACCAAGACTTTATAGGTACAGTTAAAGAGGCTATCATGAAAGATTAAGTTTATTATCACTGATGTGTTTGGTTAAGGGCAAAATAAAAACATTCCTGAATGGAAGCTGCTCTGCCCCTCCCCCCCGCCCCCCATTTAAAAAAATATTTAAAAAAATAAACTTATAAGCCCCACAGTAAATATTGTTCAGCTGCTGCAACAAACAAAACATAGCAGAATACCTGACCTTTTGTTATTTTTAAAATGCACTGGCTTCTTCCTCACTAATAATGACTGTTCTGGCATTTATCAACAAAATATGCATAGAAAAGTGAGGTGAGCTTGATTAAAATAAAGTGAATGACTATAGGAACTTTTAGACAGCTTTACTGGTGACATCCTAAAATAAACTGACTGAAAAAAAAAAAGAATACTTGGCCAAATGTAATTTATAATGAACAAAGTCTCTAATATTCTATATTCCAGGGCAAAAAGCTTTGATCCTTGCTGGAGACATGGTACTGAGTAGCAGATTGTTAGACAGACCTATCATAGTAATTCCTATGTTGCCACAGTTTAAACACAGATCCTGTACCAACTACCTGCACCTACACAGACCTTACAAAATGCTCAGCTAACTATCTCCATGTAATCAAATGTAGGAACAACTAGCAAGGATAATTATTATTAGCATAAACCTATTTTGTCATATGCTTTCCTTCTAATTCATCAGCAGAATAAATTTGATTTTCCTAGGAGTTTTTTAAGCTTTCTGACAGTAATTGTGTCTTTTCTGTGGAGTGCCAGTGTGATACGAGTCGATCTTTGTGGAGATAACCACCCACTGAGAGCACCATGTGCCACAGGAGCCAGCATTGCACAAGACAGGCATGATTTTCATCTGTGTACTTGAAGTATAACTCTTCAGGTTTAGGTTTTCACACCATTTAACCTTTATTTTTACTCCATTTAAAATTATATATCCAAAACTATAATGAATGAACATGTATGAGCAAAGTAAAGTTATATTAATATCCAGTAAGAAAGTCATAGTAAGACTCTGAATGCAAAGCTGCATGATCTATTCAGTTTTTAAATACATATATGACATTATCAACTGGTTGTATAATACATAATTTATGACAGAATTAATCTGATTATAAGAGCAGTCTAGCTGACCATAGAAAAAATAACAGTTCAATAATATGGATGTTGTTCAACTTGTAGAATTATATACTTGTTTTAAAGAATGTGGTAACAATACTCTTCTGTGCTTGCTGTGTTTTGTGAGTGATCATCAAACATATTCACAAGTCATCTTTTCCCAGCCTGTGGCAAAACCATCCTAGGAACTCTCCTACCATACTGTTCCATGTCCTATCAGTATACATATTAATTTATTGAGTTGCATAGGAAAGTGTTCCGATTTTCATTTTTATCTTCAAGATAAAAATGGCATTTCTCAATCACAGATGAAGCAGATTTCTTTTCTGTGTTAAAAAAATGCTGAAGTATTCTTCCTTTGAACTATCCTCTAGAAGTTTCTGCTAATTTTTCTGTAATTTTGTTCTAGAAGGAGGCGAGTGCTAAATGACTAATTCATTTTGTTTCTTATTTCAAACAGAAGTAACAACAAAAGAAACTGTTTCCAGGAGAATTATCCTGCTTTATATTGAGCCTGGATTGACCTATTTCAGTGTGCAGTAGTCATATGTGCACCCTTCTACCTGGCCTCATCCTCCCTGTGAGCTGCTGAGTGTTCCTGCAGTCACGGAATGCAACATGCATGGAAGAACTTCTGATGAAAGATTTTATGTCTGACTGATTCAATAGGAAACCAAAAAAATCAAGTAAGGAAAAGCATATGACACTAAAATACATAAATTAAGTCACTGTATTCCTGCCAACAAAGCTGAGAGAATATACTTGATAACTCCCCTGGGCACATGACAGCAGTGGATGGTAGGGATATGAGCAACTTCAGAATTCACAAGGAAATTCAACTGGAATTCACCTGGAAATCCTGTTAGTCACAGCATCTGCCTCACGTTGCCTAAGGGATTGACTTTCTAGCCTTCCTAGTACCAGCACCTGAAAATAGGTTTTTGCTTTGGAGTTGCACTGAGATAAATGAGCTTCTCAGGCACATTTAAGTCAAAACTACCCTCCCCCTTGGTTTGGTTGGTGTTTTTTTTGGTCTTATGACTGTTTATTGACATCCAGGGTTGCCCTTCCCAAGAGCCACAAGCAGAAAATGTAGCATCTCTAACTATACAGCTGCCATAGACAGAAAGTTAACAATTATCTGAAAATGTATGGAAAAAACCATGTAAGCCAGAGATATAATTCAAAACTATCCTACAATTCAGTTAATCCTGTCCTGTCTCAAAGCAAATGTTAAAATAGTAAGAATCTTGAAAGATGGGTGTTTTATTCCACTGAAATAAGATTTTTACATCACCTGAGGACTATAGCCCTAAAGTATAGACAATTTGTTCTCAGTTCATTTTGGAAGACAAAACCACAAAAGAACAATTTTGAGTTTCAGAAAGATTTACAGTACTCTGTATGTATGTGCTTTATACATTCCACCATCATGGCAACTGATAGAAAGTTACTGTCAAGCAAACATTATTTAAGGATACAAAGACACTACTATGCCATTATTAATGAAATATATTTAATATTTGGTTTTAATTTTCCTCCTATTTTTCCTTGCTTTCTTACAGTGAGCCCGTTTGATTATTGGTGTTTTACCAGACAGCTGTCATCCCACTCTGGCAACCTTCCTGGTTTTGAATATGTGGTATAATTTACAGGTTTGCTACTCATACCTGTAATATATTGTTTGTCTTTCTAGATGAGAACAATTTCATCTTATCCCCCACAGAGACTGTGAGAACTCATATAAAGAGGACAGTACAAATAATCTTTATCCATTATGATTTATTCTCTACAATACTTCATTAGAGGATAGAGTTCAATTATTTACACTCAGAAATTATTATATAGGTAGGAGGCAACCAAGTGTAATATAAAGAATTGGTCTGACGTCTCTGCACTGTAGGTCAAAAGAGGTCTCCTGCTTTAAGGAAATAAATTAACCAAAAAAACCCCCAACAAAACAACATGTAGTTTCTGAATACAAACAGAAAACAGCACTAATAGTCAGTGAAGACTGCAGAGGTTTGTTAATGTACTATGAAAACAAATTATTCTGTGCAAAGGTTAAAATGAACTCTTAGATTTCCTTACAGATTTTTTTTTTTCTGATAAATTGTAGATATGTGATATTTTGACCATATAACATTCCCAAACTGAAATGGCTTCAGTTGAGATTGACTGTTGAACAACATGAAAAAAAAAAATTAAGAACCTCACAGTGGAAACATTTCAACACTGACAGACTCCAGTGATCAAAGACATTCTCCTGTAGTTACTGTAAAACAAAGACATTTCATCATTGCAGTGAGATTATTTATCAGTTGTGGTTGTCATGAGAATAAGCCCTTCTAGACCAAAAGGCACTTGCTTCTAAGGATGAGCTAATCCACATCAAACCAGGTAACAGTTGTTTTGAGGAGTAGTTCTAACCAGCTGTCCCAGCCAAGCAACCACGGAGAAAATTTCAGATCAATTGGCCACTGATTTTGGTTGTCTCCATCTTGAGGGAATTCAAACTACAATTTGTTCCTAGTTCACCTCTTTCATCCTTATGCATAGCTGCCATGTAATGATCTAGAGACGGGATTATTTCCTGAGACCACCTGTCCTTGTCATACATTTCTCTGAGCTGACTTAGCTATTGACACAGTTTTCAACTGATTTTATAGCTGGACCCTTATGGGACTAAAGCTGAGAGGGCCTGTTCCTTAGGCAGCAGACCAGTGTTTCTGATCTGCCAGGTTCTCTTCTCACTGCAACAAGACAAGAACACAGTACATATTTAGAGGCATTTTTGTTTTGTTGTTGTTTTTTTTTTTTTTTTAACAGACTGAGGGGGGAAATAGAAGTGGGAGAGGATAAGACTTCCCCAGTCCCAAACCATCTGTCCCACTTCAGGCTTAAACCAACCAAGTTACTCAATCCTAAAATTCTGTTCTTTAAAAAAATGACAACTAACCCTCCCCACCCCACCCTTTAGTCATCCCCTAGTCAAAGAAACTGAAATCAGGAAAACACTATACACTGTTGAAGACACAGAACAGGGCAAACATCTGAAAAAGAAACAGTATAGTTGAAAAGCCTGGCACTGTATGCCTGCATGACCAGTCTCACTGAGCGTGCTCAGGGGTGAAGTTTTAGCACCATTTTTTTGCCTTTTTTTAAACCTTTTAGAAATTAAATTCTAACATAGAACACTTGAACAGTAATGAGTGTAGCCCTATGTATCATACTGTTTGACAGCTGAAACGTGAGTGGTATGCCTGGAGCTGACCCCACCCTCCCCCATCACTACATGGCACCTGGGAGAGTAATTACAAACTGGAGTGGTTTGTAACGAGACTCATTTATTCTCAGCAGCAGGAAGTCATGAAACAATCCTTTCATCTTCAATTGCTTTTCAACAATATCACAAGGGAAAAGTGGCAATTTGTAAGAATGACCCAATACAGAAGGAAAGCTGGGTCAATATTGCACCGTTATCCAGAGGAATCTCCCTCACATCTCTCTCCTCCAGCAGAACATTTCACCAACATGAAGCAAAATGGCACAAATTGTGCCTTTCTTCCTTAGGACCAGGAACAGCACCCTGCAGTTCTCAGCTTCCTACCAGCCCTATTCCCTGCCATACCAAGGCATAATTTCAGGCTTCAAACACCAGCCAATTACAACACACAAGCAGTTTCTAAAGAGCTATGCAACCAAACAGCCATGACTCTGCTATGCACTTGTATTTTCTTCCCTGATCATTACTGACCCTCCAGAAATTTGGAAAACCAACCAACCAAACCCACCTCAAATTATATTCTGAAGTCCAGTTATCTCATTGGCAGAGTGTCATAATTTAGAGTTTATGACATCCCTCAATGATGCAGCAGAATAACAACTGATAACTTCCTTTTAGAAAAGAGAATTTCTTGTGATCATCAACCACAGGAGAAAAAATACAGAATGCACATGAGTTTCATGCAGTTTGGGCAACACAAATTTCCCCACTCACTGCCTGGATGTGACAATGACTAAGCCAAGTAAGATTAATCTTAACAGCAAAACTACAGAGCTCCATTCCATAGACCTGCTACAAACTGGAACACACTCACAGCCCCTAAGATCAGTAGTCATACTGGCAAAAGTGGCTGTCCTATCAAAAGGAAGGTCCCCAAGACTGTTAGCTTAAATTAAACAAATTTCCGTCACCTACTCTCACTGGTACGACTACAGTCAATGCTCTGCAAGCCCCTCCCCAGCCCTAATCCTATCTCTTACAAATATTTGGAAACAAAACTTGGTCATAACAAAGACTGTCCAGGGACACTCGAGTGTCTTTTCCTCTGTGTACACAGCATGTGCCATGTCACTCTCTTACAGGCAAAACAGCATTGCATTTCATAGCAGGCTTCATCACCAAGAATCCAACCTACCAAAGATCTGAGCTTAAAGCCTTCAAGGGTTTATTTAAATAATGGATTAATTTTTCACATGTTTTCTGTCCATGAGGATGGGGTGCTATCCAGGTGTTCAACCCTCCCCAATATCATGATGTCCGCCTGTGATGCGTGGGGACTGCAATCAGCTCTCAGTACACAACAGATACCAAAGGTTAAAAAAAAATTAAAAAGAACCTAAAAAATGTTTTGTTGGACTCCGTTGCCCAGGCTGCCAGGGGAATGCTCCTACTTGATCTGGGGGGTTTCCGTAACAAACAACTCAAGTTTCCAGAGTGTCAGTAACACCCAGGAACAGATCAGTCCGAAGCAGTACTTTCACTCCTAAAGGTCTTCTGCACCTCACGACAGTTCGTAGGCATGGAGCCCCAATCCAACTGAACCCCCACTCGGAGGGAAGGCTGAGATAAGGCTTGGGCCCCTGAAGTCCTGTCACGCTCTCATCCTCCCCCCAGGTCAGTGGGAAGGCAGACTTGGCAACGGAAGCTAGCATCATAAAATGGTGCAGTAATAGAAGTAACTGGACCAGGAAGAGGAGGCATCTGCCCCGATGATGTCATAGCCGTTGGCAGCAACTGGGGAGTGGGACTGGTCATGCAGCCGTGTGTCAGGAGTAATGATTGTAGAGGGGGGGGGCATGAAGAGTGCCATTCTGGAAACAATGCTGGCGGGAGGCCATGTACTCTGCATAACTGATTGTCACCTTCTCACTGCGGTACCTGTGGGAACAGCGGCAGGAAAATAACGTCAGACTACGCAACACGGAGGGACTGGACATAAAAACATTCACCCCAGACTCCCCTTTAGCTCAGAGCCAGTGATGACCAAGAGGAACCCACGTGTATGAATAACCTATTGAGCCTGAATTAGCTCCAGTGTCCCAAAAGATGAGCCCTAATCAAGGTGATCATAATTAAAGGGATGCCTGAAGTAGCACACAGGAAAAAAATAATCGATTTGTATTCTTTTTTACCCACGTGCAATGGGCAAAAATGGCATGAAAAGTTTGCTGGAAGAAGATTCAACTACAGTGATTAAATAACCAGTATTTCACTATTGTTTTCTTCTGTGGTTATCTCCACGTTTGAAAAGGCAGTGAAAAAAATTGAGAGGTGGGTAAAGAGAGGTTTATTATAGCTTATAAATGAGTTAGTCCATGTTGTACAATCAGAATTCACAAAATGTGAAGTTCCTTTGGAGAGACTGGAGTTTTCCAAGTTCTTCTAAAGCATGCTAAACAACAGCCAGCTACAAAGTGGTTATGAGTTGCACTAAGATCACATTACATCATATTTTAATGAAAACCTTCATCCTGTCATCTCCTGTTAAAGAAAACCCTGCACACCCACCTCATTTCTCTAGAGGTAAAGAATGACCTGATAAATTAGTGTTTCTATACAGAAGAAAACCAGAAAGTCCCAATTTTTACTAACATAAAGGGGGCAGAAACCAATAGCACAGCTAGGGGTATAGAAAAGCAAGCAAATTCTGAAAACCAGCCAAATTTGAGTGTGGTTTGGTTTGAAGACAGCTGTCACCTATGAATAGCTACAGCATTCACAGATGAGCACACTGAGAAAAGGAAGTTCATTGAAACATACCGAAAAAATCAAAGGTTCTGTTTCTGATCTTTCACATAGATGGTAATACTAAAACCAGTGACACTTCTCTTAGAAAAATGCCAACTTCGATCCTGCACGGACCAAACACATTGTGCTTAATTCCATGTGCATTATATGCCTACCACATGGCATTTGTGATTTGGTCTTTCACACTGCATCTCCTCTGGAAGAGGCATAAAGACTTATATCAAGCACAAATATTTTAAATCACCCAGAAACCACTATAAAGTAAAATTAAAAGACAACAAATACATCTACTTACCTGGTAAGTTTAATTGTTTTCCTAAAATCATTGGTAATGGGAGCCTTAAAGCCACCTTTCCTGAGTAAGGAGTCTATGGTCTGGATCTGATCCCAGTCTATTGAAAAATAGAAGCAAGGCAAATTTTTCAAAATAAAAAAATGTTTCAAAACCACAAGAGATGCATAAAAAGAACTCTAGAAAAACAAACAACTAAACAGGAAACCCCGAGCTTCAGAAATCCTAGTGTTGAACTGGACATATATGGCCTGATGCATGCACACTATCTGCACATGCCTACCCCTTTAAACTCATTGGAGCTGATCTATGAAACAGTAATTCCATTTTCCATTCCATGTCTTCTTATAAAGGTCTGTGCCTTGCTACTGTTGCTGGGACCCCGAAATTTTCATCATGTGCCACTTAGCTCCCTTGAAAATAAGATAATACTTAGCTCTTTACATAAACAAATTGGGATTGATGCTCTAGTGATAGCACAGTGCACTGCTATGTGAGAGATCAGAGTTAAAATTCCTTAGTCTTTTGCCCCTGAGCCAGGAGGATGCGACCACTCCACTCTGCTAGGTGGAGGAAAGGAGGAGGCAATATTTTGAGCAGTTACCATGGTGACCACTACTCTATTTGAGTGGGAAGTGTGCTTCAGAGGGGCTGTGTTTCTAGCCCTCCTCTGGAGGATGCTACTTTAGCAAGAATGGGGAGGAAAGTGACTCTCCTGTTGGTGCTGTGCAGCGTGCAGTTATCCTAGTTGGTGGGAGAAACATAGAAGAGGAAAGATGCAATGCTGAATGAGGCTGGAAGAGCCATACTTCGAGATCCTCTATTTCTTCAGCCCTAAAATATTCTGACACTAAGATACAGCTGTGCAAAGATATGGGATGAGAAAGGGCCAGATGAAAACCCAGCAACAACTGTATCAGGTGTCAGTTGTCAAGATTAAGCCTGGTGGTTCCATGGCACCACTATGAAGACAGCATTGTATTCCAAGCCCCAAACTGGTAGATTTAAGTTACCCAATTCTGTGAAACAATGTGTTGACATGTTTGGCTGCCATCTCAAACCCACCTTGTTCCTTAGCAACCTCAGGTAAATACGTGGCTGTGCGTTTGACACCTTTCTCATTGATGAACTCTATTCTGATCCCATGGATTCCAACCTATAGATGGAAATGAACAGCCAAATAAGAGGTGTTTGCTAGCACTGAGTCCATGACTGAGTTGTCATTCCCACAACGCTGTGTATCTCTCTCTCTCTTTGGACAGTTTGGCTTTTGCCTGGATAAGGTCATTCTCTTCCCCACTCTCTGCTCTTGCCTGGCAAGTCTCACAAGTGGCTCTCTTAGCCACCCTTCCCAGACAAGCCTCACCAGTGTCCCTGCCACTTCTCCTGAGGTAAGTCTTGTCAGTTTTCCATCTCTTCTGTCACGCAAGAGAGACAAAATCTCTGCACACAAGAATGATGCCTAAAATTACCCAACTATAAAGTCCACACATATATTCTTCTTGAATGAAATACAATTCCATGTACAAGGTCCTAAAAACCATTCATACCTCTGGTCTTAACTACTTTTTATTTCCAGTTTCTATCCACACCATCAAAATACTTCCCAGGTTTTTATACATGTATTTACACCCATTGCCTATTGGGCCAAGTCCATGAATCACTTTCATGTTTCTTTTATTCGCATTCAGATCACCCCCAACCAAAAGCATACTGCTAGGCCATCCCCTTCCTTCCTTCTAATTTTCCAGCCCCATTTCTTCTATTCCCAGTCTCTTCTAACCCCATACACCCCTGTAATGAAGGAGATACATCACCATGTACTAACCCGAACCCGAATGGAACGAGAGAGTGATGCAGAGTTCCAAATGCACCTGTTCTCACCTCCCAGTCCAGGTAGTCACTGGCATCCTCAAAGTTAGTGAGGAGGGAGACAGAGCAGAAGAGTTTGGGCAGCTCCTCGCGGGTCAGGGGGGGAAATCGGCTGTCCTTAAGTGCACTAAAGGGAAGAGAAGATACATCACCCAATACAAGCACCAAATTAAAGTGTCAGATGCTCAATTATCCCCCTTTTGATTATGCCTGCATGAAACGTGTTTCTCTGCTATTGCAGAGAAAGTGATTTGCATCTCTCCCTAATCTAATGAACTGTAATACCAGTGGCAAGCTTCCTGATGCTGTCCAATGCCTACTGCAGTAGGAGAGACATTACGTGATACAGATGTCAAAACTGTTAGTATGCAAGACAGATTTGACAGTAGCCTTAAAATGTCCACTGCAACTCACCTTTTGCAAAGATGTTCCATTAAATCCTGATATATCACCTCACTATAACTATCATACACTCAGGTTTATTTCATTATGAAGTATATTACGTTGAACTATGTCGATCCAACATCGTAACCTTGAATCCTTACAGACCTTCAGTAAACAAACTAATTTCGTATTCATTTCATTTTTGACAGTTACCTGGTTAATGTATATTCCCTGAGTCCTGAGTGAAGATTCATGGCTGAAAAGGTCCCGATGCAGCCACGAAGCCGCTTGTCTCGCCCCGTCTTCCACGTCACAAAGAGTGGACTGAAAAGGTAAAAAAAAAGAAACCCTCCAGCCTCTACAGATATTTGGTTGCTAAGGGGAGACAACCAAGGTGTAAAAGAGCCACATGCCTTTGCTTTCTCTCCCTCCAGTAAACCCCAGCAGGCAGGTTTGCTCACCTGCTATCTAGCAAGAACAGAACTTCATGCCCACACTCCCCACATACAAAGCCCAACACTTCCCTCCACCTTTTCAGCATATTCCCTCCTCTCCAGCAGTACTCTGGAAGTCCTCCATGGATACCTTCCTGGCCAGACTCTGTGCTGTCTTTCTAATGAGTGATATGGTTATCTGATCCCATGGATTCATTACCTGTCAGTATTGGCCTCACTTTGTAGCATCCACTAGTTTACAGCAGACCTCATATAAAAATTAATATAGATTATGCAAATTAGTTCTTTATACTACCATTTCTATAAATCAGATTTGCAAAAAAAGCTTTTTTTTCCTTTTTTTTTTTTTTTAAAGGAATAAAGAGAAATCCAGATTTTTTTTTTACTCCCTGTTATTTCCACAAGGATCTGACTTCTGGGTCCATCCCTAAGGCTCAAGCAGTTTATGTCCATATCTTTTGCTTACCTTACATTTGATTTCTATTTACACATATTCCCTCCTGTTGAACACATACCTAAAACCCTATTGTTCCTACTCGAACATCACCTGGATGTCCACCTTCCTGTCTACCATCACAAATTTACAGGCATACTAGTAGATTCTCAAACTCAGCAGGCTCATTTCAAGCTGTTAAACTACAACTCATGATTTGGCCTTAAAGAATAACAAGTTCAGTATAATAGAGCTCTATGAAGAGATAAACAGGTAAAGATGACTGTGAAGATTAAATACAAAAAATTAACTTCTACAGAAGTGAGTGAAATTGCAAAGAGATGTAGAGAGAAACACTAAAAGGACAGTGGTGGTTGCAGCTCTACAAGAATGTCTGAACATCTGCAAAATTCTGTAAGGCAACTGATAATGCTGACCTAATTATAAAAACAGGATGAGTGATTCTGTGACTTGTTCAGAGTACAGAGTACTAAATACAAAACATCAGTCTGTGGATTTCTATTGAACTTTAAGTAATATGATAGAATATAATTTTCTGAGATTAAAAGAACATTGACAGGAGTTTTGAACCATCAAGACCGATTCGACAACATAGCTCAGACACTTTCCTCAAACTCTTGAAGCTTTTGTAAGCAATGTACCTCTGCAGCAAACCTTACCAAAAATACTAAGATACTCTATTGAGACAACAAAACCAGAATGGAGTGTGGATGGTTTCTCAAACACAGCAACAGAACTTCTTACGTCTAAGTATTGAGAACATAATTTAAACATATTTTAAACTGTAGTAATAAACCAATGCCCAGTGATGTTTCTCAGAGCAACAATGGAATTAAATCCATCATAACATAAATCCATCATTCAGGATCTAGTTACCAGCTGTGACCAATGGCATAAGTAAGAGCCAAAAGAGCGATTAGCCCTTGAGTGATAAATGTGAAGGACTTTGCCCACAGAGGAAGTGGAAACACCCTTCCAAACCCAACAACAACCTTCTGGTTGGCTTGACCAAGACATGGGATTTTCTGTCCTAGTTTTCCAATAACACTTCAAGGCACTTGCAGGATATCATTCCTCTACATTTTCATCTAGCTATCATATGTTGAAAGAGCAAACAGAAAAAGAGTGTAAGAAAATACATTAGAAAACTTAAAAAAAAACCAAAACAAAGAGATACTAAACTTACACAGGAGATCTCTGAGAAACATTACTGTCACAAGTTCAGTAGAAATTTACCTTAATCTAATAAAATTTTGAAAGTACTGCTCAGTCCACGTGACACTCACCCCAAAGAGAAAAGGAAAGGAAGAACATAAAAAACATCACTCACAGAATACAAATCTAAGTAAATTCCTCTTCAATTCAAATTGCAGGTTCACATTATCAATTTGCCTCTTTCCCCTTCCAAAGGGAAAAAAATCCCACAACCCATCTTTCCACTGAGCTGCAACACAGCTTTATGCATCTATAATATAAGAGATATTATCAGAGGGGAGAAGATAATTGCTTCAGAAGGCTGTATATTTTAAAATACCTTAAAGCATATTTAAAACCATTTTTCATTGTGGTCAGAACAACTGAGGCATAAAAAGAGATATGATTCTGTACACATAGATAAAATTTAACTATTTTCACTGCAGAGAAGATGATGTTTCTGTCTCTGAAGAATAAATGCACTCAGCAAATTGCAGGTGCAGCTGACAATAAGCCCATTGTTCCAGAGCCCCTCCTTGAAAAGTGTTATTTCCCAGATGTACTGAGAAAAGTCACAACAATCTTTTGTCCATGTTCACCCAAGAGCATTTACTGGTACTTTGCAGCCATATCCTCAGCAGATTATGTCAACTGTTTCTTCCCCAGCCACAACATCCCACTTATATGTGTTTGATGATGGTTTTTAGGCTGAGAGGGGAATTTCAGCAACTAAAAATTAGCTTCATCAATTGCAACTACAAAGGGAATTTTAAGGTAGAAAAATAAAGTTTGTTCAAATCAGGGTTTAGCTTGTACTAGGGAAAAACCTGTTACAGAACAGATTTTATGATGAAAGTATCTTATTATTTGTCTTGCATGGCAACTAGAAACTTCCATGGTATAGTTTTAGCACCAGTTTGTAATACCTATTATTAAAAAATCAGACTGAAGTACAAAAGTGGAAAAAGTAACCAATTAACTACTTGCACAAGTTCCAAACTGTAATTACTTGGAGTAACCTGAATAGTAAAGGGGATGTTTTCTTGCTTTGCCAAGTTCATTCAGACATAACTACAAGTCTTGCAATGCCACCATTTCTCCATTGATCTGTGACCATCACTGCTAACACTGGAATAAGGGAACCTTACTTCACAGGTATCTGCCAGCTCCATAATTCCCATCAAGAGTGTTGTCCATGTGCACATCCCCTCAGGCTGGTAACTGAAATTCATGGTGGTTTTCAATTCATCACCCCGTAACTTGCATGTTATTACACTGTTTATGCCAAATCCTGACCTTCACACCCACTTTTATCTTTAAGGTTCAGCACCAGTTTAAAAACCAGTTTAAGAACAGGCTGTGCCTCTTTCTATTCAATCAACAGTCTCTTCTCTGTTTGTCCAGAGACACTTGCAGTATAAACCTTTGTTTTGTCCAAAGATCTCTTACACTAAGTATGTCACAAAAGGCCACAATGCAAATTACTTCTGTATTTTTACTTTGTGTACTCTTGTATTTGATAACATTTGGCTTGAAGTTCATTACATTACTGTCTCAAGTGGGACAGTTCATCCTTGTGTGCTGCTCTCCAAGAGAGCAAACCCCAAGCTTTTCCCTGGGGTACCTCCAACTGTTTCCTGGAAGCAACAGCATAAATGCTGAAACACAGGGAAATCCAGGTAAGCATTTGCTGACAGGGGAAGAGAAGGGAAGGGCTGGTTATATTTTGTTGGTGTGCTGATCTAAAAGACTTGTAATTATGAGCACAGAAATAACCAATGAACAAATTTTAACTTTTCAAATCTGGGCATAAAATTCAACCAGCTGCTATTCCCCAAAGGACATCCTTTTTGAAACTAGTCTACAGAAAAAGCAACAAAATCCAGCCAGAAATCTCCTCTGACACCAAAAGAATGCAGCTCTATAAAACCATCTCTCTTACCGGCTTAGCAGAACAACAGCAAATAACCCTTTGCATTCCAAGCGACAAAATAATAAGCAGACTAACATAAAATGTTCTCAGACTAACATAAAATGTTCTAAAGAGAGCCTACTTAGTGTAGGTATGAACACCAGAAATGTTTCAGCCTGGGGAGTCCCTGGAACTATTTGATATCCTAGTCCAGAGCATTTCTCTATTCATTTATATTTACAGTATTAAACAGCTTACTCTGCGGCAGCATTCAGAACATGTATCCATAATCCAGCTTGAATAATAACTGCACGGAAGCACAGCCTACATCCACCCTGACAGCAGTAAGGTGGGCAGTCACTGAATACACAGAGAAAGGAAGTCCTTGACCTGTTTAAGCCATTGTTCCTTACATCAATTTAAAATTCATTAACTTAAATTAAGGATGTCAGCAACTTTTTCTTTTACCTATTGTTCTGGAGGAGGCCCCTGGAGGAGTGTCAGAAGGTCCATCTGTCACTGATCTTTCCCATATAATTCTTTCAACCAACATTTTAACAACATTAACATTTCCACACCTACACAGTCAACCTTCAGATAAACATCAGCTAAATCTCACCAAAGGAAACAGCTTCATAAATCCTTCTCCTCACTTCTGCTCATACACATCTTCTTTCCTCCTAACCTTGGTATCGTCCTTGAAAGTTAACTCTCTTGGCAGTGCTGGGTTCATGGCTGGACTCAAAGGTTTTTCCAACCTAAATGATTCTACGATTTCTCTGCACATTGCTCAACTAGCACTATCTCCCTAACACATCTTCTATAACTGGTAATTTTTAGATTCCCCTCCCTGCTAAACCCATTCACTGGACAGCTGAAGACTCCTGTGAGTGTCCTTGTCCAATCCTCACCAGCCCAGCATTTGTTTCAGGATGAACTGGAAACTTGTTTCAACTTCTTACTTTATTCCCTTTCCATTTGCTTTGCAGAAGGAAGTCTCTTCCCTTCTCCAAGTCAGTGTCTCACATTAGAAGCTGGAGCTTCTTCAAGTTAATGACGTTATTTAACTTTTTTTTAGTACAATTTTATAGGTGGCACTGCTCAGTTAATTTTTTGCAGAGGAATCTACTTACAAAGAAGGGGGCAAACTTCACCAGAACATTACCATGAAGTGGGTTTGCATTCCACCCCCAAGAACACAATGCCTCATGGAACACACCAGACCGTGAGCTGAAGAAGCACCACACCTCTTCGTTCTTTCTGTAGAGCCAAGCATGTTCTTTCTCGAAGGACACTCTCTAAAGCTCACTCATGTCCACCAACAGACAATACTTTAATCTTTTGTGCACTTACAGTGCATCATTTTGTTTCTGGCAGACAAAATAAGGAGCAGAATGCCCCCCTTTCTTCCTGCACACCACTTCTCCCACTCCCCAGAGGAAACCCTTCACCCTTCCCCAACCAAACCACAGCTCTGGAAGCTGTTTTCCAGCTTTGCTCCCACATAAGGATGTACTCACTAGGGGTCATTGGTAAATCGAGGAAGCCGTGGCTGAGGGAACCCGTAGAGATGACAGTAGAGTACATCAAAGCAGTAGCAGCACATCTCTGCTGTCACCACCAGGTTCTTGGTGCTATTGGCAGTTCCATTGGGCCGAGTAAGTGGGCTCAGAGCTCCTGAAGTGGGATTCATTCGAGTAATTGGGGAATTTCCTGGGCCCAAAGTCAAGTCAGATACGTTCTCCCTTCCATTATTCCCATCTGTATGCTGGTGGTTCTGAAGAGGACCTGAACTGGAGCTTGGTACAGTTGTGGTCTGATTCCCATGACTGTGCGTTCCACTCCCAGACAATTTGGGCTTCTTCACCCCACAACAGCCAGCTGCCAGCTTGGGCTCAAGTGGAGGAACACAGCGTCTTTTTCCCATCCTGCTTCAAAACTCGCTGCCTGGAGCACTGCAGAACCCTGGCATGGAGGGGTGGGGAGAGGGGAGAAGTATTACACAAAGAGTTACAGGTGAAAAACCAACAGCTGCTTCCTTGCTTCTGTTACAGAGGAAGAAAACCCTCCAGCACTGAAGAGAGTTCAGCAGAATGGGTGTTTTCACACATAAATTGCGAGAGTATGGACACAACATGCATGCAATCACACTTTCCAAGTTATTGATAAGGTGTACTGAACACTTTAATAGGTGGCTCAAGCAAAAAAAACCATAACCATACTTCCCATAAAAAGAATAAAACTGTGGGAAAACAGAAAAAAAAAAGACTTGGGACTACAGATACATCCTATCCACTACTTTTCCAGCTCACCCCTTCCTCCTCAGTCAATGCCTGCACCAGTGGGAAAGAAATGCATTTCTCCTCCCTGCTCCCAAGAGGAGAATGACAGCAGCCCAAAATGACACCTCTGGGGTTGGACTCCCAGGGGTGTTGCCCTTGATTTAGCACTGGCAAGATCAAAGAGGAGCTAAAAGCACTGAAACCATCATTTTCTAAACTACAGACTATTTTCCAGACCACAAACTGGAAACTGCATTTGCTTTCCAGGACTGGGTGAACCAATACAGCTCCCAAATAAACATGCAGGGGGTACAGGCAAGACGTGCATGAGAGGAAGAGCTGAAGCCAGCGCAGTCTGAACAGAGGAAAGTGACAATAGCAGGAAACAAGTATGGTATAAAAAACCCAACAACTCAAAACAGTGTTATGCCTGCAAAGAAGAGAATAGCAGCTCATGCATCACAAGAAGGGGAGGAACAAACACAGGCAGGAAAGGCTGTGCAGACAGAGATGAACAAACATGATAGGCAAGGATTACAGGTCAGTGGTAGGAACTTAAAACACCAACATCAACACGAGATCTGAATACACCAAGGGAGAGAAAACCAGGAGCTCAAAGCACAGGCACATGAGTCACAGAGAACACCACGGGGGACTGAAGTCACACTCAGCTCTCATGAGTACCAGGGTACTACTGTAACCACCAGAGCAGCCCTCCAACCCTCCCAAGCTGAAAGCACAAACACAGTACTGGGGGGTGAGGGATGACACGCACTGACATTCAGGTCGTGACAACTGCCTCCCTCCTCTGCACGTGCAAACAGTGTAAACTTTATTCATGAAGTTTCATCAGTCGTAGCAGGAGTCACAGGACTCTGAACTTAACTAGAACTGCTGTAAGTGGTGTTGAGAGGTGCACCTCTCAATACAAACCACGCATGCCTGCAGTGCTTGCTCTGCTTAGGAATCCTCACCTGAAGGTTTTAGAAAGACCGTAAGGAACAATTTATATGACCTAAGGAAAATGATAATTTTTTCTTTGATCTCTATTTTGCAATAGTAATAAAATTTAAAAAAAGAAGAAAAAGAAAAAAGAAACCAAACCAGGCAAAAGAAAAGCGTAACTTTGACAAAGCGATCATGTAAATTGTTCAGTGCCTATTAAAAGTAATCTGCTCTGGCTCTAGGAGGGTGCTGAGCCCTACGAGCCTTCCCCAATTACCACTGAAGGCTCAGCCGCATTGGGGAGGATAAATCATTATTTATTTATTCGGAAGCACAACACTTGATTCAAGATCGGAGACGTGGCAGGGGCAGAGGGGAGCTTCCCTCTCTTCTCCCCTCCTCTGCAGTAGGGGCCTAACAAAGGCGGCCACTCGGTCCCAGCCCCGCTTCCCGGGAGAGCCCCGCGGGCGGGCGGGGGGCACACCGGGGCACCGCCGCGGCGGGACGAGCCCCGGGCTCCCGCACACAAACTTTGCGGGGTGTTCGGGGGGGTCCCGCAGCCCCGCCGGGTCCAGCCCGGGGAGACCCCGGGGACCCCCCGTGCCCCCGGCCCGAAGCCCCGAGCAGCACCGGGGCCGCCAGGGGGCGCCGCGGAGCGGGACCCCCCCTGCGGCCTCCTCCAGCCCGGGGCGGGCGGGCGGACCACGGTGCCCCCCTCCACCACTGCCTTCCTCACCCCCCCGGGGGTGTCACCCACCTCCTGCACCCGTCCCGGCTTCTCCTCCGCCTCAGCCCCGCCGCCGCCGCTGCTGCCCCGCAGCCTTCTGCCGCCTCATGGGGCCATGGGCCTGGGCGAGGCTCCCCGGAGAAGCGGGCCCGGCGGGCGGGGGAGCGGGCAGGGCCCGCCGCGGCCGGGGCTTCCCGGGGCGGCCGGAGGACCGGAGCGAGGCCGCGGGCAGGTCCGCCGCTATCCCGGCAGCCTCCTCCTCCTCCTCCTCCTCCCGGCCGTGAGGTAATGAGGGACGAACACTCATAGTCCGCCAGCCTCCCGGCGGCGCCCAAACAACCAAGGCCCATGGGCGGGCGCTCTGCCCCACGCGGGAACCATAGAGACGCGCGCTTCCGCGCTCTCCCGTCACGTGAGCACCGCACGTGCGGGAACAAACAGTTCCGGGGGCGGGGAGGCACCGTCACGCGGCAGCGCCGCGCTGCCATTGGCCAGCGGGGCGATGACGGCTTAGGGGGAGGGGCGCGAGCTGGGGAGCGTCCATTGCGCGGCTCGAAGAGGGGGAATCCTTTCTTCCCTCTTACTCCCTCCTCCCCCCCCCGCTGCCCGGAGCGCTGGTTGGACCCGGCGCGTTGAGGGCCGATCGGCGTGAGGGGGGAGCGGCATTCCGACCCGGCCGTGACGGGGGGGAGCGGCGTTCCGACCCTGCCGAGAGGGGGGGAGCGGCGTTCCGACCCGGCCCTGAGGGGGGAGCGGCGTTCCGACCCTGCCGTGACGGGGGGGAGCGGCGTTCCGGCGCGGCCGTGAGGGGGGAGTGGCGTTCCGACCCGGCCCTGAGGGGGGAGCGGCGTTCCGGCCCGGCCCTGAGGGGGGGGAGCGGCCCTCCGACCCGGCCCTGAGGGGGGGGAAGCGGCCCTCCGACCCGGCCCTGAGGGGGGGGAAGCGGCCCTCCGACCCGGCCCTGAGGGGGGGGAAGCGGCCCTCCGACCCGGCCCTGAGGGGGGAGTGGCGTTCCGACCCGGCCCTGAGGGTTAAAAACAGCTTCGGCCGCCGGGACGATATTAGTTACAGCCGCGTGTAACATACGGTTGTGGCAGAAGCCATAAGTAGCACAACGGCAGCAACGCAAAAATTACTTTAGTATTTCCAGCTTCCACTGGGGCACCCAAATCCTTCCCTCCACCCTTCTTCACAGCACCATAAAAACCAACGCAGAGACGTAGTTACTTCATCAAAGGTTTTAGGACATCTTGTAAAAATAGAAGCACTGCATTCCACCCCGAGAGAATTCTCTGACAGCGGGTGGTTTGGAGTAGGTCAGTGGACGGGACAGGGTAGGGAGGCAGGGCAGTGTGGCTGTACCAGGTGCGCTTGGTGAACGTAAGGGCTAATTGACCACAGCGCTCATTCCTAATTCCCTTCCACGAACACCGGTGAAACGCCCGGGCAAAATGAAGAGCAAACTTTGCATAGCCCAGAGTACCCGCACTGCACATTCAACCCCAAGAGACAAACGGGCTGAACTCCTTCAAGACTGCAAAATGGAATTTATGCCGATCATTTCTGATACCAAGCTTAAGCAATAAATAAGAGGCATAAAAATGTGAATTGGAGAAATCTGGTTGAATGTCAATGATCTTACTTTCTCTTGTAGAATAGAATCACAGAATGGTTGGGGTAGGAAAGGAACTTCAAGCTTGTTGTGTTCCACCCCCTGCCATGGGCAGTCACATCTTCTACAGTTTACTCGTGGCCTTCAACATTATAGAATCTACATGGTTTCCACAGCACAAGAGCAGCACTGTCATTACTGCCATTCTAAGGTATTGGACAGCATCATCCTTTTAGTCTAGATGGCAGGCAGCCTTGAATACCAACTTATGAAAAACTAAGGTTACAAAGAATCGGGTCAGAATACTTGGAAGAACAGAACAAGTTCCCAACTTTTGCAGTGCTGAAAACAATCCTTCCCTCCCTTCTTCCCCCCAAATACCTCTCTTTGCTGGTAATGCCTTGGATTGCACCTAAAATCCTTTTGCCAAGATATGAAACAGTTCCCAGCGCTGCAAAAATCCACTTCATAATCACCAGCGAGCTTCTTGCCGAGTCCTTAGGAACCTGTGAGTGTTGGCACTGTGTTTTATTACCCTGACAACATCAAACAAATACTTGACCAGTTGTGCATGTTCTTCTCTTCCTGAAGGACAAGAAATGCGAGATGATAGCAGCACTTTAATTCCCACCTTTTCTAGTCTTACCTCTGCTTTTAATTTCAACATACACAATTACCGTAACTTCGGTATTAGGAAAGTTAATGTCATTATATTAGAATTGTATCTTTCAATGGAAGTGGTTTCATTTGAACAAGCAAAATCAAGCTAATACCATCCACAGCTGAAACTAATTTGGTTTGCATGTGTTAAAAGTAAAAACACAAGAACAGTGTGGATATGGACATTCTACTTACTTCTCTAATTATAAAAATCAGGAAATAAGAATTAAATACTATTTTTTTAATCTAAGTTCTGAAAGAACTCAGTTCTGAATAAAGGAAAGATAACAGCACTGTAACTGGATGGAGAAAAGAATGTACTCTTAAAAGAGTTAGTTCATGAAACTGAAGTTTCCTGCTGAGGAGACTAAAAATGAACTGATTGGTAATTTTTCTAAAATACTAAAGTTAAATGGACAAGTGCAGGGGGGGTAATCCGTATTTCATCTTTAGGACCTGAATTGGGAACTGCATTACTCACCTTCCACAGCACAGGGTGCTGGCTGATTCCCAACATGCTGTTTCTTCTCCCCTCAGCTTCTTCCAAAGCTTTGTTTTCAAGCTTGCAGCTTGAAGAGTTTCACTGGTACAAAGGTACTCAAACTGCTCACGTACAAAACCCTCCAATTCCTTTATTCATGTTTTCAGGATGTATGTGGTACGTACAATTAACATTACACCAGCTACAGTACCTCTGTTGCAAAGAGGTACCTCAACACAAGGTATTCCAGAGCACCAACACAGACACAGACACTACAATATCACTTTGAAATGATTTCTCCCCCCCCCCCCCCTTTTTTTTTTTACCATTTTCTTTTAATCTTGACAGCTAGGACTTCTGAGCTGCTGGAGATTCTTTGTGGCAGATCCCCTAGTGCAGTGGCACTGGTGTAAGAAGGCTGCTTTAGACACTGGAAGGTCAGAATGAGAACTGAATGGGGTAACCGAAAGAGGTGCCATTTCCATTGCTCGGAAGCTTGGCTGCTGTCTGGGTCCATAGCTGTATGTCAGCCTCCTGGAGTCCCCTGCACAATCTCCTGCCTTACAGGTGTGTCCATACCTGACACATCAGGAGTTAAACAGTGGGACTGGAAAGACTTTAAAAAGGGATGAGCCTGAGAGAAATCTTTGTTCATTATGACAAGATCAAGGACAATCCCTTCAGGTCACCACGCTTCACGTGTCCATCTGTTCCCTAAACTCATCCGTTTTTATTCCGATGCTCTGCTTAAAAACAAACCCAAACTACAAAAAGGTTCAGCTCCATTCTGTACACGTTCTCCATTTCCAAAGTCATTAGTCTGCGTTCAAACCTTCTCCTTTCGCTTTAATTTGGACACTTTCTTGACAGTTCCGTTCTTGTTTAGAAGCTTCAAAACACGATCCTTGTGATCCAAGACCTTTAGCATGGAGTCTCGAGCCTCAGTGATTTGATCCATCACGAGTTTACACCTCTGCATGTTCCCCTGAAAGGAAACACTTGTCATTAACTGCAGAATGTCTGGTCTAAGCAATCCCTTTCCCTTTTCCTACTTGTGCCCCTCGTAACTGATAACACAGGAAGTGAACCCACATGGGTTTTTTTAGGTCAGCTTTAGCTTTTCCTAACAGCAGCAGGATGCTTTGTAACTAAGGGTATAGTTTTGGGTTGAGGGGCCACAGGACCTACCTGTATCAGTTCATTGATTCGATGCAAGTCATCATCGGTTGCTGCCTTTTTCTTAGGAATGAGTCCCTCCTGCAGGGCAGTCAGTCTCTCATACACATCATGCTCCAGGTTTGTCTAAAAGACATCAGCCCTTCATGAGAAGGGTCACTGCCAAGCTGGCAAACACTCGCCCACGTTAACAACACTACACAGAAACAGTGATAATCCATTCCCCTCTCAGCTGCTCTCGTCAGTGATTCAGAAGATGGAGCCTCTGACAAAATGTGGCACTATCCATTCCTTTTAACATCCTATTTACAGGATTGCTCCTCTTCTGAAGAAACATGGATCCTACTACAACTGCTTCCCCTACTTCTCACAATACTATTCCAGGAATGCAGAGGTTTTGGGGAGTTTGGTGCTAAAATGCAGAGCACCTACCTCACCCCCAACCTGAAACAGAAGCATCCAGGAATGTGGATCAGTGCTGCCTCCTCAGATCAGCCGCACCATCCCAAACAGACGCTTCTTCAGACCTGTGCACCAGCAGGAGGGAGTTGCCAGTTTTGATCATCTGTACAAAATACATCAGCTCTTATGTCTGGATCAAAACCAACACTCCAAGTTTCCAAGCCACTTATGCCACATTCCTGAGAAAGGGGAAAGCATGTCCCACTCCCTTTGGGCACTACACACCAGTTTCTTTAGGGTATCCCAATGTACTGAGTTTGTAAGAATATCTTCCTGTCTTACACAGCCTCATGTTCCCTCATATTGCGGGAAGCTCCAAGCCCCGTGCACCTACCAGCTGTAGTAGCTGCGCTGCACAGAGATGGACCTTCCACCCTTGTGCACGACAGGACACACCCTTCTGACTGGCAATCTCTTGCAGCATGGCCTTCTTCTCTTCTGTCACCAGGAAACACAAGCATACAGTACTCAAATTTCAGGAGCTGGCCAGGCCTCTCTTCTCAAACAACAATAACCCAAGTTCTGCTCCCACTACATCCTAATAAATGACAATGAGCAACGTTTTGATTCAGACAGGAAAGTGACCTCCCATCTGCCATGTACCTGACTGCTGCTCTCACTCACTAACAGGTTATCTGTACTTTCAGAAAGGTTACATCATAACCCCTTATTTTCTCATTTAAAGAATATAGTGCTCAATGTTTCAAACACCTGGCACAAACAGTAAAAGGCCCACCTTGTACTACTTCTCACTCCTAGATGTATTTGCACAGTTGTGAAAACCCAGTTTGCTTAAAAGTTTTTGAAATACTAGGTAAAAAGTCTGGAAGACAGTATCTGATCTCTGTTTTCCTTGCATTAGGTAAAAAAGTCTTCTTTAAAAGCCCATTTGTTACTTCACAAGACTAGTTACACTAAATATGGAATGTGATTAAAGTGCAAGTGTTAGGTAGCAAATGAGAAAACTCAAGTGCAGCCTATCACCACGGCATGTCACTTTTATGAGGATACCTTTTGTGAGCAAATTTCTATCACTGTGCATAAGTAGATTCATCAATAACCACACCATTTTCTCATTTACAAAACTACAGCTAACTCTGTGTAGCCTCCTTCCCTCCTTGTCTGCTCCATCCCGAGTCTGACCTTTGACGCGGACGTCGCTGTATCTCTGGAAGTGGTGGTAAGCAGCTTTCCAAGGGTTGCGGTAATGACGGAGCAGGGTGATCGGCGGCCTGGGACGCACAGGGACGTATCGTACACCTTCCTCGTCTACAAAAGGATCCAGAGCTGCATTATCATCGAGCAGTGAAAGCAGACTGGCATCCACTCCAGCAGCAGATCAGTAAGTGCCACCTCATACAAAATGTGTGTTGAGAAAATTCATTTTCCCTGAGCAGCCCTTTACAAAAAGTGCTGAGGAACAGATACTTGGATTCTCTATTACTCGTATTTAGGAAGTGGGAATGTGACAGAGCACCTTCTCTGAGAAACAGAACAGAAAATACAGACACCTGAATAAGAACAAAGACATCAGAGACGTCATTACCTATATACTCCTTTGGAGGAGACTTTCGCTTCTCTGCCTTCACCATCAAACTTTTGGCAGTGGATTTCTCATCATCAGTGCTGTTTGTTTCCATCATGTCCCCCTCCTCTGTGGAGATGACATGCTGCTGCTTACGAGGTTTCTTCCTCGGTGAGGCACCAGGTGGCAAATCGCTTGGAGGCATGGAAAGATTGTTGGCCAGCAGTGCCAAAGATGGAGACACAGTACTTGTAGTCAAAGGAGGGACTGCTGAGAGGAAGGAAAGAGAAGAACCCAAACCATCAGCAGTGGGAAGATAACGCATTGTTTGAACACTACTTCCAACAGTATTTCCTGTTTCAGCACAGTGTGAGGAACGTGATAGGTACCAACAGGCCAGATATCAAGCCAGCAGTAATTATTAGGACAAGCCTATAAGCTAAAGTTTTCAGTGTCTCATATACATAAAGAATGAGAGCAGAGCCAATTGTCCCTCAGTTGCTTCATACTTGAAACTTATGTTAATGTTAACAAAAAGGAATCATCCTAACATCTGTCTGTGTTACTGTAAAAAAATACCCCTCTGTATGTACACCGACACAAGTCACTGGCATAGTAAGCAAGTCCCTATCCTCTTGTGATGAGAGAGTCAGATGGAATCGAAGCACGACTGCAGCACTCTCCTTGCAGGAGTCTGCTTGTACTGCCAAGCCCTCAGCACTGATCAGCAGGTCACTGCACCAATCAACACACGTGTGGAGCTGGCAGCAGTGAGCCAGGTAGTCTGAGGGAACGCTCCCTGAACTTGGAGGGACAATCTCCATCAGCCACGACCAAGGCTGCAGCATAAAATTTCTGGGATGGGATCTCTTGACAATTTGGCATACCCACAAATGCCAGGAAGAGACAGAAGAACCCCGAAGAGCTTAATGCTATCTGCCTATGCTCCACACACGTCTGCAGCAAGGAGCTGCTTTCTTACAGGACAACATACAGCTTCAAGGAGAGTGATAAAACCAACAGCTAAACCTGAACTCTGAAACTCATGAAAGTGGGATGCACTCCTATCACTTTGCCACTATATAGTGCCCAAAAAGATCTGTAAGGATCTGAATTTACTGACCTTGTCATTTGATAGCAACTATGGCCAAGCTGGGTAAGTAAGGCAACATAATGAACATTTTTAAAAGTTCTAGAGAAAAATATGCATGAATCACAGGAGGGCCCTAGGAAGTCCTAATCTGGCCACGAATTCTTCACATATAAGAAAGGCCACTGGAGCTGAACAGTAGGATTTGTGAACAAACTGAATTTAACTGAGCTATTCCATAATATATCAGTACCACTGCTGAGCATGTGCATTTTAGGCAAGGAACTCACACAGACTCTTTGAAGTTGGATCATTTGAACGTGAACAAAGCAACCACAATAAGAAGTGATGTCATGGGAGATTAGAAAAAAGGCAAACTAGATCTTTATAAGGCATATGGGAGCTCTAGTGTTCTGTGCTACCATGGAAGAGATGACCTTTTAGTTTCAAGATGAAAGTGTTGCAATCCTCCTAATTCCTCCACTGTGTCAAAAACTAAAAAAGCAAGCGGATGATTACCAGCCACCTACCAGATACTGGTCGCATGATGTCCATAGGCTCCATTTCCTCTTTGATTTTGATCTCTGGTACCACAGGGCCCAGCACCGCTGACAGGGCACCGCTCATGGTGGATGGAGGAGCAGGTGCTGCCACGATGGTGGTGGAAGTGGGCGGGGCAGCCGGAACAGCTCCGGGAATGGTGGACAGTGCTGCTGCAGGCTGGGAGGTGGGACTGGCGGCCGCGATGATCGTTGGAATGGCAGAGGGGGGCTGCTGGGAGGTCGGGGGCACTGTGATGGTGGGCTGCTCGCCACCTTGGTTACACACTGCCTCCATAGACACAGGGACTGGAGTGGCCATGGACACGTGAATTTCAGGCTTTGGCTTGCCACTGTAGCACAAATAAAAGCAAAACAAAGTGAAGTGAACTGTATCTCAGTCATAAGCACCCAGCACAAAGGAAATGAGCCAAACTGGAGTCAGACTATCCAGTTTTTCCTGCACCCACCTGGCTCAATAAAGTGTTTAACAACAGGAGAAGGCTTAATCTCAGTTATATTTCCTCCTCCTCCCCCTTTCTAATCCTTTGTATTTATTATAGATACTACTTTTTCCATTCACCATGACAAGCAAATCCCATGACTAATTCCAGGTAACTTCAAAATACTTGTAAAAGGATCAAAAGAGTTTTACAATGCAGCCAAGAGGAACTTGTACCAAAAACTGTACTTGCCTCATCCTCTGCAGGAGCTCCCACTGTAGCTTACAGTTATAAAATTGTAAAGCCACTGAACTCTACTGAAGCACGGCACAAGCTGCATTTACCTTTCCTCAGTGTTAATTTTCAAGTACTATAGAAAAGTTTTGAGGCCTATCTCCCCTTTCAATAGTGGAGGGTTTTTGTTTGTTTCTGTGAAAGCTCATCACCACAGCTTTTAAGGGTTACTTCCTCAGCTTCACGAACAGCAGAACTTGTCAAGGCTGTTTGTCACAAATTCAAAATAGATTGTTTCCCAAAAGAAAGAAGAATGCTCCAATAGCCAAAGAGCACAAGTCAAACAAATGTAATGCCACTATTGTGATGCAGTTGGCTGTTTCCTAAAGTCTTACCCAGCAGGCCTTGGTGATCCAGACGTGCTTCGCATAGTGCTCTCAACACGTGTGCTGGCCACTTCAGGTGGCTGAGGGGGAATTAAGCTTTTCCGGACTGCCAGCCTGTAAGAGACAGACAGATCTAGGATTCCTACCTCCCTGTGCAAAGACAAACACCCCTGAGAGCAAAGAAATCAGCTCTCTTGCACAAACCAGGACAGGAGTTGTGGCTGTAGCACTGCTCTCTGTATTCAGTATAACCAATTCGCTACACAGAGAGTCTCATTTTACTTTTCAAATTAGGTATTATATTTTCTTTTAAAATAAAAGATTAGTAGCTCTGGCTTAGTCTCACCCAATTTAGGGCTTCTCCAAGAATGCCAGCTGTACTTTCATCCCGTCAGTGAGAACACTTCGCTGCAACTGCCAGGCTCCAGCAGTGGACAAAGGGGTCTGGCCATACTGCTGTCCTGTACTCCTGCTTCAAGACTGAGCAAATCATCTGGAACTGAACAGTGCTCAGATAGGTATCTGCTCCCTCTAGCTGGACCAGACTGTCAGACCCTGACTCCAGGACCTCAAGGCCTGAGTGTGGATGTTAAGATGATAAGGCTGATTAAGGTATTTTAGAGACTATTTAGTCTCCTGTGGGACCAAAAGTCAAATTGTTGTCCAAAATAATCAACCTCTCAAATGGAAACAGTCTTTAGTGATCTACCTCTGACTCTTTAACTTCTCTTTCAGTTTTAGAGCCTGCAGCTTCTCTGCCTTAAAAAAGGTTTCCACCCACATAAAAAATATGCAATTTTAATCTCACAGGACACATTAGTTCCAAATGCTTTCAGTTGCTAGTTGGAAGGAAATGCATTGTTAATTCTAAAGCTGTCTCTTGCCTCTTTATTAAGGCATTTAAAAATAGACAGGCAACATAAAATATTTTAAGAGTTTAGTTACTCCCTCGCTTTTTCCTAATCAGACTTCACAGCAGGGTACTAATCCTATCCTTTCCACTCATCCACATATTCTTCCAAGAAAAGCACTGAAGACAAAGCACCCAATTCTAATTTTAGTAGATTGTGAACTCTTTCTTTTTATCACACTGAGCAAGAAAGCCTCAGATCCACTTTCCCTCAAAAGGTCACTTTCAAGACCTAAGACACAAACTGTCCTTCTCATTTTATTACTGACAGTACAGAAAACTGTATCCTGCCCTGGGGGAGGAGAAGAACGGTTTCACCAATCAGCAGGTTACTCGCAACCACTGCTGAGTGAATAATCTGCAAGAATATTCCTTATCTCCACTGAAATGATTCCATTTGGCTGGGCTGGATTGCACAGAAGTCACTCACATGTCGCCTTCAGTTCTACTCACCCATCAGTGGCTGGTTTCTTGCGAAGGATGCTTGGGCGTGGGGAGGAGCCTTGGGCTGGAGCACTGGCACTGGCACTCTGGTTGTGGGTTTGCACAACAGTAGTTGCTGCAGAAGCAGTGTTGAATGTGTTGCTAATAGGATTGGCTACAATGGTGGCTCCATCTGCCAGGACTACTGCTGGGAAGGATGGACACGGACACAGCAGAGAGGAAAACACAGAGAGAGAGTGGAAAGCAGCAGTTACTTAATGAAATGTGATGACAAAGCAGGGGTTTGCAGAGCGTATGTTGTCCATTATCTGAGTCCCTCAGTCACTAACTGCAGTGTTTTCAGACACTTTTGTAAGCAGTATCTTTGCCACGAGCAATCTGATCACTGAACCTTCTGCAGGGAAGGTGGAAACTACCTCCTGCCTAACAAAAGCTTCTCAGGAAATAATCTTTTCCAGAAGACAAGGAAAACACAGAAATCACTAGGGAGATCACCAACACTATTGGGTCAACAGAGTAACACTTTTGGTAAGAGCCCATGTGGCAACACATGCTAGTTGTACATAAGCTACATCAGCTGTGTTTGCATTCTGACCTCCTGCCAGAGCCTGTTTGGCCAACTGAGGGATGCACACCACATGGACAGCCAGGAAGTCACAACACTGTGCCTGCCAGCTATGCAACAGCACGTTCTCTTGGATGCCATATCCCATTCCTCCAGTAAGCTGTTGGGGCTTCATCGGACCAATCATTTTTAATGAAAGATGGTTTCTGTCATAGCTCAATATCAGGTTACCAACAGCAGAAGGTACCTGGCTGTATTCTAATTGCTCCTGGGATCTAATGCACAGCCGGAGAACGTCGCTCACTTTTAAGTTACTTTTCCTACAAGGCCTTACTGAAGGCATTTGTTTAAGCTCAGGCACTGCCAGTCTTTTCCACTGAAGTAACCCATCCAAGGCTGCCCACACACTCCACCTAGTACGCTTTAAAAATAAATCAGTTCAGAAATAGGCAACAGATATTTGCTGTGAGAATATGTGCACGGATGTATTCAGTGTCCACCTCTGGACCAAAGAGACTGTAACAACATAATCAGTCAGAGCCAAAGGTGTAGGACAGCAGCTCGGCTGCTCTGTCTCGGTCTGAAGTGAGGACTTGGCTGCTTGCACTTACCTGAGGTCTTGGTGTCGCCGGGTGGCTGCTGGGCACCAATGGGTGCTGGCTGCAGCCCCTGCGTGCCCATGGGTGCAGCAGGGTGGAGTCCTTGTGTCCCGATGGGCGCTGGCTGGATGCCCTGGGCACTGATGGGTGCGGGCTGGATGCCCTGGGCACTGATGGGAGCCGGCTGGATGCCCTGGATGTGCCGGGCGTGAGATGCATCGACTGTCATCAGCTGCATGGGGTTCAGGTGCACAGTGGAGGCCACTCCCACACCGGTCTGGGCTGTGATGGCCGAGTTGGGCGCCTGGGCTGAAACTGGGAGCAGCAACACAGACACCTCACCAGCAGGTCACCTCAGTTCCCCCTACCATCTCTCGCTCAAATACTAACTTTTTTTTCAAAGACTTTTTTTTGCTTTGAAAAATTAATTTGCCAGTGTGCTTGTTGCAGTAGTAAATTTGAGAGTAGAGAAGTAAGATTGTCTGCCAGAGGAATTAAACATTACTGCTGATTTTCATTCTATTTTTTATTTCAAATTGCAGCAAGAGAGAAAAGATCAGTTAAACTCTGCTTTTAGGTAGACTCAAATTACAGTCTCAGAAAGCTGTGCTGTATTTTTGCTCACTATCATATTGTATAATGCATGTAAGTACCAACACTTGGCATTTTTTCCTGCTTAAAAAAATAGATTAAAAGTAATCAGAAACCTAAGTAATTTCTTGTGCTCTGAAGTTGAACACAACCTTATCTGGCCTCAGAACATGGCTCACAATTATGGGCTGGATCCCACAGCTCAAATGAACATGATTATCTTTTAGTGGCAGAGCAATGTTCCCAACAATACACCTTCTTTAAGTAGCTCAATTCATTTAAATAAATTCACAGCTCTAAACAACTGATTCCATCTTTTCAGATCCACTACACAGTGTATTACAGCTCTCCCACACAGCACTTAATAATACTGCTGGACCACTTGCAGACCCTGGATCTCCAGATTTCCAGTCTCTACAGAGCTGCACCAGGATTTCTGCAGGCACACACAGAATTCAAGTGTGAACTTGCCAACAATGGCCTTGCTTGCTAACAGTGCAGAACAAGCTGGTTTTATCATTGTCACAGGATTTCCATCAAGTTCTTGTGCTGACAAGACACTCTAAAAACAAGCATCAAAAATTGAAACAAGGTCCCTGAAAATGGCTCTGTATAAAGTGTGGCACATTTATCCTCTTAGTCAAAACACTACTGTTGCAAAACTTTCTATCCAACAAAATCCTTTTGGGATACTATGTAAAACACAACCAGCATTTGGAAAACCAAAGCCAACATTCTGCCTCCAAAATTCTGCATTAACTCTCCTTATCTCAGTGATCTTTTAAAAAGTCTCCTCTGCAGCCTGACTCAGCTGTGCTCAGCATAGGTGTACCTCCCTCCTCATACCCTGAATGCTCTGCTTTAAGTTGTCACCACCAGCTGCCATAATTAATACTTTCCATGGATTCTTCAAGTCAATTTAACAAGTAAAACGTCTCTGTCAATAAGCTCCTGATGAAGAACATACATTTGCATTTATACAAATGACCATTAGCCTACCACCACCCCAGTATGCCTCCAGAACTGGAACTCTTCACTGTGTGCAATTATGTTCTGTCAGGGAAAGTTTAGATTGGATGGTAGGAAAAAATTCTTCCCATAAAAGGTTGTTAAGCCCTGGCACAGGCTGCTCAGGGAAGTGGTGGAGTCCCCATCCCTGGAAGGATCTAAAAGATGTGTGAGTGTGTCACTTGGGAAAATGGTTTAGCAGTAGCCTTCGGAGTGCTGGATTAATGGCTAGACTTGAAGATCTTAAAGGTCTTTCTCAAACTTTAGGTTTCTAAAGAACCCTATGATTCTATACTTTCCTGTTCAACAAATGGGCTTTGCCACCTCCCAGTCCTTCTGAATTTCCTCTATACTGCTCATAGGTAACGTGCTGCCAGCAGACACAGATACGCCAGGAAAATCCACATCATGCATGTTCTTGCAGTCTGAACAGTGGAAATTATCACATTAGAGAGAACAGCCCTAAACGAGGTAAGGTAAAAATGCTCCAAATTTTGTCACAGAATGACATAAGTTTGGGTTGTGCATAATTTTTTTGACTGCGACTGTTCAAATACATTAATTGCTCCATTTTTCTAAACAGAACGCTAGTGCAAGTGTGAAAGGCAAATTATTTCTTCCCTTTTTGGTTCAGGTTTCTCTCTCAAACTGTACATTCACATGAAAAGATATTAAAAGAGCTTATCAGAACACCAGGGAATGAACATGTGTCAATGAGTTGGCTTGGTTTGGAGGAATGGAATTGTTTTGATTTGTAGAATCAAAAACTTTTACTTACAGACACGCAACCGCTGGGATATCAAATATGAAACTCCTGAGAAAACTGTTATTAGCTGGATTTAGTAGGCTCTGAATTAGTTCAGTACCCTCTGCCCATGGGTTTTCCCCTCTGTCAACAAGTCATCAGAGACTTTTTGTGACAAATTATCAGAATCAAGTGCAAATCCTTTTAGTTCCTTCCATCACTAAAGCACATACATAAGCTAAAATCTCAACAAAGCACCCGAGGCTGCTTGTCCCAAGCTGGTCTTACCTGGATACTGGCGGATGGTGGACACGGAGCTGGTGATGGGGGTGTAGGTGTGTGCAGTCAGAGGGTAGGCAGAGGGGGGGTATGTAGGCAAGAAATACTGGAACTGGACAGGCACCGACTGCCTACAGGCATCAAAGAGAGCAAGTGTTACACACGTGAGTTCAACAGTTAACCTTCAACCCCTGCCCTTCAGCACTCCCCGTGCTTTCCAATCTCATCTGTCATAAGCTATCAATTACCTCAACTATCATAATTGATCCAAAACTACCAAATCCCATCCCCTCCAGGCTTCTACAAGGTTATTTCCACCACAGCAGAAAAGCAGCAGGGCACTCAAACCCTTCTCACACACACTCTCATTGAGAGAGCTGTTAGTTCTCTGCCCACCTGTTGTCATTTCTGGTTTCCATTGCTACTGGGTTTGGAGATGCCCGGTGGCTGGACAGAGGTATGAGGTTACTCCTCTCTGCTGTGTAATCAGACTGGATCCGGGGAGAAGTGTGTGTGATTTGCTGGGGAACCACTTTAGCTGCATAAAGACAAACGCTTAATCAATTGACAGGCAAGGGAAAGGCTAAGAAACACTGCAAAGGCAAGATCAATAACTTTGTCAAAAAAACCAAGCAACACTACTCCCTTCCCTCTCAACCCAAAACAACCCACCCCATCCACAGATTATTTCCTATCCACAACAGACCAAAAGGAGAACAAAGCATTTCTCACCAATTTCTAACAGAATGGATGGATATTCTAAATACATATATAAACTACACTTGCTAACAAAGTCACTTCAGTGCTCAGATTAAGTTCATTATTTTAGGATCAGCCCAAACCATTCTGATGACAAGAACAAGTTATCTGAGTTTTGAAAGCAGAGATCAAGGGAAATGAGACCAAGACAGACAAGTGTATGTGGACAGAGGCCACGAAAAGAAAGAAAACACCTACAAAAGCTTTACAAGAAATGCTGATGTATGAGATACAATTTCACTCCTTGGAAATAAAAAGAGACTACAAAATTTCAAAAGAACAAGGAGGTCAACAGGAAAACAGACAAACAAAAGGAACCTTATGGAGTTCTGTAGGAAACATCTCAGGCACATTCCACATTCAGGCAAATAAAGTTCCCACCTTTAGACCTTAAGTGTTTTACATTCAAGTGAACACACTAATCAAATTCAGCTAGGCTACACCTAACACCTCAAGAAGCACATGAAGTAACTTACAAAATCAACTAAGAAAGCCATAGTCTATCACCAAGCAGTTATAACTTTTGCAGTATCCAGTGCAGGTATTGAAGTGCCAAAAGGCCCAAGTTTGTCTAAAAATTCAAGAGGAAGTAAACGAGCCATTTTATTATCTGCTCCTCCTAGAACATCTATTTCTTCCTGGTATTAAAAAAAAATTAGAACAGCAGACCTGTTAATTGGTTTCTCCCAGTTTGAACTGATTTCCTTTCCCTCCTTAATTTGCTAACATGCACAAACACTTCCAGCATACAGAGAAAAACTGAAGCATCAGTTACACACTTTTCTGAAAACTGAAATCACTCACCAACTGGGATGTTTGAGGTCGTGACAGCTGTAGCATGGGAAGAATGTGAGGGCATTGTCATGGTAACAATGGTGCTTGTAGGCGCTTGGGTGTGAGATACAGAACCTGAAGAAAAAAACCAAACTTAATAGGAGATCTTTCTTTGGAGCCCTACCATGCCAGGGTATCTACATCCTAAAGAGGGCAAAGAAGAACTCTGTAATTTCTCTCCTGAAGCCTGCTCATGCACCTCCAAATGCAGTCTTTACCATGAAAAAAGTTTTGCTCAGAAATGATCAGGTTCTAAATTCAAAGAAGAAAGCCAACAAAAAGCAACAAACCCCACCCCTCACGATGCTCCCACAACAGCATTACGAATACTCACCAGCTGTGGTTGCTGAAGCAATGGTATTCGTTGCCAAAATAGGTGCCACAGTTGCTGCTGCCACTGGAGTACCAGTACTGAAAATGGTTTTCTATGAAAAGAAATTTTTGAAGTTAGAAGACTACCACATTTAAAATCTATACTTAGTATGGAATCATCTTGCACTGACTGTAAAGAACATTAATTTCTAACTCATACTAACTCTTTTCCAAAATTTAATCTTAGCCTGCAAGCTATAAACAAAAGAGATCTCAAGAAGCAGCAAGAGGGTTTTCTGGTGCTTGCAGCTTACCTGAGCCATGGTGTGGAGCTGTGGTTTCTGTGTGCCTATGGCGGGGTGCGAGGGCAGCGTGATCCGTGTGGCCGTGTCCCGGGGCTGCGCCGGCCGCTGGATGCTGATTGCTGCGGAAGGGGGGTGCTGCTGGATAGACAGCGTGGGGCGACTGAACAGGAAGAAAAGTAATCATCAAGATAACCATGTGGATACTGAATATGGAAGATACAACACAGGGACACGCATCAGGCCTCTGCCTCCTCCCCGGTGGCAGCAGCGCTGCTGTCAATCACATGGCAAAGCAACATAAAGAGTTTGAACTACACTGTTCTATCCTCATCTGCCCAATGTACTCAGCCAGAAGGGCAGTCTTATCATAACTCTTATCAGTTCATAAAGGGAACTTCATGTCAGGGATGCTTTTCAACATTCATGTTTCACTTTTTGCTGTGTCTTCGTAAAAAATACGGGCCAAATATTCACAAGTTCCCGCAACACAAACTCTGCTGTCCAGGGAGCAGGGCTTCAAAAGTGATTCATTAAGGTCTTTCCTTCTCGTAACACAGAGCAGCAGTTCATGTTTATACCCATTTTTATTCACAGAACTGCAAGGATTTGCACTGCACAAGCATTACTATTTTTGTTTTATATCATTCCACATGTACAGGATTATCAGCTCTGGATGATTAACATTTCTCCTCACTGCAATTTCTGTCAAGTCAGAGCACTGTAGGTTTTACCTGAGGGTTGACTCTGTGGCATGTGCTGCTGTTGTGGTTATAACAGGGGACTGAGCTCTTGTGGCTGAGACAGTTGCCACCACTGCAGGAGGAATTGTGCTCGAAGTTGTCACAGGAGGACGAGACTATTAAAAAAAAAAAAAAAAAAAAAAAAAAAGTTAAAGAGAGAACATTCAGAAAGGAAATTCTGCTGTTTAGAGAACAACTAGGAATTACTTGGTTAAAACTGGCTTCCCTACACCTTGTCACTAAGTTTTGGCATTCTGAGACATTTCCAGTCTTTCTGAATTGATCCGCAAGCTCCTAAGCAGAACTGTCCTGGTTTTCAACACACACAGAGCACAGGAACCAGTAACCCACAAAGCTAACAAGACCACATCTCTTGAGGGTCTTTAGAAAAAGACTCAAAGGTGTGCTCCCTTCAGAATGAAAAGAAATTCCAATCCAAGTATAGCCATGAAGTCAGAGGTGATTGGGATCCTAACTGAAAGCACAATGTGAAGATGTTTAATCCTCTGTCCTAAGGCTGAACACTAGCACTGCTTTTAGAGAGATGATACCTACAATCCTCTCCTTATACATGTACAAAAGCTGAGATATACATATTACAGTGAGACTTCAAAAATTCTACATCAATTCACATATTGAAGAATAAATCAACACCAGCACATTGTACCGGACTTTTCAGACTTTAAAACATGAACATGTCAGAACTAAACTGTCTTCCCAGTTTCTAAGCATTTTGGAGACAGATAAAAACCCAATTTCTGGCACCAAGTCTACGAAGAAAATAAAGAAAATAGACCTGGAAGAGAGCTGACAGCCCAGTAATCAGGCAATTAGAGGTTATACATTACAGATATGTGCCAGGAAGAGTTTGGAGCTGGCAGTCAGTGATGTGCAGAGCTGCCTGGCTGCTACCTGCCTGGATTGGCTGGTGAATGATGTGCTGAACTGCTGGCTGAGCTGCGGCCGCATTTGGCAACTGGGAAGCTGGTCTCAGGACTGTGGTTACTTTGGAACTGGACATCACTGCAGCAGCTGCTGCACCTGGGGAACAAACAAACGAAGCATGTTAAATTGCGTGCACCCAACAGCTCCGACACAACCACAGACAGACCCTGACATTAGCTGGCATGTCAGTTCTAATTTCATATGCATGTCAGTTCACGTGATGTTGGTGTAAAAATAAGGCTTTCAACAAACATACATAAGGTTTAAAAAAAGCATGTGTGGAGGGGTAGGTATTATTTAAATTAATTTGCTTTAGAGGTATCTCTTATTCCCCTGTAATAGTCTTGTATGGCAAATCCCATGTTTTCTTATTCCAAGCTATGGAAGTCAGTAGAAGTAATTCAGTTTGATTACTGAGCCAATGTGTAAATAAGTCACCTGATACCAGCAATGATCTCACTGCACCTGATGAAGTTCAGAAGAAAAATACACTTGCAAAAGAAGGAAACCAAAACAAGGAAACACCATACAAAACAAAACAAACAGCCACACCTCCCCCCAAAAAAAACAAGACCAAAACTCCACACCATTTAAACCTGCAATTGATTAATTTGTCTACTGTCTGATCACTCCTGATCATAATAAATCACCAAGGCCAGTAGCCTTGCAATCAGTTGATGGACTGGATTGCATACCTTCTGTACATGTCCTCCATTGAGATGACTACCTCAAAAGTTAATAATCAAACCAAGAGACAAAGAGCAGGGAAAAAGGGTAATGTGTACTGAGAGTCCAAGTCTGTGGCAGCTGTCCCCCAAGAAGCAGGTGAACACTACTTTAGCTACAGATAAACATCCACAGTCCTTCCATCTGCTCTAGTTGAAGAAGATTATGTTTTAGCTCGTGTCCATTTATTTTTCTTGAGTGAGCAAATAACATTGAACATAAAAAGAAATAAAAGTGACAAATGGTACTTGGAATTCAGATCAATTTAAAGCTGAACTACAAACCTAACCCATAAGACTTCGAAAGTAAAGCTGCAGTCAGAAATCTTACAGGCTGTAAAGAGCACAGGGCTGCATTAAGGGGCTGATCTCCTGTTTTACAAGCTGTAGCATCCAAAATCCTGGGAAACAAGAGCCTGTAGTTGTCACAGGTAAATGCAAATGCACACAATATGATGTGTTAGCATGCATGAGTGGTCCTGTGACAGGGGGATACAAGAATGTGCCTCACAACTGCCCAGCTGCCCCTGCCATAGGTGAGCAATACTTGCTACCAAGAATGTACATGACATTTTGCAGGGTAGGTGAGTCTCTACCAGTGGATATTTTTTCTTGAAAGTGTTGACTGTTTTAACAGTAAAGAATTAGAATAACAGATGTGCTGGTATCTGTCAGCATTTTAAACACTGTCTCATGGTGCTGCCCTAAATGGCTGAAGGCAACATAATTCTTAAAAGGCCAGCAGTCACTCACTCACGCTAACAGTTTAAACATCTGAAGAAAGAGTTGCATTAGCAGCGAGGAGAGTTTCAGAGGTGTGGGCTAAATGCACCAGCTGAGAGACTGTGAACAGGAGGCAGGGATAGCACAGCTGGATCTTTACCTCGGGGCAGATGAGATGCTCCAATGTGCAGGGGAGGCCCAGGAGCACTACTCCTGATGATGGACATCTGCACGTTGGTGGCCATGATATGATGCAAGTTACTGGGATGCCCCTGCAGAGTTCAAGAACAAAACAAGTCAGCTGTGTTGACAAAAATTAATGGCCACAGAATTACCACATCTCAGCCTCAGAGACAGAAAAGAGATTTTGGAGAAATAATCGGTGTACCAAGGTTGCATGCATTAAAAGCTGAGTGGAGAAAAGAGGCAGGTGTTTGTACAGGATAAAGTTACAGAGCCTGCTGACACTGCAAGATGTAAACACTTCTCTGTTTCACTGGTCTGTTTTTATGGTTGGTACCTGGGTGACAGTCACCCAGTAGCCACCCACAAACAACCACAGAGTTGGCCCTCCTAGCATTGGTGACATTAAGGCATAGTTTCATACCACCTCTCCAATAAAGTTGAGAGAATGGTGGAAATCTGGCAAATGCTGGAACAAATTCTATTTTTTCATAACTCTAGACTTCCCAGAGATATTAATATACAATAAATCCACTGAAACTGCTGCACATCCTTAGCCAGACTAACTCAAGTCCACCTAAAGACACTTTACATCAAAACCCTGAGAGATTTAGCAATGAGCGTTCTGACAAACTATTTTCAAACCACCGGAACTGGCTCTGCAGTCAAGTTAGAGGAGAAAAAATTTTCAAAAGCGTTATCTACACAGGCTCCCTCAAATTTTGTCACTCCTAGTTCAGAAGAACACAGTGCAAACTCATGAACTGTTCACCAGCCTCTTCTGATCTCCTCCCAGGGAAGCTGAAGAACACTGCAATAATGAATCCCAGCAGTTTGTCTGCAGCAGAAATTCTCCAAGTGACACTGACACAGCAGGAGCTTTTAAGGAAAGACCCAGCTTTTGGGTATGGCTCTGCCATCAGAGCCTGGCTGTGCTATCTCAGTTGGATGATTACAACAAATCAGCAGCTTTGTAAAGAGGTGGTGATAACTGAGGCTGAAGTTTAATGATACAAGCAGAACTGATCCAACAACCAGTGGCACTGAATTGGGAAACCTGCTCTTTTACCTTCCCTCCTGCTCCAAAAGCCCACATTTTCAGTTGTACGTGTATTGATCTGACCATGCAGTCAGATGGAACAGAAAAGCCACTAAAAAACCACACCTGTTGCCCACTGATTGTTGCCACAGGAATTGTTGGAGCCTGTGGTATGTTGCTTTCCATGGTCACAGTCACTTGCCCAGGGACCTTTGTGGGAGCTGAGAGAGTAGAGGGTGGAGCAGGAGCAATGGGCCGGCTGGGCATGGTGGGCTTCAAGGGAGGCTACAAGAAATGGAAAGACAGAGACATTGGCAACTTCAAATGAGAGCTCAGTGTTGAAGCAGCAATCATTTTGTGGGGTCAAAGCCTGAGGAGAAAGTTTATGCAAGTATGGGTAAATATTTGGAGAAGAAAGATACTGAATATTTGGTTATTCCTAACAAAGAAAGGGCATATTTTGTCCTGGAAATATGCAGGTTCTAGCATGAGTCATCAGCAGAATCTGTCAGGGCTATGGTATTGCCCTACAGACACTGGATATTAACAGTTAATTTTATACCCTGCAGAGAAAATGGAAGATTTCAGAAACTGATTGAAATCACTGTTCTCCTAAAAGATAAACAAAATACACCCCCCTCAAAAATAATACTGAAATACTAGCAAGTCCTCAGTGTATCATCTGGAACCCACAAGGCACTGCACAGTCAGCAGAAGCATGCAAGGAAAGCTTTAGAAACAAAAGCAGGGAAGGTTTGGCTGTAATTTACTTTTTCTCAACACCGACTCATACAGATCGTATTTTTTCCCCCGATGAATCCTCTCATTACCTTCATAAGCCCATCCGAAAAAGAAAGTGGCACAGCTGGAGTCAAGTGTGCTGGTGGTGCTGTCACTGTCACTGGGGCACCAGACTGGACAGGGTGGTGCTGTGTCAGCATCTGGACCTGTGGGTAAGGCCGAACCACCACAGGCTCCTGCTTCTCCTCCCGAGGCTGTATGGAGCCACTGGGACCCATGTGTTCTCTGGGAGCAACTTCTGACTCGCGACTAGATTCGTCACTCACTAGTGAAAAAAAAAGAGAAGAAGGTAAGAATTGTTAAAAAGTTCGCTTTGGGCACCCACTAGGTCAGAGATGAGACATCAGAAATATCTAAGGTAAAGAAATTCACTCTTACAATTAAACATATTCCAGTGATGAAAAAACTGGGAACTCTGGCACTGCTTCTGTCTGTTCCCCTCAGAACTGAGGGGTCTGGCAATGTTGGGCAACCTGGGGTCAACTCTGAGAAGTCCATCTAAACACCTTCTTTAAACACAGATTGACTAAGTTTTCTTTCAAGTGAAAAAGTTTTAATTATCGTAGTAACTGCCATTAAACCCCACATCAAACAGCATGAAAAACTCCGCACTTAATGCAATATCTATCTGAATATCAAGCTGAAAAAAAAGCATAAACCCTCCTGAAAATGCAGCTGCTCCCCCAGTCACTTCTGGTGGCCTGCTGAAAACCTGTCACCGTGGCAGGGACAGCAGGACCTGGAATCAGGGTTCCCACTCCATTTCCAGCGCCATGAGATGGATGTTCCCATGCCCACTCGTCACTTCTGCTAAGAACACACAGCGGACGAGCTGAGAGGGACAGACAGCTGCGCACAGACACTTGGCAGCAAAGGCGCATCCCCCTTCTGCCGGCGCTCTCCAGAGCCGGCAGCTGACCCGACTCCCACGGCGTTCTCCCCACGCGGAACCGCGGCAGCTTTCAGGTCGGCTGCCACAGCCCGCGGGGCCGCCTCGCTCCTCCCGCCCGAGGCGGAAGAGGGCGATGGACGGGGCGGGGTCACCGGGATCGCTTCCCACCCCTGGAGCCGACAGATGCGGGGTCGGGATCGCGCTTACCTGTGGCGGCGGGGGCGATAATCCCGGCGGAGCCGCTGGTGGGGATGGGCGGCGGCGCTGGTCCCAGGGCGGCGGGAGGCGCGCCCGAACGGGGAAACTGCTGCGAGCTCATATCACCTGGGGGCAGCGCGGCCGTTATGTCGCGACACGCGCGGCCCGGCGCCGCCGCCCCCGTCCCTCCTCCCTCCCTCCCTCCCTCCCTCCCGCTCTCCGGGCGCGGCCCCGCGGCCCCACCCACCCCGGCGCGCCCGCGCGGGCGGGCTCGCGCGGCGCCCGACCAATGGCGGCGGGGCGGAACCGGCCAATCAGCGCCCGCCCTGCCCGCCCCGCCCCGCCGCGCCGCCGTGATGGGCCGCAGGGCCCGGATGTGCCCGGCAGCGCGACGGCCCTGCCGCCTCGGCCCGGTCCGCACCGCAGCGCCGTACCCTGCTGTCGTCCCTTCGCGATGCCCCCTCCGCAGCTCTTCCGCCAGCTGAGGCTCGTTCCCTCCCTGTCGCCGTCGCGCTTTGACGCAGCGGCCGCCGCCCCCTACCCGCAGCCCTTCCTCGGAACCACCCCCGGCCCGCAGATCGGGGAGATGCCGTGCGCTGGCCGCGGCAGTACCTGTGCCCGAGACGGTGCCGTGCGCCGGTCCCTGAGCCCGGTCGCCCCGCGTCGCCGCCGCTGCCGAGCGCCGCTTCCGCCGCTGCAGCTGCCCGCACCCGATTGGCCGCGGCCGGTCCCGCCCACCCCGAGCTCCCGCGTCTCATTGGCTACCGAGCCCGCCCTCGGCGCCGCCGGGAGGTGTAGTCCACGCTGAGGTTGTGGTGGGCACAGATCTCGCGAGGCGCGGGGAGGGCGGCGCTGTGCCCGAGCGCGCCATTGGCCGCTCGCCGCGGGGTTTCCGAGGAGACGCGGGGTGGGCGGGGAGGGCTGCGGTCACCCCCGGGCCCCGCCTTGGAGCGCGGTGCCGCCCCTGCTCCGGCCCGAGCGCCTCTGGCCACGGCCCCGAGCTCCCAACGCCCCCGTTCTTGCTCTCCACACCCGGCCAAACCCACTCCCCCCCCCGCAAATCCCCAGCACCCATCCTGGGAAGTGACAAGAGGACATGGCGGGGAGACATTGGGGGTCCCTGGGGAGGGCACGGAGGGAGTCAGCACCCCTAAAACATCCCAAAATCTCCATCGTTCGGGCGGTCTCCAAAACTCCCTGGGGCCTCAAAGTGCTCCCCCTAAGCCTGGGAAGGGAGCAAGGACATGGCTTGGAAGGGGCGTTGGGGATCCCCGGGGGAGGCACTGATGGGGTTACTTACCCCACCACTGGGTAGAGGGAAAAAATTTTTAAAAAAAGGCACAAACCTTGGAGATGACGCACATAACAGCCCTGAGAGACCACTACTGCAGGGCTGCCTCGGGTTTGGTCACAGACACATCAAAACACCACCATTATTCATCACATTGTTCTCGTGTCATAAGGCTCAGAGATGAAGTCAGCCAGACACCTGCCGCTTTCAGAGTTTTAATAGTGTTTTAAAATGAAACCGGAAAGAAAACCTTTAAAACTTCAGGATCACATGTAAGTAATCCCTAGGTCTGCCTCGCAAACCTTAGTGTTTGTGTTGTGAACAGCCCTGCAAACATCTGTGGCCATGAGCAGTAGTGGGATGCCACTCTCCAGGATACCCACCAGCCACCACCTGTCCCGCGGTTCAGCTCAGCTCTTGAGGCACTGCCTTACCCTTGCCGTAGTTACTTTGCCTGGACTCACAGCTTTCTCCTGGCTTTCCGTGTCTTGCCGGAGACCCCAGTTCTGCTGCCCCACCCCCGGTGACACTACAGAACGCTCGGAGGGCGCGGCGGGGGCCGGTGAGCACAGAGCACACACAGAGTGGCGAAGCGTGTTCGGGATGAACGAGCGACAGTTCAGCGGGGGTTCTGATGGAGAAGGTGTAAAAGGTACAGAGAAAATAAATGAAGAACGACTGTTTTTTAATCTGCCATATGCTGCTTTCGGTTTCCCCCCGTCTTTACACTACAAATAAACGAGCAGCTGAAGGAAGCAGTTGTTTGCACAGGGTCTCCTTCCAGCAGCACAGGCTGGCGACCGCTCACGGGCCAGTTAATAACGGAAAAAACACAGGTTCCACCTTCGCTTCGGGCGTTACCTCCTTCAACTGAGACTGCACAGAAGTCCAGGAAAAGCCCCTGCTGTTAGCACGGCCCTTCCCTGGGGCCGGGGCTGTCCGGCCAGCCCACGGCGGGCTGCGGGCGGCGCGGGAGCGGCTCCCCGATGGCGGCGGCCCCGGCCCGGCCCCGCCGTCACTGTGCGGCGGGAGCGGCTCCCCGATGGCGGCGGCCCCGGCCCGGCCCCGCCGTCACTGTGCGGCGGGAGCGGCTCCCCGATGGCGGCGGCCCCGGCCCGGCCCCGCCGTCACTGTGCGGCGGGAGCGGCTCCCCGATGGCGGCGGCCCCGGCCCGGCCCCGCCGTCACTGTGCGGCGCCGTGCGGCGCTGGCTCGGCAGCGGAAGCGGAAGCAGCGAGGGCGGCGGGAGCCGGGCGGCGCGCGGCGGGGCCGTTCGCAGGTGCGGGCACCGCAGTTACCGGCCGGGCGCGGCGGGGCCGTGCGGGAGCGGCGGCGGGGCGGGCCCGTGGCAGCGGCCTGGGTGGCGGCGGGCGGCCGGGGCGGGCGTCGCAGCCCCGCGGAGGGGAGCCTCGCTGCGCGGCCGACACCGGCGGGGTCCCTCGAGCGGCCTCCGCGCCCCGCGGGGGTCGGGCGGTCGGTCCGCGGGCGCACGAGTGGAGCGGGACCGGGGAGCGGCGGCAGAGGCTGTGCCCGCGTTTAATGCCGCGCACCATTAACCACTTGACGGCCCGGGTTTGATGTGTGTTTTGAGCCCTGGGCGGCCCGGAGCTGCCGTGCGGCTGCTCAGCGCTTCAGTGACAGGGGGCTGGCGGCGACCGGCAGCTGGAACAAGGCATTTCTGGTCATGGGCTGACCAGTTAATCGCCGTCGTTTGGTTTCAGTATCCGTAGCACGGCAGCTTTAAAGGGCGTGCTTACACAGAGCCTGCCGAGCTCTCAGTGATCGCTGTTACCAGTGATCCTCGCCGTGCGCGGTATCGGTCCAGGGAGCTCAGCGCTGTGTCCGCAGCAGCGCTTGCCCTTCCGTCCCGCTCGCCTTTGCCCTTCCGTGCAGTGCAGCGCTTCGCCCGCTCGCTACCAGCCCGACCTCACAGGACATGGCAGAGGGCACTGACTGTAAATGTGGGCTGATTTATTCCTTTCCCCAAGGCTGGATGTCCAAGTTTCCGGAAGTATTTTAAACAGAGTAATTGGAGGAAAAATAAGGAGGAAAAATATTTACAACTGGGGTGTGAAAAATCCGCTTTGCAATGTCATAATTCAGATTGGGTTTTGCTTTGTTACCTAGCACAGAGCTGAATCTTTTTGTGTCACTTATGTTCATTCCCGTGCCTCTTGCCCCTTTTTCCGTGGTGTATTTTTCTTTGAGATACCAGTCATTCCTTTGTTTTATGGCTGTTATTATTGAGGGCTTGTAGATACTTCTAATCTGCAGGTTTTCAGTTGGCTAAACTGTGTCAGGTGACAGATGTGTCCTTTGGTTTCTTTCCTATTTCGTGCAGAAAAAGGCTTTTATTACAGTCTTTCCCAGAGTGGGAAAGCAGGCACAAGAGAGCAGCATAGGAGCTTTAGGCATGAGAATGCTGTTCAGTGTATTCATTTACCTGTTCCAAACTCCAGTGTATGATTTGCAGAGAATAAGAAGGACCCATCTCTGGGAGGAACTGTGAACTGTGTCCTTTTGTTGTACTTGGCAGAAGTCAATGTTTCACTCCACAAATATTGGCTGAGCTTCCCTCTCTGCACACCGGGAGTGATGGCTGTGACCATTCTGTGATGCCATCTGTCTGCTTCCCAGGTGTGGCATAAAGCAAATGTCGTGTGCAGCTGACCAAGCTGCTCTTTGGATATCACAGCAGGAACTTCTGCTTTTATCCCCAGAGAAAGAACAATGTCTGAGTTATTGCTGGGAAACATTTGGCTGGAGGGGTATAAACTTTTAAAGAGAGTAGGATTTGCTTCGTTTGTCTGTGTATATATACAGGTAGCTTAGAGCTATAGATATATAACCCTATTCTTTACATTGAGATAGTAATAAAAAAGAGACAGAAGTTAGATCCTGGCAGGTTATTGGGTGTGATATATGTAGAATTGGAGCAGGATGTTTTTTCAGGTGCAGGGGGGACATGGAAAATGAGTTATCCAGAAAAAAAGAAGGATAAAGAAATGAAAGAGTACCTGAGTGCATATTGGGGGTGTGGTAAATATAAATGTACTTCAGTCAGAGAGGGGCAAAAAAAGCTTGAAATTTTGGAGACTGTAATGGAAAGCCAACAGAAGAATTCAGGTCTTCCATAAGCTGAAGAATTGTTGGCAAGGAAGTTCCACTCGGCTTTATTTTGGTGTGTAGGCCAGAGAATACAAAGGCTTGAAAATACACATGAAGGACAATAAAGAAATGTCATAAATTTTTCTTTTTGGCTCATTTGTCACAGTAGGTTGTATCATTTGAGTCTGTTTGCATTATTTCATTCATTTTTCAGCTTTTAAATTTGGTGGTGCTTAGTGCAGCTGGGAAATACTTGTTTCTTCATTCCTCAAAGAAGCAGTCTGCTGTGCCCAGCAGAACCTGAAGTAGTAACTGGGGAACCTCATCCTTGCCTGGCTCATCTGATTCTGGTTAGTCCACAGCTGCTGAATCTGTGCTAACACAAGGTGTGACTTCACCTCCCGTGAAATGAACAGCAGGCTGTTTTCCCACCCAATCTGAAATAAGTGCAGTTTGCAATACCTCTTAAAGCAAGTAGAATGTGGTGTTGGTGTCCCGGAACAGAAGCAAGCTTATTTGAAAGCATAAACACACAGGAAGATGGAATTGATTTAGGTTTAATTGCATCTCAGGAGTAAGACTGTAAATTCCTTGCCTCTCTTCGAGTTTTCATAGTGTTTCTGATTTTGTGAGCCCAGGTGAGATGATGATCATCTCATTAATGTATTGCATTAAATGCAATCTTAAAATCTTAAAATACATCTCAGTGTATTTGGATATGTGAGACCTGTATTTGTAAGAAGAGACAATGCAAAACTCATTATTTTCTTTCATCATTTTCAGCCTTCTATAAAATGGAAATACTTATTGCAGTTCTTGGAATCTGGCTCAGCTCTTCACTTGTAAAAGCAGATTCTAAGGCTGTGACAACATCTCTAACTACAAAGTGGTCTTCAACTCCTTTACTCCTTGAAACAAGGTAAGTGCATTGTGATTTTTTTCATTGTCAAATCAGAATATTCTTAGAGGATAAAGTGTTGTCTTTGTGGCACTTTGGTTTCTGGTCACTACCAACAGTAATAACATGGAACGTGCTGTGTGGGGGGAGATGGGAGGAGTATTTTAGAGGAGACAGTAGCAGGTGTTTTGTGTGCTAAATTCTTTCATCATGCATTAGAACAAACATTAATAACCATTAACAATTACATAGTTGGTATTTTTATGAAGTTTTACTCAAAGCATGAGATAGAGGAGTTTAGCATGGTCTTGTAAGATTCCATAGCTAAATGTATTTTACTTCAGTGTTGTAGGCTTTGTAGGTTTTGATACACGTCTCCTGCTTGTGTGTATTTAGCTCAGTAAAGCTTGAGTTTAACTTTCTTCATGTGAGTTGTGCATTGATTAAAGTCAATTGCTTTGTTAAGAGTTGTGCAAGTCACCCTGGGAACATTTGTTCTGTGGTATTAAAGACTTTTTTCTTTAAGATGTTGCGTAAAAAGAAAGCAAAATGTTGTCTTTTCACTGCCAGTCTGCTTAGCACTTTTGAAATCCCCCACTGTTTAATTTTGTCATGTTATAGTTTGGAGATGTCAGTAGGACTTTTAGAATTTTAAGTTCCTGTGTGCCTAATTTTATATCACTTAAGGGTATTGCCAAATGTGGAATTTTGTCTGTTTTACTGCAGATTGTTTCACATGAAAATAGTTGAGCATTGCTGGGTTTCATTCACACGAGCATGGCTTTCGTTCAGAGGACAGGTGTGTCCTAGGTGAAATCACTTTTCTGTAACCTGCTCTGGAGAAGCTGAACACTGAAAATTCTTTAAGCAGTAAAATGCAAAGCACAGGTGTTAATGCCAAGATTTAAGTACCCTGACACTGTGAGACTGTGTGAAACTCAACCTAAGAGAGCGTGAAACAGTAAGCAAATAATCAAAATAATGTGCCAAAGACTTGATCCATTGCATTCAAAGACTTTGGGTAGGGAAGGATTGTTCACCTGGGGTGAACTGCAGCATGATGCAGCACTGCAGTGTAAGATCACTCCTGCTGCTCACTGTACTCAGCCCAGCACTGCAGTTTGTTACCCAGGTGTTTAAGCAGCACTTGCCCTTGGATGGGAACACACAAGTTACTGTGGCAGTGGGTGGGCTCCAAATCTTCTGTTGTAGCATCCTTTAGCACAGCAAGTATGTTACATGTGTGGACATGATACAGTACTTGTGGTTAGCAATGTTTAGAGAATGAATTTCATTATCTAACCTTGTATTTGTACCCAATTAGATGCTTAATATATGGGAATTATAACATGATTTGAAGCTGTGACTTCTCTTTTTGCTTGTTTAAGAGCAAGCAAACAGAAAAATTCCACCAAAGACTACCAAAGCTGATAATTACAGTCATCTGCAGTTTGTTTCAGCAAAATCAACAAAAATGTGTTTCTCATAAGAGAGAGATAGCAAAGAAATGTGTTAGGGAGGAGAGCTACCAGGATGGACACTGCAGCCTGTTAGTGGCATTTAAAGGATCTGTAGGTGCCTTACAAGCTGCTTTCATGTACTGTGTGTTTGTCCTGGTCTGCAACTATTATTTGTTTGGGTTTGTTTGTTTTTAACTTTCCTGGAGTGCTTTTCCTGGTAACATAGTTTTCTGATATAGGTAAATACGTGGTAGGTACTAACTTTCTGTAAAGCATTACAAGGTACTAGATTTGTAACTCGAGAGAATATTTGTAGATCTAGCTCTCTCTTCTCATCTTACCTAGTGAATTTTTATCAGAAGAAGGTCAAGAAAAATTCTGGAATTTTGTTGAAGCCAGTGAGAATATTAAGACAGCTGAGCATGATGGTAAGTTTTTGCAGTGTTTTTCTTGATGCTGACTGATAGTTGAAAAATATACCACAGTATTTTGTCTTCCATTGTGTTAGTCCTCATTTGACTTCTAAAATACTAATTTCAGTAATACTTTTTGCTGTAATGTGCTCAAGGCTTTTGGATATCCATTTGACAAAAGCTGTAGTGGATGAGTCTGAAACATTTTGCTTGCCAGATCCTCGTTCAACATGAAGTATGAAATATTTCAAATGCCTTTTCTCTGTGTTACTATTTCTCAGCTGAAATTAAATGGGAGCTCTTAACTTTTTCCCTCTTCCCCAGCCCATGTTTACAGCCTCAAGAATGTATTCAAGTGTACTTTCATGGATGTCTATTGAAGTTCACTCTCATCCTTCTGTAGAATTGGCTGTAATGAAAACGGAGGAGGGATGGTCACGTGCTTACTTAGAATTCATGTCATGGGCTTTTGTTGACATAAATCACACTAAGATGAGAAGCCCCTCTTCAATGAGACTATGGGATAGAAAGATAACTGTTTGTACTTTGACTTTGCAGGTAGTGATTATTCTTCTTACCAGGAAATGCTGAAAGTAGCCTGCCAGACTCTGTCACCTTTGCAGCAGAATTTGTTGAAATTTTCCTTGTCTTTACGCTCTTATTCTGCAACAGTTCAAGCTTTTCAACAGGTTAGTACAGGAAATGCTCAGACAATGTGCAGAGCATTTTACCAAGGCTCAGGAAGGAGTGAGCTGTGGAAGGAAACATTTGAGAGTATAAAACACCTGAACTGGTTAACTGCTCTGTACACCTGAGCTACAGAGTGGATATTTATATTTATTTATATTTATATATAAATTTAATGAGGCACTGAATTTTTGTGTAGAGTAGGCTAAAGAGTTGGCATTTGGACATGTCTGCATATCTTTGTGCCTGCTGCACCAATAATTGTGTGAAGATTTTTATGAGGACCATCCCTATGGCTCCATTGGTACTTGTGATGCTGCTGCTGTTCCTGTTGCTCAGCTGAACTTACTTGAAGATAGTAATCCATATATATGTGTGTGTGTATATATATATAGTGATTAGAAACCATAAATTAAAGTTCATTGTGTTCTCTGTTCTTTTTTAATCTCTGGGTATCATATAATTCATTGCAAATTGTCTCACATTACTGCTTTATTTAAGTGATACTGTAAAACATCTTCCTTGTTCATCTGGAGTCATTTTGTCATTTGATATTTAACAAATACAGATGTTTGGGATGTCTAAGACCAAAAAAACCCTCAACCACAACGCCTAGAATTGCAAGCCTTGCTTTCTGTACTGCAATTAACCTTACAGCTAATAGTAACAGACTGAGAAATAAGTTAAGGCTTAACTCTCCATCTTGCAGTTTCACCTTGCATTTAAATGATATCATAAACATGGAAGAAGTACTAGTTTGGAATGTAGGAAATGGTACTGTTTGCTGCACAGCTACACTGTTGTAATTTTCACTTGTTCTAAGGGCAAACATTCAACCTGCATTATTATAAATATTTTATACAGATAGCAGCAGATGAATCTCCACCAAAGGACTGTACCCTGTTTTTTGTTGTGCATGGGGAGAAAACATGTGAATTTGACTCTCTTGGAAACCTTTTACAGGCAGCTTCAGACAGGTATTTGCTTAATTTCCAATTATTGGATTAGCTCTTAAAATTTAACCTGTTAGACTTACTGCTGCAAGGAGGTTGTAATAAACCTGTTGTTTCAATGTTCTTCAGTGTTGATTTCTCCTGTCCCTTGTTTGCACAGGAGTGGCAGTCTCTTATTTGGTATTAATTCAGATTGCAATGATTGTTTTCTTATCCCGTGCTCTTTGATAATTCTGCTGGGAAGAGGAATGTACACAGGAAAATTTGGAAACAAATTCTAGAAATAGCTGGAAACTATTGAAGGACAGTAGGAATTCTCAGGAGTGTGTCAAACCTTCAGTATGTAGGGAAAACAAAAGGAGCTGGGCTGCATATTCAAATGAGAGTTAATGTAACAAATTGTTTTATGAGTGGCTGAAAGCATGAACAGTATTTTTTTCTCTGTGTAGTTTTCTCAGCATTGACAAAGAAAACCATTACCACAATATATTTAAAATTCAGATTTCTCTACAAGAACAGAACTTGATTGTAACTGCTAATAACAAAAAGAAGGTATAAAATACAATACTTATTAAAAAAAACCCAACAAAACCAACCCAAATCCTTACATTTCAGTTTGTTTTCATAATATGAAAACATTTTTGTATTCAGTCTGATTTTTTTGTAGTCTTGGTAATTTAGTTCTTTTAAGCATAAGGAGTTTTTTGTCAGTGTGCAGACATATGGCATCTATAGCTCACATGGAATATTTTAAGTATTTCATTTCACTTTAGACAAAATGTAAACAAAGTAGCTGAAAATAGGCTTCTCATTCACCTTCTTGTTTGTATACTAAGCCAAGGACCAGGTTCAAATGAATTGGCACATCTGTTCTGTCAGCCTTTTAAATTTTTCATACAGAAGTTATGAATCACCGTGGGGAGAGAAAGTTACTTGGAAATTTAAGGGAAGATGTTCATTTTTCAAATTAGAATCATATTAGATTCAAAATAGCTCTTAGTCACTTGTTTCCTTTTCATGTGTTCATTTTGCACAAAGCTTTTGTCAGCGTGCATCAAGTGCTGCCAGCCTTGATATAATTTGTGGGCATGGCTTGACGTATGTATTCGGTGAAAAAGGAGCAGTGATTAAACAGGAGAAGAAATGTGCATCATGCATGGAGTGAGGAGATGCTGTGAGTCACACTGTGCCATTCTTCACTGTCTCCTCTTAGGCCAAAGCCATTTCTGTTCAAGGGGGACCACAAGTACCCAGCATCAAACCCCGAAAGTCCTGTGGTCATACTTTATGCTGAGATTGGCTCAGAGGAGTTCTACAGAAACCACAGGAGCCTTGTTTCAAAGGCTGAGGCAGGAGAAATCACTTATGTCCTCAGACACTACATTGCTGTAAGTATATTTGGGCATTGTAACAGAGGTATTTGAAACAGAGTAACTGGCCTTGGTTTTCAAAAAGAAAACGGACGCAGCTTTGTTCCCTTTAAATTGACATTTGCCTGCTGTCATTGTTCATTTACTTGGAATACTCAGAGTTTTACTTTTTTGTTGCATGTAGCTGAGTAATACAGAATATTTTAAATCTCCTGATTGTTTAAATAAGATTGTTTGATTTCACAAATCCAGACTTAAATTCCAGATTAATTAGAGACTTTAATGTAAAAAAAAAAAAGTGTTTCTCTACCCATATTAGATCATAGGAAATAGAGCTTTCACAGTCAGGCCACTTAGTTACTTTAGTTACTTGATATAAAAAGCAAGGATTAACATTAAGGTACCATTTTCAAATGAAAGGCAATGTTTCTGTAGCAATTTTTTTACAGAACCACTTACCATTCCTAGTGCAGTTTATCCTGGTTTCCATCTTCCTCCACAAAATTGTCCATGGCCACTGGATTAGTATTTAAAACTACATTTCAAAAGCTATGAAAAATTGGAGTTCTTTGATTTGTTACCTGAATATTACAAAGTATTGCCAAAACCTGCAGTGTAGCAGTCAGGCTTGAATGTGGGGCAAAAAAAAAAAAAAAAAAGGGGCATCAGCTGGTTCACTTCTAATACTGTACTTTTAATAAAATACAGTCATACATTGCCTACAGCACTTACCTTTTATAAGAGGAAGTAGTTGTTTATCAGTGTTGGGAGGAGTACTTACATTCAAAATTCAGTGTATTACACTTTAGATCTTGGTACTGTTATATGACCCCTATATACTTCAGAATACTTTTAGAAAGTGATCATGTTCCTCTCATTAAAGGCAGAAGTAATTATGCACCTGTCTTTTGTCATTATTTTATTTCTTGTCATTCTCTGTGGTAACTCTTCAGTGAATGTGTCATTTTTGAACTTCACAGCTGAAGTTCCTTTCCACCCTCTGTGATTTGATGATAGGAGTCTATCTCCCTCTGCCTTGCTCACACACTGAGTCCTGAAAACACTGTTTTGTGTTCCTCTTTACTTTGTGGATTTTGATGGTATTTTGGTTCATAGAGATAATTCTTGCTTGCTGAACTTCAAGAAGTGTGTTGAAATACAGTAGGAAATAATTTTATTAGAGTATGTTACTGCAGAGTCACTCACTGTGTTTGTTTCTCGCTACCAGTTGTGTCTGAAATACCAGACTGAGATTTCTTAGCTTTGGGAAGTGGCAGCTTTTAATCTGTGGATCAAAACAAAGATGGCAATATCACACTGTTGGCTTTTCCTTACAGAATCCCAGCAAAGAAAAGGTTTACCTCTCTGGCTATGGCGTAGAACTGGCTATTAAAAGTACAGAATATAAGGCCAAGGATGATACCCAGGTGAAAGGTGAATTATTATTTTAAGTATTTTAATGTGAACATTTTAATTTTGCCAAGGTAATTTTATATTTGTTTTGCTGTGGATGTCTGAATTGCAGATATTTTTCTTTCCTGAGCTCTGAAATCCCCTCTGGGAGCATATTCCTGATGAAGCATATCTTTGCCATGGCACTTGTCTTTTGTCCTTGTGAAATGCTGGAGTCATGGCCCTGGACTAGATCTTAGTAATGGCACCACTAATGCAGCTAATTTTTTACCAGATAGCCAGCTTCTCTGCAGGTGTAAAGCAGTTTCTCTACTTTAATTTGCTTTAACTGATCCATCCTCAGAGCAGAATGTGTTCCCTGTTCCTGAGGTTTTTTTTTTGGGAAGACAGAACTTAGAATTCTGCACGGTTTTTTTTGCCTTTGCTGCTTTTATAGAGCTCTGATCTCTGTTCTACAAACTCCCATGCATCTGCCAAAACTATTTTGATGGTGTAATCTGTGTGTATACTTTTTCTTTACGTGTGCACATTCACATACAAAACCCAGGTTTTCCTGCTTTTCTCTTTGTGACTAGCTTGGTGCTAGTGGTGTTCTCTGTGTGTTCACAGGCACAGATGTGAATGCTACAGTCATAGATGAAAATGACCCTATTGATGAAGTGCAAGGATTTCTCTTTGGAAAACTAAGGTAAAGCTCAGCTGGACTTCGTCATGTCAAAAAACCTTTTGCAGAAATGCCAGTGTTCTGCTTTGTTATTATTTTTTACATGTCTGAGTTTGCTGTATGTGTTAGCAGCCTACCTTTTTAATGTGGTAGTTTCTTTTAAATTAGCAGCAGACTTTCTTATAGGAAACCGCAGAAGTTGTTTGATCCTTGTATCCTTTTAGGCAGCTGTATCCTGATTTGTCAGAAGAGCTGAAAGAGCTCAGAAAACACCTCGTGGAAAGTACCAATGAAATGGCACCTTTGAAAGTATGGCAGCTACAAGGTAATCTGGATAAAGGCTTTCAGTTATGGTCTACAAAAACTCAGTGTAAATTATGTTTTCTGGTGTTCTACACAATCAAGGTTGTTAGTGGTTGTGTACAGTTGACAGAGTTTGACTGTAAATTCCTTCATTCAGTCTCACTTGGAAAATACTTGTGTTTTTATAGTGCCTTTTTTGTGGAGTCCTGTTGAAATAGCTTTTAGGATTGTTTCACAGGACTTCTGACATGAGGATTGTTTTCTATATTGTGAAGTACAGTAAGCTACTTGCTCTTAAACTGACTGCTTGTATGGTCTGCTGAATGCAGAAAAGGAAGGAATGTAAAGTTTCTTTCTGTGAGCACATTTTTGATGTGAAATATTGAGATTTCTCAAGACCAGAGGAAAACCGTATTTCAAAATCAATTACATGCCAATCTGGCCTCATTCCCTGGAAAACATCTGTAAAGGCCTGTGAAAAGGCTTTTCATCCTCTCAAAAAGAGTAATTCTAAAGGCTGAATGTAGAATCTACCTATATCCAGTGGAAGGGCAGATCCTCCCACCTCAGCCAGAGAAAAAAAGAGTGCTGGTCTGGACTCACTGAAGCAACCTGTAGGCAGCATACACTGGTTCAGTTGGAAAGGGTTGCTTACTTCAAGGCAACACACAGAAGCTGAATACAAAGAGGATGAGTTTAGAAGAAGTATCTATAGGTGCAGATAGAAAGTGAATTTTCTTAGGCAACAGGCAAAAAAGTTGAAAGCTAAAGTTAAGATGTCTCTGCATTGCCTTGTTTTCAGTTTTGACTTCTTGACTTCTGTTTTTTCACTTCTAAGATTTGAGTTTTCAAACTGCTGCTCGCATTTTGACTGCTCCTCCTGTGGATGCTCTGATGGTCATGAAAGATCTTAGTCAGAACTTTCCTACAAAGGCCAGGTAACTTTAATTTTGACTCCTAGAAAGTTTTATTACTCTCCTTTTCCTGAGCAGGACCTGAGACAAGCAGCATTGGTTGGGTTAATTCTGACTTTCATTTAGCTGGAAGCAAACACTGGGGAATGTTTATGCTGGGAAGTTCTACAGCCTACGGTTACAAAGAGGATTTCATGGTGTTTTTCTTGGATGGCAGCTGATGTGGACTGGTAGAAAATTTGCCAGAACTGCCCATGCTGTTTCATTGTGAAATGAGTCTAAACCTGTTACATGAAGTCATCAAGAGTTTATTGGCTGGGTTTTCTGTTTGGTGGCCTTAACATTTATTTATTCACAGGGTCCCACTCTTCTTCTGGGCTCCACTTTGCCAGACAGCCCAGTCATTCTCATGTCAGAGGCTGATGTGCAATTCCACTGGTTTTTGCACTTTGTCAGTGACTGTCTTTAACATATTCAAATCAGTCTCAAAAAATTCAGTAATGATCTGGCATGGCCAGCCAGTCTAGAGATATATTTCTCTTGATAAATTCCATTGCCCGGATTGTGAAGATAATATCGTAGAAACTCCTCCTTTTTGAGTAGGTGGAGATACACCTGAGATGAGAGTAAAAAGAATCTCATTTCTGGTCTTATTTCCCATTACCTGATGTTAAGGTGCTGTTTAGAGCTTCTTAAGGCAGGCATTGCATCTTACTGTGTTTTCAGTCTGATCTATGGGCTGTACTTGCCCACTCTGTGATGATGCAATCACTAGATTCAAAGTAAGGAAAGGAATGGGAGCCCACCACGAGGAGTGAAATCCCCTATTTTCTGTTGACAGCCTCCATCTTTACATTTTTGTCAGCTGCACACTTATGTTATGGGTAATGTGAAATTAGACACTGGGCATTGGCATGTGGTTAACATTTTTGTGCTGCTGGATTATACAGTGTAAGAAAAATGCTGCATCCTACTATTTAATGGTATCACCAAGTGCAACTGCTTCTTGCTGCATCTCTTTACACTAGAAGATTTTCTTAATATGTAAGGTACAAAAGGTAGGATAAGTAGATATCTGTCCAGCAGATAAACAGGAAGATGATTCATAGCATGATGTTTTTATTTTTGTAGGGCCATAACAAAAACAGTTGTTTCTTCGGAACTCAGAGCAGAAATTGAAGAGAACCAAAAGGTAATGTGCCCAGAAAGTAACGTAGTGCCTTTGCACTCATGTTTACATGTTGCTCAAGAATATGACCCAGTGTTTTCACACACAACTTTATCGTATGCGTCTGGGAAGTGAAGAAGTGGTGGATTTTCAAACGTGGATGTGGAACATAACTAAGCTTCTTTGCTCATATATGAAAATACTTCTCTTGTTAGAAATTTATTGCTTGAAAAGCAGCTATATTAAAAATCTTTGTACAGTTTTAAGGATGCAGAAGAAAATTATTTCTCGTTATCCAATTTGACATGATGTTTAGATATCTGTATGTATCAGTGATCAGGATCAGGAAGTCACAGAATAAATTCAAAACCTGCCGTGGCTTTAGAATGATCCATACTGTGTGGAGGAAATGGTTCCAGTGTCGGTGCTTTGAGAGTGAAACTAGTGAAGGGATAGAATTTACAAGCTAAGTCTAGATGTGCTTTGAAACAGCATCTTAAACCCCCCCCCTCCCAGGTCATCAGAGGCCTCTGGAGGTCACTGAGTAGGCTCTGTATTTGCAGAAGTGTTTCAGACAGCTCAGTTCTGTACTTGGCATTAGCAAAGCACTGAAAAAACCAACAACCACTTGGGAATTTTGTACAGGCTTTCGTACAGAAGTTTGTGCAATTACAATATGCCAGGTAGTGTGGTCTGGATGGAGTGCAAAACAAAAATTTTAAGATAGTAATGAAAAAAAGTCAAACAGCAGGGTTTGCTATATGAGCTACATTGCTCTATTCACACATTTCAGTCTCATTTGGTATTGTTAGAAAAAAGACCCTGTATGTTAAGTACACATGTATTGTTTAGACATCTAATCAGTGATACTTGGTGAGTCTAGTAGTAAATGCAGAGCTACTTACAAGTCCCCTGAGACTCCTGTTCTGAGAGAGAAATGCCTTGCTGTTCAGTAGTGCTAAAATCAGAAGAGAAAGGATGGGGTTTGACACCCTTGTCCCATGTGGTTCTGGAAGGGACAAAGTATAGGATGGAAGTCCAAGCTAAAGCTACCTGGTGGCCTTTCTGTTATGTGTTAGATCAGACTCTGGCCCACAAGTAAACCCATGGTTTTGTGGATTGATTTTTATTCAGAGAATACCTGGGCCACTGGATCCAGACCAGGCTATATCTACCCCTGCTCTTCAGAGCTGTTCTTTGCACTCCTCGCTTTGTGTGGGTGTTATTTGCTAGTTAAGTTCACTGCTACTATTATGTTAGAGTTTACTATGTAGTTATCCACAGAAAGATACAATTTAACACTCAGATTTTCTTTGGGAGCCTATTTAATACAAAAATGTAGATTTTTTTTCTGATTAGAAGCTACTTTCCTGTTCTTGGTGCTTCAAGTGGTACTTTTGTAATCTTCTGTTTGCTTTGCTCACAGTCTTCATGATGGTAGTGTTGTAAAATATCCAAATACAATGTTTCTCCTTCAGTGTTCATCATGCCTCTAAATAGAACTTTGTAACTGGTACTGCAAGACAAGATGTGTTGGAAAAAAACACGTTAAACTCTTTAATAGTATTTTCTGTGCAGAGCACTCTTCTAATGGCTTCCTGCTTCTTTTTAGTATTTCAAAGGAACATTAGGGTTGCAACCAGGAGATTCTGCCCTGTTCATCAATGGACTACTTATTGATTTAGACACTCAGGACATATTTAGGTAGGAATGTTTTGTTTTTCACAATAATTGTATCCTGTTTAGAAACTTGCATCCTGTTTGTGCATGAATGATAAAGTTATTTAGGCAGTTTTGAACCTGCTTCATAATCTAGACTAGGTTTGATTGGTAAGTACTGTAAAAAGCAAATCATGGTTCCTTGTCTTATTCAAGTGCATTTCCAACAAAAAAATCTAATGTGGAAAGTGGAATACCCTTGAAGATTGGAATGGGAAGTCACCTTTGTGCTGTTCTTTTGACCTGTGCTGTGACTAGCAAGATTTTGGTCTCTCAGACTGTCAGCATCCAGATTTATTCTGAAGACAGCAGACTGATTCTCAAAGGATAAACCACTGTAAATTTTTCATATGGGAACCACCCTGTATCTTTGTCAAGATGTGTTTCAATAATACAGAATTGAAATTACACACACACACACACACACACACACATATATATATATATATAATGGATTAGTTACCCTGATTTGAAGTAGTTTTCCTTAGAAATATTAATTGAATAGATTTAAGTTATCTCAAGTTTCTTATGACAATAAGAAACAGATGATAAATAAGAACTGATGCCCGGACATGACAGACTTGTTTGTACCTTTCATCTGTTAACCCTTAGGGTAAGAACAAGTTATTTGCTGTGGCATTAAAATTTAACCCCAGTTTGCTTTTCCTTGCAGCTTGATCGATGTGCTCCGCAATGAAGCCCGTGTTATGGAGGGCCTGCACAGCTTAGGGATTGAGGGGCTTTCCTTACACAATGTTCTCAAGTTGAATATCCAGCCTTCAGATTCTGACTATGCTGTGGACATCAGAAGTCCTGCAATTTCAGTGAGTATGAAATTGTTTCTTAATTATACAGTTCTCAATATAGTGTCTGATTGGGAAATATTTTTGTCTGAGACCAGAGCAGGAGGATTGTCAATCACTTAAATGCCTTTACTTTTTCTTAGTGGATCAACAATCTTGAAGTTGATAGTCGGTATAATTCCTGGCCCTCCAGTGTGCAAGAACTGCTGCGTCCCACATTTCCTGGTGTGATCAGACAAATTAGAAAAAACTTCCATAATTTTGTAAGTAATAATCTGACTAGATGAAATGTGCATTTTGTTTTCTCAAGAGCAGGAGCATCAGCTTTTGTAGCTTACCTCACATACACACTGGATTCCCTGTCACTTAAATAGCTTGAGAGAGAGGATGCTTTTCTAACAGGTTTTGTTCTCCTCATATTAGTAAGTTATGGCTAAGATTCAGAGATTACTGAGCATGATTCTCTGGCTTCTATTAGATGCCAGCAGTTGTTTTGTCAATGGACAAAATTATCATCTGATAAATAACAATTTGGTGTGTTGCAACTTTGTCATAATACCTGAAGTTGGTTACTGAAATCTGTCAAATTTGTTAACTGTTGTCTTCTTAGCAGAGGCAAGATCAACTACAGTTGTTTCAGTTAGAAAGCATTCATGCACCAAGAGTTGAATAAATGCTCAACAGCTTAGTTCTAGGTGTCCTTTTAGTCTGTAGGTAAATTACTTAAACTTAGATCTGATGAAGAGTTTGCAAATTGTGCACTGTAACCCTTATCATGTGGCAAAGTGGCCTTATGGAAAAAAAGAACTCTGATTAGGGGAAAATAGGGACTTGAACCATCTGAAGCTGTGGGAGCATTGATGTGTTACCTTTTTCTCTGGAATTCAATACTTTTAACAGAGATTTTTAAATTATAAGACAACAGTTGCATGAATGAAGGGCCCTACATGCAGTCTGAACGGCCCAGTTCTGTCTGGGTTGGGACAGCAGAGAACATCTTGGCAACATTGTCTCTCCAGGACACTGAGCAGAGCAAGTGTTGCTCAGTTCTGACAAATGCCTGTCTCCCAGGCATGTGGGAGTGGGTGGATCTGTGTGCAGGCAGAGGCAGGAGCCAGTGCCAGGCTATACTGAGGTAAAGGTATCATGTAAGGAGTCCTGTTTCCTCTGGTTAAAGGAGTTGCTTAGACTGGGTACTGTAGATCATGGACTTAGACACTTTGGAAGAAGCTTTTTATGTAATGAGTCTCATCTCCCTGGCAGCATATAAAGTAGGCCTGATGCTAATTCTGCACTGAGACATAAATAAAGTGATCTTTGATCAAAACCCCTTCTTGAATTCTTAAGGGAATGGAAACTTCTCACTTGCTGTTTGTGTACAGGTGCTGATAGTAGATCCTACTCATGAGACCACAGCAGAACTACTGAATGTGGCAGAAATGTTCTTTGGTAACCACATCCCGCTGAGGTAATTGCTGTGTTTTAATGTTTGGGGTTTTTTTACATCAGTTTTATTCATGTGACTTCTGCAGTTGTAAAATTTTCATTTCTAGGACACAGCAGAAATGTTACATGCCTTGTATTCGAAGGATGTGTATATTTTTTGAATATAACTTTCTCTACTAGCAAAACAGAGTTCAGTTTCTGTAACAGTCCAAAAGAAATTTAAAGCTTTGGATGAGAGAAGGGTGAAAAGCAAGATTTTGATGGACTTGTTACAGATTATATGTCCTAAATTTGATTCCTGGCCGCTCTGCTCAACGTGTTCCCAGGCTATTCTAGTAAAAGCCTGTGTCTAAGATGATGATCATAGCCAGCAGTTGTATGAAGAGTCAATTCTTCATTAGTGTAATAGATTGATAACCTGAGAATTTGTGTGATTGCAGGATAGGACTGGTCTTTGTAGTTAATGACTCAGAGGATGTTGATGGACTTCAGGATCCTGGTGTTGCCCTCCTTAGGACATACAATTATGTGGCACAAGAAATGGACAACAATTATGCTTTTCAGACTGTCATGTCTGTAAGTATTAATTTAAAAGAGAAATGAGTGTTTTAGTATTTTCCATGTATGTAAGGTGATGTTAATGGGCTAATATGTAGATGATGGAAGGAATTGTTCTTTGGCTTGGTTAGTATGCAGAGTATCTCCAAATACTGGTGCCACAGATTACATGTGTCCTTGTAATGTGCTTCTGACCTAACTTTGACAAGTGAGACTGGGTTTCCTTGTGACACTTAACACTTTGGCACGTTTTTCTGGTCCTGTCCCTTTGCTCATTCTGTCTGTGAGTTCTGAGCTGCACCATCCCTTCACTGTTATAATTTGGTTTGAACTATTCCAGCTGCATACCTTTGCCACATTAAAGGGCAATACAGGTGCTGGTAAATTGATTTCACCTGTGGCTTGATACTTGTGCAGATTGGCAAGCTGGGGCATACTGTGACATTAAATTGGTGGTTACTTAAAGACAGTTACTTTTATTCTTTTTATTTTGGGTATGTATTTGTAGCTCAAAGTAAAATCTTGTGCCTTCAAGAGGGAAAGAGTTACCTGCTTTACGTGTGAGGTTGTATTGTTCATAAGCATATCCCAAGTTCTGAAGGGAAGGTAGCTCCTTGGATATGCTTTATTTGAGGCTTTTTTCCCCAGAGCACTATTTTCCCTCCTCAGATACCTTTTCTAACTAAAGATACAAGTTACTATTTAAAGAAATATTTATTTACCTTCTTCCAATCTCACTGGGATGACTACAAGGTATAGCAAGAAACTTATAAGGGCTACAAGTGCTTAGGAGCTGTTGCAGCTGATAAATATAAGTTTTGCAGTCTGGCTGTTAATGCCTTATTATAACTATTGTAATACAGGTGACAAAGTCAGCTTGCCTTTGATAAGGACAGAGGCTCTACAGTTGCAGCTGTAAACTTGTATTCCCCTTTCAGATATATAACAAAGTAAAAACAGGAGACCAGCTCAAAGTGGAACATGTTGTTAGTGTTCTTGAGAAACAGTATCCTTATGTGGAAGTCAACAGCATTCTGGGAATTGATTCTGCCTATGATCAAAACAGAAAGGTAAGAATTCATGAAATAGAGCTTTTTTTTTCCACTTCTTTTGCTGCAACAGTTTTGAAAATATAATTACATACAATTTCTTGATCCAGTTCTCTTACCAACCAGGTAACTATTTTGTTACCACATTGGGGACTTCTAGTAATACTTTACTGTTTATGTTCAGCACAAGCTTTATGTAATATACATAATACATATAATGTAATATATATATTTTAAAAATCTCTATGTAAAGAACCAAGATAGCTTTCTTGTGACTCATAAGTCATGCTTTCATTACGGAATGCAGACTTCAGTAGAGTTTAAAAGTGTTTGTAAAAAAAATCAAGGTGATGGAATGACTCATGAAAAAACCAAGAGGCTTAACATTGGCAGGGATCGGTGTGGGGCTTCTGAATCAGTGTTTGAATACTGTGTGAGATAAAGCCATGATTATGAATTCAAAATGACTTTTCTATAGCAAGACATCCAACAAATTTCTGCAAATAATTCTTGAAGTCATTTTTAGGGCTGATGCTTTTCTGTATGGTGAAAATTAGGAGGGCAAATCACTATTGAACCAGTTATATGTGAGATGAAGCAGATTTGATCTGAAGTTCTATAGTGGGATGTTTCTTGCTTTTTGTTGTTCTGAAACAAATGAAAATACTGTCGCCAGTAGCTCTGTAACGCACGTGATGCTGCCTACATCTGTAAATGTAAGGAATGCAGTCAGGGTTACAGCAAATAGGCTCTTATGCATATGGCTCTTCCAGTGTAGCATAGTGAAGAGAAAAACATTTTAAGGAAATGAAAATCCATGAAAGTAAGACAGGCATTTCTGTATGAGTGGAGAGGCCTCAACCGGAGCCTCTAACCAGCAGAACCTAGTTAACTTCTAACAGGGTGTCATTCAGTGACAGTGCATTTTGCAGTGGTGACATGAAACAGGGAAATTTGTCTTGATAGAATAACTCCCTGCCTCACAAGTAACTGTCTTCTTACAGGTTTAAGAAACACATTCTTAAAAAAATAAAAAAACTCTCTACCCTATCTCACGTTACAGCTATCACTGCTTGCATTGCGTTTGCTTCCACAGGCAAAGTCATGTTTCCTGTTGTGCATCTTTTGCTACTACCAGGAAGTGCTCATTGGAATTAATTTACAAGATGAACTTAATGGAGTATTTTGCACTTCTGTATCATGGAGTAACTTTTTTTGCTTTGAAACTCTGAAAGTCAAGGACATCTTGTGCGTGTAAGATACAGAAAGTGTCTTATGCACTGCGTCAAATTAACTTTGTCTGTATCTAACAGAAGCTGTAAGGATCCTGGGTGTGTTTAGAACAGACCTGTGGGTATTGCACAGCTTCTTAGGAACCTTGGTGGCAAAGGGCTGACATGCTAAAGCTGCTTCTGTTTCTGTCTTTAGGCAGCAAGGGCTTACTATGAGCAAACGGGTGTAGGCCCTCTCCCTGTGGTGCTGTTCAATGGAATGCCTTTCCAAAAAGATCAGCTGGATCCTGATGACCTGGAAACCGTGACCATGCACAAAATCCTGGAAACCACAAGCATCTTCCAGCGAGCTGTATACCTGGTGGGTGCTGAGGTTGGCTGTGGCTTGAGAGAAACTAGGTTTGGCAAAACAGATTCACAAGTCCCTGGCTACGTATTATACAAGACAACTTAACTTTCATAATTGCTTTTGGCTTTTTTTTTTTTTTTTTAAGTTATGTAAGGTAATTTTATATGGGAAGTAACAAATAATGCTTCTTTCTTCTTTCCTTCAGGGTGAACTATCTAATGACCAAGATGTGGTTGAGTATATCATGAACCAGCCTAATGTTGTTCCAAGAATTAACTCAAGAATCCTAAGGTCTGACAGAGAGTACCTAGATCTGACAGGAATGAGTAAGGGATGCTTTTAATTGTGTTAAACCTGAAATGTCTGAGTGAAAGACTTGTTGTTGCAGTGGAAAACTCTAGTGGCAAAGCATTAACAGCACCCCCAGCGATGACCCAGCCTTGGTGCAGGGCAGATGTTATGTACAACATTAAATGTCTACTGATTTTCAAAATGGGAATTTGTTTTGATTTTATACAGATCTTAAGGGGTTAAGGTGAAGTTGAGAAATTAGTAATGCTGCAAAAGGCCAAGAACAGTCATTTGATGCCTAAAGCATCAGATTGTTTCTTAGTTCTGACCTTCTTTTGAGCAGGGTTGACAGTCATCTCTGGAATTACTTCAGATTCAGCAAAATGTTCCATTGGTAAATGTTTGAACACCCAATACAGTGACTGCAGTACAGTGACATTACACGTGCCTTTTTTGAGTTGCTTGAAAAATAGTGACACAGTGGATTTTTCAGTGTATATTATTTACATATACTAATGCCAACTAAGTGACACTTGGGCAATTCTTTCAACTGACTTCTGCCTATCAAATATGCAATGTAGTTATTAATGTAACTTGTGAGACAGCAAAATTCATTTCTCAGCCTATATATTAACAGTGAAAATGAGACATAAGCAGTATCACAAGAAGCAAAATGGGATGTGTTCTTAATGTTCTGGTAACAGCAGTGATTTTATTTTCATTTTACGTGTGGTAGTTGCTTTGGCATCTAATACTTGTTCTCTCCCTCAGATAACTATTTTGTGGATGACTTTGCTCGATTTATCACATTGGATTCTAAAGATAAGACAGCTGCTGTTGCAAACAGCATGACCTACTTAACAAAGAAAGGTAACATCTGTGGTGGATTCTGAATCCAAATCTGCTTTTATGTGTGTTTCCAAGCATATGTGCAGTTCTTCACACACAGAGCCTTGTCAGGCCTGTGGGTAACGGCACAGTCTGGTAAAGATTTTTTTTTACAAGACATGACATCTACATTGAACAAGAATGTTCCCCTCTCTAAACCCAGCCCAACCATTTGCTGAATAATGAAGTCCCACCCAAACTGGTCTTGCTGTACTGCAAGTGATCCCCAGAAATGTAGCAGTGTAAGCAAATGACTAGAAAAATATAAAAGGGGTTTTAGGTCTCTGTCTCATAATTCAAAATTGCTAAAAGTTACATGGATTCAGAAGAAAATTCTAACTGCCTGTTGTAAAAGACATCACCTAACGTGGTCAGTGCTGTTTTTATTGCTCCAGTGCATGTATTGCTTTTCCAATGGCAGTATTGTCACAGTTGCACATAAAAATGTTAAAACTCGGCTGTACCTCTCAAGAGTAGGAAGTGCATGCACAGACATAGTGCAGAGCCTAATCAGGTCTAACCAGACATCATCAGGTATTTCCTATATCCATTTCAGTTAGATACCAGAAATCAGCTGCTGTCATCTGACCCAGTTCCTCCTGTTCCTGGCTCTTGTCTTTACTAGACTGTCCCAAGTTTCCATGGTACTGTCTCCAGCCACTGCCATCCATGTGCATTACCTGAAATGCTCCCATTGCTCTTTCTGTCTCGTGCCTGCTCTTCATTCATGTTCAGTCACTTGGATTTGAACAAGTTTCTTGTGTAGAGCATTAATTAAATCCACACCTCGGCATGCTTGTTGGAAAGTGCATTAATTTACAATTCCATGGCTTGACATTTTTTGGTCACTGCCTCTTCTGCCACTTAAGATATTTAATAACTGCTCTCTGATTACAGTAATGCTGTACCACATTTATTTTCTAAAGTAATAGAGAAGTTATATGTGTTGCTGGCTCAGCACCAGCACTGATAGAGCACTGCCTTGCTGGTTTTTAAAGAGGGAAGATAACAGCACAGTGGCATGGCAGCATTTGTAAACAGTCTTCAGAGTGATGCCCTCACCCTACAGTATGAAACTGGTAATATGTAGTATAACTAATGCTGTAGCATGAAAATCAAGCATCCATCTGTTTGAGGGGAAGAAAAAGTCCAAGCTTCTTCCAATAAAATTAGCACAAACTTGTTGCTGTTGGATCTGAACTGTAGTGATTCAGTTATGCCCAGTACAGCGCTGCAGCTTCTTGATACACATTGGGATTACCATCAGATTATTAATGTGTCTCTCCTTTTTCCCTTTCCTTTCTGCTCTTTGACCAGGAATGTCTTCCAAGGAGATCTATGGTAACTCATGCTTTGGCATTTCTTATATTGTTCTGGGAATTTTCTGGTTCCTTTGTAACACTGGCTTTAGAACCAGCAGGCAGTGAAGGAAGCTGTTGAAATGTGTGATTGCTGCAGCACTTTTGTCTTTATACAAAACTGATTTTGTAAACTAACAGCTTCCATACAGAGAAGTGGTGTGTCTGTTGGATTCCAGCCCCAGGTGGAATCTGCAAGTTATATATATATATGTTTCTTTATAATTTGTAATTGGAAAGGTAACAAACAAACAAAAATACTAAAAGAATGCAGCTTAGAAAGAGCAATGCATGCTGTCCCACATGGGTTTTCTGAATGACCTAATAAAGACTAATATACCAATGCTATTAATTTTGTCTTGCCAGGCTTCATGGCTTTGGTTCATCCGTAGCTTTCTTATGGAATTTTACTTCTTTCGAAGTCTTTGCATGTATGTCATAGTTTACCTCCAAATGAGGAAAAAAATGAAGTTTTCCTTCCCTTCACCCTCAAATTTCTCCTTTTTTTTTTTTTTTTTTGTAATAATTGCAGATGATTCCTTTGTTAGACCAGTTACTTTTTGGATTGTTGGTGATTTTGATAAACCTTCAGGGAGGCAATTGTTGTATGATGCCATTAAACATCAGGTAGGTAATGTTTTCATTGAAATGGGTTAGCAGTGCTAACAAAGCACTTGGTAGAGGGTTGTAAAACACAAGTTGTGCACCTTCCTGTGGTATGACCTGGAGAGACTGGTTCTCCCTGCAGGGTCTCTAATTTCCAGCCTCATCTTTTTTGTAGGGACTGGAACACTGCTGATCTTAAGCTAGGACAGAATGGCCTCTTGGCACTATACCAACACAATAAATGTTCTTTTAAGGCCGTGGTGTTAAACTGAAATATCTGTGTTTTGGTTTGGAGATGAACATGGGCATTGCTCTCTGCTCCATCCCATTGGTTCTGGGAGGATAATTGAAACACAAAAATGCACAGCTTACAGCTAAATCATTGGTTTGCCAGACTCTGAGTGGTGGCCATAGTCCTGGATCTTTTAGGTAGCACAGGGTTATCTAGAAGATTGCTGTCACAGTGGTGCCTCTATGTAAGCTAAATGCTTGATGTTACATTAGTTAATTCATCATTTTAACCCTGTGCTGTTATTTACCCAGTTTGGAATCTGGTATTCTGGTTAAGAAAGGCAAAGCTTTTGCTGTAGTGTTTATTACATATTTGTTACATCTGAAATTTTAAACTTTCCCATTACCTGTTTTGTTAAACACAGAAATCCAGCAACAATGTTCGAATTAGCATGATTAATAATCCAAGTGAAGACCCCAACAGCCAGAATACCATTGTAGCTAAAGCCATATGGGCAGCTTTGCAGACACAAACCTCAAATAATGCCAAGAACTTCATCACCAAGATGGCAAAAGAAGAAACTGTGAAGGCACTGGAGGCAGGAGCTGACATCTTGGAATTTGCTGTTGGGGTAGGCACGTCTGTTGGCATTTGCATGGGGAGGGTGCTTTACTTGTTCCTCAAATGAATTTTATAGTGTAGTTTATTCATATGCAGAAGGTGCAGGAGCAGAGAAAAGTAACACTGTTGGGTTTGCTAGTTTTTTTTTTTTTTTTTTTACTCTCTGAAGGGCTTACCTAAATATAATGATCCATCTAAACATAAAGTAAATCCTCACACACATCAAAGCTACGTAACTTGGAAAAGTGAAAAGGAGCATGGGTGCAGGGATCTATTTAAGTGAGTCAGCTGTTTCTTGGGTGGTTAAGAGAATAATATCTTCTTTTAAGGCTGGGAAAAAAATACAAGTGCATTTCTCAAAGTAGATTTTAAAAAGTTGGGAAGATTGGAACTCGTCTAAGTAGCTGTGGCCCTTTGCAGCAGAAGTTGGGATAGTGTGAAGGTGACAAGCAAGAACTAGGTTTAAGACCACAAAGAAAAGGGGGCCAGGGATCAATTTTAGCAAGATATGAAGATGTTCTTCAATGGAAACAAAAAGGTGTCTTTTAAAAAGTGTGCAGAGATCTAGTTTTCTTCCTATTTCAATGTCAAGTATTCTTTTCTTTTAGGGTATGGATACCAATATTTTCAAAGAAGCCTTTGAATCTCCCAAGGTGGATTTTGTTCTGTCCCATGCTATTTATTGCAGAGATGTTCTAAAGCTGAAGAAGGGGCAGAGGGCTGTGATCAGCAATGGACGGGTGAGATGATCAACAGACAGTGAGAGAGATACTCCACATATGAGAAAGAAGCAGATCCTGAGCAGCAGAGTCTGGGAATCAGGCACAGGAGTGTCAGCCTTTTCTAGGTCTCAGCACTCTTTAGGACCACTTCCAGTTTGATTTATTCACACCTGTGTGCCCTTTTCTTTTTACTGTGAGCAGTTAGTTGTTGGTGTTGGGTACAAATTCAGGTCTCTCAATAACAAAGTTGCTTTCATGCTGGCAGTGAATTGAGTCCAGGGGTAGAAGGGGATGATAAATTTGCCAGATTATGCTGCTTCAGTTTACTGGGCAAAATGATGCTGTATTTTGCCCTGACCAAGGTGCCTTGGTCTTTTCTACCATCTGTTTTTATTGTAGTTTCTCTGAGATGAGGTAAAAGATGTTACAATAGCATTTCACTGTAAATAATGAAACCCAGCTGTGTACAGCATTGGGTTTTCTTTTGTCATCTGTTTCTAGTTAGGAAAAAACCCATGCAGGTCCCAGTGGTTGCTGTATATTTCAATGGGTTAAAAATCTCAGGTGATGAGTTGTTGTATTCTATTTTTCTCATTAGCAAAATAGCAAGACTTGTCTAGATAGCTTTTAAGCTTCTGAAGGCTGGAGGAGGGAGATTTGCTGGAGTCTTGCTGGACTATTAGAATTGGCCTGGTATTCTACTGCCCCTTCCAGTTGTAGTACTTCATGTATAATTTAATGTGCCTGACCCAGTGAAAATTTTAAGTGTGTATTTTATGCCTTAGTCTGGGACTCTTGGCTCTAAATAATTAGATTTACCTGTTAAACTCTGCTGCCACTGACATTAATACCAGCCTAAACAGTTGGCTTCCACTGAGACTGGGCTGGAGTATTTATTTAATACATCTTTGAATTTTTTTTCAGTGTAGCCTTTACCTAATAATGCTGATTCTGCCTTTTTTTTTTTTTTGTAGATTATTGGCCCATTAGAGGATGGAGAGATGTTCAATCAGGATGATTTTCATCTCCTTGAAAATATCATACTAAAGACATCGGGACAGAAAATCAAATCTCAGATTCAGCAGCTGGGATTTGAAGAAGATCTGTAAGTAAACATAAGGAGGCTCACAGAGAAGTGCTGGGACTCTTGGTAACACGAATTTCTGAATCTGATTTGCAATTCATTTAAGTGCTGCTTGGCCTATCAACATAAAAATTATTTTAGTGATACATTTCCCCATCAGTACTATGGGAATCCTGTAAACTGTGTTTAACTTCAAAGAGAAACACTGGGAAAAGAGACAGAGATAAGGAAAGTTCTAGATAGTTACTGCACAAAGCAGAGTAATCAAGAACTAATCAAAAGAAAGTCATGTTGAAGTTCAGAAGAACAGGAGGCCCCTGTAGGTGCATGTTTGTGTGTGGGAGCACACAGCTGTGGAGATGGTTTCTACCATACATTTCCACCATCACATTTTGCTGTGATGCTGCTTGACTGTTAAGGGCTGGTCAAGTAAGTTAAACATGAAGTCTGTTCTGCAGAAATGTTGTGTGATTCTGGATCCCAGCAGAACAGGTTTTAACAGTATTCCAAGCACTTCTGCATCCATTGGATGTTGGGGTGGTGGAAGAGGGCATAGTTTGAACATAGGCTAGTTTTGGACAGAGCAATGGGTTTGGGGTTTCTTTTTGTTTATTTGAGTGCTGCCAAGGTTTTTCAAAAACTTGAAATTATATGCTGCATTGAAAGCACTGTGGAATTTAGTGGAATTCACCAGGCTTGTGAGTTTGGTATGAACAATTCAAACAGCTGTCACTGTAAATCTCTGAGACTGTCAATTCAGGAAAAGCTGACAGACCTGTGGGTTACAGTTTTGCTTCTTGGCAAAGGTGTGATGTACAAAGCAGTTTTCATTGAACTTTCAAGAGGTTTTACACCTTTAAGATTGAATATATTCTTAAAATACTAGACTGAAAATTTATGGGAATACTAAAAAGTAAGAAGTAGTCAAAAGTAATTATCTTTTGTGATAGGACCCCTCTCAAAAATTTCTCCACTTACAGGATTGCTTCCTAGTGCTCAGAGTTGCAGTGTAAGATGGGAAGAGCACTGAAACAAGGGTTTGATCTGAATGGCTTTCAGGTCTGAGTGGTCGGGGGAGATTGGGAATGCAGTGCCTGTAACATGGTTGACCCCAAAAAAGCAGCTGTTCTATATTTGTTAGAGTTAAATCCTTTGGTATATTCAGTAACAAGGCTGCAACCAGTTTAAATTACTGTGGGTTAACCCTTAAATATGTTTACTTCTTCAGAGCCTCTGTAGAGAGGTAGTAGAAGTGTTTGGGTATCTGGATTCTGTTTGCCTTGCCTTCTGCTGCAGCCTGGCACAAATGTGGTAAGTACAGGCATTTTTTTGGGTATCTGCAAGCCTTTCTCTTTTCCTTCTTTTCAGGGCAAGTGACTTGGTAATGAAAGTGGATGCTCTTCTTTCTGCTCAGCCAAAAGGAGAGGCAAGGATTGAGTATCATTTTTTTGAAGAACGATACAGGTATAGAATTGCTGAACAATGCTTTTCTGTGTCTTTTAACTTTCCCATTGTTCTGTGTTGCATTTAATTAAAAAAAAAAAAAAAAATCTAAGTAGCAATAGGAAAGTCCTCAAGAGTTTTCAGGAAGATTCCAGAAATTAATTTTATCTCTTTACCTATCTCTATAAACATACATCTATATGCCTATTTTTTTTTCTCTGGTTTCAGAAGGTGCACAGCATTTAGGAAGTAATTTCAGTTCAGAATGAGATGGACAGCAGTGGGTTGTTATGCATTTCAGGTGTTTATCCATATGTTTGGTACTTCAAAATTGTATTTTCTTCCATTTAGTGCAGTTAAACTGAGACCAAAAGAGGGGGAGACATACTTTGATGTTGTGGCTATTGTTGATCCTGTGACCAGAGATGCTCAAAGACTTGCTCCGTTACTTTTGGTACGTAGGCAGGGTTGTAAGCAACGTCAAATTCTGTCATTTTGGAATGTTTGTCTTCCTCTTTGACTGTGTGGTGACCAGTGGCTTTCTAATAGTGTGTCTGAGTTTCACAGTACATTTATCAGTGGAAATACTAATGAGGCTGCACTATGCACTAACAAGATCATGCTCAGGTATTGTCCAGAGAGCTTTTAGCTTCACTGCTCTAACAGCTTAGTTTGCAGTGACTATGTTCTTGAGGAAGGTCTCAGCATGCCAAAAAGAATGCCTGAAATATGAGGAGCAGGTAACTGTTCTTAAAAACACCAATTAATAAGGAGGGGGAGGGGTGGTAAAGCAAATCACAAGGAGGGAGGATTGGGAATGAGCGTGTAACATGCCACCCTGAGGTCCTGTCTATAAAACAGTGGTCAGCTCTCCTCATTAGCATCTTAAGGGATGTCTCTTTCTCCTTACTTTAGGTTTTGAACCAATTGATAAATATGAACCTGAGAGTGTTTATGAACTGCCAGTCTAAACTTTCTGACATGCCACTGAAAAGGTAAGCAGTTCCATGATAGAAGGGGGGTGGAGAGAGAGAGAAGCCTGTTGGAATGTGCAAGCACAGAAGCATGGTCAGCTGTCCCATAGGAAGTCTCAATAACTGCTTTGAGCTCATTTATGTAATAGCATCATTTCCCACAGAGAATCTGGGAATTTGTGGATGGCATGAAGTAATTCTGCTGTTTTACAAGTTGGGTGCTTTTAATTTTTTTTTTAATATTTATATAAAATTAAATAACTTACTAATCTTAATGGTTGAGTCTTGCACAGTCTCGTTTGGTTCTTCAAGACCGAAATTCTGACCTATCCTAAGGTTAACACAACCTGTGTTACTTTGGACAAAGCCTTGGAGACATTAGAGGTCAGGGAAAGCTGATGCCATCTGCAAATAGAATGAGAGTGAAATATTAGCAAATTTTGGCAGATACATATTCTAACATTTTCTTTCTGAAATTTCAGCTTTTACCGCTATGTTTTGGAGCCAGAGATTTCTTTCACAGCAGAGAATAACTTTGCTCCAGGACCAATTGCCAAGTTTTTAGATATGCCCCAGTCTCCACTGTTCACTCTGAACTTAAATACTCCTGAGAGTTGGATGGTGGAGTCTGTTAGAACCCCGTATGACCTTGACAATATTTTCTTAGAGGAGGTAAGAGAAATCATCATGTTCCTACTGCATTTAAATGGTTGTGTTTTTCCAGGGCTTATTTTTTTATGGGAAAGAAATGCAGAATTTTAAATTGCCAATAAACATACAGCTGTGGATATTACTGCATTTGCAGACCTCTAAAGATTTTCTAGGAAGGGAAGCATAAGCTCCCTGACAGCAAGATTGCTGTTCTCAGTTACTCATGGATGCCTGACCCAGAGGTTCAAAAACACCCTAGTCTTGAAGCAGGTCCTTTCCCTTGCTCCTAGAAGCCACCAAGCTGGTTTTAGCTACTTATTTTCACAGTTTTTGTCAACTGGCAAAGACTCCTGTGGTTGATAGAAGGACATCCAGTATCAATGCAGCAGTAAAATCATGCAGCAGAAATCCACTCAGTGGCTGTAGGTTCAGGAGCTTACTGCTGCTTGAACAGACCTAGAGTCAGACTGTTAGACTGTGGATCTGGGCAGTGCTGCCCCACATCCAGAGGGAGAAATAAGGAAAAGCCTGTCTGCTGTATGTGTAATGAGACTGTCAGAGCCTTTACAAACAGGCCTCTGGAAAAGTGGCAGGCTTTACAGCCTTGTGGGCATTACAAATGTGGGTCCCCTTCTCACTGATCACTGTATTATTAGCCCCCTCTTACTTCTGCATCTCTCTAATATTGTTTGGAAATATGGTATGGTATTGTGGTATATCCGGTATTCCTAATCCTGTACTAGTTAGTCAGAAATCTAGGGAATTTGGTGAGTGTTTTATGGTTTGGGTTTTGGTTTAGTGTGTTTTGGTTTAGGAGTTTTTGCTTTTCATCTCTTAACCTAGCTGTAAAGCCATAAATGAACCACTGGTATTACATGTCAAGCCTCTGATTTCCGTGCCTGCCCCTTAGTTTAATTGAAAGCCTGAGAGAGAGGGTGATTAAATGCTTCAGGCATTCAAAGTGCATTCCTGAGCTTCCAAATAAACAGCAGCTTTACTTTTGCAGGTGCACCATTTCCAGTTCCCAATGTGCAGTCTGTTGGTGCTGTAGCAATTAAACTGTCATTTTGGATGTGCAAATGAGAGGAGATGCTTTGTGGGATTAAACTAACATTCTGCTTATGTACTGTCCTCAGGCTACATCTGAATTTGGCCTGGTAGGGACCAAAGTCTTTTGGGGTTGTGTTTTTTTTTTTTTCTTTTTTTTTGTTGTTTTATATTTTCTTTTCTCTTTCCTTGCCACCTTTGTTCAGTGTAGAAGGAAAGGAATGGGTGTTTCCTGACAGTACCCTAGTGCACTGTAAGGGTAATGCAGAGCAAACAAAGCTAATAGTAGGTGAGACCAGCTTTAAACAGATTTACAGTCAAAATCCTGGATCCCATCATATACTTTTTATGATATGCCAACTACATTCTCCAGTAAATGTTAAAAAAAAATAAATTGTGGAATAGAGCAACAATCCTCCCCTTTTCTTATTCTAGCATATGTTGAGATCCAAATTCTTTTGGTCTGGGCCACTCTTAACAATATTTGTGTGAAGTTTGTCATTTGAAGGAGCTGAGCTCTTTGAGGCTTTCTAGGTATTTGTCTAATAATAAAATTACTCTGGTAAATTTGTTTTTTAATGACTATGGCTATTCTAGAGAGTACCTGAATGACTAGAAGTCGGCACTTTAGAGCTAGTGCTGCAGTCAGCAGTATCTGCTCCTTACAGGTGGACAGTGTTGTAGCTGCAGAGTATGAACTGGAGTACCTGCTGCTGGAGGGACACTGCTATGACATTACAACTGGGCAGCCACCTCGGGGACTCCAGTTTACACTGGGGACTTCAACCAGCCCTGTCATCGTTGATACCATCGTTATGGCCAACTTGGTAAGCGTTCTGCTGGAGCTGGCAGCAGCTAACTGGTGTTCATCCAGTCAGCACAGCCACTGCCATTAACCACTGGCTGTTCTCTAGCATGTGGCTGTGGGTATCTGGTGTATCTTGCACTCCACAGCTGCTTGCAAATACATCAGAACCACATCATTCCTCACACTGATGTCTGAAGCTTCGTACTCTCTCTCACCTTTTTCAAGATGTGCTCCTTTCCCTTCAGCTGGCTGAGAAGGATCTCTGGAATATCTTTAAATGCTGCCAGTATTCCTAAGGGAAGCTCAGACAGTTGTTTTCCTGAGACAGGGTACTCCTTGGGCCATCCACTCTGGTGCTGTGAGCCTCAGGCTGTCTCATTTTGGGACCCATTTCTTCAGGAGATCTACGGCATAAATGGAGAGAGTCAGCAAGAATAGCTGACATTGTAGAAAATAAAGGAAGTGGGAAAGAATGGGATTTGCTTATTTTAGTTGAGAAAAGGTGCTGGAAATCGAAGTGTATGATTGTTCCCTGCAGCTGCTTTTGTAATGTCACCACATAAGGGGTGTGTCTGTTCTCACCCCGGGCCATGAGAGAGGTGCTGGACTGAAATTACAGCAGAGGAAGTTAGCCACTGGAATATTTTCTTGTTATGTAATGTTAGTGAAAAACTGAAGTAAATCACCTCTTGTGGGTTTTTTTTGTTGTTTTTTTTTTTTTTTTTAAATCTTTAAATTTTTTAAGGTATTACATTTATTTAAATGAATTAAAATAAAAACAAGGAAAAAATATTCACTGGTGCAAAATACTTATTTTAGAATTTTTACTCATTTTCAATTTGTGCTTTTTCTTAGCCAGAGTATATCCTAGAATGATGCAGTATTTCTTACTGTAGAAAGAAAGATGTCCCTTATTTTATATGACATCACATTGTCTGATTATGTTGGGCAGTAGAGCTTAATGGCTCAGATGTGTCCTTTTCCTAATTAGCTCTACCGAAGTGTCTGTACCACAGGATATGGTGCTGTAGCTGGGACTCCTCTTGCTCAGCTCAGTGTTTGTACTGTGTGTGGGCATGAAGAGACCAGGAACACGCCCTGTGCTTTTTAAAAAATATTTTAAAATTTTCTTTTTACGGCAGACTGGCTCACGTAGGACCTGCAAGCATTTGAAGCCACAGTACAAAACTGAATGGGGCACTAAAGCATCTCTACAGTTGCTTGTATCTTCTGTAGGTGTAATGATCTAAATCACAGAGGAAAATACTCAGATCTGGAATCTGAAGCTTAAAAGGAATTGAATACAATATTTGGATTTCACTTGTAATTTTTTAAGCTCTGTAGAAGAGGTATCTTGTAAGGTGTAAATTGTGGTACTGCTTCCTGCTGTAGATGAAATACCACTCTGTAGAGCTTCAGAATTCCTTTAGATTTTGTTGTATAATTACAAATCAGTGTTTTGAAATTCCCTCACTCCTTGATGAAGGCAACCTTTTGCAGGAAAAGACTTGGAGTTTGCACTGTTCCTGTCAGGGCAATGAAGACTTTGATCTAAAAAATAGTACCAGACCTTTTCAAGCTTTTGTCTCTTAGGGAAAACCCAACAGTTTTGAATGGAATAATTTCTGGGGCTTTTCTCCTGTTCTCTGGGTTTAAAGCCTTAAGGTTATGTTAATCAATGGGCTTGCAAATAACATTTTAGATATAAAACAGTGAGTCAAAACACGTAACTTTAAAGCTAATTTTTCTGCATTTGCATTTTCTGGAAACTGCCAAATATTCTTTTCACTTTACAGGGCTACTTCCAGTTAAAAGCCAATCCTGGTGCATGGACTCTAAGATTGAGAAAAGGCAGATCTGAAGATATTTACAGGATCTACAGGTAGGTCAGGATAAGATTACTTCAGTCTTTTTCTTGTGAAACTTCATAAGTAGGTAGGCATTGTAATCTAATGGTTCCCAAAGTGTGGTGACCTGAACAGCAAATTAAACAGCAAATTACATTTCATGCTGAACTTATGTTATGCAAGGTGAAATTAATTAATTTAAAACCCCATTAAGTGTGTTCAAATAGATGTATTTGTTTCTTTATCATGTCTCAAACCCGTTTTGCAATGCTGAGGCTTAACAAGTGTATAAAAATGAGCAGAAGAAATAAAGAATGTATTTCTGCTTTGTAGTAAAAGTCAGTATCTTGCTCTGTTTTCAGCCACGATGGCACAGACTCTCCGCCTGAAGCGAATGAAGTTATTGTTGTTCTCAATAACTTCAAGAGCAAAATTATTAAAGTGAAGGTGAGTTTAAAAACTAGGGATGCTCTTAAAGCAGACTGTTTGACCAACAGCGGGGGAGAAACTTGGATTAAGGCCTGATGCTCCCTTCCCACGAGCATGCACTTAAGGCAGTGTGCACACAGCTCACCTCACAGTGTCAGGAGGAGAGAGCATCACCTGTAGACTTGATTTGAGTTTTTGATACAGGAGAGAATGTCATGTAAGTCCTGTTCCTTGTGTATGTCCCTGAGATACAATAATACTCACGTTTTCCTGACTCAGATGTGCTTATAACTTCAAGAAAAAGCAGTTTTGTATGTCCTGTATATGTCTAGTAATAAACATTCAGTGTGTCCATTGAGCCAGCATTTTATCTGTTACAGATAAATTTTATTCATTTGGCAAGACATTTTCTGTCACTCTGACACACACTAGGTGAGAATACATTTTAAAAAAGAAAAAAATGGTAAATTACTAATCTCCTGTCTCTTTGGGTTGCCTATCAGGTAATGCCATAGCTGAGAAGTTTAAGGAGAATGACTGCTGGATAAGTGATGGCTATAACACAGCCAGTTCACACCTGACACCATTTGCTTGTGCTGGACTAATTTTGGGATGTTCTCCCCATTCACTGTCTTGTCTGTGTATCTGCTTTGGAGTCTCAGTGGCCAGTTATACCACTTAGAGAGTGGTGGAATTGGTGTGTTGATTTTTGGGGTTTTTTTTGAGGAGTGGGGGGTGTTGGTTTCCTTGAAGGATTTTCTTTGCCAGTCACCATCATCGAAGTTGCTCACTAAACATCTCTTAGAAAAGCATTTTAACTGTCCAGACTAACATGGTGTCTAAAAGCTCCTTTTTATCTGTTAGGAAAAAGTCAGTTCATTACTGAGCTGTTTTCCCAGACAGCTAAGGTTACCTGTCAGCTCATGGGATGTAATTCAAGTGGGTGAAACCAGAACCGGTGTCAGGATAACATTCCATAGCTATTTGCCCAGTATGTGGTTCCACTCACTAAAGCCATGTTATGCTTCACAGGTTCAGAAAAAGTTTGATATGATGAATGAAGATCTACTAAGTGATGGCACCAATGAGAATGAATCTGGATTTTGGGAATCTCTCAAATGGTAAAACTAATTAAATGATAACCTGCAAGTCTCTTGAAACTGGAAAACTATTTGGCAATACCATTATGTCTGTGAAATTCCACAGCTGTCTGTTAAGACTGCCTGAATTTAGGGCTGTCATTCATTGGACTCCTCTGTTTCTAGAGATCTGGATTCCTGCTTTGCACCTGCTTTTACCTTCCCTTACTCCCCCTGCTACTTGGGAGCCTGAAAACATTGTTCCTTCCCAGGAGCTGCACCTCAGCCAGTGCTCTCTCAAGCAAAGGGTGTTCATCTGTGAGCTCTTGGACCTTCCCTGTCCGTGTGCACAGCACTCTGCCTTGGGGAAGATGCCCTGGTCAGCAGGGAATGACACCAAAAGCCCACAGACCAACTGTATTAAACCAAAACTGTAGCCATTTTCTGTATTTGCAGCCTTTCCTATAGAGCTGGCCCTTCCTATCTTGTCCTTCATATAACCATGGTTTTCCTTTCAGGGGATTCACAGGAGGACAAAAGAATGAAGATGTGAAACAGGATAAAGATGATGTACTAAATATATTCTCTGTAGCTTCAGGACACCTATACGAAAGATTCCTACGGTTAGTGGAGAATTCCTAATCCCAGTGTGCCAAATGGTATTGTCCTGCTTTGCACAAGGAAAAAGGTTACAATCTGCGAGAGTATAAAAAACCCCACTTTTTCAATGCTTCAGAAGTCCACTAGAATCTGCCTCTACTGTGTCATAGGAACTTTTGTCTGCATAGCATTCATGAGTTAAAAATAGACTTGGTTTAATAGCTGGTATGTTGCTGCCCTAAATTTTCTCACTACAATGTAGCCAATGTATTGTTAAGAAGTTACAGAATAAGTCACAGTTGCTTTGGAAAGAATCTGAACTTCTGTTGTTCTCAAAGGACTGTGAAAGCCAACAGGTTGTGTATTCTCTGACTAGTTAAGATACATAGATGTTGGGGGTTTAGTGATTTTGTAGATCAAATGAAGCAATTTACAATAGGCTGAAGCTGCCCACTTTTTCTTTATGTGTGAAGTTCAGTTACCTGACACATAACTGCAAATAGTTTAATCATGTAGCCCAGCAATTTGTAATCTACTACACAGCTCATCTTTTGTGGGTGCCACTTGTTCCTGTAACTGTTTTATTTTTTTTCTTTTGATAGCATAATGATGTTGTCTGTGCTGAAACATACCAAGACTCCTTTAAAGTTTTGGTTTCTGAAGAACTACTTATCACCTACATTCAAGGTTTGTCACTAATTAGGAATTTATTTGGTGGTGGGGGAAAGATACCACAAGCTGCTTCCCCCTCCCTTCCCAATGCTGTACCAGCATTGCTTGGCCAAACGTGTGCTCACCCAAAGTTGGAGAAAGCCTCACAGATGAGAATGTCAGCTGATGTGACAGTGGGCCAAGTTTTTCTAGTAAAAAACATTCTCCCAATGCTCTTCTGTCATTTTGCATGCTCCCACTTACACTGCTTTGTACACCCCTAAATAATTGTCCCATCTGTGAATTTTTGTGATTTGAGTAGTGCATTCTTTTAGACTCATCTGTGGATCACTATAAAATGGCTCATTAGGAACTGTGTGGACAAAGATGCTGAAATATTTAGTTGTCTCAGGATAGTTGGCTTTACAATTTCTATTGATTGTTCAGCTTGGGGCTCAAGACTTTTGTGTGAATTAACAATTTTCTTTGTGGTATTTCATTTTCTGATGTTTGATGCCTTAGACTGAAGTCTGTCTCTTGTAATGTGCTTTTCTTTTTCCTGCAGAGGAACAAAGAACTGAGATAAGCTGCTTTTTTCCCCTCCCTCTGCAGGAGTTCATCCCATACATGGCCAAGAAGTATAATTTCCAGTATGAGCTTGTCCAGTATAAATGGCCACGCTGGCTGCACCAACAAACAGAGAAGCAACGCATCATCTGGGGTTACAAGATCCTCTTTCTAGATGTGCTCTTCCCATTAGCTGTTGATAAAATCCTGTTTGTGGATGCTGATCAGGTAACACAGAGGCTGGAGTTATTTGATCTTCTCTTCTTTTCTTTCTCTTTTTTTTTTTTAATAATAAATTCCTGAATACAATTTTTGTATTGTCGGAAGGGTTGCAAGTTTGAGCCCTTCATAGGCATGACTGGAGGTTGATTCTGTAATTATTGCATGCTTCAGTGAGGGCTTGGGTTTTGTGCCTGTTTCCACAAGATTGGATTTGTTGGCCTGTCTTTTGCTGTTGTCTGGTTCCTCACTCACTCACTGTGATTCCAGCTAGTTTGCCAAATAGATTCTTATTTCACATTTCCATTTTTCCAGTTCAGTCTGTTCTCCCAGCCTGCAGATCACTTACCACAGACAGTACTTTCCTAAGTCACCAACCACTCTGCCTTCCCAGGCCCCTGCTTTTAGCTTGGCCACATCTGAGTGGCTTTCAGAGGAGGAGAAGGCAAATCCTTTGGGCATGAGGCCATGTCCTGTTGCAAGGCAAACAGGACTGGAAGGCTTTGTGTGTCCTCACTCCTCAACGGGTGGAAAGTGCAGAAAACACGCACAGTGAGAACTGCCAAAAGTACTCTATCAAAAATACACATGGAACTGAGAAGTACAGATCATCAACAAGTGAGTGTGAGCTGCCTTGGGGGTTTTGGCATATGTACAGTGTGGTCCCATGCCAGGTCTAACTTAAGCTGAAGTATCAGTTAGGAGAGATTTCCAGCTACCCTGTTGTCATTTTAGACAATTGTTTCTCTGTTTGTGAGAGATATTAAGGCATTTTTTCCCATCAGAGTGGTATTTTTAAAGTAGTGCTACTGCCACATCTGTGTCAAAAAGACATTAAAAAGCTTTCTTCCCTGGAGGCTCTGCAAACTGAGAGGAAGGGATACCAAGAATCACAGTAGAGTTCATGTATAGTGAGAATTCTTGCTGCCTAAGAAACAGTTTTGCTCTTCAGCTGTCAAACCAACCCCTATCAGCTTATTTGAAGCTCTATTTTATTTGCTTCAGCTCTAAGGGCAGGGAGACAACACCTTTTGTGCTGTGTTTTTGTACTACATACACATAATGCCAAAGACTGCCACATATATCAGGTAATTCTTCCTTTAGCTGTTTGCTCAGTTGGAATTAAATCCTGTACAGCATTTCCAAATAAGCCATGATAGGCTCCTAGAAATCAGAATAAAATGTCCTTTCCCTTCAGATTGTGCGCACAGATCTAAAAGAATTGAGAGATTTCAATCTCGACGGTGCTCCTTATGGATATACTCCATTCTGTGACAGCCGAAGGGAAATGGATGGCTACAGGTTCTGGAAATCAGGATACTGGGCAAGTCATTTAGCTGGAAGAAAATACCACATCAGGTATTGAAGAATTACTATTTTTTTTTTTTTTTTTTTTCAAAATAGAGGGGTAAAATTTTTGTTGCTACTTAGACTTAGCAGAAAACTAGCTGAGGTATACAGCCCTGTATGAACCACTTTTTGCTTACTGTTGCCTCTTAAAGGTTCCATGGCCTATGGTCCCTTGTAAGCACTAGGGACACTGAAGTTATTTTCAGTATGCTACAACTTTTACAGATGAAGAACTAAAGTGTTATCTAACAGACATCTTCCTTTGTTAATAACAAACGTTGGAACAGGGACTGCATGACAGCAAAGCTAAGATAGATTTGTTGAAAACTCTTTTGTACGTGCCATGACCTTGTTAGAGCGGCTTTCCTGCCTTGTAATGGATCATCTGATGTGCTGCCACTGTGAGATTGTTTTAGGGTATTGTGTCTCAGGGGTTCTAGTGGGGCTGCAGTCAATTATCCCCCAGTGAAATGTCATTACTGATTGCATCATCTCCACATAGTGCTCTATATGTTGTGGATCTGAAGAAGTTCAGAAAGATAGCAGCTGGAGATCGACTCAGAGGACAGTATCAGGGTCTTAGTCAGGATCCAAACAGTCTGTCCAACCTTGATCAGGTGTGTTTTATTGTGTTTGTTTTGGTTTATTGGGTGATGGTGTCAGGTTGGGACTTGGGATTTTTCCAAAGGACTTTGTTTGGAATGGGATGAAGTGTTGATTCATCACTTTATATTTGCATTGGGGCAAAAGAAAACTCTTACAGAAGTTAACCTTCAGAATTACTGTTGGTTTGGGAGGGGGGTTGCTCCTCCCACCCTGCACCCTGTGGAAACAGCTACTAACTCTCTATTTTGCACAACAGGATTTGCCAAACAACATGATCCACCAGGTACCAATTAAGTCCCTCCCCCAGGAGTGGCTGTGGTGTGAAACGTGGTGTGACGATTCCTCAAAGAAGAGAGCGAAAACCATTGATCTGGTGAGTGCAGGATGATTCCCTCACTCTTACATCACATTAAAATACAGCAACCAGTTTTAGAGGCACTTCCCTACCTCAGCCTGTATCAGTACTTGCACGTTTTCAGCATTTGAGTTTCTTCTGTTAGCTTCTGTATTTCTCTTACGTGGAGCAGTGGCATTGTTATGAATTGGGAAAGAGACTTTGCACTGTTCTCTAGTTGAAGTACAGGCACGTGTTGTTCACCACCAGGAGATTAATCCCTGCAGAGGGAAGCTGAGTGCAGAAACCTTTTGTAGCCTGTCTGTTCTGTCTGCAGTGTAACAACCCAATGACCAAAGAGCCCAAGCTGCAGGCAGCCATGCGGATAGTTCCAGAATGGCAGGACTACGATCAAGAAATCAAACTGCTCCAGAGTCATTTCCAGAAGGAAAAAGAAATGGGAACACCAGCTAAGATGCCAGGACAACACACACATGGTAATCTCTGTTTCTGTGCTTCTGTGACTTCCTCCATACCTGTTGGTGTGGTGCTGTGTGCTCCCTCACTGTGAGCTTGTACCATGCACAGGGCTGAATGAGGGCCTGTTCAATCATCGGGGAGTGTAATGGGATGGAAGGACCTTTGCTGAGTGAGGCTGGTGCAATTTAACCTAATTCTGAAAGTCAGAGAACAGACTTGTTCCAGTTCTGTAAAAGACCCTCACTGTTCCTGCAATTTTATGAGCTTGGCCTTATCTTAACCCTTAAAGAAGGGCTGCTACACACCGTGGCTGAGAATTGTTCTTCAGGCACTGGTACCTTGCAAGGAGCAAGCCTCGGGAGGCTGTACTGATTTTCAAACCAATCTGCCAATTGAGGCAACTGAAACTGAGTGCTCTTTGTTCTCTCCTCTTCTACAGATCCAGCAGCACATGTGGAATTATGATCCATGGAGACAAATTCAAGTTAGACTTTTTCATAGACAATTTTTATATTGAAAGCTAGGTTTTTTCCGGTATGTCTGCAAAACTGCTGAATAATTGAATGGGATGATGTATGCATTTCTATTACTTGCCTTTGGGTTAATTTCTGCATATGAAATAGGATCTGGATTGCTGGAATTAGCATTACTGGGTTTTTTTTGCACCTGTGGTGGAGATGAAAGACCCCATGATGGAATTCAGTGTTTCAGAAACAAAACTTCACAATCCACCGGAAAAGCCACAGCCTGTTCCTTCAGCTGTTGCTGCCTCCACCACTGATGAAGCTCCTGTTGGCCTCAGATCTAACTTGAGAGTCTGGGAATTGCAGACATACGTCCTAACCTCATCTGATGGACATAATTTTTCCAGGTAACATTATAAGGCTCTAAATTCTGCCTTGAATTTGGGACGCTGTTTCATCTTCAGGTTTTCAAACAATTGAAAATACTTCTTGGATTTGGTTCAGTCTGCCCTTGATTTTGTTACAAAACCAGCATTATTTTGATTTTCTATTTCCTGTCTTCATGTATTGCCCAACTTTTGATGGTTTGGCTTAATGTAAAGCTACCACAATCTATTTAAATGCCCATCCAAATGCCTAAGCTTACAAAGTGAGCAGAACACGGAATTTGGCAGCTGAATTCATCCTAGCCTATATGACTTGAATCAAAGTGCCCTCCCTTCCTCCTGCTCCAAGTGTAAATCAGTCTGCAAAACTGGTAGGGCCTTACTCTTGCTGTGGTTCACTGATTCATGAATGTTTTTTTGTTTATGAAAAATCTGTGGAAGCTTGGAAGTTTATCATCATGTAAATTTCATTAACTTTATTTTTCTTCAAACAGCGATGTTGTCACATCAATAAAAACTTCAGAGCTCCTAGGTCTTAAGCTTTAGCTCCCACTCAGTCCTTTGATCATCCTTTTTCCTTGCACACATTACAGTCTTAATTTGATCTTGGGGTTTCTGGATATTTCACTTGCATTTGCTTTCATTCTGTGCATAGACAAGAAGGTCTCTTCTTGCAAGGATTAATTACCCTGGGCTAGTTTTATCACTCATATTCATGTCTTCATTTTTAAAGATGCTGCTGCCATAGTTCTGTACTATGAACATACCAATTAAAGAAAACCCTCAAACCCTATTTCCCTCATTCTGTAGGATTAATAGCCTGCTCCTGGTAACACTGAGGAGTTGAAGAGTTGAAATAAAGGAACTAAAAGGAGATTGCTAGTACAAAATATAGTTACCTATGCATCTTGAGAAATCCAAACTTTTTTGGGTTTTGTGCCTCCCATGTTTTTATACAGGTGAATGTTTTGTGCTGTAAGACCTTCAACCCACTGATAATCCTGATTTAAGATATTCCTCTGGAATTACTGTGTTATAAATCCTGTCAAGTTTTGGAGGAATCTGAAAGAAGACTTCAGTTGTAGTGTTTAAACTGTTCAGTAGTGTGACTTAAGAGAAAAAGCAGCTCTTCTCCAGCCAGCTCAAGGGAGGGCCCAAACTCTTTAAAAAGCACATTAAGAGCAGTGCCCAGGGTCCCTCAGCTTAGCTGGCTTGCCCTGCTGGCCTGTAGTGCTGCACATGCCCTTGTGGCTAGCAAAGGTGGGGAGTTCTGGCAAGGTTTGGGAGAGTTTATAACCCACCTCTCCCCAGAAAAAGCTGTGCAAACATGGGGGGCTGGAGAGCAGCCTTACAGAGTTTATTAGCTTAGGTATTTCCCACTTTTGGGGGTTTTAAATTGAGATTGTCTGTCTGGTGGCTCTGGAAATTACAGGTGAGGTGCCTTATGCTTGCCATCAGAACTGTTCCACTTAAGGAGAAGCAGACTTACAGTAGAAGGACTTTTTCCTAGTGTAAAAAACAATGTGCCTGCCACCAAATTAAACAGCTAATACAGCACAGGTAAGATTGTCCTTTCTGTGTTCAGCTACAAAGCACTTCAGCCTTGCTGGAGCACGTGGAGTGGTACAGGAAGAAGTGAGCAGCAGCTGTACACCACCATTCCCTCCAGGGATGGATGGGGAAAGAATGTGCCCAAGCCTTCAGAATAAGAGCAGCTTTCCATGAAACAAGGCCCTTTCCTATCTAGAACCAGATTTGGCTTCTTTTTTTTCCCCAAATTATATTCAGAGCCACAAGACTGAGAGTAAAGCAACCTCTTAAATTCAGCACATTTACAATGGTGTGTCAAATAAGAAAATACTTCTAAATTAAATGTCAGTTACAGATTTTTTTTTTTTTTAGTTCTACACCTTCATTCTGATAGTTAATGTATGTACTTGAACACCCACACTGCATCCTTTTTTTTTGAAATTATAAAATCTAGCTAGCTCTGGAGGATATTTTTGTTGCCTCTAGTTAACAGACGCCATGCTCTTCAGTTTTTATAAAGAAATAAAACTTATCTAACTCACAACTGATACAGAAAGAAACCAGAAACATACTGTGAGGTTCTGTACCCTTGCAGTACTCATAAGAGTCCTGTAGCTGTTCACAAGCACAATACAAAATGCACATGGTACTGATCATTCTGAATGTGAACTATTCCCATTTTTCCTGAGAAGCCACTATTTATTTCCACCCAAAAATAACAATCAAGAAGAGAATAACCACTGCTTTTGGATCTGTGCATATGTTTGCTCTTAGATGCTCAATGGGGCCTTGAAAGACAAATAGTTTGTCACCCCCATCTAGAAAGCATCTCAGAGTGAGATGCTTAATGAAATAGAGCTGCTGCTGATCATATCACTGATGGCCTGGTCCTGTAACTAGTAAGACTGATGACAATTAGAAAATGGGGATTGCAGAGGGCACAGTGTAATTTTGGATCCCTCAGCCTAGAAAAGCCCTTTCTGTGGCAAACTGATGACGTTGTTCCCATCTCTGGCTACAAGCAGCTCGACCTCTTGGTGTGGAGTTCACACTTGAGAAATGCTCTGTACTTTTATTTTAAAAGGAAGATTTCACTGCCTTACTAAAAAGCAAATAGCAAAGAAATAAGACTTTAGGATTTCTCCTTCATTCAGCTATATGGGGTTATAAAGAAAATGAAAGAGGCATGTACAAAGCAGTAAATACCCAGTCACAGTCTTAGGAACCAGAACATTTTTTAAATTATGACCTGGTTTTACCCAAATCTTCTGTAATCTGTTCAAGAATATTCCATAACTCTGTGTGGCACCAATACCAAGTGACCCAAGGCATTGGGAGTTCTCTTTACTGAATGTTGAGATCACAGTGAGTGTCCCAGTGCAGTGGCAAGAAGAAGATCCAGTGTAATAAAACCTCTGCTGTTCTTTACCCGTGTCTCTCCTGTCCATTGCTTTGGGGCAGATAACTCAGGTTTTAATAGTGTTCCTTGGAGTACATTTTTCACTTCTTGTATGCAAGTGTTGGGATACCATTGAAAAGCCAGAAGGGAAAAGGAGGAGTTCTCCCTCCCAGCCAGTCTTGTTAATCACGGTGTTCGAGTAACCTCTAAACTGAGGCACTTCTGTTAAACAATAGGAATATCTTATATAAATCTACCTTTTAGGTCTTTTTTTGGAACTCTACCTACTACTACTTAAAAAGGATGTTTCTGTGTCAGCTTTTTGTCATTTCTTCATTTGATTTGGTTTTACACTGATACTTCACAGTAAACACTTGGAAAGTGATCCTCCAGCAATACTTCCAAGTATTCCAAGAGCTGTGTCTAAAGTTCTTTCAGAGCTGGGAATGAATTCCAAACTCCCATGGGACTCTCAAAGCCTCTTAACCAGAGCATCTTTATTAACCAAAGAGCTATAAATGAGACAGCTTGACACAGGAAGCCCAACTGAATGCTACAGAGGCATGCACTTGCTTTCTTACAGTTGACTGAACTTGCTCAGGTCTGGAAAATGAGACCAAATCCTAGGAGACAACTAAAAGGGGAAAAGGAAGCAGCCAGAAAGAATAAATACACACCATATGCCTATGACCTCCTCAACAGGACTTTGCACTCCCCTCCTTTGGCTTTTTGAAGTACCTATTGAAGCATGTTACTCTACATACTTAATGCTAAAGAACTGATCACCCTCCACCCCAAAAGAGCTGCATAAATGAGAAAAATTCTGATGGGGGAGTGGGGGATAAAAAAAAAAGTAGTTTTGAAGCCTTTTTTTACAAAATTAAAAAAAATTGTATTAACCTGAATACAACAGGTTTCTTTGAGGAGCAAACTGTCCCATTCCCCTCAGCCTGCATCCTGCCAGCTATCAATACATGCAGGTAACATCAGCCGTAACACCACACAGAGCTGGGGCTGTCACACCACACGGTGCAGGATTTCTCCCTCAGGGCAGTAACCTGCCAAGGGCAGCTGCTGGAGGAGCCCATCATGTTCTCACTTGGCTCTGCACTTCTGGCCATACGTGCAAGGCATTGCTCAACAGTGCCCAGCCTGTCCCTTTACTTTCTCAGCAGCAATCTCTAATTTCCAGCACCTGTGTCCAGCTCTCATCAATAAGTAGAGCCAGCTTTCCAGTGTAAAACTTGCTGCCCTGAACTAACAGCCTGAGGGGCCACAAGTCACACGGGGACTGTCCACTGCCCTGTGCTGAGAACACAGCTGTACAGCGGGTGCCTCTGTCCAAGACTTTGCCACAAAACCCAAGCAGGACTTAACCCAAAGCTCTGTTCAGTGCTGCTGCTGATATATTGGGCACAGCAGCTCACATCCAGCTCCTGTCTCCACAGGAGAGATGAAAGGAATTGAGTGCCCCGATGTGTGTAGAGGCTTCTCCCTTGCTGGTTTGCTGTGTAGCATTTAGGCTCTTTCTGGGGGAGATACAAAGCCATATGAGGGCAGGCAGCACTTTGTTTGCAGGTAAACAAATCCCCTGCCCACAAGCTGCTCTTGCTGCCTGTTTCCATGTATTGACCAAATACTTGCACTGACATAAGATGAAAAGTCACTAAAACGCTCTTCAGAACAAGCTATGCTGCCCTTGTCCCCAAGGCTTAGACACAGGGACAGGGATACCCCACACCAGTGTCCCATGCACACTGTGCTAAGCCTGAAGGGATCCTGCTCCCAAATTGGTGGTTTGGCCCATCCAAGGCACACATGGCACAGTTCCTGTGCATACAGAAACATCCCTGAGTTTAGCACACACCAGCACTCTCAGCTGTGCTCTGGGTGCCACAGCCCTTCCTGTCCCATCCCCAGGGACTTCTTGCCTGCAGACAGCTCCATGCTGTACTAACAAGCAGCCAGCGCTGCCTGGAGAATCCAGGCCACTGGATTTAATGCTGTCCCTAGCAAGCACCTGCAGTCTGCATCACAAGGGAAACCCCTTGATCCATACAGGCCATCAGAGGGGCTCCTGGCTGGAAGCTCTCTGTGGGCTCTGCCCAGCCTGCCAGGTCAGTCCTCCCACCACTCCTTGGTGGTGAGTGAAGGTGCCCAGACTGGCACTGCAAACCCACAACGGGGAACCAGAACCAGCCCTCACCCGTCCTGGAACTCCTCTCCACAGCTGTATGGTGCCTCTGCCACACATCTCACCAGCTCCTAGTGTCCAGAACACATCTTCTCTTACTCTGTCCATCAACCGCAGCCTGATTTGCACTCACTGCAGAAATACACCCCAGGAAAGGAGTTAAACCTGTACCCTCTGGAGCCAAGAGACTCTCCAATCTGCCATCCCTAACACAGCACTGGCCAGCGGGTCACAGGGGACGAGGCTCCTCAAGGAACTGACTTTCCCAAACCCTGCCACTCCCCCAGAACAGCCTTGCAAGTCACCACAGAAAAACTTATTCTGACACTGGATTCATGCTTCCACCTTGGCTAACAGTGGCAGTGTAAATATCTCAACACTCAAAGCTGCCCACAAGGAAATTCCTCTCCATTTACCCATCTCCTCTTTGCCACATAACCGTATTTACCCAGTCATGATCACTGCTTATGGATTTTACACTCCATCTGTTTGGAGTCAACACATGGATCTTCACTAACTTGAAGATAAAGAGCTCTCCCCCACTCTCCCTTTCTGTCTGCAGCATGTATGCTAGCTGCTCCTTGGAATCCAGGTAATTGAGCAGCATTCCCTAATTGGGACACTGGGAAAATCACTTCTGACTACCAGGGTTTATTGCTGCCTAGATTTTATCAAGACCACTGCTAAGAAGGATTGCCTTATTCTTGGAATACATTGAATTTGTTCCTTATTAGCCAGTTTGGGGATTGGTGATGAATGAGAACAGCATTTCTTCTGTGTGAAGATCTGGAATAAGGAACTCTGCAATACACCTGATTATGGCACAGCAGGGTCCTCTCCTGCTCCTGGGCAACAGAAAACATCATTAGCCATCTGACATCCTCCCCCTCTCACTAATGTTACTACACCTGAGCACAAACACACCTGAAGATGCAGAACCTGCCTGGCCACAGGGCTGTGCCTGGGGGACATGGATTTGCTGAGAATCTGATGAGCCTGCAAGGTGTGTGTGTGTGTGTGTGGGAAGCACTCCCTGACAGCACCCCTTAGAAACGACTGATCTTTTCCAACTCACAGAGGTGAGAGGGAAGGACCAGGACATGCTGCCATCGTTCAGAGTGGGCACCTCTCAGCTGCCTCACCAGCCCCACAGCTCAGTGCTCTCACCCAAGGCTGCTGTATTTCTCACCACTCCACCTGTACTAAGCAGAGCCACCTTGTGTACAGCCTTTGGCTTCCTCCTAAAAGATACAAAGGAACAGAGAATCTGCTTTGCTTCCTTAAAATTCATTTTCAACACTAAAGGTGTGCTTCTTTATTTGCTTCCCCTTTTCTGGGGGAAGTTTCCACCACACAGACATCTCCTTCCTCTGCTAGAAAAAACAGGTCTCAGCTCTCAGACTCTTATTCTCCAACCTTATTCCTCCATCTAGGTGTTTATTTACTACAATAAATATGCAGTGGGTATTTCCAGACATCAAAATATTGCCCTTAGCCTTTAGACTGTTTTCTTGATATTCTCTCCTTTGCTTGGCTGAGTGTTTTAAAATTTTTTTTTGCTTTTTTTTTTAATAAATAAAATGGAAACTTGGCACCAGAACCGGATACATTCAATTTCATCAACTCTACATCAAGAAAACATGTTTGTTTGCATGTGTATTTCTGTATATCCACCCCCATCCTCTAAGTATTTGCCTTTTATACCATCAAGCTCCACAGGAATCCTTCCACTCAACCCACTGAGAATTTCTTATGAACTGCTTGTCCACGACAATCACCAAAACTCCTTGTTGACTCAGGAATGCAGCCCCCTATTTCCTGGAAGTCTTTGTGTTTCATATTCCCAAACGTGCAGTTTCAAACTTGCCTTACCAAAATGCTTCTGTGGTTTCCCTGCAAAAAGAGGCCTCAGGATTTTGTGCTGCTGCCTGTGATTCACTGCTGCTCAACAGCTGTCACCACAATTGCTTCCAGACCTCTAGGAAAGCACCAAATAGCACAGACCACTGCAGAGGAAAAGAATCCCAAACACCTTTTTGATAGGGATTCCCACTAACTATTACTACTGGAACTTTGCTAACTGGGTTTTAATTCTTTTAACATGTGCCCCAACAATACAGTAACATTATTTTGGAGCAACAAGGTACAAGCAACAAGGATTTTGTGAAGTGTTTATGTATACACTCAGTGTTGCTATTATCCCAAACCTGTAATTCCTCAAAGTTACACTGCTTTGACAAGAATCATGTCCCATAAAAAACCCTCAAGAGTAATTTCAGCTCTCAGGGCGCCCCTGATCTCCCAGGAGCTTCCCCTCTGGTTTCAAGTTCATGTTTGGACAAGTAGCTCTTTGCTGAGCTTCTCTGAACATGTGCCTTATCTTCCATACTTTATCAAAAACTGACCTCATCGGGTCAGTGACTCCTCCAGCCATCTTTTCTGACTTTCTAAACACCAGCTATTGAGTTGTCCCTTTAGAAAAATCTTCTAGAAAAATTTTAGAAAAATCTTAAAATACCTGAGCTGCTCAACATCTATTGCACCAGCCTGGTGAAGATATCCCAGTATAGGTGATATTTTAAAGATTTTTACATATAGCACATGGATACCTATTACACGTCCTGGTTTTTGTTAAAACACTTTTGCCATCTTCACCTAACAAAGCTTAAGGAGTTAGGAACAGTTTCCCAAATGTTCTACTGTGTGTCCTTAAGTTGACCTGTATTTAAGATATGTTCAAGATTGTGTTTTTCCCTCTTGGGGAAATAAGGCCTTATCTCTTGCTGTGCTGGCAGCCACCAAGGCCAGTTAGCAGCCAGGCTGACTGAATTATGCTCCTGCCTCAGGAATGTGGCTCTAACTCTGAATTAGGATTTTATGGGAAAGCTCCTCATTGCTGCTGATCTGTGCAGACCTCTGTAAGAACACATTGCTGTTTTCACATGCCATTCCTCTGGGGTCTTTCAAAAAAGCCTCAAAAATAAATGAGTGGCTGCTTTTGCCCTCCTGAATCTTGTAGTTATTTGTCCCAGCATCACTGACTACTGGTTTGAAAGGTCTCACCTGAGTCAGCAAGGCCAGTACCTTGATACCACAGCCACGTTTGCAGAATCTCATTCCCAAATGTACCCAAATCTCGTGAAATGAGTTGGGATTTCGCTCTCCCATCCTACTGCTGGGAGCCTGTTCAGACCTCTCCACAGTGACAGTGCTGCAGATCATCATCCAGTTGCCCACCTCAGTTTGCACTTAGCAATGTCACACTCTTTTCCCCTCGTATCAACATTTGACTTTAACTTTTTCAGCTTTTTTTCCCCTCTCTGCTGCCACCCCTTTCTCACTGAATAAACCAGCTGACCTTATAGTAGGTGACACAATTTTCTGTTGGAAACTGGCTACCCAGAATCACACTAGGGGGCTCACTAAGGGAGTTTCTAGCTGTCTGGTACTTTAATTAAGGTTACTAAAGAAAAGGACTCCGACTGTGCTCCACAACGATCTCAGGAGATGTTCTGAGCTGTAGATGGAGCACTTGCACTGCTAAGAAAATCCACAAGTGCCTGCTGACCCCTGCCTGTAATTTCCAGCAATTTTTAAAAGTGGGAAAGACTTTTTTCCCTTGTGGTCTACTGTGGCCTTCCATGAAAAAAAAAAAAAAAAAAAAAAAAGAAAACAAACGTGCCTTGCTGCTGCACTCACACTAACACAAGCAATGAGCACCAGCTCTGTGTAGTACTGATCATTCACTGGACTTGCTGCTATTATGTTATAAGGCTTTTCAATTAAGTTCAAGTATAGAAGTACAGTTCCCCTGAAAAGGTCTAAGGGCTTCCAAGAAAAGGAGCAGCCAAACTGATCAGATTCTGCACCTGTTGTGGGTGGGTTTTTCTTTGTTTGGCTGCTTTGTTGATTGGTTGAGGGTTTATTTTTTACTGTTTATTAAGAATAAAAGAAAGTGAAACTATTTATTTCAGTTACCACCAACATCCTAGTGCAAATCATGAGCCAACACAGAGACCTTTGCACTATGCTGAGGTTTATTTGGTCCCCTGCCTTGTATCCAATTACAACTACCACAAGCTCTTTGACAAGAGTGTGCAAAAAATCTTGTAGAAGGTAATTTAGAAACACCTGCCTCGTCCAAGAGTCCTCTTCCTACCTCTTCCTTTTATGGCAGAAAGGACTCAGATGTAAGGGCAGAAGACTGACCTTCCTACAGGAAGATCCTGTTTCCAAGAGAAGCTCTTGTCTCACATCCCACTCAGAGAAACACTTCTGCCTGCATAACATTAACACCTAAAAACTAATACAAGATTTAAAATCAAATGTGGACTTTCAAGACTTTTATTCTGTTCACTGATACAACCAATATATTCAGTTTCTTTAAAGGGTGAGCATTGGCTGTACAGTGAGTGTTCTGAATGTGTGTTCCCCTTTTTCTGTGTTAGCAAAGCAAGCAAGAGCACACAGTGATTGAGTCATAAAAGTACCTGTGACCGTCAGAGTGGCACAGGAGAGCTGAAACATGCTCTGCCTACACTCTGAAGCACTGAGTTTCCACACTTTTGCCTGAGTTTCCAAGCCTTTCTGCTTATTTCTTTTGGACAAACCCACTGGGAACAAGATACAATCCTCTTCCTCATTGTCACAGTTCCTGCCTTGTCTGTTTTCCCTCCCCCAGAGCTGATGCATGAAAAATCTCTTGCCAGCTCATATCTGTGGAATAATAAATGTACCTGATCACTTTGTGTTGCTGATCAAAGCAAGAACTGAATTCTAAAAGCAGAAATGTGATCTGAAGGCAGCCAGCCCCATCAAGCATAAACGGAATATTTTAACATCTGGAAGTTGACTCTAAAAGCTCTTCAGCAAAGGCCAGGAATTTTAGGGATGAAGCTATCAAGGAATAAGATATTAAAAAGCTCTTACTACAGGGACCCAACCTTTGAAACCACCTAAGTGCTGTCCAGCTTGTTTGCTCATTCATTCATTTACATAAGGCTGTAAAGCTTTCATGTCTGTGGAGCAGAAAACAGGAGAGGAGCTGCTCCTGGAAGTCAGCAGCTGCTCAGAGCATTACCCACAGCACTGACCAGTGCATGTGGGCCAGAGACAATCTGAGAAATTCATCTGCTGCCATCAATGGCACAGACTTGGAGGAAGAAATTAATTGCTTTAGACAAAAAACCCCGCAGTCACTATCCTACAGCAGCCACAGAAAATCAGGACTTAAAATAAATACGTGTTTTACTTCCTTTTGTTTTCTTACTTTCTTCATATTTGAGCCCAATACCGAGATGAATCTGAGACACAACCTTTACATGTAATTGCAGCATGATCATCCAATTCAAACTCAGACCCAAAGTTGCCTCTCTTTGGACCGACAGCTTCCCGAGGTGGGGAGGGAGGGGACAATATGCCTGGAACTCTGCAGGAACCTGCAGCTCAGAGTGTCTTTCCAAGACACAGATTGCTTAGCTGACCTGTGCTCACCCAGGTGTGCCCATGAAGAAGAATGGAGTGGTTTCTCAAACTATCTCCTGAGCTTTCTCCAGCAAGAGTTCAGAGGTGTCAGGCTCACTCCAAAAGAGAGGCTCTGCGTGCTCCCAGTTTGTGCGTCACAGGAGAACCACAGGTAAGTAACTGAAGAATAACTGAAAGCAGGAGCCTGGCTACTCCGATAATCGAAATCCAAAACACAGCCAGAAGGAAGGGAAAGAATTAATTCATCAGCTAATTATAAAAGCAGCACACAGCCTTCTCTAACTAATCTAGTAGCAGAAGGCAAAGTGATCAAATAAAAACAAGCAGTACTGAACTACAAAGATAGAAAAATGAACCAGAGAAACCCACTATTGCTGAAATGATGGACTCATGACCTGAAAGGAGATACATTATTTATTTCAACTATTTATGTCCTTTTTTATTCCCTTTTGGCTCTGATTTGCTGTCACTGGTGTGTTACAAGGTCATTAATAATGCACGGCAATAAATAATATATCCACACTCACACCAACTGAATTTTGTTTGTCACTACGGCCCTGTGAGCATCTTAAATTTATTATACTTGGGGCTTTTTCTGAATGGTGGCTAAGACCTGTACACATAGACTAGTTCAAATGTGTAAAACAGCAATATTTTGAGCTAATTTCTGGAGAAAAAGCAGACATGGAAGTACTCAGTTGTTGGTTTCAGCCCAGACAGCTGCCAGGAGGCATGAACTGAGGCACCAGAGCTTTGGCTAGACAGTTCCATACAAACCACCTCCTCTGTCCTTCAAGCAGCCTGTTGGGTCCACAGCTTGCAAGAACATTTTCAACTGTGTGACTTTATCACAAAAAATGCACAGCCACACAAACCATAAAATCCACCAACTTGCACCTTCTCCTGCACTTGAAATGGAGTTTCATGGGGCAAAAGAGGTTCTCTGCAATGCAATAAGGGCCATTCATTCAAAGCCTGACTCCACACAACACCATCCAGCTTCACTGTGAAGCCTGGGGGGGGAAAAAGAACCAGCCCTAAGCATAGCCCAGAGTTATGGCAGTGAGTGACCCATGAGAGCACACAGTGAACTCCTGAGCAGCTCAGGACTCCTAAGCATTTCTACAGGAAAAGGTAAAGCCCATATGGAGAATACCATTTTCATTCATGTTAGAGCAACAAGCGACCATGCTCATGTGTCCAGAACCAAAAGAGAAGCTCAGTATACAATAGGAACACAAAATAGAGGCATTCTAGCTTTAGAAGGTGAAATTTGGATTTAAAAACAAAAAAATACCAACCCAGCATGGTACTAATGCTTTTTATTGTTATCAGCGAAGTAGTAAAATATAAATCAACCCCTTCTGAACATCTCACTGTGAGTAAACTGCAGTATGGAGTAACACAGGCACAGTCTGACCTGCATTTACTTCAGGTATAGTCCCAGAGAGAGCTCATCCCAGCCCTGTTTCTTTCACCCACTGCATTAACTGCACACCTGGAAAGCAAATAGGTTCAGCGAGCTGGTCTGATGAGAATAAATGTTTGGAGCTTTTTTTTGGTGGGGTTGTTTTTGCCAGCCCAACTTTCCAAACATGCTGCTTCTAAGGCCACATCATCATCACCATGTGCAAAAAAGAGGAATAGCAGTGGGAGCACATGAAATTAAAAAGAAAAAACAAACAAACAAAAAAGCCTATTTTTAGTGGAAGGGCAGAGATGGGGTGGTGAGATGGGACTAAGCTCATTTCTCACAGCTGATGAAAATTACATAAAATTAGATGCAATGTAGAAGCAAGCCTTTAAAGCAAAAGCAAGGAACTAAATGAAACAATCCTGTAGTTGTTACTGAGAATACAGACGAACTTTCTGATGCCTGATCCAAGTCATTGAATTAACAACTCATACTTCCATTGAGGCTGTAAATAAGAAGTCTAGAAAACCTCCCTTTACATGTATTCCTCTGGTGTCATGCAATATAGTCACATTCTAAGTATTTACTTAGCAGTCCCCACCTATTATTTAAACACATTTCAATACAGTACAGCAAAGTATGATAAGTATGATCACAATCCAGAACTGCATCAACTCTGATAGGAAATGCAGAAAGACTCCTGAGCTGCCACTGAACTCTGAGTTAATTAACGAGGAGGGGAGCAAAAGGTAACATCAAGCACCAGACTGCCAACAAATTTCCAACTTAACAATTATGACACAGCTGCATCAGGGTGCAGAAACAATATTTATTTGGACAGTTTAAAAGCAAAGTAACTTAACAGAAATCCAGGGTCCTGACCCTGCTTTAAGGTCAATAGAGAAAGAATTTTGACTGAGATAAACATTACTTATCTGCAAGGAGCTGAGTGCTACATCACCAGGCATCAGCTTTTCACGCATTTCCTGAGAGCAGATCCAGAACAGGGGTCCATTTTCTCTGTTATCATAGAACCTGTAGCAAAAACCAGAGCTCAGTCTAATCAGCAGTTTCAAGGTAATAATTTCACACCTCTTGGCTGAAGCAGAACTTCACAGCTCATCAGGTAACAAGTGGAAAAATCACTTTTGTCCTAAATTAGTTTCTTTTCCCCTAGTGAAGATACCATCAACCCCCCTGTCACCAGGTATTATTGGAGGCCTGTGTAGTGTAGAGGCCATGCACAGGAAGAGATTTCATCACAGAGCTCAACTCTCACTTTGACCAGTGACCACAAATTCTCCCTTTCACTCATCAGTGCTCGCCAAGATCGGGATATACAACATTATGTGTGAAGCCTGTGCATATATGTTCTTAATAGCCATGGACCATAGACATGATCAGTGTGCAATAAATGGAGCGTGTGTTCAGTTGTAACACAGCAAACAGAAAGCCCAGGTTACCTCTGACAGCCTGGACCTCACCCTGCAGGCACAGGGACACCTCCCTGATCCACCTGAAACCTTCCCATCCATGTTGATTATTCCTGCAGTCCAACCAACTGTGAGCAAGCTGCTCACATAAAATACTTCAGGCAAAGCCTGTCTGGCTTGGAGGTTTGAATCCCTCTGTTAAGGCAGAAGCAGGTTAGGAAATGCCATGCAAACCTCTCTAAACTGTAGGGATACCAGCTCCTGCAATCCCTCCCTTGGCAAACAGCACAAGGAAGGGCAGCCTCATCTGAGCACAGCTGGGTTAGCCACGGTCTTCAATAAAATCATTGCACCTCTGGGATCTCTACAGCTCTCGGCAGTGATCTCGTTTTTATGGTTTTCAGTCTAAACCAGTCACATTTAAAGTGACAACCTCACCCATGAAGGTGCAAACTGTAAGAAGTCCAATCCTGCAAGGAGCTGTGCTGCAGCTCAGTCACGGTAAAGCCACTCAGCAGTACCACCACATCAGAGCTCTGCCGACAGCAGAACACCCTAGCCTGGTTACTCTGACACCCCAGTCTGGTGGGAGAATTCCACAGACTCCAAGATTCACAAAGTTACTCAACACAAGCCTGTTCCTTGTGCAGTTAAAGCATGCCATACGGTGGCACACAAATGATCTCGAAAAATCAGAATTATTAGCCTTCAAAAATAAAAATTGAATCCTGCTGCTCTAGGCTGTTTCCACACCAAAGGCAGTAGCCAGGCAGTGGCTTTGCTTGCATTCATATCCAAAACCAGTAGAGAATATCCAGAAAAAAAGATGCACAGTAAATTCCCTGAAAAGTGGCTGCAGTTCTAGCTTGTCTCTGTAACACTGGCACCACTATTATCTCTTAATATGGTGCAGGAAGTCCAAAGCCACATGTCTGGTCAGGCTCTGATGGGCATCAGCATCTGAGGGAAGTCAGGGCATTGTGGGCATCAGAGAAAACCCCAGACTCCAGCTAAGAGAGAGGATTTGCTAATTCCAGCCTCTTCCCACCCATCAAAGATGGGCAGATTTCCCACAAGTGCTGTAATCTAAATATAAGGTTTGGCTCCAGCGGCAGAAAAAGTGAACCTAAGAGCCAAGTTTTCAAACATAGCCTGGAATATGGAACATCCTGGAGATCTGCATCCCCAGCCTTGGGTGGTGCTCAAACAGCTGCTCTTGCTGGCCTAGGAAGGAATGTTTGTGAACTGTCCTGTTCCATCCAGAGGTATGGAGAGGCAGGTTTTGCACAGAGTGAAATCATTCCTGAAAATTTAAACAGCTTTTGGATCAGGACCCTAAATTCTAGGGAACATAAATGCTTGTCTCAGACTAGTTAGGAGAGCAAAAATCAGAATTACACAAATGGGCGAGAAGAGCTTCCTAAAACCCGGTCTGTGAGACCTGACAATGCTCATGTGGTGTGCAGGGACAGTAACTTTTCCAACACAACTTTAGAGAACACCACCTAATTCTGCAGTGCACTGTGCACAGGATCTAAGGTCCCTTTATGGAACTGACCCAAAGCTGAAATCCAAATGCTTTACTCAGGTTTTATGCCAGGTGCTCTGCTCTATACATAAGCATCAGACCACACTGGCAAAGTCTTTCAGACAGCCTCAATATATAGATGAATTTGGGCTCTCTTCCCTCTCTGGTGGGCCAGGTTCCCATAGCTCTGTGCACCTGAGTACTTCAGCAGCAGTGTCCCAGTCGCTCGGCAGCTCACGGATGGGCAGACAGGCTTCCAGACAGGTCACTTACTCCAGCTACCTTTAAACACTCTTTTCCTTCTTCCTCCTCCCTCTTTTTTTCAGAGCAGAGTTGTTTTTCTGCCTCTTGGGCTGAAGGGCGGGCAGGCAGTCATGCATGCACACATCCAGCAGCTAACTGTGCGTGATTCCCTCTGGCAGCCCTGTCAGGACCGTGGAGTTTGTATCTATGAGATGTCACTCTGGGAAAGGTTCTTACACCTGTTCCAAACCCCTTCAGAATTCACAGCCAAGAAATACTCATTACAACCCCAAAGTCTTTTCGTTTCAATTCTCATTCCTGGCTGATTTTTTTCTTTTTTTGAGAGGAGCCCAAGATAAAAGTCGGCTGTGGTCTGCCACAACAACACATGCACATTTCCTGAAGATTCCTGGAAAAAAAAATATAAAATTTTGAAGTCCTGCAGCAAAGTGCATCACCTCTCCCTGGCCTCAGAAATCACAGTTTACCACGATGCTCTCTCTGGCTGCACCAGAGCAGCAGTCTACAAACTCCTCCTTTTCCTGTGGGAAATTCCCTGACCTGCAAAGGAGATTACTCCTTGGAGTTCCAACTGGAGCAGATCACTTTCCTTCTCACCAGCACACTTCTGAACAGAGAAGCATGAGTAATTTCTCATCTCTCTTTTCCTTTTTAAGCATGCTTACAGTTGAGCAAAATGCTTTGAGAACTGAACACAAGCCTCTGTGTTTTCAAGTCTGGCAACAAACAGCAGGCACTAATACTTCCTCAGGCCTTCCAGGGAGAAGCCCTGAATTACATTTGTGAGCCTTCAGCAGGAACAGCCTCAACATGAAGCTGGTGGAAATGCTCTCAAATACATTCTGCATTATGCCTTACGTGATCTACAGAGCAGGCAGTGAGCCATAATTATATATTCCACAAAGCACATGAGCACTTGCTCATCGCTGTGTATGGAAGGAGTAGTTCCTACTCAGCTGCCACCTTTGAAAACAGGAACTGTCTAATCCTTACTTAAACCCTGACTCCCTTTCTCTCCTCACTCTGCTTTTCAGAAAATACCTCTTATTTCCCTGACTTCTATATGAACTTTTTCCAGGGGAGTCAATCTGGACTGGAAATTCCTTCAGTACTGCGTGCTGTGCCAAGTCTCAAACAGTAAAAGCAGGGGATAATTAAAAGGAGCAGATAACTTTGACTGAAAGGCAATGAAACATGAGCTCTGAAAGAAGCAGGGAAGGATTCATTTGCAAGAAGTTCTGCTGTGATAAAACACTCAAAATAAGCAGGTAGCTTGCAGCAGGATAACATGCTGTTGAGCACAGTGGTTACTGTGCTGGACATGCTGATAGCTGCAGAGTGTGCATAACAGAGCAGATTCAAGGCCAGTCTCTCCCTTCTCCACTTGCAATTCAAAAGTAACCCAGGTCTGGCTCCCCACAACTTCTATCACCATCCACAAATGAACATGACTACTGAAAACAATCTGTATCTGTACATGGGCTTGAATTCTCCAACAAAAACATGGAAGAAATCTATTTTTCTGCAGTTTTACAATTAAAACTCTTGCTGCTGGGGCTGTTCTGACTTCTCAGTTTGATTACTAGAGCCTCTCCTCTCCAGCTCTCCCACACCCACGCTGGCCTCTCGTACCCACATCCACAGGGAGAGCTGCTGCCCACAGCTTCCTCAGGCTCCCACCTTCTCCTTCCTTCTCTTGCCTCAGCTTTTCCTCCTGTTCTTCATGGTATTCAAACTTTTTTCCCTCAAACCGTCCCCTGTCACATCCCACACTCTGCCCAGCTAACAACATGCACCTTCCTTGAAGTCACTCAGGTCTCCCCCTGCCTTGCACAAAAGCAACCCAGATGCACATTTTAACTTTGGTCCGCAAGTTTCTTTGTTTCTTTCAGCTTACTGAAATCACACCACAATGCTTATAAAACAGGCAGCTAGATTTGGGGTAATTGTCTAACTATGCTGTATCTGTTACCTTCAATTTCAGGATTTCAAAATGATGTAAAAATAAAAATTTAAATACCCACATTCTTCACCAGCCTTATAAGCTTTCCATTGTTAGGGTATAGGAAATTCTCTGCAACCTAAGGATCTAAAAGACCTCCAAACCAAACCATCAATCCCCTCCCACCCCCAAATGAGAAAACCTCCTGCCAAACTGTTGCTGGCAGCAAAGTGAGAGGCAACATTAACTTTCTTTTTTACACCATACTCATGCTCATTCCTCAAACCTATCTTGCTCTAGCATTGTTAAGAGGTCTGGAGATGCAAACCAAGTTGTAGTGGGTCAGTCTTTTTGAACTGCACGCAGGACAGGGAGATGGAGCCTTTGCTGACTTCGAAGGAAGATTTATCTGTAGAGAGCAGCTGCTACATGAATTTGATTTCCAGTTCCCTCAGATCCCACCTTTTAAAAAAGGCTCAATTTATAAAATGAAAATCCCCCTCCAATCCTACCAGAGCAAGCAGAGGACACCCCCACAGACAGAACCCTTGGATCTATCCAAGCGTTGCATTTGCTAATATTAGATGTGACTTACAATATTTCAGCACAGCTCTCCCAACGTCCAAGGAAAGTCCAGACCATCCTCCCCCAGATTCTCCTGTGACCTGACAGCACAGTCAGAGAGCCAGACCTGTCCCCTGCGCACGTGCTCTTAGCATGGAGGAGTTTTTCCCAGTGGAAGCTCCAAATATATTGTCGAGGCAGCTCTGTGGCTGGAGAAGGGACACCCTACCTCACCCCAGCAGAGCAGCAGTGCACAACAGCAGGCAGGAGACCTCCAGGAAGGTGAGGGCACTGAGGGTCTCCACTAAACATCCAAATTCCCTCTGTGATAAGCCCCATCCTCCTCACCTGGAAGGATGGGTCAGAAGAATGTGTGATCCTAAACCTTCACAGCTCCTGCATGGCAGCACTTGTTTGGCACCTCCACTCCGAGAGCAGCAATCAATGGTGCTCAAAATTATCTCCTGTGTCAGTAACTGGGATTCAGTCAAGTTCTAATATCCTTGATCTAGAGTCCCAATCAGACCTCGTAATTTTCTGGGTCTAATTGCCTATGAAACTCTGTAGTAGTTGAAACTCCTGAAGCTGTAGTTTCAAATCTTTACTTGTGTGAAATAAAGTATAACCTTGGAAATTTTTTACTCAAAGAAAAGAAACTAGTATTTTGTACTCCTATAAAAACTTTACCTCATAACATGAGAAAGTTTTGAGGGAAGAGACAGAACAGTCTATCTGGAGATAATAATAAACCTGACAAGAGACAGAAATTGTAGGATTAAAGACAGAACTTCACTATATTAGGAAAAATGACTAATTAACTTGTGATTCATGCACCCTAATGGAGTTTGAGAGCCCCATCAGTGTCATCAAATCACTGTCCCCTCAAAATTATGGCTCATTGCCTGCTCTGTAGATAAGGAAATCATGATAGGGTAACTGGGCATTTAAATGGGATGACAGTAACGTTAAGGAGGAATTCTGTATTTTTACATGCCCAAATAGGCCAGTTTCAAAAATACTTTAAGGAAAATCTTTTGAAGTTAGTAACATTCACTTTTGGGGGGGACTAAATGTAAATCTGATAAGAGGCAGCTTTTACTTATTCTTAATGAGAGAAGATTGCAGGTCCTTACAATGCTGACAGTGAGAAGCTCCTGTCTTACCATACCATTAAAATCACGGATGATGCCAGAGCCCAGGGGCAAGGCAAAACCAATTCTCCTTTCTCCTGATCTGTGTTACAGGGCCCCGAGGCAGGGGCTCACTGTGTTCTGTGTTTTTATGACACAAAGAGGGCACATTTGATGAACTAGGGTACGAATGCTACAATGCTTCAAAATAACATGATGAATGAAAACCTGCAGCATTTATTATGTATCAAAGCCCCAGACAAGGAAGGTCTTTGTGTTGTTTTTTGTTTAATAGTGAAGCTCTGTAGTGAGGGGAAACAACAGAGTTCTAAAACAAATGAAAAAGCACACTGACCTCCTAGGTCAGTGTTTTAAGCACATTTCCATGCAGTTCTTTTCTTCTACACACCACCACTTAACAACGTGAAGGACCTTAAATATGATAGGAAGAATAATTTGGCTCATGCTCAACATTTAAATGGAAGCTGGCTGACGAGTCAGACATGCCTGTGGTTATCAAGGTGCAGAGAGATTGAGATAGAGTAAGGGAGAGGAGAGATGGGCAGTTAATCAAAGTGACCTTTCCATTTATTTTATCCTGGAGCATCATCTCTGCTAGCAGCAGCCTGAGCATCAGCCTGCTTTGGCAAGTTTCCAGTCAAGTGTAGCCAGACAGATCTCTGTGACCTGTTTATAAGGAGCATTGCAGAGCATCTAGAACATAGCAACTATGGACACCTCTTGGCTTCTGCTCTTCTCCACTCTTCCGCACCAAAACTTGCATTGTGTTACTTTCATGGAATCCAGGATTAACGTGTGAGAAATGGTTCTTTATAAGAATGACTGGATAATGTGCCGCCTTTCTGTCACCCCTCTCCTTGTGTACAGTGAAGCAAACGTAATGGAGACCTAAGGAGGAGCCCACTCTTACCCCAGCCTTGCTCACCAGAAGGTGGTAGATATTTTTTGGATGTGGTTTAGAGTGTGGAAGAATCTACGACCTTCCTCTTTAAGGGCATGAAGGAAAGAAAGGTTAATAATCTCTCTACAGTTACCAAAGTTCCCACCCTAACAGCCCCAGCACAGCACACTGGGTTTCAGTGATGGTCTTTTTGCTGCCAGCACAAAAGACCATGAGAGCTTTGGGTTCCATGCTACCCTTAAAAAGTGTGACACAGTTTGGTGACTACCAGCTTGTCTGTCTTTATCCCCTTATGCTCATCCTTTCCAACACTCACCTTCCAGTTTTCCAGACATTTCAGCATCATTTCAGTCACAGAAACCTGGGGCCTTAATTACTGAAAGTAGTATGCAAAATATATGGAAGGGCAGAAAGCATCAGACACCTTACAGGCACAGTTATTGCCATAAGGCATCTGTGCTAGTAAAAAAGAAATAGAAGATCAGTAGGAGAAGAAGGCTTGAGGGGAAAACACCACAGACAACTCAAAAACAGATTTTGGAGGATGAGAAACACACCTAAGAGCTTTTAATGCACAAAAGGCAGCTCTGGACTAAGAAATGAATGGTAGAGGCAAGGGCTACTGTAAGGAACACACTACTTTCCACCTACCACCTTCCCATCCAAGAAGACAACTGCTTCACATGCTTTCATTGTCAGTTCCTGTGGGTTTTGGCCAACCCAGACCTGCAGGCCACCTTTACAAAGAATGAGGAAGGACGACAAAACAAATGGTTTTCACAAAGAAGCCACAGGAGACTGGGAGAAAAATAACCCACAACCAAAAATGTAAGACAGCTAATGAAATTCCCAAACACAGAGAAAACAAACAAACAAAAATGCTGATGTGATTTGTAATTCTAGTCTTGCCACAGATGTTACAGGCACTGTGAATTGTAAGTTCCTCTACTTAATAGAGTTCTTTTCTCTTGTCAAGATGAGTAAAATATATACAAAAGCAAGAACAGGCCAAGAGCAGAAAGGCCCTAACAAGAGATTGCTAACAAATGGCAGATCACTTGATGAGGAGACAGTAAAGGCTGTTGGGTTGGCATACAAGCAGAAATCTTTATTTATTGCTATAATTCTTCCTCCCAACACTGTCCCGGTGGGTTTGATTTGGTTTGATTTTCTTGTGAAAGTCCTTAAATGTACACATGAAAATCCAGACAACATGTGCACATCTCCAGAGCTTGGCTGGCAGGCCAGCAGCCATTCCTGCTGGAGGACATTGCTGTACCACAAACAACCCACACCACAAAGCTCAGCTTGGCCTGAGTTTTTGTTCACTGAGGCATGGCCCTGTCTCAGTGTGCGGCCTCGGCAGAGCTGATCCTGGGCTCGTTCCTCACGGGAGGAGGCAGCCATGCTCACGCCTTTCACGTGGCACAGCACATAGCTCTCACCAGGACAGAGGCAGACAGGCACACAGAGAGTAAAAATGACCTGCAGATTACTGAGACACTGCAAAGAGAAACCAAAAAGCCTGCATATGTGCTCAGATTAAACACTGTTTCCAAAAGGTTGTGGATGTCTTTCTCTAAGGGCAACATGGAACAACGAGAGGCGAGGCCGTGCCCGTGAGGGCCAGGCCTTCACCAGCACTCTGGCCCCCGATTTTACCCTTTGCTTTGACAAGCTTTCCCAGTGGAGAGAAAACAACAGTACTCAGAATAAACACATGAAAAGCTATGTGGAACAGTTGTAATGAAGGGTCCCTTGATAACATCAGCTAGGCTGCTCCTATCAAAAGATTTCTCCTCCAATAGGACCTCTGTCTCCATTTTCGCCTCCAAAACAGCTGAATTTTGGTCATTTTAGCTGCTTCAGAAGGCCAGACTGCCCTCAAAACAGAACACCACATACCCTTAATTCTTTGCATGACTTGGCATTTGATCTTGAGCAAAAACCTAACAAGCAGAAGATCCCTGAGCCCATAAGGTTGCACACTTCTCCCAGGGGCACAGTTTTCCAAGATCCAGGTTCTCCAGCCAGGGAGCAAAGCCTCCATTAATTAACTCCAGTAGCATTAGCATTTCCAATAACACAAACGGTATGATCATTCACTAACATAGTAAAATTTAAAAGCCTACATGGAGTTGTGGCTAATTGGGTTCAGTTTATAAATTCTCACTTAGTATCTAAATATTTGATATCAAGGAAAGGAAAGAAAAGAACATATGATCAGTAGAAACCAGTACTGATGGGGGCTGCTGTAGTAGGCAAAATGTCTGAGCATTCACTAATTTGGCTGTGAGCTCTTGTTCAGAAAACAATGTCTGGCACTAATAATCAAATCCCACAGAAAGGGCTCTAAAGGAAAGTTATTTACCATCTCACAAAGGCTCTATGATTTATATGTGTTGTCACTGCCTATGCCAGAAAACTGATGACTGACTACCACATATTCATTTGGGGATCAGGTATCCAGCCTGAATTAACTAGATTAGGCCACATGGAATTTCTTTACCATTTACAGCCCAACTGAGTATAACATTTGGTTTAAGTCAATAAGGAACTTTTAAATGGAATCCAGTAATAACCAGAATATGCTAAAGCCACTTGAATTAAATGCTTATTATTTATTATAATGTCTATTACTCATTCATTGCACAAACATCTGGATTCCATGACCATAATCTAGAAGAATATATTTATATATTTATTTTGTTTTTCCCCACTAATAACATCTAGTTTATTAAACATTTGCAAAGCACTGCTTTCCCTCATCCATTCCCACCTCCTAGAGGACAGGCATTCGACTTTTCCCTTGTGTTGTTGGCTGGATGTTGATTAAAAAGTATCTCAGTTCTGCAGCTCCTCGTGCAAAGGTCACAAGAATCCTGACTGAGATACTGCATGCCCCCCGTCTCTGGGGACAAACCTTCTGTGAAGGGGACAAACCTACTGTGAATATCAGTGGGCCAGAGTAAGGCAGGGACACGAAAGCACTCAAGAGTAAAAAAGCTTATGAGAAGAGCATCACCAGAGAGTGAGATGAGTAAATTCATGTGGGACAAAGAATTTCTAAGCCCTAACAAACAGTACCACATACACAGACAGTGTGGTCTGACTAATAAATAGAGACTTACTCATTTTAGGCTTATAGATATTTGCAAAGTATGAACATGCATGGTTTCTTTTCCAAGCCACTTACTTCCCAGATCAATTAAAGCAGACAGGGCCTTGCTAGAAAAGCTTTCCCCACTTGAACCTCTGATTGCATTAAGAGATACATAGCAATGATCTATTAAATACTGTTCAATTAATGAATATTTCATTGACTACACCCCCTTTATTTGAAGTTTATGAAATAACTGCCAGAGTAAAACTCAAGCTGCTTTAGTGTTAAGCCCACAATATATTCTTTTGAGTTTATGTATGAATGTGCCTTGGTTTCCCCCTGCAGCAAAGAGGGGAGCTGATGTGCCCAAATTAGCCATGAACATTTCTAACTGCAGAAAGCCCATAATTTTATTTTATCTGTGTATAAATTTATTCACATCCCTATTCTAAGTGCCACTGAAGTACTGCATCATAAAGTGTTCCAAACCGCAAGGCCTGGGATTCTCCTAAGATCTGTCCACTTTTACAAAATCCATAGAAACATGCAGTCACCACTAGATACACATTTAACTATGCACAGACCTACATCCCTCTTTCTGCTCTGTGACAACAAAGAAGTTCAGCATCACGTGGACCCACACATGGATCATCAGCAAGGCAAAAAGGGAACCTGTACGACCCAAAGATCAATGCAGGAAAGCTTTGGCACTACAGTGTTAAAGCAGATTTGCTTTGCTTTTCCTTGTCCTCTAGACAGTGGAAAGAAAGAGGTTATTAAAGAGTTAAAGTAGCTCTGTGTGAGTTTGTGAGCCAGAGAAATAAAACACAACCTCTGACAAGATCTCAGCACCACCTCCTCTGGTATAGTAGAATCAGGATCAGTTTTCTATTCAGGAAGAGCAGGCTGTCACCTGGGGCAGCAGAACAGCCAGGGGCTGTTTATTGTTAGGGTAACAGCAGGATGCAAAGGAGGGCACTTTCCAACTAACCTGAGGCAGCACATCCCCCAGAGGCATGTCTTGGCCTTTCCACCTTCCACAGCTTCCCAGAGGCAGTGCTGGATAGCGTAAAATCACCAGACAGAATTGAAACAACAACATTTTGGACTCAAGAATAAAGAAATTGAGTAATCAGTGTAATCAAGAAAAAATCCTGAGACTCTGGAGGTTATTCCCTCAGTAATTTCACTGCTTCTTTTAACCCTCCTTCAAGCATCCATTCTGCTCCTTTCCCTTTCTGCAACAGCAGAAGCCTTCCTTCCACCTGCTATCCTCCCTCTTTTCCTGGAGGCTCCTAGCACGGAGAAGAAGAACCCATTTTAAAGGCAGTGTAGGAAGACCATGTGCAAATGAAAGTGTTTTACCTGCCCAGACTTCTTGTGCCAGAGTATCCTCCTGGCTTCTGGAGAGGTCAAGGAGGAGACAAAGAGCGCTTAAAACAGGAACAGCAGGGCTCCCACAGAGCAGGACAAGCTGTGCCTGCACCTTGGCTGCCACGCTGGCCAGAGGGAGCCACACTGGGAAGTTTCTCCTGCAGCTCAGCAGGACATGAGGCCTCCTGAGCAGTGGTACCAGCACAGCTGAAGGGACTGACCCGAGGTCTCCATCAGTCCCCTCCCCTCACAGGTGAGCCCCATTGGGATCACAGGTGTTCCCCTCACACAGTCACTTACCCGAGTCCTCCAGCAGCACCTGCATGGCCCCTCCTTCCCTCCCTCCAAGTGTGATGCTTCAGTAAAATCATAGCCATGTTATTTGTTACACTTAGATAAATACCTTGCTGTTCTCATTCAGGATGCTGTGAAACACTTGTACCATCATCCTCTTACCCCCAGCTTACTTTCACTGTGCAAAACAGGCACGTGGCTTCGTTCAGTAACTGCAGAACATTTTTGCACAACAAAGTACTGAGCACGAAACCAACAAAAAAATTTCTGTTAATTATTCTGTAATGTTTGGTGTAACAACCTCTATTGCCTGCAAATGTGTTCGTTGCAGTGACTCCGAAAAAGACAACTAAGAACACTGTACAGCAGCAAAGGTAATTCTTAGATGATAGGTTCCATGAGGTTTAAGGACTTTCTGCAGTGTTGGCTCAAATGTAACAATAGGAATGAACAGACTGCAGTTTCTGCTTGAATATTTCTTGTCCAGGAGTCTGTTTTTGTAGCAGAAAACAAATATTCTTAATCAACTGCACTGGCAGCTTTATCTCTCTGTAATAAACAGGCAAGACATATTACACTGAAACAGCATCCAAAGGCCAATGCAAGGACAACACGCACAACAGATGCTCAATTTTAGGGTTTATTTCATCTGCTAACATTCATCCTTGATCTAGACAAAAACAATTAGATGATTTTTTAAAATTTTATTTTTCTTGTGGAAGAAAAAAAACCTTTTAACACTTTTTGTAAGATGCTATAAATAAATATATAAAGCTTTAAGTGTTACTCGGCTCAAGTTAAACAGTTGCCTTTTATTTTTTGTTGTTTTTAAGTTCCTGAAGTGGGGGGGGAAGTGCAAACCATACACATTCAGCCCAATGGAATGAGTCCAGCCACAATCACTTTCAGAGAAGCTGAATCTGTTTGATCTACAATATGGAGAATGGAAGGCAGGTGGGGGGACAGTTGTATTTTTTTTACCCTCAGTCACACAACTCCTAGAGGAACTGAGTTCCTTGGTAAGTAAAGCACGCAAGTAAAGGGAGAGAAAGAACAAGAGAACCCTGCCTGCACTGCCCTTTCCCTGCCCTGCACAGACTGTGTGGCAGAGAGGAAAGAAGAGACAATATAAGCAAAGTCTCAGATGAATAGAAATGACAATGAAAAACAAAATCAGATAGCAGGAGGGCTGGTGAGAAATCCTGCGCCTGTTGCGTGTTTTGACTGGCAGACTACACATAAACACATAGGAACTTCACATTGAGAGAGGATGGGGATTTTTGTCTTCTCCTTAAAGAAAAAAAGATTAAAAGGGGCAATAAAAATAAGTTAAATCATATTCCAATATGTACAAAACAAATCATGCTCAGTAAACCTTTTGAATATAAAATTATTCATTATAGTACAACTCTCTCAATCCAGTCTCCAGAATTGACACCTGGGGGAATTGACCAGGGAGGGGGAACTGTGGAGCTCTGAGGAGACAGACTCATTTGCAAATCTTGTTTTTTTCAGCTTGCATGGCTAAGAATTACAGAGAAAACTCCCTGCAGCTGGGACAACATAGGCTTTAACTCCCATGTGTTTATCAGGTCTGCATTCACCTTGGCAGAATTCTTGTGGAGGGGGTAAAACAAACGGCCACGGGTAGCTGGGATTGTGTGCCCTGGTTCACCTGAGCTGCTGCTTGCTGACCTGTGCCATAAAGGCTTGGCTACACTCCTGATCAGGCAGTGAATCCTACATTCACTTCTGCCTCTGGAACGTGATCTGCTAATATTAATGAAAGTGAAAACAAGAATAAAAAGAGAACGCAGCCAGCCTTGTGATTTGGATCCAGCAGATAGTATCAGGTTGCATGCCAAGCTATAGCTCTGGGAATACAGTATTAAGCATAGTTTGGTTGATGAATTCCTGTAGTACTATCCCTTTTTTGTGATGACTGGAAAAGCCTATGGGGTAGGAGGGGGTCTGGGTAACTCTAAACACCAGCAAGACACTAGAGATGCTTTTAACCCCAAGATATGAACCTTGGTCAGGCCCTGTGCTGTAACATTTTCATCACCTTCCGTAGCTGTCCACTGGTCCCTGTGAAGTGACTTGACTGGCTCAGAGCAAAAACTTCCCAATAGTCTGCACTGTCACTGGGGAGTCCTCCTGCCTTGTTCTCTCAGCAACTGCACTGCTCCTTTTTGCTCTAACAGGACAGCCCAGGGAGAGAGAATTCAGAACCTTATTGGGATCTTTCTTATGCTGCTTTCATTGTCATCCCAGTTTTGTAAGCAAGTAATGGACTATGGGGTGCAAAACCACCAACTGAAATGCTCCTCATTTATTCCAAAATGTTGGGTATAAAGGGAGAAATTCAGACAAGCCAGAAATTCACACTGATCCTTTGCTGACTTTTTCTTTGTTTGTGCTTGACTTTGAACCCTCTGACAGCCTGGGCTGTCAACTGTACCAGTCAATCCTGCATTTTGTGACCTGGATTGGGTACAAGGTGGTACCTGACTGTCTGGAAAACTTTGGATGAAGCAAACTCCTTCAACAGAGCTAACTGGGATGAGACAAACCAGCAAGAAAATGTTTTCTTCAGCAACACCACCACCAAGCAGTGAAGTTTAGCTTTAACTAAAAGCACATTGACTTCTTAGCACTACAACATGTCTTAGCCTTTCTACCTTCCCAGAGCAGGAATGAAGTCTGCTGGGAAATCCCCACTGAGCCCAATCCTTGTCTGTGACGTGCCAGGGTCAGCACAGTGCCAGATGGCAGAGCCTGAAGGACCACTGCCTTTTCCTGCCCAAATTGCTCACTCACACTGGTACTGCTGCCCTATACAGCCTTAAACACCTTACACAGCCCCAGCCTTTGTAAAGGCTTTCCAGGGGGTACCCCTGGAACCATGGCAGAAACACTGTGGGGTGGGTAAGCATCTGACCAGGTAAATTCTGATTTCAAGGGGAACTGCCTCACCAAGTCCCTGAGAGACAGGTCCAATCTCGCACCTGCTCGCACTGCTCCCAGCACTCTCTTAACCTGAGCTGGATCATGACACATAGACAGACCCCCTGAAGAAACACTTCGTGTACTGAAGAAGGTCGTGGTGTATCTGGATGCCACAGGAAAAACATTTTGGAAGAAACGGGCAAATATTGAACAGGAATCTACTGTCTGGCCACTACTTCTGCCAGAGTGCCTTAAAGCCATTGTTCTCCACTCATTTTAAAACTACACACACACTTTTCATGTTATTGTAGCATCAAAATATCAGTCCTAAAAAGAAAAGAAATAGTACCACTTCAAGCTGTGGTACATATAAATCACAAAAAGCTACATTCACATTATGTTAAAAAAGTTCCCTTGCACTCACTAAAGGAAGAAGATAGTGCCAGGTGTGTCCTGCAACCCATGTTCTGGTACACAGCACTTAAAATAAATTAACACATGGCTTACAGCCATAAGCAGACCAGCACAGCAGCCAGGGTGAGGGATGGCTTTTGGGTGATTCTGTTCATTTCCATTACTCAGAATCTGTTTCAAAGTGCCCTATACTTTTCATACCCTGGAATACCCTTTTAGAGTCTGTAAATTTGTTACTCCCAGTGTAGAGGTGGGAAAACGGAGGCATTTGCTGGGTGCAGGATTTAAATCTAGAAACTTCTGCCTCAGTACTAAGTGAGGTCAGCCCTCCTTTTGTGGTTGAAATGAAACTGTTAACAGTTTTCAATATAATTTCAGTTCTTCTGCTTGTTACTGCAATATACTACAAAGAAAATGTTGGAACAAGGTCTTCTACTGACATGCTTCTAAGGTCAGAGGCTGCTTCTGATTTAGACAACCCTGCAGACAGATTCATTAACATCCAGCTGGTTACTCAGAGCCTGTAACACAGGAACAGCTCAGGCAGACACAGCACAATCACAATACTGGTGTGAATCACGCAGTCCCAGCAGTGCCACACAAACAGGGATTAGCTGCAGGCACCACTTGTGTGCTATGGATCCATAACACAGGACGCACCCTGAAAAGCTTTTGGGGAAAGGTGGAAACTGTGCACATAGAACAGTTGCTTTTTATATGTCTTGTGTCGGTTTTGTGGATAAACAGCCTGTAAAGTCGAATTTTTAAGATACAAATGTTTTCTTTAGTTACAGCAACACATAAAAGTGCTGGCAACTACCAGACATAGCTTCTCCCAGTCTTGGAATTCAGAGATGAGCAAATGGACTTATAATACCTTCTGCCCCCAAGCCAACCACCAAATACTGCTTCATTTTGCTTCCCAATTTTCATCTAGGTGGAAATGCTTATGGCCAGGCTACACATTTCTGGGAACAGGAGTCATTTGGTGCCTGCAGACAGGTGAGTGTGTGCTTGTGCACTTTGCAGCAGCAGGATGCAGACCTGACCAAAATCCATCTGAAAGCAACAGGAAAGACATCCTCTGACTTTGGTGGACTTTGGCTCAGGGCTGTAACAGAATTGTATTTGAGCCCTAAGTGCTCTTTTTATTTTCTGTTCTCAAGTTTTTAGTTGTCTTTACTCTTGAGGAGAAGAACGTCTCCAAAAGCAAGGTGTATCCCCCAGGGCATGCACAGGAGAACAGAGATTTGCAAAATCTCTTTCTCTTTGCAAAACTCTTTTCCCTTTGCAAAACTCAGTCTGAACTTGAAACTGCTGGAAACAGTGCACAGAGGCAGAGAAAGAATTAAAATACAAGCCAAGCAGCACATCAATGGATTTGTATGATGGGAAAGGGATGCTTGTAAAAATGACATGCTAAAGTTGAGTGCACCAGCTCTCTGCCTCTCCTCCAGTGATTTCAATGCCATATTTGATTTGCAGTTAACATGGCCTTTGAAAATCAAATCATATTCCATTTGGTTCAGAGTTTACCCTAAACAATAGCTGGTTCAGGTCCTACAGGCTGAGCAATAACGGAGTGAGACATGAACCAGGCAAAAACTACTTCATTTCCATGCTTCCAGCCAAACAAAGAAGTGCTTGCAACAGCAAAAAAATGAGCCATATTTTAATTTGGCGAGTGGGAAGAGGAATTAGAGAAGCCATTGTTGTTCTATGACTGAACTATGACTGAAAAGTCAGTAAGCAGAACCTGGTTAGACTGTCCCCACACTGGAGGATTAAACTTACATGAGGCCCTAAAAAACAGCATTGAAAGAGTTCTGCTTTGAGAGTGGTCTGAGACTAAAAAAACACTATCCATGATTCTCCTTTCCAGTTTTATGAACACAGCTTGTTCATTTAAAGTAAGGGCTGCAGAACAGGCACCCTGCCAAAAGACAATGTGCACTGTCTCATAATTCAGACCCATAGTCAGAAATTTTCACAGCTCTGAAAGACAGCCCCATCCTGTTCCCACTTAAATCAGTTCTAGTGACTTCACTGGAAGCCAGCTGATGCCCATTACCTCTTGATAAAAGCAAGTAAAAATAACTGAAATAATACAGCTAGAGTACGTCTGTAAGCTTATTCTGGGTCAGTATTTCACATAGCAACAAACAAAACACAACCACCCCTTTGTCATGTTCCCATTAATGACTGATCATTTGCGGGGTCTGAATTTTGTGTGGATTTATGAAGGAGTATTTAAACTTTTCTTTCTTTTTTTTTAGTATGTAGGAGAGGGTTTTCATGTGCTGTTAACACACAATACTGATGGTGGCTTGAGTGGTAGTGGTGTAAGCTGACAGGATAACATGGGAATGCAGGTTTGAGTCTATGGTTGGCTTTTGACTTGTTGTGGGACCTGTCTGGGAAACAAATCTGGGAGTTTTGTGCATGAATTCCCTATTACTTTTGTGATGAAGCTGCGTATGTATATGTGATACCAGTGTAATGCATCAGAACCACTGTGCTAAGTACATATCCCAGGCTGTAGTCAATTTGCTTTAATGTTTCTCATCCTCTGACTGGTTTTCTTCTTTTTTTTTTAATGGTGCTCTACTTTCTGGCAGTGGCTGCCAGCTGAAACGCTGTGAGTGCCTGTGTGCTGAGATCCCAGCCTGACAGGATGGCCAATCCTCAACTTAGTCACCATTATCAGTTACTGACAAACAATGCAATTCCCATCCCACCACCCCCATAAAAGAAAACCTCTATTTCCTTCTTTTTAATTATGTATCTTTAGATCATTATGCCCAGGGGAGAAAGAGATTTCAAAAATTCCTACTTCTGCCATTTGTGTTAAAATTGTGAGGATAAGAAACATTCTTTTGTATTTTGTATTCTTTGTATGAGTGGGTAACTGCATTTGTGCATTTTTTACCTCTGCATTAGAATGTTGACCCTTTTTTTATTTTTATGTATTTATTGTTTTTTTAAGAATATCATCGGTCTTGTAAGAAACAGTAAAAAGACCCTATGCTTAAGGAAGCAATCTATCTTCTGTTTTACAGACTTGTTTTTAAATAAAATATTTTTTTTTGTTGTTTTTGCAATTTTACTTCCATGATCTCTTATATGGAAACCCTAGAATATCATTAATATAAAAGTCTGCCTAGGCTACCACTTCTCTATAATATGGCTCATGTAGTCCTCAGTGGGCAAACGTCCTTGCTCTTCGGTCTCTTCCTTGGGAAGTGCTTCATTGGACCGGTGAAGAAGCCTCTCTTCCCGGTTCTTTATCCTCTGCTCCATCCTCTCCAGCTGCCGTTTGTACTGGTAGCGCTGTTGGAAGAGGTCCTTTGCATAGTCATAGAGCTGCATGTCCAAGTCATTGAGCTCCTCGATCCTGCGGATGGTGTCGTTATCCACCTCCACCCCTCCTGCCCGCGTGCTGTTGTACTGCATGAAGGGCCGGATGAATTTCAGGTTAAAAGTTCTCTCAAACAGGTACTGAGTCTTTCTCTGGAACTCTGTCAGGCCGAAGAAGGCCATGTCTTTGAGGTTTTTTTTTGCACTCTCCAGCAGGATCTGTGCTCGCTTGTTCTCTGGGATGAAGGACATGTTGTAGCAGCCCACTAAGCTCAAGTCAGCCAACATCCTCACTTGGCGGTTGTTGGCCAAATTATATGGGCAATCCATGAACTCCTGCAGCGTGCAGCCCGACCAGTCCGTGCCCTCATAGCACGATGGCAGCTCTTCAGGAGTTGGTGTCCTGCCATCACACATGTGCAAGGAGGTCTTCCAAGTAGCTCCTCGTTGGACGTGACGCCATTCGCTGAGGTAACGAGATACGGGGTCTCTCAGCAGTGTGATGTAGTAAAATTTTCTACAAGAAGAAGAGAAAATAGAATAAATATTCTGCTAGTAACGGGACAGATGCTTGGCAAGCAGAGATCTAGTGCAGACAGCAAAAAACTGAGAGTAAATCAACATCACATCATCCATTCCACTGTACTCGTGGGCTATTTTTTTCTTGCAATATCTCATGCAAAGCAGTGTGTGCAACATTAGGCCCGTGTTTCTCTTTCTCACTGCCCACCATTTTAGCCTTGCCAAGCAGTAGCACCTTCACCAGAATGTCCATTCCCAGCAACAGAGTACGAAGTCAGAACAAATCACCAGGACTGAACCTATCTATTGACTTCAGAGAGCAACTGTGTCTCCTGGCACTGCCTGGCCTGTCACACTAAGCACTGTGTGCCCGCTGTGCCAGCCAGGACCTGCTCTGAAGGACAGCCCAGCAGCCTCTCTGTTTATGAGTTGGGCCTATCACTTCCACTCCATGCAGATGCTGACCAGGACACCCACTGCTTGACCGATCTGGCTGCTGAGCTGAAATCTGGGAGTCTGCAGTAAGTAGCAGGATAACACCACAGGCACATAAACGAAAAACAATGGGAAATCAGGAATGCAATATGCTTTGCAGAAAGAGAAGGCTGAGCTGACAACCAGCAATAGCAGCAATAATTTATTCCCATTTCAGTCAACCTGACACTAAATCAAACAAACTTCAGACACACTTTTGACACGAGACTAAATAGAAGGGAAGAGCAAGACAACCAGGAAGAACATACATAATGACAAGGGGAATTCTTGCTGTTCCAAGTATAATGAAGCCCCCAACAATACAAGCTGTCCCTAGAACTGAAAACATGACAGCTGTCTCTAACAGAGACCCTCCAGCTTCAGCCCATAAAGTTCTGGGATTGACAGAGATGGCAGTCTACAATAGCCCTCTGCACACAGAGGGAAATGGGCCTTTTCTTCCCTAACTGCCAGCAGTGTGGGATTGAGGTGTCTTTGTGCTTCCAGAACAAGGAAATACCTTCTCTAGCTCCTAAAGCTGGCACGAGCTTGTGGGGCACAGGGCTGTGTTACACTGTGCACACAGAAGCACCTGGCTTTGGCAGGGAACACACATATGCAACTGGAAATGTTCCACATAGGGGTGCTGGAGGATTCATCTCCCCATCAGAAATGCATCTTTGGAATGCTGCTAGGGCTCACTGCCTTGCCAGCACGGCTCGGGAGCACTGAATGTAATGGCCATTGAGGTGGCAGTGAAAAGTTTTTTTGAGGAAAAAAATAGTAACAGTATTCTCTTTTGGCTAATTTTAACACACCCATGTTTTCCTAGCACCTTCAGTATTATTCTTCTAGTAGTAACTTAAATTTCTGCAATAAGAGCAATCTAATTTTAAAATAATACATCAAAGCCATTGCCCAGGAAGTCTCATATTAAGTAAAGTTTGCTTTCCTAATTCATTACAAACTTGCTGAAGGGCTGTTCCAAAGTGGCCGATTTTGCTCTTTCCAACAATGGCAACGGGTGTCCACTCCAGCTCCAATTCCTCTCCTGCTTTCCACCTTCATAAGTAGGGCTGGTAAAGACATTTGTTATTTTTGGAAACTATTCCATCTCTCTTCAACAGGAAGAGTATCTTGCTGTCTAGTAATGCTGTCCAGTGCTGTCTGTGTACAGGGAGAGGGGAAGAAAAGGGGAGCAGACTCTTTCCTTAAGCCGACTTCTTTTTCCTTCCTTTACCTTGCAGCCTGTAGTGATTCCACTACCCTGAGAGGCAGCCATAATTTATACCGACTGAGCTAAGGAACCTCCAATAGATGGGATAAAATATGACAGCAGAAAGAAAAGGAAAGTAGTGATGAATGCCAGATGTTCAATGACAGACATTGGTGCTAAACACTATCAGCAGTTTTTGACTTGTGAACTGCAGTGGACTTTTTATTTTCACCAATGTAATCCAAAGGTTTTTCAGTGAGCAGGTTGAAGGCATTTATTATTTTGTGGCTACAGAAGCAACTAGAAGGTTGCTTCCCCCTGATCCCTAAGATCAGGGACTCATTTATGTGTCAGGTATCCACAGACACAGGAGGAGCTGATTCCTGTCCAAACATGCCATCTGTACAAGTATGGATAGTGGTAAAAGGCAAGAATTAATATCTGCATTTGGTAGACAGGGGAACCACAAATATTAACTGATGTGCATAAAGTCAAATGGAAGTGGCAGAGTTGGCATGAATCTGATTCCTGTAAGCCTGAGTCCAGCTTATCTTCTCTCTCTGTCTCTGTTTAAACTTTAGGAGACTGTTAGTAAATCAGATTAATAAATATCATGCAAAGCTTCTGGAGTCCATTGAAACACAGACAGCTTGAACAGGACACGGACTGGCAAAAGCTTAAGGAGCAAGTACTTCTTTCTTCAAACCTACACTATAAGAGCTATTACCTTAGCTGAGGTAATACCCTGGTAAGTATTTTACCATGAATGATCTTTCTCAAAGATTCATCTCAATGATAAAAAGCAGAGGAAAATAGGTTACAATTTTTGAAATTCTACTGAATCCGATTTGCCCCTTTCCAAGTCTGTCACACAGAAAAGTGCTTGAAGGAAAGAGCTTGCCTCCTAACACAGAAATCAGATTTATCTTTGGAAACTGGAACCAGGCCTCTGCAAGTACTTAAGGAAGCTGCCCCAATGGGGCTTAAATAAAAAAAACCCCTAACAAACAAAACTAAACAGAGACTTTAAAGCAAAAGAATAGTTTTAACTGCCTAAGTTGAGATGCACCATTTACATAGTGAAAGTTATGCTCCCAAATTTGTATTTAGCTTTCTAGAAATATATTCATTTCCAAGGAACAGATTCCCTCAGCCCTCAGGCAAGTGAGCAGTACACCTTCCAGGAGACTGGGACCTCAGGAGCCAGAGAGGTGAGCCACTTGCACATTAGATGGATGACCATGCAAGTATTCACCCAAGGCACTTAAGATACTGAAGTTGCTGTTCTTGAAGTATAACTTGGGATTGCCTTTAAGTTTAGAGAAAAATAAGGTAACTGTAAAGCATCGTCCATTAGCAGTCAGAAAGCTGGGGGAACTCTGTTTCAGCATGGCTGAGAACACAGGCAGTGCCACTTGTCAACAGTGGCTTGATATTTATGAGGAACCACATGACTAGTAAGGTTTTTTTTTGTCATCAGAGATGAAATAAACCCATAAGCCCCATGCAGCTGTGAGTGCCCTTCCTTTCAGCATGGTGTCCCAGACAGCCACTTAACTTTAGTGTTCCTAAAGGCTCATTTCAGAAGTGTGGTCTTCTCCTAGCCCAGATGGTTCCACTCAATACTGCCTCATAAAAAGGCCAAGCAGCCCCAGTTTGGTCATGCAATGTCATGTCTCACTGGCTTTTCTGGATTTAACAAGCTTGAGCAAGACAAATGGACATTGGAGTTAGTAAGATTTTGCTTCCCATGTGAAGCTGAGCAGAGCAGCATTACTGCTCTTGCAGGCTCCCCTTCACATAGCCATGGGGTTGTGATCTCCAAGGGCACAAAGACAAGCAGAAGACAAAGTCACACCTCTGCCTTTTCTTGCATTACTGTTCCTGGCAGTCCCAACATGAAAATCCACCTGAAGCTCTCTGACGTGTTTGCAGAGTTGCAACTTGGACCTGCACAGTTTTGGAAGCTGCACAGTTTAGTCCAAGGAAAGAATCCCTAGCATATCTTTTAAACAGAATAGAATAAAAGAATGTTTTTGATGAACAACCCTTTACCCGAACTGAAGTTGCAGGAAGAACAAAATCCAATATTAGAAAGGAAAGGCCAATCTTGTGGTCATAATACACAAATGAATTCAGGAAACCTTACTTTAAGTGCCCATTCTGTCAAAATTAGCCTGCTTGCCCCAGACAAATCTCTCTCTCTGCCTCTGTTTCCCATGTGTGAAGGGCTGACAATGTCTCCTTTGTCTGTTTTGGAAATTCAAAACATAACATCTCTTGGAGCAGGAGCCGTCTCCTTCCATGATTATGCAAAGCCCCTGTTTCAGCATGGATTGAGGTCAGAGGACAATGGTTAACTGGAGGCATATTTTCATGACACAGGCGTCAGAGGCACCACTGCCCTACGGGATTCCCGCCCGGACCTCTCCTTCCCATTCTCACATAGCAGCACAAAGCAGCCTTAGTTTTGCCAGCAGAGTTTTGTTTTTTTTAAGCAGGGTCATGCTGCAAATGCAGTCACTGAGCAGCTCTGGGTTAAAAACAACCCTTTCTTGCATGGCTGAAGCTGCCATTTAGCAATATTCTGTCTTAATTCCTGTCAGCAGGTTCCTCAGCTAATGAAGGGGAAATGAAACCATTCCTCCTCTAAAAACTCAATTCCTTCTCTTTTGCTAATAACCAGTCAACATAATTCAGATAAAGTGACAGATTCTAAATATGATGCTATCATTTCTCTTCAGTTCATTTCCACTCTTTTCTACATGCTGATGCACCCTTCTTACTGCTGCTGGTCTCTAAATTCTGCCAGGAACTGCTTATTTGACTGTGCAATTCCTTATTCTTTCCTGTGCTTGAATGCTTCCTCCCACATGGCCAAATTTTATTTTATTTTTCTTAAAATTTTTACAGGTTCTTCACTGAGCTTTCAAGCATTCCTCCCAGGAAAAGCAAAATATGTAACAAGTCCTTTTTGACTTCTGTGGTGGCCTTCCATCAGATCAAGAACAAAACACAGCTAGCCACTTGCAATATAAATGCTTCATCTGCCTGCCAGGAGGGGGAAGGGGAAGGAAGCTGCATAGGTCAGCTTCAACCATATAACCCCAATCTGTCAAAGCAATATGCCCCCAGGCTACAATTTTTCTAATGCTAGAAAACAAAAAATAATTAAAAAATCATTCCATATCCTTGCTGAATTAACTGAGCAGGGGGTCTGCCATCTTGTAATAATGAGGAATGCTGTGTTTTGCTTAAAGATGTAGTAATGTCAAATTTGTGGCTGATTTAAGGCATCCTTGTAAAAGTCAAGCCCACATATTATGCACTCCACAAATCCCTGGTGAGGGTCCTTATTCCATTCATACTGGCTCTCACTGTGAGTAGTTTATCACTGAAACAACCAGTGATTCTGCCTCCCAGCAGTGAAATGCACACGTGCACCTGCCCTGCTGTTAGCCTGCAGGGACCAAGGGAAGAAGAACCAGAGCATTCAGCACCTCCCTTGTGATCATCTAAACCCTCACTTGGCTGAAACACTGAAGGGGATTGCCAGGTAAGGGTTATCTCCAGTGAAAACGAGCAGTGTATCCTTAAGGAACAGCCCAGCAAGGACTTACAGGTAAGTAATAAGTAATAAGTAATAAGTAACAGGTGAGTCAGGTGTCTCTAACGATGGATGAGCTGAGAATGTGGCAGATGAAAGTTCATAAAGAATTTATATTCTCATTATAAAATCATACTAAACATTACCTACAAATAGCAGAGGTATGGTAGAACAGTTTCCCCCTTCTGCACAGAGAATGACCTTCAGCTACGATGGGAAACTCTGGGTGACTCTCCAGGCACCACTCACTTCAGTACAAGCTGCCTCCTGGCTTATTTACCACCAGTGCACCAAACCCATACTTACCACTTTTAAAGTCCAGCCTTGCCAAGACTCCACATATTTCCCTGTTTTCCTCTACAGTCAGATTTCTTGCACAACAAGCACATTCTCAGTTAGAGATTGGAATTTAATATATGTACAATGATTACTTCCTTTGGTAGCAAATAGCCCTAATTTTCCTCAGTCTATTTCCTCTCATCTGTTGTTCATTTAGACTCTTCCTGCATTTCACACACAATAAACTCTTCAGTCCTTTAAAAGTCATAGAAACAGAAAGAAAACCCCAAACAAACAAAACAAGCGTCTTCTCTATACCCTATGTTTAAATAAAGGTTGCAACACAAAACCCCAAAAGCCAAGAAACTGAACAGCAAACCCAATCCTCCAGCTCTCAGACTGGGTAAATAGCTACAGCAGTGATTTTCTTTGCCAGGAAAGGAGGGGGTGTCAGTGCTTGCTTTGGGAACCAGGTTTGTTTTGCATAATTGTGTTTGTTTTGCCTGATGATCTCTGCTCTTGGGACTCAGCTGTATTAAAAGATAGGACATTTGGAAATGTAACAACAGCCAACCCTCACACAGGCTCTGCTCACCCTCCAGATCTTTGCTCAGGGAGTCATCCTGGGGTTTGATTTCACCATGGGCCAGTTCCTGATGCAGGAGTGCCTGGACCATGCTGCCAACAGCCCACTGAGAGCCAGCCCTGAAACAATGCTCAGGCTGCTCCAGGAGGGGGAGGCAGATGAGAAGAGCCACTCCTCTCTCTTTTCACCCATATATTTCATAGAATGTGGACAATTTTGAATGGTTTGCAATCCTGGTGATGCAGCCTGTCATCACAGCATGATGATCCCACTGCAGAGCCTGCCCGGAGAGCAGAGCTCCAGCGTGTTGGACCTGTGTGCACCAAACACCACATCTGGGTGCAAGCACAACAGAGTCTGACCATGAAGAAGGAGACAGAAGAGAAAGCAACACCTCAGGCATTTCATGAGAGAAACACCCACCCCTCCATCCACTCAAAACAATCTTAAACAAAAGCTCCCTTTTGGTGTTCTCAGCCATGCATGGGCTGAGTCACAGCTCAAAAATACCAGAGACAATCAAACACAACTGCAAGGCCTTCTCCAGACCGGTGGTGAAGAGACCTGAAGACACGAAACTCAGGAAAAGGTCAATCTGTGTGCTTGATCCAGTCACACTGCAGCAATACAGCCTTGATTCTGGGATCTGTAGGAGCAGTAATGCTGTGTGTCTGCACACATGGTGGCTGCAGCACAGTATGAGGTGTCTCTATTTAAAGCTGACCTGCAAAGAAAGGTGGGTCTGCAAAGCAATAGTTGGAATAGTATTGTGTATATATTCCTGTAACACAGATATTCCTCCTGAATTATACTGGCAAAGGCAGCAGAGCTGGAGTGGAAGCACAAAGGATGTAAGTGAGCCCCAAGGGCAGATGGGTGAGACCTGGTTTGTCAGAAAGTTGGGAGGGCACATGGAGCCTTGACAGCCATGTTGGGAGTGGCAGAATGGTACAGGCTATTCCATACTGATTGATATGTATGGTAATACAAGGGAGCATTTCACATCTGGAATCAAATGGAGCATCAAGGTAGCTATGGCTGGGCATTCATTCCTCTGAAACCATCAGAAATGGATGCTTTCAGGACCACAATCTCCATTCGTCTCCATAAATGAAGTGAGGTGCACTTTTACCTCAGATCTCAGAGCTGTGCAATGCTGATACTCACTGTGTTCACACTACAGTGTTACACACTCAGCCCCAGTTCAGGTTTGTTGGCTTTTACCCAGGAAGCAAGTGTGGTCCTATCATCCTCGAGTCTCATGACTTTTTTATATCCAATTAGCAGAATAGACACAGATAATGAGTTTTAACAACATCTCTGCTTTTCATAAAAATTGCAGTGCTGTGTAAGCACAAGAATTTCCTGTTGAACTGTCTCTTCGCAAACAAGTTAATCTAAAAAAAGATACATGGCATGCTATGAACCTTAGGAGTGAACCGCCAGCTCATTTTTCAAAATGACAGATATGATGAAAATTGGACAAAGGCTTGGAAAAAAACGCGGGGGTCAGGGTGAGGGGAGCAAACGGGGGTGGAGGGAAAGGCATTCCAGAGCCCTCTGGAGCCTTGGACTCCTCTAGGACCCATTAAAAGCTTATGTTACTTGCACCATTTATAAACAAGCTCATTCTTTTGCCATCATAACTTTCCTCATATGAGGAGTTTAGGAAGTGTTGACTGCTGTCTTCTACTGAAGGAAGGCACCAAAAATGACAGCAAGTTACAAATCAAACACCTTTAATTTACGACCTTTCCCGAGTTTTGGGAGGCTTGTTGTGCTTCCTAAGTGACCTCAGTAAACCCCCTAATCAATAGCACCTCGGAATGCTGACAGATGGCAAGGGGAAGTGTCAGTGCCAGAGGGATTACATCAGTGCTGGCAGAGAACAGATGGCAGAAAGGTGGACTGCAACCTGTGCTTATTCTTTGCATTCCTTCGCTTTTATTATTGCCCCTGCTGTCAGCAAGGTAGGAAGTTTCAGGAGGGGAAAAACATGGCCATTCTCTGGAAGAAAAATTTTCACTCCCTTCACTTACTGGTTCTGTCACAGAGACTTCCAATTGCATTGATTTTGGCATTACAAAACACACAGAAGTCAGTAACACATTACACCCATACTTACTAGAAAATATTTGCTAGAAGGGTTCTATATCCCTTTTTTGTGGAGTATCTTCCTGTGTGTGGCCACATTAGAACCAAGCCAGTAACAAATCAATCCCTGAAGAGTAACGACACATTTGCAATGAGACACTGAACTTTTCCTCTCTGCATCAGAGATCAATTTCCACTGGATATGTAGCATAGGACAGCAGTTTTCACCCCACCATTAGATAAGTGGAAAGCATTTGGGGCCTCATTCCTGCTCCAGGGAGTAAGTGCTGTGCCCTAATACACTGCCTGTGCAGGCTGCCAAGCCAGGCAGCTTTCCGCTGTGTCACTGGGACCGAGCTGCACTGGTTCTGCACAGAAATCTGCAGAGCTTCATGCTGTCTTTGTCCTGGGAAGAGAGAGAATGCCAAGGATTTAGCCTCCCCAGGTGTCAAGATGGATGCAATGAATAAAACAAGTGAATATTTTAACTAATAAAGCAGGATTTCTGCATCTGATCCCTGCACGCTTCAGGACGCAGGAGAAAGAATGACCGGGATATTGCCGAACAGAAAAAAGAAAACCAGAAGCAAGTTGATACAGAGCAAAGACAAAGCTGAAGTAACTATGCAATATGTAAAGATATTTATTTGAAACAGCTGTAAATAAAGCAGATAGGCTAGAATTTGCATTTTCTTTTGAACTGTAAGTCAGCTTCTCTTGTGAATCACAGGAGCTCCACTGGCTCTGAGACTCAAAAAAGATTCAAGGAAAATGTAACAGCATGATAGACAGGAAATATGGCTCCTTGAAGAAGATTAAATTATAAAGAAACAATAGAGGAAGATTAAGGGAGCAAGAGTAGTCAGAGGAGCAGATATTGATCGCTTTAGCAGGACAATTGAATTCCTTGGCAAAGGGAGGCAATATTTGTGTCAGGCAGCTGCAGCTGCAACACAGCACTCCTGAGTTGCTCACTGATCAATCTTGTTCCAATCAAAAACTGATGGACAGCTGCTTTTATTGATCTGAGTAGGAAGACTCAGTAGGAAATAGGAAACAGGATCGAGATGCACAGGATTTTTAAACTGGACTGACATGTCCTGAACATACAAGCAAACACTGAAACTTTCAGCCAGCCAGCGAACATCAAGGAACAAGACATTCCAAGGAAAAAAACACAAGCAGCAGCAGAATCCATCCCTGAAAGCAGGCACAGTGCAAGGACTGGATTCCAAGGAGCTCTGCAAGCCACACAGGGCTGCTAGGAAAAGGGAACAACTGCTGCCCTGCAAAGCAACCAGTGTGAGCTGCATACTGCCACACACCTCACAGCATCAGGTAGGGGACTGGTCCTAATTCCATTTACTCAGCTCCTTCTTAAAATCAGTGCTGGGGGAGGTTCCCACACGGCTTCTTTTCTTGTGAATAGTCATACTAGTGGCTTACAAAGAGTACCAAAGCTCCCTCTCCTCAATTAACTGACTCTCCCTTGCTCAGGAATAGCAGATGTTGTTAAGCAGCAAAAGATAATCCTCAAGAAAGCAGAGCTACTGATCAATCACTTTTACATTTAAGATCACTTGGAGTTGCCACTGTCTTGTACTGTTTTCCTAATTAATTGCACTGGAATGCACTTAAGTAAGCCCCAGATCAAAGAATCATATGCAGAGATTGAAATAAATCCTGTCTGTGTTGCTAATGCCTCGGAAATGGATGACTTGCTAAGCATTCAAAATCCTGAGTACCATGGTTCAAAACTACAGATAGTGTGAGATGCTTTTAAAGGAGCAGATTTAAGGATGAAAAGGAAAAAGCTCCCTTCATTTGCTCATAAAAGACAATTAAGCAAAGGCAATTGTTCAACTAATTTAGTGTGAAGTTTGTGTATCTTAAGTTCCTTATTCTTCTCTTTCCTATCACCAAAAATCACAGATCAGGAGCATCAATTTTCATTACAGCAAAACTTTATCATCATTACAGATATTTTAAAAATGTGCTTTAATGAAGGGCTGAAATCTTTTCAAAGTAATGATAAATAAAAATGACTGGGGCTGAATGTGTTACCAGTTGGTGCAATAAATCACTGTCTCTTCCTGCATGAGTCTCTTTCTCATGATCTAGAATATCATCAAAACGCTTTGATTGATTTACAGTTTAGTAACCCAGCCATCATCATCCATAATTCTACAATAAACCACACCACTTAATGTAGCTGTTACAGATGTTCAGAAGTTCATTCCCTGCCTTTCAGGAGGAGATATTGACACAACAGCTGCAGACACCAAGATTAGCTGGGGAAGAAAAATTTGTCTTCGGCACAGGAAAACATCCAATTTTCCTCTAACAATACCCTGTCTTTAAAGCTGAAAGACATGCTGCCAACCTTGATACAACCAGTTTCAATTATTAAACACCAAATATCTATATGCACATACCCACCCCCCTGCCAGCTGGCAGGAGTAACAAGCTGCCTGGCTTCTGTCTAAAACACATCATTTCCTGGGAAATCAAGACATTACTAAAAGCCGTACGCAACAAATCCATCAAAGGGTTTGCAGTGAACAGCAGCTGATCTCAGGCCTTGCCAGCACCAAGAAACCCATTCTGCATGTGGCACTGCCTCCAGTCAGCCCTAAGGAAACAACTGGAGGGAATTTGCTCTTAAAATCACCAGCAGAGGTGGGCTGAGCAGGGGGGGGCTCAGCCGCATGAAGAGAGGGCTGCTCATTGTGCTGTCTCTGTGGCCAACACCAGCCCTGCCCCACAGCACAGCGAGAGATTGCACGGGCATCGTTATTCATTTTTCACAAATTATTGATCTGAAAACAGTAGGTTGGTTCTCGGTTTGAACTTCTTTTGCTTGAGCCTGAAAACAATGCAGCATTAGCTGGCCTGCCATTAACACTTTTGTTAAAACTGTTTCCTCAGGAAAAGGAGAATGTGCAACATGCAAAGTACAAAGTGTGGGTATTTTATTCCAAACAGCACGAGTACTCCCTGCCAGCCTCAGCAGCCACTGTTCATTTAAAGCAGGCATACAGACATACCCAACATGAATTGTCAGAGTGATGGTCTGGCTCACAGACACAATTTCTCTCCTAAGTGAATCACCATGCTGAGGAAGCTAACAAAGACTGTAAAATTCATTAACTGAGCAGTGCTGGAAAGGGCTGCTCCAAATCCATCACTGATCTGTCCTGGCCAGCCAGCATCCTGTCTCTGACAGTGACCTGTCCCTGGCGCTGCTGAGAGAGGTGCAAGGAACAGCAAAGCCATTTCTAATTACAGGAATCCTCTCGTTTCCTCTCAGTTGCACTCAAAGGAAGCACAAATCAGCCTTGTGGTTTGAGACTTCAGATGGACATTTGAGTCTTCAAAACTTCAGCAGCCTCAGGATCTCTCTGCTAGGTGATCCCCCAGACCTGTGCATTGCGAGGCTGAGAGAGTTATGAAATATCAAGTGGGTATTTCACAGGGACAGCACCCCTGCACTGTGAAGAAGGGATATTTTGCCCTGACTAACTTTGGGTTCTTTTAAAGTTGGTTAATGGGATTCCTTGCCCTGTGGTTAGCAAGAGCACTTGTGAATACCAGAAAAGCAGCAACGTGTTGAATGGGATTTTAAAAATCTGCTTTTTGATTAATAGATCATTGAAAGACTTTTTTTATTTCAATACAGGCCAACATTATTCCCTCACCTTCCACGTGAAGGACTCCAGAGGTGTTCCAGCTGGCCAAAAGGCTGCCAAATTCCTCTGCAGCTCTACTGTAGGTAAGTCTAATTACGTGCTTAAAAGCGTATGTTGCCATCTCTCAAAGCACTGCTTTCAACGCGGAAAATCCTTCTGCCCAAAGAAACCCAAAGAAAGTGCACAGTGGGACTATTCCTGCTTCTGCTGCCGCCTGGGAATCCCCTGACAGCCCAGCGCAGAGGGAACCCCCGGCTGTGCCCAGGCGGCCGCGTTCCCACTAGATGGCATCTCCTGCCACGGAATGGCTCTGGCACGGAGGGACCGCTCCTCCCGCCAGCATTTCCCTTCTCCTGGGATTTGTCATGTCCTGCGCAGCAAGGCCACGAGTGCAGTCTCATTTAATTGCCGGGAATGGGTAATTGGGGCTGTTTCCCTCTCCAGAGCGGCACTGCAGGCAGCGATGCCCGTGTGCCACCCTGAAGCGCCGTGAAGTCACCCGGCTGGGCACCTCCCGCAGCCCTGCCGGGCGTCACAACCACGGTGAGCCGGCACAAGCGCATCTTCCTAAGGCAGCCTCTGCTCGCACAGCCTTCCTCCCAGAGGCTCCGACAGCACCTGCCCCGGGTATTTACATTTTCAGTGTCACAGCTATTTCCTGCTCACACCCTGCTGCACCCGGAGTGCCCTCTGCCCGCGGGCGATGTGGCACTGGGACATGCAGCAGTGGGGTTTGCCTTGGGAGATTGCAATGCACCTGTATCTGCTGAGCCTTTTGCTTAAGTCTCTGCTTCAGGCTTGACTGTGAAACACCACCTTTAAAAAATGTACACAGGCGTTTTCTCCCTCACAAGCTTAGGTTACACAGAAGAGTTTTGTTGGCATAGCTGTACTGTAGGAAGTAAATAATAAAAGAACATTACCAGCCAAATAGCAATGCCAGCAAAAAGTTGTGGGTAGCAATATATCTGTGGTTGTGGGTATGGGTTACTCTGTCCAGGGAAATGGGTTAAACTATGGAGCAGAGGATCCTTGCCAGTGTGAGTTCCTTCCCAAAAAGGGTTTAATCAGCACAGCTCTGCTGAAATAACCACGGTTTGAATGCAGGCATGTGCTCAGTCTCTCTGTAAAAACAATTATCACAGAGAAAAACTTTCTTGTGTTTGGTAAATTTTGAAGTAAGTGCGTGGCAATCCACATCCCTGGAGCATGCTGTGCTAAGTCTCTGCCCACTGGGATCTGCTGGGCTGGGGCCATGAGCTGTTTCAGATACTCTGGCAAACTGCTGAGCTTGGAGAGGCTTTCAGGCACCACCAACCTGGGGTGAATGAGAGCTGGTGATCTTGTTATATGAGACTCCATATCCCACAGCTTTGAGTCATTCAATCTCCTGCCTGTCTCTTCACATAGTAATTTATCTTTTCTTTGAATATTTTGCCCATGGGAGCTGGAAGGTAGCAGGGCCATTGCAATCCGTTTCTTTCAGTACTCTGGGGGATCTCAGCTTGGTGTATAGCACTTTTTTTCATCCTAAATAGAGGATGTGTACAAAAGCAAGAAATCTGGAAAGCTTTCAGCATCACAGAACTGCCAGCACTGCTTCCTTTGTCTGCACCATTTAACCCAGTGATGTATTTTATTATCAGTTAGCTCAAACACAGAAACACTCTCAGTCACCTGTGGGACACAAGTATTGGGCTTCAAACTTCCCTTGTTAATCTTTCTGAGAAGCTGTGCTGATGCTTGTGCATCCTGTTATTCCAGTCAGCCCAGAGACAAGTGCCAGAGCTGGCACGAAAGGTATGCATCAGAGGTAAATTCCACAGGTAAATTCCTCCCACTCCTTGCTTGGGCTTGGTGTACCTGTTACTGCATGTGGTTGCTCCTTATGCCAGACACAACAAGGCAGAAGCAGTGGTGGAGAGGGACAGAAGGGGGACTGCTAATGCAGAAAATGAATTGTAAAGTAATCAATACAGTAAAGATTCACCATGTTCACTCTGGGAAGACAAGGTGCTCCTTCTGGAGAATTCCATGAAGGGAGGAACAGTAGTGACAGATTGAAAATGAAGAAATAACAAAAAAAAAAACCCCAAAACAACCAAAAAACCCAAAACAACAAAAAAAAAAAAAAAGAAAAAGAAATCCAATCACATCCTCTATATTTAAAAATTAAAAAGACTACCAGATGCAATTACATTCATGATTAAAAGATCTAACAGAAGCGTATTTAAATTCATTAACTTAGTCCACACTTTCCTACCTCAGGAGACCAGCTGCTCCTGGAATACAGGGCAGCAAAATACAAACTACATCTTGCTTGTATTTGATCAAAACCTTTTTGAAGTTCCAATGATCTGGTTGTTAACATCTCTTAGGTGATAATTAGGCTCTTGGGGCAGCAAACATTGTTTGGGAAAGAAAATGCACAGTGGAAACATAAGTAATGGAGCTTTCTGCGTGTTGAGGAGTCAGTTATTCCACTGTATAAAAAAAGGCACCAAGGGCAAAATGAGGCCATTTTCAAACAGAGCCTCATTTTGCCTGTGTATAGCAGCAATCAGCAGATGCTTACCTCTGTGTAAACTGTTTACTTTGGGTTTTGCTCATTTCTTGCAACACATGTTTTAAGCAAGAGATTTCAGCCCTTGCACACTGCGGCTCATGAGCATGGCTCTCCTCTGGAACACGGATGCTGCATGGTTTTTCCATCACTGCTTGACAGGCATTTGGTAGCAGGTACCAGCTGGGGCTGAGCAGGTACTTCTCCCAGTTCCCATCCTCTCAAGAAGGATCTGGTCTCTCTGCTCAGGGGATGCTCCAGGGCCTCTGGACGAGGTTCAGGGCATTTTCAGAGATACTGAGAAGAGCCAGAACCTCCTTGTGGGATGACGCCTGTTATCAAACCATGCACAGTGATATTCTCTGTCTGTCCCAGGAGAACACTAGAATAACAGCTGAGGCACTGACTTACTTCCCTTCTCTTACTGCCATGGGACCCGTTTCCCTCTGACGAGACAGGAAGAGGCTTGATTAAAGACAACTGGGAATTTCTGTTTATGGTTGCATCTGACAGGTATCTGTCCTTCTCAAGCCTCCCTCCAGGTGCTATGCCTGGCTTTGGTCTCCTCCATCCTGCAAAGCTCAACTCCTCTGGATAATGACCCTTCCTTCCCAAGAGATCTTTTAAATATTTCTGACAGTTGGAGTCTCTCCTTTCCTTCCTGCACAGCCCTCTGTAATCAAACACAAGACACATCAAAGGACAGAATTGCTCTTTCAGACAAGACAGCTACGCCTGACTCTGAACTGTCAGTTCAGACATTTTCAGGACCCACTTTAGGATTTTCTTCTTGTGACTTAGTTATGATCCATGGCAGAGACCTCTGCACTTTGGAAGAATCTGCTCCCCCTCCTCTGAGAAGTAGGGAGTGCCCCTGGGAAGTTGCAGCCTTGCTGAAGAGCTGTAATTCAGCTTCCTCACTGTCTGCAAATGCACCTGAAGTGCCCAGCATCTTCCCACACAGCCAAGACAGCCCTGATCATGTGTACAGGAGCAGGAACAGTTCCCTGCTGTCTCTGTCTCTGTGTTCCAATGAAGGCAGTGGAGATGGGGCTGCACCAGCAGTGCAATGTCCCACTCAACTTTAGTTCTCCTTTGCCACTGAAGAACTGGAGAGGTCTATTTTATTTTGCTCCAAAAGCCAATATAAGGCAGCTGACCTGCCTTGACAAAAGTGAAACCCAAGAAATATTCAGGTATCAAAATCACAGCTTCAGAATGTTCCCTGTTTGAGCGCTAGCCTGGGAATACGTCACAGCTGAGAGCATGGAGAGGAGAGCTCCTGGGGGGCTGCAGAAAGACACTCCTCCATGACTGATCACCATCCCTCTGGTGAACATGTACATAGGGACAGGATTAATCAAAAAAACTGTAACCAAAAGCAAGAAAATAGTGGAAAAAACAGGGAAATGCACGGGAAACTGCAAACGCTCAAACTCAACTTTAAATTCCAAAACTGTTTCTAGTAATTCAACTCCAGACATGTGATTCTGGATGTGTTTCTATCTCCTAAGTCTCATATCTTTGTTCTGACTCAGAGGAATTATTGTTATTTATGGGACCATGCATCATATATATCACATTGTGTTTCAAATGCAAAGGAAGATTCCTCTTATTGCCATATTTTTGGGACAATCCTTCATGCTGCTCCAAAAGTCCAAAAAGTATGTGCTCAACATGAGATCACTTTCCTGAATGGGAACCTGGAATTCAACCTGAGCTAAAGTTACTTATAGCAAAACTCAAACATATTTCATGCAAGACCTGCCCTGTGCACGTAACCTTGAAAATAATGACATTTTATTTTGTGATGAATTTACATGAAATCATGAGTGTTTTCTTCTCTTTCTAGAGCATTCAGTCTCAGAGAAAATGGAGATTATTTCCACAGAAGAGCAAAATGCCTGTTATCACCATGAACACACAGAACTTTACAGATGAGGTTTCTGATGGCACCTACTGAAACTGGGTGCCAAGGTCCCACACACAGTGCTGTGCCTTGTTCTCATCATCAAGGAGCCTGTAAAGGCTGCTATGAGTCTTGAGATTGGGAACTGAAGATGATGGATGGCAGATTTATCAATCACATTCCAATTTTTTATCCCAAAGAATCTTCAATACCTTTTACTACCCTTTCCCCTCACAAGAATGTTACCTGTTATCCTTGACAACTGATAGCTCCACATAAGCTTTCATTCATCCCCAGTGAATATATAGATTTTCTCTAACCACAAACTCTCATCTGTCCAAGCCTTTAGGAGTAGCAAAATATTCTGGGAGAGAAACTCGGAATGATCCAGATGACAGGATAGGGAGGACAAGGTAGGAAGACAAGAAAAGAGGAGCTTGAGGATGAATTGTGATCACATTTGTTAAGTTTAAATTTTATTCGATTTGTTAGATTAAATTTGTAAAATTACTTAAGACATATCAGCCTTGAGTACACCATCAGGTCAATCTGGTGGTAAAACAAAGGGCTTCCCTTTTGAAGAGGGGAAATTAAAAATATTAGATGTTTTCTCTTTTAACACTAATTTGTGCAGGAGGGGATAGGCTAGGCTGCAAATGACACGATTAGCTCCCTTTGGGGTGAATATTTGGGTGAGCTTGGCTGCATGCATTATCATCCAAAAGCTTTATTTTTAAAACTGTATTTACTATAACCTGACCTTTTCTTTTGCTTTCTGTGGATAAGGTTTGCACGGGTCTTACTTAAAAGCTGCATCGATTCCAAAGTGAAAAACTGTGATGATGAATTTTTCAAATGATTACCATTAATACAGGTAACACAAACACACCCAGCCTTGTTGCAGGCTGAAAGCTGCACAGCTTAGAGGTCGATTGTCACTTTTAATTGACTGAACATGCCCATAACTCTGACAGAGAACTACTGTCATTACCAGTGTTTTTCTGGGCACCAGTGCTGACCTCTCTGTTCCTTCCTGTGCTTGGCCTCTTGCACTCAGCTCAAGCTTTTCCAGCCACCATCGGTTTGCTGAAATCTTTTTCCCTGACTTAAGTTGGGGATTTAAGCTAGTCTATACATTCTTCTGCCAAGTTTTCCTTCCATTAGGGCACAATCCAAAGCTCATTGAACTCAGAGGGAAGATCTGCACTCACTCTTAGGGATTTTGGATCATACTTCACCTGCCTGTCTGCCAAATGCTTTCCTTGAAGACAAAGTGAATGCTGTGCATGAGCTCTCTTATGAGAGAGTGACAACTGATAGGGGAGGACACATGAGAAAATGTGGGGAGAAGCCTGAGGAGACATGGGGAGGGACAGACTCCTGAGGACATATGGGGCTGGAGACATGCTTTTGGAAGGAGGGACTCCCCTGAGGGACTGTGGCCAGTGGAAGACTCACACCAGGGCAGGACCCTCCTGAGGAAATGCAGCCTGCTGGTGACCCATGCTGGGGAGCAGCAGTGACAAGAGCAGAGTAAAAGAGACAACCAGTAAAAACTGTGGAAGAGGGGCAGACAAAAATGATTTCACCATTACACATTATAACAATTGATCCTACAATTATAACACTTGATCTTGCCTTTTACGCCCAGACCCTTATTTAGAAGAATAATCTCTAGGTAAAGTAGGAACTTGGATCTCTATGTTGTTTTAGTGCTGGGCCTTTCTCAGAAAGGGACAACTAGGACCCCAGCAGGGTCCACCTTCCTGCAAAAAGGGCAGATATGTTTAACTGAGGACACGTGGACCCTTCCCAATCCATGTTCAAAGAAACCTTTTGAAAATCAGCTGGACCTACTTTGCTTTCTGTATTCCCACCAGTTTCTTTAGGCTATGTCTACACCATCAGATCCAGGAACTCTCATCCAGGTGGGAAAACCAGTTTGTCCAGAGGTGCCCCAGCCACCCTGTGCTGTGGTTTCAATGGGCTGGAGGAGAGCTGTGGGCTGCTCCAGGCAGGTACCTTGTTAGCAGGACAAAGGGATCAGGGTATAAGGAATTGCCACAAAACACACATAATCCCATACCTTGGACAGAAGCAGTGTCAAACATCCTTTGGAAGGACAATTTGAGAAAAAAAAATATTGTCAAGCCTTGTTTAGGGAGCCAAACACTGTTTTCTCCCTAGAATTATGTCTTATTTGCCATTATCACAATGTCAACCTTCTGTGCCCAGTTTGTCACCTGGGACTCTGCTGATCTCGTTGCCTTCACCAGAAGCACTGGGGTCTTCCAGCTGTTCAGCAGCACCAAGAAAACCAAGCTTTTCCCTTGCTAATTCACTAAGAAGCTAAAAGGTAGAAAATAAAAGCCTTAGCAGAAACTTGAGGCCTCTCAGTTCAGTCTGTGCTCTCCCAGTCTGCCAACCCATTCTTGTGGCATTTACTGACCCTAAATTCCTGCCTGTCCACATGTACATGCAAAGTGGGTTTTATACTGTTTGTGGCTGATGGTTAGAAGGGCCAAAAAATTTATGAATTGCCAGAATCGTGCATTCAGAAAATTTGACTCAGGCCCCTGGAAAACCACTGGACTGGCTGAAAAATTCCACCACATTAAGCTGACCTCATTCTGCTTAGCTCCAAGTACTCTGGCAGGGGAGCCCAGGATCCTTCCAGCTCCAAGTCATTCACTCTAGTAACTACAGGAAAGCTGTGGGAGGAGTCCTCTGCCAAAGCTCCTTCCCTCCCAACAGCGATGCCTCTGTTCATCAGCGAGCAGTCTTGATTTCTTTTAGTTGTGGCCCAGTTCTGCTCTATTTTAGGATTTCTAGAAGCTGTTAAAAACTAATATCCTCTCACTCCCTCCTTCTAGAAACTCATTTATCACTCTGCCTCCTGCACAGTTACACTTCTCTCTCTCTTAGCTGGCAATTTCTCTCCTATGGTATGAATTTTGGATGACCTTAAGCGGTTGTAAGCACATGGGTGCAGTGGACCAGACTACACAGTGGCAGGGAAAGACTTAAGCAACTGGGACTGCTAGGCAGGGGGGAATTGTGCTCATTAGAAGGAAAAAGAACAGTAAATAGCTACAAACAAAAATGCAGAGATCCTCAAGCAGAAGGCCTCCCCCCACCCCGAGCGGCAGCAGAGCTCCCTATGGCCTCTGAAACAGAGCTAGGAAATGCACCAATTTAGTGATAGATAAATTCACTCTCAGAGTGTATGCAGTGTCATGTCTGCTGACTTGGACACGTATCTCATGATCAGTATTTTTAAAGATAAGCATGAGCTAACTACACATAAGACATGGAACAAAGAGCAGGCACCTGGAAAGGGAGTTAGCACAGGACAAAAGGAAGCTTCTCAAAACCATGAGACTAATCAGACTAGGTTGTTCCTACATGTCAACTAAAGTGACTGAGCTCTTCCATAAACAGCTCAACTAAACCACCTACTTACCTGTGTGCACGAGCACAAGGAGGAACTTGGAGAGTGCTTTCTTCACTGTTGTATTCCAGGGAAGAAAATTAATCTCCCTTCAAATCTAACGGGGCTTTTTCTCACAGCTGGCACCAGTCTTCATACACTGATAACCCACTGTCTCAAAACATCAGGGAAACAACTGCTCTTGGGACTGTCATTTGGCACAAAGCATTTGTGTGCTGTGAAACTCAGCTGATCACCAACCTGCTCTGCCTCCCAGCACTATGGCACGTCCATGGCCACAGGCAAGAAATGTGTAGTACAGGTCCAGAAAGGGCTAGAGGTAGCTGCCACATGCCTCTGAACCCAAACCTGCCTTATGCCAGTAGTAACTGGCAGTAGTACAAAAGCTGGCTTAAGTTTACAGGCTGTCAGGGGTTCCTGTGGGCCAATAAAGCACCAGGGAGGATCAGTGGCAGCGTGCAGAGAAACCCACTCCAGCTCCCTTAAATTGCCACTGGGGAGCCACAACACAGACTCAAGGATGCAACAGGGCTCCCCTCTGCTGAGATGATAATTCAGGGATCAATTGCACTGCTGTAAATCCCTTCCCTAGCACCAATGTGTATCACAGTGACCAGCACAAGACTGCTGTCTGCACCTGGAGGGTACAATACTCTACAGCTCACCAGGTGCTGGAGCATGGCCTGATGGAGAACACACTGATCACACCACAAACATCTCTGAGCCTCCCATTCCATTCACTGCTCACTGTCTTGCTTTCAGACAATCAATATTCCTTCTGATTTTTGTTCACATTCACACACACAAAGCAAACAAAGTCAAATTTTCCCTGCTTCTCATCTCATTACTGAAATTTTCCTTGCAGCTCACTAATTTTGTTCTCTCTCAGGTATGAGCACTCCCAGCAGCAGGTTTCCAGCAGCAAATTAGACAAGCTAAATTACTGGAAGTTTACCAAAGGAAAAGGAAATAAAGACCTCAAACACCTTGTAGACTTTTCTCTCCCTCAAATCAGTAGCTTGTTTATCCAAATAATAATAAAGCAGGCAGAAGGATGTAATTAATGTCAAACACAATTCTTTCCTGTTACTTTGAGGTACTAAAATCAAAACCAGAAATCCTGACCTTGAAACAACATACACACAAAAGACCAAGAAAAATTTTATATGTACGATTTTCTAATTTAGGAATGTCCATGTGCTATGTGAGCTGCTCAGCAAATTGAGCCAGGAAATACATTAACTGAAAGCTAATTTAGGGCAGACCTATTTTACCTCATGTTTGAAACTCTTCCACAAGGTTATTTCTCTGCAGCAAGGCAGAATATTTTGGAGAGGAGGATGAGCGCGACAAGGAGAAGAGAGAAGGGAGGAGATTTGCACTGTGGGTTTTTGGCTAAAATGGAAAGGAAGCTATTTCTGGTGAAGTGGACTCTCCCACACACATGGTTAATGGATAAATTGTGTAAGAAAAATGTCTCCATCCCAAGGCAGACCCAATTATGTTCTGCATTAACTGAAACATATGGGAACATTTCAGTATAAACAAAACCTGCACTGTATGAGCTTTTTTCTATGAGCTTTCCAGTTCATTTAACCCTTGATATGGTGCACATTAAGAACAGCCTGAGATTACTGGTGTAACGCTCTACTAAGTATTTTTTGGCTCAGATAATGCAGCAGTTATCTCCCAGCCTTTACACTGATAAACTGAGGGCCTGCTTGTGGGTTTCAACCCCTTCTTTGTGCCAATTTTGCAGCTGAAGGAGGTGGATGTTACAGTGGGCTTCCTGAGAGCACCAGGTTGAACAAAAGCCAATTTTTTGAACAAAAGGATGGCAACACTATAAAACCATCTATGAGAAAAATGTTATTCACATCAGCTTAGGTTCCCAAATAACTCGTCTGCTTCTCGAAATGCTGCCACTGTGTAATTCCTAGATTTCCCTTCCCTTTCAGGACCGTGCCCTTTCCTGCTGGGATTCCAGAAGCACTTACTGCTGGTTACAAGAGCAAACACCAGGAGTCGTGGTGAATCAAGATGACTCAAACCAGTGCTAAAGTTCACACACCTCTGGGGTTTCAGAACAGTGAATTATTTGCTTGCCTTTTCATCTCCTTGCTTTCCTTGACAAGACCTGCCCGGCTGAAATGATCAGCTGCCCCATCCATCACTTTTTTCATCAGGTAAATGAGGAGCTATCAAGATTTAGACAATTTTCTCATGTTAACTACTCTACTTTTATTTCAATACCAATGTTTACTGTGTCAACTAGTTTACTTTCCTCCTTGAGAGCCCACTGACATTGAATCAGTAAATGTACATCCAACCTCTCATATCCTCCTGACTGCTAGAGCACCAGCAGCTTGGGTAGAGCTCTAATGAAAAGCTTTGGTTTTATATTTTCATGCAATTTGTGTGGCAGAAAAGAAGACCCACCAATCAAAGCAAAAGGTCCTTCTGCCATGGAAAACAAGGGAAGATATCTCTTCAAGTCAACGGCACAGTATCAAGTGACAGGATACACACTGATTTTCATTTTCTGACCAAATCACTGTGAAGCCAGGAACCTGTTCATCTCACTGTCATTCACAGAAAGTAAAACCACAGAAGATTATTGCAATTTTGACTTCTGAATTACAGGGGCCATTGGGTTCCTATGACTTCGTTTTTCCTTGAATTCAGCATGTATTCTTGAAATAATCCTATTTCAATCGAGCAATTGTCAGCAGTGCTCAACCTAGTATAATCCAGCGAGTTTTATACAATCTTTAGCCCACGTTTGTCCAGCTTCATCTGTCTTTAGTCTGTTAGACTACTGCCAGCCTGCTGCTCTCTTTACAGACTGCAAATCAATGGCCCTTTAGACTTTGGGTTGAACCCAACAAACTGTGCTCTATGAGCTTCTTCTGGAGGCCTGGTTACCAGTCTTTTTCTTTCACATAATTTCCCAATGAATCCTCCCCTATTTATTTTCTGCCTTCTCCAACTATGGGCACCAGAACTGAGGAGGGTGAGTGAATGCTACACTCACAGCTGCAGGGGATGCAGTCACAACTCCTGGGTGGATACTTGTTGTGTACCTACAGTACATCTCACAGAGGAGGATCGTGGCACTGCACCCCACTAATATCCCCTGGCCCCCTTCAGATGTTGTTAGGATGAGTGTCATGCTGCTGTTTGAGTATAAAGTGCTCATAAACTAATCCCATCTCATCAAACAGATTGACTTTCTCAAAAAGATTATAAATGAAGCAACCATAATGATGGAAATACTGACAGGGATATTCTGGACAAATTTCACATTCTGCTACACAGAGAAACAAGGACCTGAAATTGCTCAGGACTGAAAATGAGATGTTGCAGCATTTGGCTTCTGGATCAGGAATTCTAATCTGATGGAGGAGGGTAATGAACAAAACCTCATTATCATCTAGCAGCCACTAATGTGTGTCAGGAACTAGATGAATACAGGACTTTGCTGACTAGCAGTGGCAGCTCCTATTTTAGCAAGAGCTATGTTTGTAAGAGGTCTGGAAAAATGAGCCAAAATTCTGAAACCAAGTACTCCTTGGGTACAAAATTCTTGCAAGATGGCAAGTGTGGGGCAGTGACTTTATTTTTAGGTCACTTGCTTACAAACCAGACTAGAAAAACAGAATGGGGAAGCAGTTAATGCTTAGCTGTCTGTGTGTAAATCATTTACTCTCCAGTCCAGAGGGCAAACACTCAGGGTGGAGGCCATGAGCAGCGGTTTCCCCAAAAGCCCTGGAGGGGAAGATGTGCCCAACTGCCCACACTGAGTCAGCTGGGAGGTGCAGCAGTGGTACCTTCTGACAGACCTGTGGCACAGCTGCTGGTGCTGCTCCAAGTTGGGAGTCCAGTAGCCCACAGGTCTTTGCAATGATCAGCTTTGATGATTTTAATCTGGCTGGCTGGCAGGAGAGAAGGTCAGTACGTAGCTGTCCTCCAAGCTACAGTCTCATAAAGGTAATTGCATTCTCACTTTTAGAGAGGACTTTCACTCCACAAACAAACGTTGTTTCCAAAGCTCTGTGGTGCAAATGAGTGTGCCCATTCTCCCTCCAAGCATGGACTGCTCTGGCAGTGCTGTGACACAGGCCAAGTCCCCCTCTCTCTCCCTCTCTGTGCTCTGCACTCACTGTTTCACTGCCTGAAAGGTTTTCACCCTTTTTCCCTAAATGTGTTTTTCCCTTTGGCTATTTTTTCTTTCCTACATGAAGTGCAAGGCCAGTAATATTAAAGAAGATGACAACTGTCAGACCTACAGTGTTCAAGTCAATGAAAATGCTGATGAAATTATTTTCCTTGTCCCTGATCTCCACTGCTGTCAGTTGTGGTCCTTTTCACACAGTTTGAGTTCACTTTTGAATGTGTCATCTTGGCTAAGGCGGGCTCTTTGGGCTCAGAATCACACCCAGACACCTTAAATCCTTGCATCTCAGGGCAGACCGCTGCTACACAGAAGCCTTGTCAGCTTGCAGACAGAATTCCCTAACTCCCACAGATACCCTCTGCACAAGGGTTAAGAGAGGAAGGGACCAGGCCTTTCACTGCTCTGCCACGGCTGGCTGTTGGCAGCAATGATAAACCAAGAGAAAGAGTCAGGAAAACTCCTGGGCAGAAGAGTCCCGTTGCAGAATTTGCAGCAGAGGATGGCAATCAGAAAGAGAGCACATGTTGCCTGGATAACTCTGCTGGAGCACTGGGACAAGCTTGGGAAGAGGAGCAGAACTTTTTCTAGGTCTGAAAAATGTTTTAAGAATCTTCTGATAACCTTTTCTTTCTACTCATTAGTTAAACTTCCCTTGATGACCTTCTCCACTCCGTCTGAGGCGTGGTGTAAATCACAGACATAAAATCAAACACTGTTCTGCATGAGCAAGCATTTCCACAATGAGTACAACTCACTCCCTGGGTAACTGGGGGTATTAAGAAGTTAAATCCTTCAAACTACTGTTGCGAACAGCAGCACTTGACACGGTAACCCCAGACCGGAATAATCTTGGACTCTGATCTAGTCAAGCATCCCTGTCTAATAACTGCCTCAGGCTGTCAGGCTGCAAACCTTGGAAAATAAAGCAGCATCACAGCACAGAAAAATCTGAACTCATGTCATTCCTGGCTAAGAACCTGCTCACCTTGAGCTGCTAGGTCAAACAGGCAGGTACAAAGAGCTGGGGGTATGGATAGTCAGGCCAGGAACAGACAAATCAGGGTGCAGTTTGTCTCTGAATGAAAACAATTCCTGCTCTCAGCACTTTTGTTTCAGTGTGCCACACCTTCCCTGTAAGGTGTGCTCCCCTGCTCGATGAGGTGGGCTTTGCTGAAGGTGGGAGTCTGGCTCTGTCTCGGGCCTGCCAGGCTTCACATCTACACTTACTGCCTGGTTCTGAGAAAAAAGTAGATGATTTTGTTCTGGAGTACACACAGGAAATCCCTGAATGGTGACATTCGGAAATGGGGTCAGGAAAGGCTGCTCTCTGCAGGTCTTGGAGCACACAGCCCTTTCTGGGAGCCAGCATGTTTGTGGAGAGAAGTGCAGGATAAGCAAGAGCCTCCAAAGCAGAGTGATGCCACTCGGCAAATGGTCCCTAGAGAGCACAGGAAAACTTCAGAGCAGCAGCTCTGAACTAAACAACGAAAAATGAGGAACTTGGAGCAAGTTGATAAATAAACTGAGGCCATGCTGAAGGACAGAAAAGAATTCATGACAACTGGCCCTACTTCCTATGGGTGGTGAGCATGTTTCCCTGATTGCACTCTTCCTCTTCAAAACACCCCATCAGGAGATTAAAACACCCCTTTGAGAGCAGCTCCCAGCCCTGCCAGCCTTGGTTAGGATGTGCCTTGCTGTCACACAGGGACTTGCTGAGTGGGAAAGCCAGGCAAGACCACACACATGGCACAGACCCTGGGGACCCTCAGAGAGTGAGGCTCCGGGACACCCCTTTGTGCTCCCATCCTGCTTCATCCTCATGCTGAGTCCAGGATAGCACAGAAAAATTAGAGCCTTTGAGGGTCATTTATCACGTGACAGGTGTAATATTCAGAGTTGTTCAGAGACCTTCCTTTTGCTTTTCAACAGTGGCAACAGTTCAAGAAGACCCTTAGAAACTCTTTTTTGTGCACAGTCCTCGGAGCTGCAACTACACACACCCGCTCCTGGATGGCATCTAGAAGTGTCAGCAACAGTCCCAGGGTTAAGTCCCTTCCCTTCTTATTGACAACAATAGTCTAAAGCTCCCCACGAAATTCTTTGTTCCATATCCTCCACAATGAAGCCGAATGAGACCCCAGGGCATCCCACAGTGATAATCCAGCCACATGTAACTTGTCTGAGGGCCTGTGAATTAACGTTTGCAGTGACTGGCTGAATAAAAAATCTCCTCTCAGCCGTTTTTTGGCACTGCAACACTCATCAGAGCCCTGAGCATACCTACAGTAGCCACCATTGTGTAATGTTTATTATGGCCTTTTATTCTGTGCACACACTTTGGTAAAGATCCAGCATATGATTCCTCTACTCCTTCCATGTTTCTCTGGTCTTCTATCAATTAGCTTCCTTATAAACACATATCCCACCTCAAAGCCCCATTTTAATGGAGAAACCCCAACATTCCTAACAAGTTTTTAGTCTCTACTGGGCATGAACAACCACCTCCTCAACAAAACCCAGGAACCTTCATATAGCTGATTTAATTTCTTGTGACACACTTGCAGTTTCTGTCATTTTGCCTCTGGCGCTGGCATCCAGCCACGGTGGTGAGTCATTGAAAATTCCATTTCAAGGGTTAAATTTACATGTTTTACATAATGAGTACACACGTTTTCCAGTTCCTACTAATTAAATTCATTGAGTCTTCTGTGACTCCACTGTCACTATGTAAATGAAGGCAACCTAACATTGTTGAGAGAGGCACAAGGCTACTGGGTCCAACCCTCTGTCAGTCAGAGTCTGGAACACAGCCAGGCCTTTGCAGGGTTGTGGAGATAGCCCAGACACTACAGCATCTACTTCTGCACCTCTAGGAAGTGGGGGAAGTATAAAGTTTGGAAAAATAATAGTCTTTTCCAGATCTGTCATAGACCAGGACTGTCTCTGTGCAAGCTGGGAAGCATCAGGACTTCACTATTTGCCACTTGCTGGTTACATATAAAAGTGCTCATTAAAATGAAATTTCTTACTGCAGTTTCTGTTGCTTGTCTTCGGTGGAATTCTGTGCTTGGAAATTGTCAGAAAATACACGGCCCTGCCTCCTAACGTCTGCATATTTCTAAATTTCTCCTGCAAAACATTCTTTTTCCTAAGTGTCCTGGTTCCGGAGGAACAGAAGGCACTGAAAAGGCATGAAAAGGCAGCAAGCTCTGGGAAGGACTGGCCTGGAGATATTTCACCTCAGACTTTGGCAGACTCCCAAGCGGCAGAAAATGCTGTGCGAACCAAAGACATTCTTGTAACAGAGCAACAGAAAGAAAACACGGCCAGCTTTCAGGGACAGACAATGTCCCTGCCTGTCTCTGGACACCTCTCTCTGTATATTCTGTTCTTGACTGGCATCCCCTCTCTCTATTGTCATTTAAACAGGCTGATATCTGTGATCTTTAAACTACTGAGCCACCTCTGACAGCCCCAGTTCTCTGGAACTCCTGTGTCAAGGGAAACATCAAGTGACCGTGTCTTGCTCCTGCAGTCCTGGGCAGATTTGCTGTGTCAAGGCTGCTCTGATGCCCCCTCTAAGCTGTGGTGGGGGAGCTGGCAGAGCTGGGTGGCAGCAGGAGACAAAGCCCACCTGGCACTGTGTCCACCGTGTTGGGGTGTCGCCCAGGAAAACCCAGCCTCCTCTGCTGGGAGCATCCCTACTTGCAGCCAATGGTTAGTAAAGACAAAATAGAAAATGTTCTTCTTAACTGGAGTTCTTGCACTCCAAATGGCCTCCTTACCAACCTCCTCCCCCAAGAGCTTTCGAGTTACATTTCTGTACCTCTGAAACATGTATGATAATGACTGAGGAAATAATAATCTTACCTTTAAAGTAATGAAGCAGACAGGATCACACAGAGATATCAAAGCCACCAAAAGACAAATCCGGGTCAAATGGGAAAAGGAAAAGAGAGAGAAAATACACAGTTAGATTTGTATTTCACTATGAGCACTCCAGCTAAGGAGGGAAAAAACAAAAAAGAGACATTTTAATTCAATTTAGTTTGCTTTCTCCAAGCAATGATAAAGTAAAAACAATGGGGCAAATGAAATAGGGTGACACAGAGTGCTTTTGTCAGTGGATAAAGATTTCAAAGATTTATGCAAATGATCTTTTACTAGCATTCCTTCATGACACTGACATGTCATCAAAAGAGTAGCAGGAAGATATTTTATGTACTATGAAATTTAACACAGACACACACCACTCCACCAGAAGTCCTGGGTGCAGACAGAGGGAAAAGGTAGGGTGTGTATCAACAGATCTGTCTGCACACACTCAGAAGCATTAAGCCCTTGGCAGAGCTCCAGTTCCCGGTGGTACCAGCCCAGCCCACTGGATTTGCCACGTTATCCCAGAGCCCCAGGCAGAGTTCTAACACCCAGCCCCTTTCCCCTCTATTAGTAGGCTACTTCCAGCATAAACAATGGAAAAGGCTTTGGAGACCTGTTAACACTAAAACAAAAATCCATAAAACAACACAAGTTGTGTGCAATGAAGGTACAGAAAAGGGAAGGGAAGGATTACTTGCAAGAAAAGAAACCAAGACTGTTCTAAAGCCAGAAAATCTGCGAATTTCCTGAGGAATTTATCAGACCGAAAGGTTTCCAGTACTACTGAAGGAAGCAAGCAGGAAGCAAGCTCAAGTCCTTTAACTGCCTCATCATCAGTGCTCCAACACTGTGGTAAAAGGTTTGACGTGAGTGTCTGTGAATAGAGGAAAAAACCCAAGCAAATGGGAAATCTTTTCTCACAACACCTGTGTCCTCCCCCCAATGCCTGCATATAAACGTAATGAATTTGGCATGGCATGTTGGAATTGTTTTTATAATGCTTTTTTCCATTTTATAATGCTTTTTTCCATTTTCAGTGATGATAAAAATTAAAAGCATTTTCTAAAAATTCCTAAAAAGAACCTTTTCTGGGAAAGCAAAATCAAGCTGGCTTGAATACTAAAAAACTTTCAGTGTTTCTATTTTTTTCTACTTGAGCTGCAATGCTTGACCCTAAATGGCACACAACTAAAGAGTTGTTCTTCCAGAGAAATTAAGGTCATAATGTAAGAAAAAAAGATTACAGACAAATACAGAAAGCAACATAAATGTGCTGGGGTAGCACAGCAAATGTGTCTGCCATGGTGCTGGGGGAAGTCATGCACTCCCTGTTCATCCCAGCCTTGAAGGGACGTACGGAGAGCCTTGGTGCAGCTGGGTCAGGTGCTGACTGCTGCCTCCCAGCTAATCAGCCCAACATGCATGTGGCTGCAGCTCCCAGGGCAGGAATACCCTGTGATAGCAATGAGCTGCCTCTCCTCCCCTGGGCCTGAGCTGGGTGCTGGAAACTGGCCCCCAGCACGTGTGGGGAGGCAGCAGATGAGTTTCAGTGATGATGCTCGCTCTCATTCAGTGTGAGATTATGAGGAAAACCAGGGCCTTCTGCCAAAGCATTTCTGCCAGAGTATTCTTCCATCCACCTTTTTTCTGTTTATGAAAAAAGACAGGAGGAAATGAAATCTTGGATAAAGTCACTGTGCTGAAGGACCCAACAGGGCAGAGAGAACACAGTTCTAAATGAATTCCAGTTATGATCTCACCCTTCAGTAACTACTGAGCAAAGATGAATGAGAAATGAGCAAGGGCACGAGTAATGAGACGTACATTTCATGCGGTCACAGAAGTAAGTGGGAACATGAACTGTGTCTGACTTTCACCCCAAAACCTTCACAGGCAGTCTGTTATCGCCCTGACACTCATCCATGTACTGAATTCACTCAGAGAATTCCATCTTTGATGAGGATGCAGTGAGAATGGAGGAAAGTGGTTCAAAAACACCACAGTAATTGTTAGAGCGAGCCCCTGTAAGGCAGGACACCCCAAAGGGTCTGGAGCTTGGGCAGAGAGTTGGTCTGAGAGCTCCCCCCTCCCACTGAAATCTGCCCCCAGGTGGTCTCTGGGTTGGGGGAAAAACAACTGGTGTCTGAAAGGGATGGGGAGTTTTGTAACAACTTCTTTCACAAGATTATTTATCTTTTCTTGTGTCTCAGCAGAGCCCTGTAGCTCAACTTCCCCATGAGGAGCTGGAATGAACTATGGAGCACATGTCCTCTGCCATGGGGCCTGGAACACAGCACAGGAATCAAGGAAATTTACTCTAAGATACTCTGTGCATGCTTGGAGGTACAATATTGAGACTGCACTACTGAAGCAGCAGGAGGAGAGTCCTACACAACTAACTCCACAAAAGGGTCCCATTTTCGAGGTGAATATGTAATGTTTTGTGTCTCTCCAGTTTTGCCTCCAATTGTGGACAATACTGCACTACTGAAAGATTACACATAAAGGCAAAATGGAATTACTAGTCTTTATTCCCAGGCCAAACACTAAATGTTGTCACATACATGTGAACATATATGCTTATAAAGGCAACAGCATATGTGACAACACCTTGACACTTAAGAGCATCTCCTACTGCAGGGCGAGAGGAACATTGATAACATCTGTAAAAACACCCTGCAGGATCCTTGAGAAAGTGGCAAAGATGAATAATCCCAAAAGGCAGGCAGGAAAGCTGAAGCCTAAGGGAGCCACCATTAAAGATACCCAGGAGGTGGATGCACACACAGCTACACTGTCAGCAGCAGAGCCCTCACTGGGCCCTGGCTTCAGCCAGGCTACTGATGCCACGTGCCAAGCAAGGAAGGGCAGTCGGGCTGTGGCAAGGGGTTCAGGAAGGAGGGAAGGGTAAGACATGGTGGCAGCTGAGACCTGGCACTGTGAGCACCCTGCTGCCTGTGTCCCCACCACATACAGCTTCCTCTGGCTGCTCCCACCTTTGTGATGATGGCCAGCAGAGGCTGGACGAGGCTGTGGAGCCTGGAGCCTTTGGGACAGGCGTGCTGCTATCAGTGCATCCTTGCTGCTGTCTGGATCATCCCTACCAGCTGTAAAAGAGTAGGAAACAGTGATCCTTGCCACGATGGAGCTCAGTTCAGGCTATATTTTAAGCATCATCCCTGTTCCTCTGGTGCTGCCACACGAGCCAGAGCAGCTATTTATACCCCAGCCTCGATCCCAAGAGCACTGTGGCATGGCCATAAAGACCGCTGAGGTATCAAAGGGATTTATAACTTTTTTTAAACTTGAATGGCATGGTACTGATGGAAATATGTTCTGTTACTAGAGATGAGCTAAAGATAATGTGGTTTGTATGGAATTGGACATGCACTCTGTCTCCAGTGCTTGCTCTTAAACAAGAAAGCTTTGCTTTCTGTCTGCTGCACTTCACTCCCTGCTGAGCCCAGGGCAGATTCCAGTCATTCCAAAGCTACCAACAGTTTTAAGGGTCTAAGATGCAAGCACATCAAAACTCAGATTTCCTTTTAATTTATTTCCTTTTATCTTGTGCTGATGGGCACAGTGTCTCCTATCAGCAAAAATAAGAGCATCACCCACTAAATCTCTTTCCAGAGGTCAACATGAGAGCACAGAACAATTGTCTAGGGAAAGCAAGATTATTTGCTTAATTCAAAACCACTTTTTTCTCATTAGCTGGCAGAGAAAGGGAAGGGAGTAGGTAAATCAATAAATATAATAACTTTAATAATAATCACATAGGAAACAGTTGAAGTTAAATAAATGAAACTTAATAACGATTTTTAATTACAGGGGCTTTCATTTCACTTTTCAAATGGATTTTAAAAACCTTGCCCTTGGAAGCCTCCCTGTACTTAAGAAATAATGAATAATTCAACACAGCTGCAGTTGACACTTTACACACCACTGATGGTAATAGCATTGCTGTGATCAATCTGCAGAATGCCTTTCTTTAAAGTTCCTACATCTGGCTGTTAATACAGCTCTGAGTCACAATGCATTTTGCAGTCCCTAATTTTGTGAAGACATGCATGGAAGCAGAACTGAACTACTTCCTAAGCTTCTGCGTGCCAGCTTACAAACGCTGGATTGCTTCATGAGACATCTCATTCAGGACTGCAGTCAGAAGCATGAAAGAGTGGTCTTGGAAATTACAGCAGGATGGATCCTGGTTCTTGGCTTTGGGCAGGGAGAGGAGAATGCTCAAGAATGTGCCTGCAGGACAAAACTGCTCTGATGTGCCCTAGCATGCCAGCTGAACAAGCCAGAGTTTTGTCTCTCTCCCAGAACAATCATCTCTGGAATCTTACAAATAGCAAACTGTTCTGAAGGTCTGAACAGGAGAGTAAAGCAACAGAAGCTCCCTGCTCAATTATCATACCAGAAGCCTGCCCCAGCCCCTTTTCCTGGAATAGCCCTCCATCATCAATGCACTGAAGTATTGTTTGTATTCAGCAAGGAGCAAGCTGCACACTGCTGAAGTGAGCTCTTCACAAACCAGTGGGACTGTCAGCAAAGTACCAGGGATGTACAAATTCTTAAACATAAAGGAGATGGAAGGACCACCATTCAAAAGCAGCAACAACAAAGCAACCTCCAAAAAACAAACAACAGAGACATTCAGATTTCTGAAGGACGTTTTCCCATGAGTGACGGAGTTCACAGTATGTTCCATGACAGTAAGACAGGCTACAGCTTTAAAGTTCTGCCTTAACCAGAGCAAAGCAATGACTTGAGAGTGTATTGTCTGTACTTCATGCTTTTGTTTCTAAGGAACCACAAAATTATTAAGGAATTGTGTCATGTTTCATATTAATCCAGCTTTTCAGATGGTGGACTCTTAACTCAGTTGTAGGGGCAAATTCAAGCCACTTGAATAATTTATGCACATAATTTTGTGGAGATTTGGAAACTGGGGAGTTTACGTGATGCAGACGGTGCTCTGTGAACAGCCATGGGGTTGAATAGCTTCATTCACACGATCTGTTTCACCAGCAAGTTAATGTAGCAAAATCTGCTCATTCCTTTTGACTGGCTGGATTGGGGTGCCTTGCCATGGACATGGGGGGGAAATAGGGTGTGACTGTATTTCCTGGGGTTCAGAAAACTACTGACAGCTTATTACAAAACTCCGTGTTTTTTCTTCTCATTCCCCTTTGAAATGATGCTTGACTCTAAATGTTGTTTGCCATGCAGCAGCACCAGAAGCTGTGCTGTCTGTACATCATTTTGTGAGTTGCTTCCATAACCACATCCCACAAGTGATAGAGGAGTTCGTATTTCTTTCAGAACCCATCCCACAAGTCTTCAGTTTTGCTCAGATTCAGTCACTCATTCCTTTCAACTCACCTTCTTGACAACTGATCAGAAAGGCCCTTCAAAACAACTTGTACATTTAACTTTCAATCAAAATTTTAAAAGACATCTAGGACATACTTAGGAAATATTCAAACAGTAATGGCCTTTTCACTTGGGGCTAATCCTAGGGGAAAGACCTTGGTCTCTTGGGAGATTTCAGGTTTTATTGGTCTTTTGAAAATTTAGACATTTTAATGTAATTCATAAACTTTGGATGATTTTGCTCTCATTTAAAGCTTACCAGGCAGCTGAAAAAAATATCCTGAACACCTATAGGAGAGAAATCTGTGGTGAGAGCCTCTTAGGCATGCTGAAGGGAGATGAGAAGAACGGGCTTTGTAGTGGCATCTAGCAAGAGGTCCCTGTGGCAGACTCAGAGGTTTCTGTAATGCTTCCCTGTAACGAGCTCAGAGGTACCCACTGACACAGAGAGAGGAGAGACTGTGGCTTTGGATCCTTCCAACGTTTGACCACCAACTCCAGCAGGGCAGCAGGAAGAAGAACAAATTGTCCTCCCCACAAAGATTTGGCATTTAACTGTTTCTGTCACTTTTTGTCTCACGCTAGCAGAACAGGATTTCCTCTGTTACAGGGCATGAATACAGTATCGGTCCTAAGGTTTGGTACATAACTGTAGAAAGGGTTGGAAATGCCCTATTTTCCTTTCAAAATTAAAAAAGAAACAACGAAAAGACCAAGAAAGTGGGATATAAAAATGAATCTTGCTTTACGTGTTGGCCTTACAACATAAAGTCCTGTATAATTTACAAAGTGAACACTCACTTTAGAGGAGAGCAAATTTCTGTAAAATTGCCTTTAGATGAAAACAGAGTTCTGACAAACTACAGCTTGGGAGGCAAGCTTTGGTTCTGCAACACCAGCTTCTCTGCAACCTGATTTTTCTTAGCCAAAGCAAACAAAAAGCAGAAGAATCTTGACTGAACAGATTTTGTTTTGTTTCTTTTTTCTCTTTCCTTCAAAAGAATCGCTGATGTCAAAAATGTCAAAACACAATTAGGGAGGCCTTTCCTCCCCTTCTGTATGCTTTCTGACAGTATTAAATCATTACCTTCCAAATTAGCTTCAGAATGATGATAAATAAATGGGAAAAAAAAAGTACCACCAGATACAGAGCTGACAGGGCTAATGCTCAGTTTGAGCCTCGTGTTCACTGATTCTGGCAGGTCTTCCACACATGCTCTGGCCCCTTCCTGAGAGAGGACGGACTATTCACTTTAGATCTCAGGTAATTTTGGTGTTTCAGTAGAGCACATCATTAGACGAGCTAAATGAATGCTGAAGCAATCTACAAATAGCAAACCTCATACTACAAACCCCTTATATTTTGAGAAAGAGAACTTGTCTTTAAAAGAACATTGTCTTTAAGAGAACTCTTCAGCTTTCAGCCCAAGGTACCACAGCTTTTCAGCACTAGTGCAGCAAAGATCAAACACAAACCTCACTTACTGCCGTGTCTGACCTTTGCCTTTTGTCAGGACTCTGACAAAAGCCACCATCACAGGGCGTTCTGCCACACAACAGCATTTCAAGAAAAGCTAAAATAAGTAGGAAAGCACTGATAAGAATTTGGGGTTGGAGCATGGTGGGATTGATGTGACTTTGCCAACATGGAGTAGAATAAGAAACTGTATTTTGAAAAATATTGACGGGGGTTTGAGAGCCGTATAATGTTTTTCGGGGTTCAGCATCATTGCTGAGAGTCAGGCCAAATCACTCTGCATCTCACCTGAGTGAGAGAAAAAGCAGCTGGCTTTCACCTACTTTTGTTCTTCCCACCTGCAAGCTTAAGCTCCTGCAGACAGCTGCAGTGAGCACCCACTCAAGGGATTAATTTCTGGCAGACAGGAATTTAGCACTGAGCTACTTTCCAGCTATCCTCCTTTCCCTACCTGGAATATTCCTGCAGCACGTCCTCTGGGCTAGCAGAGCTTGTCACATCTCATGCATCTCCCTAGGCTGGAAGCAGTTGAAACTGGTACTTCATGTATCTTTTAAAGCAAGCACCTAGTCCATCCAGGGTGCCATATAAATCAAAACAATCACTTCACTTGATGTAACTTTATCTTCTGTTGCTAAGTGGAAATGTTAGGGAGAAAATGGGGGAGAAATAAGGCTGGTTTTTTTAACACAGTGCAAATTGCCTGGGTCTGCAGGATGGCACGTAGCTTTCTCTTCGGGAGTCTTCCTTCAACACTTGCAGCTCCATGACTCCCAAATGCATTAGCCCCCTTCTATGTCCCTGTCTCTGAAATCCTAGTTAGAGGACAGAAACCTTCCAAAGACAGAGCAAAGTGTGCAGCTGGAGGGGAGAGGGGCAGAAGAGCATTCCCCAAATTGCCTGCCCTGCTTCTGCTGCCTCTGCTGCCCATCTGCCTCACAGAGGGCAGCCTACAGAGCTGAGCTCGCAGTACAGGTGATGACAGCACTGCTGCTGGTAGCAGATTTGGAATTAAGGAGCTTTGTCACTTAGCCCTCAAAACCTCTTAATTTAACTTATCGGGGAATAGATAAAATCTGATCAGCAGGATGGGTCTACCCACACCACTGGGGACAGCAGTGCATCAGCAGGGACTGGAGCTTTTTCCCTCAGATTACTCTACTGTGTAGATCCCACTGAGAATTTAGGCAGATCGGATTCCCCCACTGTCTTCTCTTTGCACATTCATGTACAGCAGTGCCAGGCCAAGTAGGAATGAGCTAGGAGGCTCCACATACAGACACACCTGCACAGTTATAGCTTTCATTGTACAGTAAGCCCCAAATTTTAAACAAGTTCCTTCCGCTCCATAAGGGGAGTCCAAGGTGAAAGTGCAATTTCAGCAGCTGAGATATAAGGAAAAACTCTACAGTGGTACTATTTAAAAAGCCTCCAATTAGAAATGCTGCTATAAGCTCACATACTAGTTGCTCATTCTTGTGTGTATTTCAACTAATCCAACTCAGTTTGCTGAAATTCAACGTAACTCCCCTCTGTGTCAATAATTACCCAAATATATACATTTCTATATTTAAAAATTTTTATATTTATATGCATTTTTATCTTCATATATTTATCTCCCATCCCTCATTTTTAAAATACTTGTGAATGTGATTTTGGTTTATGGATCACTCACAGCTGTTTTGCTGAACATAGAAGTGACAGATGCCCAGGTGGAATTTCAAAAAACCCCTTATGGATCAGTTTTTGGGCAGTTTCATCACTAATTGGTTCATGCAGAAAGATCAAATTAAGTAAGTTTTAGAGACAGAGGACACAGAAATTGTTTAGCTGCTTGATGGGGTGTGCTGAAATGTGCTTAACCACTCGGAGAATTCAGGACTTGGGATCTATTCTCATCGATTGTTCTGGGGTCTGCAGCTGCATTCTTCCATCTTTGACAAACTCCGGTCACATTATGCTTTATTCCAATTCAGGAAGTCTCTCAGGCAAAAGAGGCACAGAGACATCCCACTCTTCCATGTGCTGTGGGACTGACAGCAAGCCCTCAAACGTGCAGGTTTACAGTCCACTGCTGTGGAATGCAGTGTAGCAGAAGTGGCCAACACACACCCCAAGAGGAGAGTGAGAAAGGCCTGAGGATTTTCAGAAAACATTTTGAGGTGACTTAGGGCATACATATAAAAATTAGACCATGTATGGGTGAGGCTCTGCTCAGAGCTGAAGCAGAAAGAAACACAGAAAGAAAGGTCAAAGCTACCCTGTACTTTATGACCTCATTTAGAATCATGTCTTCTTATGCACCAGAAAATATTGATCCTGCAAGGGACTCCCAAACCCACATTCCTGAAGAATCTCCCATTTTTTTGCTATAGGGCTTCCTTCCATCTGTCACTTTCTGTTCCTCTGCAGTGGGAAGTGAGAGGAGATGAGTGTGCTGCATTACATCTTTTTCTTTTCCTTAGAGAGACTTTCAGGGTTAGTGAATGATGACAGTAAAAATATATGGAAAGGAAGAGTGATCTGTTGGCACCAAAACATGAATTTTCTGGCAAGTTTTGATGAAAAGTAATGAGAAATACATGCAGTCATGGTCATATCAGCCAATATTGACTCTCTTGGACTAGTTACCAGAGGAAATCATGCCCTGGAATGCAGGCTGCTCTGCCAGAAGCATGATTTCTTTCTGGAATTTGGTTTTTCAACCCAAGAAACAGCCACTTTCTGTCTAAACTGAAAATACCAGACAAGAATGTCACATTTTAAGCATGTACTGAAAGTCTGAGTAAAAAGGAAAACAAAAACCCCTTCTGCCTCTTTACCTAGCTCTGTCACTTAATTCAAATACTCCTTTCAGGCCATAAAGAAAAAGACTAACACTTTCAGAGATCTGGCTGGCTTCCAGCATGACAGAAGTAAGACATGGCCTATTCTGCTCCATGTTTCCATCAAAATGAGGGATCTTTTAGAATGGGACCAGTGGGGGACACAACAAAAAAAGGATTTTCTCAACCCTGACTCAAAGGAACACTCCAGTTGAGCCCAGACCAGTCCCACTCAGGGTAAGAAGACTTTAAGCAGATATTTCACCTCGGACATGGCCTTAAGCCATTTGCTGCCTGAGGATGGAGCACTGCACTGGGAGGATGAGCCTGTGGGTGTGCATGGGGCAGTGGGGCAGTGCTGGAGCTGGGGTTCCACAGTCCTGGTTGGAGGACTGTCACTCATCCACACTGCTGGGTTTGAAAGAGGCAGCTCTGGGGTATCCTGTATCAAACCCTGTCACTTAGCTGAGAGCTCAGAGCATCTGGCAGCCAAGACATCAACAGGACGTCACCTAAAGGTTTACTGTAGCAGTTTATCCCTGAAACCTGTGCAGTTGTGCAAGGATATACATTTGCCCAGGAGAATGTCAATAGGTAAGAATGAGTGTATCATTTTGGTGATTGTAGAACACAGAAAGATGAGTGAATGATGGTGATGATGGACTTTCTAAAAAAAGGCATTTGCTAAACTGCCTGGGAATCACACTGCAAACAACTGCAAGGTGTTTCTGATCACCTAGTCAGGAAAATCAAGCCTTAAGGTTTGCCAGGTTACTCTGCATCTCTTTGCTTGAATGAGAGTAAAGTCACAGGTCAGAGAATGAGTGAGCTAAGAAGCAAAGCAGAGAGCAACCAGGTGGCTGCAGGATGTGCCAATCCCTGTGCAAAAGTGAATGTGCTTTAATTCCTGCCTGTTACATTTTTGTTGGCTTGTCCCATACCTGAGAGAAAACTCCTGGAACATGAATGAAGTGGCGACATCACTGATATGAACCCTACTTTTACATTCAAACCAGTATTTGTTTCCTTTGAATGAAGTTGCTGCATGCAAGCAAAACCAGGGCACTTTTCAGTGAGGATGCAGTGTTTGGAGACTGCCAGGGAAAAGACTGAGAGCATGAGGCATAGCTGCCTTACACTTGTTTGGACTGAATACAGGGCTGTGAGGGCAGCTGTGGGCTGTGTAGGGAAATACACATCCCTGCTGGAGCAGCCTGTTGGAAGGACATGCTGTGGGAGCTGGGGCCAGAGAGGTTTTTGGGTTTCCACAAAGGTGGCTGGCACTAAGTGGAGAACACAAGAAAATTTTCAGATTTTCTTGTGGAAAAGTGAAAGCAAGTGAAAAATGAGAGTGGTGATAGGACAGCCTGATGGGGGACTCAGACGTGCTCTGCCTTGGCCCAGTCCAGCTCCTGCTGAACTCGGAATTTTATCAGTTAAATCAATAGAGAGCAAAGCCAGTACAACATGGTGCTTCATTTGTGACTGTGCCTTTGGAGGGACAGGCCATCCTTTACATTCACCTCTCTGTATTACAATAAAGCACCAGACAAAGGCACTTAATCTTCACTTGGGCCAGCAGGAGCCTTTTTGCACTAACTGGTGTGTCAGAAATGTCCTGTCTTTGACACTGAAAGGGCAGTGATTCCCTTGCAGCAAATATGCACATATGTCATGGAGGTCATGTGTCCAGAGTAGGGAGATAGGAAAGGAGAAAGGGAGACAGCAGCAACTGTGCTTATCTGTGCCTTGCTGTGTTCACAGTCCAGGAGAATGGTTATCTGTACCATCGAGATACGGCCTCATTCCTCTTGGGACTGCAGGAACCATCTTCACGTGGAAAACAGCTAAGAACATGCTACATATAAGAGAGCTGATCACCAACTGCTTCACTTGCAGACTATTAATCTAATTTCTTTATGATTATCTTTCCACAAATTGGATCCAGCTGTTCAGTAATCTTCACTGGGAGGTTAATGAATATGCTGAGCTCGCAGAACAAAATGGTGAGCTTCAAAAAACTTCTGGGTTCATTTTTAATGAAATGTTTTAAATTATTTGCTTTTAACTATCTTGCAAGCTTCAGAAGTAGCCCTGGTATCCTTTTAACTTGCTTACTTGATATTTTTCGTTAAAAGAATTTCAAAACACATGTACTGAAATGTATCATATTGTTGCCCTTTTAGCCCAACTGGTATGCAAAATTCAGAGCCTTCCTGTCTTATTTCCATAAAAAATTGATATGGATCCAGTACTTTTTTTTTTTTTTTTAAAATAAGGGAGGACTACACAAGAATCTACAAAAAGTAATTTTTTTTCCCTTCTGAACACACAAGGGGTAAAAAGAAGGACCAAAACTACTCTTGGAGGCTGGAAAGGTGTTAGGGGCAGATATCCTACATGCCTGGCATATTCCTGGCCATCCCTGAGCACCATTTCTAACTACTACAAGGAAAAGATGGATGTGGCCTGATCTGGTGTGTCTGTTTTCCACCTTCTCCACAACTCCCCTTTCTCCAGTGTTCCATCTCAGGAAGCCCTGCCTTGGTGTTCTTCAGGACCAAACTTAGCCTGTTTTCTCTCTCCCTCTCCTTCATGGTTGCTTTCACAGAAGGAGCTCAGGAGAACCCGAGAACTCACTGACATAGTGACCCTGCCCTGCTAAGTAACATCCACAGAAAATATTTGGGACTTAGCTTTGGCTCTGGCCTTCCTTGCCAGACTGCAATGTTGGCAGCATCTTCTGGTATTAAATCATTACCAAGAAAAGAGCATTTAAATGGCTTCACTATTTAGCCTCAACATGGAATGCTTACCATATACATAGATGCTTGCCAGGTCTGTGACTGAGGGCTGTTTTTATCTTCCACCACTGCAATGTATTTTTTCCCCCAGGGAAAAAGGGAATGCAGCAGTGTAACCACGTCCCTGTGGAGCATTTTACTCCTTGACAAATACTGCATGGCTTCCTCCATGCCCAGGTGCTTCTGCTTGGAGAACATCTCACCTTACCACACACCACAGCACAGCAAGAGCATTTCTGAACATGTCAGAAAGAAGCTTCTCTCCCCAGGCCAGCTGATGCTGGCTGCTCCTCCAGGAAGCCGTCCATCAGTGTGTGTTATCTTGCTTCTCACTTAATGGGTAGCTTCCACCTCACAGCTCCTGTGAATACTCAAGGTGCACAATTCTGGTGGCCAAAACTTTACCAGAAGGGCCTGGTTATTCACCTGTGTATTTACTATTGATATTTTACCCTCTTTCCTCGATGGAAAGATTGTTTAGGTGATGTGTGATTACACACCTTTAGAACAACCTTGCTTTAATTCTATATTCTCCTTCTCTTTTGCATCCCTGTGTGTGAAATTGACAGTAAACTCTTATGGGTGCAGATCATTCCCTCACTCACCTTCAGGACTGGCTGCAGGCACAGCACCACAGATGGCTGTGCTGTCTGTTCTCTCAGGCCAATTTTTCCTACAGCTGTCTTGCTGACCTTATAAAACCATTTGGCCAAAGAAGTCAGGAACAGTTCTAATCTATGCTCATACTTTTGCATTTTCCAGCATTAGGCATTTGCATATGGACCTTTGTGACAAGTTTATTGCTTCCCATGTTTATGTCCTAGGCAAAAGCCAGCAGGAGAAGCGTGCTTCTGCTTCAGTCCCTACTCGCCATCTTCTTGCCAAAATAGTTTTGCAGGCTCTGAATGCCTTTGGGTCAGCTCCACAGTCCTCTGGGGCAAGCCAGTTCTCTTGTCTGTTTATCCCTTAACTAAACACTGGCAAACACATAAAGGACACACCACCTTTCTGCAGGAAGAAATAAACTGACCTTCAGCCTGGATTTGCCCTTTGCTCTATAAAATAATAAAAAGAGTAAGAAAAAAAATGCACTTGGTGCACAGCTCCAGTGACTTTTAAGCAAGTCTAAAGCTGGTCTGCAGTGCACGAGTGGACAGTTTATTACAACTCTGGCATTTTTACATCAGTTTACCATCAACAGGAAGCAAACTGTTTGAGAAATGCCAGACAAACGGCTCTGTGAGATCCTGCAGCCTCCTAAGAAATGCTTTTAAGCAGCTAAACTAGGGAAATCTCTCCAATGAAACTGAGCAATAGCTTGCAGTCAAGATGCGCTGACAGAAGGACAGAGAGCTGTTTGAACCATAAGAAAATCCACTCTGCTACTATCAAGTTAGAAGCTGCGCTAGGCTAATTATGAATCCAGATAATAATCCTAAGAGAAAGTGGGAGAGAATGTTCCCTATGAGCTGTAAAATGCATTTACCCTGCACAGCACTCCTCCTGCAGCTCTGCAGGCACACAGACCTGCATACAAACAGCTTTATTCCCAGCTCAGGCTCTGGGGCTAGTGCTCCTCTGCTGGCTTGCTCACCCCTAACTTGTGCCCTCTCAAATCACTGTTCAGGGGTACAAACTTTCATCCCTAAAACCAAGACAAGAGTGGAAATTCAGCCTGTCCCAATAAAAGGCCCAGCTCAAAAGCCACCTTTACGTAATTGCCTACGAAAGAGACGTACTCCTCATGTTCAGACCCCAAGTTTCATGCTTTGCTGGGAATACACAACACACGGTGGATGCATAACACTCCGATGGATCTCATATACAGAGACATAAAATTCTTTACCAAGACTGCCAGAGTCACATTTTTGTAACTTCTTTCATCTTTCATCACCACTCGGACTGGTGGGTAGCAGCCTTGGGGAAGGGTGAGCTTTAAAACACTGCAAAGATTTGCAGTGGAAAGATATAGTTAACTTAGTTATAGTTAACTATAGTTACTATGCTATAGTAACTGCATTTCTTTCTTGCAAATTGAGAAGTCCAGTTTAAAATGCCCCTGTACATAATATTCTCCTCCTTAGGAATATTCAGGATACCTCCACCAAGCGGTGTAACAGCACTCAGCATTGCAAATTAATTATGGGTAGACTCCAATCATCCAGTATAATTGCTGGATACTGTGGTATTATAAACATTGGCAAGGACATCAGAGGTGGAAAAGCCTTCTCATATATAAGGCTTATCAAGATCTTACTCTAAATTGACATTTAGCTCCTTCATAATGGCAAAAAAGAGCTTCATGAGCAGTATGTATTTTAAGAGCAGCTCTGATACTCAAGAGTAGGTACATGCATTTGGAAAGATATAATTTACACTTTGATTCTGAGTACATGCAACACTCCCTGTATAAAAGAGTTGACTTGTCCTCTATAAATATTTTCGAGGTGACATCAAAGGCCAGCTGGAATCTCTTCTATGGAAAATACGCAAACTCTAGGATTACACATGTGCAGAGAGAGACTCAGCTCAGGGACAAGATAATGAACAGCCACACTCTCCTCCCAAGGTCACAGCCTCCCATTCAGCCCCCATAGATGTTCCTACCTAGAGATTGATCAGGGCCTGTCATAAACTGGAGCACTCCTAATCCAGTGCCTAGGCAACAGATATCTATGTTAAAAAACAAACCCTGACAACTTGGTGGACAGTAACTGCCAAAGGCAGGAGGGAGGCAGAGGAATGAGGACATGGGAATTAACGACCACTTTGACCTACATGCATCCTCATCATTGTAATAAAAAGGCTTTCTTCATGCTAAACAGGAAACTCTCTGCTTGGGGACTGCAGGGAAAACTGTTGTTCTTCTCTCCATAACAAGTCTAAATGGTGAAGGGGGAGCCTGTGCACCAGCGTTCTCAAGGCAGCACTTCTCCACTGTGCTGCATTCCAGTGGAAGAATGATCTACATTTATTTTGGCAGCAAGGTCAACAGAAGTAGCTCCCGCCATCCATCCTTGCCCTGCACAGCTCTTTTCCACCCCCAAAGCATTCACTCCAGCAGTGTCAGAACAACTGCTTCATGGAGACGAAATGCTGGGCTTGATCAAGCAACTGAGACAAGTTAAAAATAACCCAGCAAAGAAGGGAGCCCTGCCTGCTCTCCCAATCCAGTTCAGCATGCAGCCCTGGGGCCAGCAGCTGTGGGAGGCAGGGAGAGAGGAGAGGGCAGCAAAGGAACTGTTAGCCATCGAAGCCACCAATAATTAGATTTTCAAACCATGCCCTAAATTGATTCTCACATCCTCCAACCCTGTGGAACAACAATATTTTTTTGCCTCATTTTATAAATTAAGAAAAGAATGAGTTAGTTATTAACCAGAAGATAACTCAAAAAACATCATGTGAAACTCCAGCCTCCTTACCATTAGGTTTTGGGGTTTTTCAGGGTCAGACAAACTGGGTCTCTCTCCTCCTTGCAGTTCAGCTGTACTTTCCCTACACATGAATTTTCCATGGGTCCAACCAAACAGATGGGATAATCACATTCTAAGCATTTACCAAGAAAATGCAGAATTTCCAGCAAGACCACTCTCAACCTGCTACGGTATTACATTCCCTTTTCTAGATTAAGAAACAGGCTCAGAATTCTTACACAGATACCCAAGAGACTCTGTTAAACAGAGAAGACTCAGAAATACCACAACATAGAGTACCTCAACACAGAAAGAGTCTATTAAACTTCCAGGGTTACACATCAAAGGCAGTCATCTATCCAACTTATATTCCCACTTTGCCCTGTGTACTTTTGCTGTGTGCAGGGCAAGGCAACATCCAGTGACAGGACAGTCTGTTGCGGGCAAATATCCAGCTAGCAGCCAAAACGACCACTGGAAGGACCCTGGGAACCTCCAGGTCTGATGCTTTAGGAAGAAGTTAGCTGAAGATTTGTCATGAGCAGTTTATTTTGAATGGATCCTGCCTTGGGGGCATCAGAATGGAGTAGACCTCCTGTCCTTCCTAGGTTGATCTTCTGCAATTCTGATGAAAGCAGAGAGAGCAGAAGCCTGATTCCGATCCTGTCTCTGACACTGCCTTTTCATTCATCCTTGCACCTACCATTAGCTTCTCAGAATGCTGTCCTTGCCATAAAACTGGGATTAAAGCACTTCCTCATTCATATGAACATGTAAAGTGCATAGGCACACAGACAGAAATACATACATGATGTATACCTCTAGCTCCATTTGTATCAATAACCGTTTTTCTACAAAACATACAGGCACTGCTTCTATAAACAAACAGTCACTCCAGAGAAGCATGAAAACAGTAGATGAGAAAGAAAATGGAAAAGCATTAAGGCTAAGGATACAATAATAATAATTTCATAGCTAATACTTAGAACTGCTATTTTTGCAGCACAGAGACTCCCATCTCAGGCTAGCAAAACTTTTCTGATAATACGAGTGAGTTATTACAACTCCTGACACCAGAACAAATAACTGACTGCCATGGGACCCTTGTATTCCAAAACATCACATGCATCAGGAATACTCCCTTTTGTGCCAAAATGAGGACAAGCTCTAAGATAAAGGAATATTTTCCAGCTCACGCCATACCGAGAGGCTGTATGAGAGGGACACATTTACGTGACAAAACTTCTGTGTGGAGGCCCCAGAAGGCAAAGAAGCTGCATTTTAAGGGATGCTTTTCAATTAATGCCTGAGCAGAGCAGGCATTTAAACTTCACTAGAGCACTCCAAGGGACAGGAACAGAACACAGAAGAATCTTTCTTGGCTTATCTGTTCAGCTGTCACTTCAGCGAGCCAGCAGCTGGACTACACTACACAGTCTTGCATCTTACACATAGAATGTAGTTTACTAAACACATTCTACAGGTACACAATACAGGATTCATACATCACAACCAGCCTCCACTTAGGCCTCTACAAATGCAGGGTAGCCAAATGTAGTAGCTGCCTGTTGAATCACATTCATTGTAGCTCAAAATCTGCCTCTGCTCTTTGCAGAGGACGCACACACAGACATTGCAGGCACATTCATCGGGGCCAGCTGAGCTTTCTGGTGTCCTGCATGCATCTACATACATTATCTATGGCCATGCAATAGCTGAATATGTACAGACAAGTTTTAAACACCACATACTACACAAGCACATTTCTGTAGAGATTAGATGTCTGTTCTCAAGAAATGACAGGAAATGACTGGGGAAAATTTATGAAAACTGAAATAATCACCATGCAAATCTCCAAAGTGGGTTTGAGATGCAAAGGGATTTAATTCATCAATTTGCACAGATTAGGCAAAACTGAAATTCACTGCCTTAAGAGCTCCTATTTATTTCTTAAAACCTTTCTTGGCAGGGAGCCACTAGGTACTTGTAAAATATTAGAATTATTGGTGTTTGATGGGCTCTCCTAAAAGGAATAGAGGAAGAAAATCGCAGACTGGAGTCATTAGGATCATCTTCTGCTAACTCCTGTATTTTAGAAAAATATATTTTAAAAAGCATAAATAGATGACAAATTGCCTACCACCTAGCACGATTCCCGGCCATCTGCACTCTCTGTGAGCGTGTTTTTCCAGGCAAACCACCTGCACTCCACAAGTGTTCCTCCCTACTCAAGTTGACACATCCCATAGGCTGAAAGATCCATTTCATAGACAACTTTGTTTTGTCCTGCCACATGGACACTCAGCAACTCCTCCAGAGCTGCAAATCAGATATTTTAGACCACCAAGCTGCCTCCCTTCTCCTTTTCAATACTGTAAGTGGGCTGACTTCAGTCAAGACGCAGGATCGTTCTCCTGGCTGCCTGCAAACCTTCCTCGTGAGCATCTGTCAGCGCAGCTCCAAAGCAATCAGCAAATCTTCCCTGCTCTTCTCACCCCAGACCCACTGCTCCTCTCCTCCTGCACATCCCTTGTTTGGATGCTGCTGCTTCTAGGAAAGAACTACAAACATTCCAGCCAACGTGATTTACAAGCTAGGACCTAATCTCAGTTTTTTATTGGGCAAGAGATTAGCACCCTAGCCCATTTCATTAACTGTGCATCAGGAGACCCAATTTGTTGATTGACCAAAGTGATGTGATTTGTGAGGTTCGCAGAAAGAAATGCTTATGTTGACCTTGTAGTCCAAGAAAGAAGAAAACCAGCAATTTCTAAGGCAGTTCTACAACAAAAAGACATACCCAGAGTAGACAAAGCAGTAGTTTGTAGTTTTTGAGGTAATTAGTTTTCAAAATTACATTTATGCGATCTCCTATGTTTTATACTTCAAAAATGTCCTTTAAATTGCCTTCAGTGCTGCTTCTGCACTAGAATACTGACAAATGCAACTTGAGAAATAACCAGAATCAAAAACTGATTTTGAGCCACCTGCTTGACTTCAGCACACATGGGACTGAGTCTGAGAGTGGGGTCTCAGAAAAGTGGACCCAAGTCTAGTTTCTTACAGTGTTTTCCCTTTCCCTTAATCTGTCTGTCAGCCTGAAAAATGGTTTGATTTTTTCTCAATTGCCCACTTAAAGGATTTCTCTTCTTTGTCCAAATTTTGTGAAAGGATCTGAATGTTTTGTGTGTCCAGATGAGGGTGAAAGACATAACAGATCTTAAAGTTCTTGTGCAAACAGGTTACACAGCACTGAAAGATGTTAACTCCTCTGGTGTTAGCCCAGCCTATCTCTGATGCATTATCACTGCACTGCTTATCGTAGCTCACACAGGCACTGAAAGAGAACTGGCTAAAAACCTGTGTGAAACAAAATTTGTCGTGAGCAGCGTTGGCCATAGCCACGTGGCCATTTAATTCCAGTGTTTTGCGAAAATTAACTGTATGCTGACACTTCCTCCTTGTTTTATAATTGATATCAGGAGCTAATAGTGACTAAACTATGACTAAAATAAGGGATAAAACGTGGCCCGTGAAGAGGAGATTTGGCAGCGAGGCAGATGCACTCAGCAGTAATCGGCTAAGGACCACATCTGTGCAATCTGTTGCGCTGCTGGAGGCTCAAACCCGCAGCTCTTCTAGAGACTGAAAAGATTTTCAGCCTTGTCATCCATCTTTTAAGATCAGTCAATAACGTGAAGGAATCCTGCATGATTTCCTAAAGTGTTCTCTTTCTTACCTTGAGACGTTCTGCAGACAGCACATTGTAGGATCGCACTTTGTAGGATGAGCAAACAAAGCTTAAACGATACGGAGTTCTGAGATTTTCTTGTTTTGCCAAGTTTTCTCCCCTGCTTCTTATGTATAATACAGATTTATGCCTTGCTTACTTTGAAAGGTCGTGCTAATGCCAAAAATTACCACAGCACATGAATCAAGAGAATGAAAGCTGTGTAACAGAGAAGACCTTTCAATTTAGGCTCCTTAAAAGCTCTAGTATTTAGTTTAAAATTCCAACAGTTAATGAGCAATTTTTGAGAAGGGATGTCCTTGTTAGGAATTCAATAGCTCTACTCTTTCAATTATCAAGTAAAATCACACTCATGCTTGAATACCTAGGAGCAAAAATGGGTACAAGCCATGAGCACAAGAACATCCTTTGAAAAGGTCACTTTTAAAAGACATTCCAGAATGCAATACAAGGCAGCTGTGTTACCTCCCCCAAGAGCCTGATATGTTTTCACTCCTTTTTAAATATAATTCTGGGGAAATGAACAGGCTTCATTTTTCTCCTTGGCTTTGCAGAGACCTTAGCCCTTGGAACACAGGTACTCCTGTTTTACGGCATCCAAATTTTGACATTTATTCTAATTACCTGTGCTGGGAGTACAGGTATAGCCTTCCTGGCCAGTCAAAGGAGAGAAAGACTCCCCTGGAAGGCGATAAAAGCACGTCAAACAGAAACCTCTCTCTCTGTTAACAATATAAAAAGCCTGAAGTCCAATACTGAGCTGTTGTTACAGCTGTGGTGGTCTGAAGTTGCACATTAGCTCCGATTAAGAGTGAATTTGTATGAATACACATCCCTGTGCTTAAGCACCTTCAAACCCAAGGCCATTTAGAAAATGCTAGATAAAATTCAGTTCTGATTTACAAACTGTACGTTCTCACACCTTTTGTTCATATATATATATGTACAGCCTCTGTTTCGTTTCAGTTATTATCTGTATTTTGGAGTTACTTTCTACAAACTGTCACTGTAGATAGTATTTGAGACACAAGAAAAAAGAAATCACAGTATTTTGAAACTAAACAGCTTTAGGAAAAGCCATAGTCACAAGGATAACTGGTACTAACAAGATGACAGCTCGGAAAGAAAAAAGCATAGGACTTTGAAACTGTGATTCACATTGGTCCGAGACTTCAAACAGCAGGACCATCAACCACTGCTGTTTCCAAAGCATACTCCCAAGAAACTGCCCTTACTGCTCTGAGTGACAACAGGAAAGAAAAAACAGAGGATGGGGAGAGGTTAGGCTACACTGTGATAATGTAGAGATGCAGCATATACGCTGGGTAAGGTTGTTTTTACTTATCTTGGAAAAGCTGAAAAGAATGAAAACTAAGCAAAGGTTTTATGGGATAGAGAACCCTGTCATGTCTCTGCAAGCTCACTTGAGGCTTCCCACTCTGAACTGTGGGACAAAATGACCTAATTCAAAAAAATGAACCAATGGAAAACAATGCTCAAAGGAACAAAGCCAAAGAATGTTCATTAGCCAAGTGTGTCCAGCCCCACTTTACATAATGCCATATCCTGGGGGAACCAGCTGCTGGCTGTGGCTGCGGCCCTGACTGGCAAAGTTCCGGCTGCACAGGGCTCTCAGGTGGATGCAAGGAGCTGGCAGATCTTCCCCTCACTTCTCAGGAAGAAGGAACCAAAGCCCCACATGTATTTGTTGTTCCTTTCCCAATCTGTGACACGCAAACACGCACGTTGGGGAAGGGGGGCCTTGCCAGGAACCAGCTGCTGCTGCTTCTCTGTGCTGTAAAAGAAAGCATGTGTGCTCCTGCATGTGTGTGTGCATGGGCTTGGACGGAGAGAGAGGATGAAGTAATGATTCCCACCCTCAACCCAGGCCAATTAACATTCCCTTGGAGGTTTTTAATTAAAGCAAATGTCTGCCCAACAAAGAAGGCGAGTCTGGGAGGTTGACATCTCCTCTCCTCAAAAAACACACACAGACACACCTCCCAGATAAAGGCTATTTATTATCTGCTCAAGAGACTTTCTGGGATCCATTCCCCTCTTTCGGCCTCACTGCGGCCAAAGCGTCCCTTTCATATCTGTCTGACAGGTCTATACAATGCTTAATTGACTTGCCTGGGGTCTTGGGTTTTCTTCTTTAGGGAAAGCAGAGCTTTGGGGTGGTGATGGAGAGAGATCCCATCCTTTTGGCTTTTAATAAAAAGACTCTCATAATAATGCCATCCATTTGCAACCATGACCCCCTAGAAGATACTGTGTGGACAACTGTTTTCCTCCCAGTGGGAGCTGGGAAAAACACATGGCTGAATTCTCAACTACTTTGGCTTTTGTTTCCCTAATACTATAAAAATACAGCATTCAGGAGATGGAACTTCCCTTATGCTGAAGCTGGGTTTTGCCAACAGCAAAACCTTCAAAAAAGTCAGTCTTGCTCAGATACAGGCATTCCTGACCGCAAACACACTTTTGACATATGAGGAAGTTTGAGAAGGGTCAGCTATTGCTGAAAGCCCACACAAATCCTAAATAGCAGCTGAAAGTGCCTGAGCTGAGTATACTGAATGTTCACAGACCCACAGGGATGAACACAAGAGCACTCAGTCCCTAACCACGGTAGCACTGCCCTTACTAATGCCTCGGGGAGATGCAGCTTCTGTCAAAGGAGCTTGGGATCCACCACATTTTTCGGGAGCAGCACTGGAAGGCAGCATGGACCCTGTGAGCATGTTCTGATGAGAGGAGCTGAGCCACCTGAAGAGCCTGTGGCTGCCAGCAGGAGCCATGCTGCCCTCCCCTCCCCATCTTGGTGCGTGAGGTCTTGCCCTCTCCTCCTGCTCCAGCACCCACCTGATGTCTCCTTGAGCCACGCCAGCACATCAAGCGTTTATGTGCAAAACAACATCAAGTCAGGGTGCAATTTGCTACCCCACTGTTTTTTTAGTATTGGGGTTTTTTCCCAAGTTTGATGAGGCAAACCCACTCACTGAGATGCTAATCACACCCCTAAGTCAGTGCAAAGGAACAGGCATACACAGAGTGGGGAACGGAAGACAGCCAGCCACGTCCGCCCTTGGACAGCAAGTCATTAGTTGCCATTTCAGCTCAGACTTTCTGAACTGACCAAATCCCTCAGTAAGTGCTCCCAAGCAGTTCCCCCACAGTAGACGCATCCAAAACTTTGCCATAAATGTAGTTTCAGTAACTGCAGATGAGAATATGCATTTATAAAATGAGCAAGGCTGGCCTTTGTGGTCCCTGGCTCCCCTTGCTCCCCATCCTTCCAGCAGAGCAGGGCAGCAGACAGGACACACTGCTCCTGCTCTGTGCTTGCAGCCCTGACCAGGGCCAGAGCAGGGAAGAAGTGAGGAGATGATGGAGTTTGCATCCCTTGACTTTTTTGGCTGCTGCTGTAGCCAGACATCTGTGTACTCATTGCACCTGGTGGCATCTGGTTGCTAAAAATTTGTTTCTCTTTCCCAGAGGAAGAGGAAGGTTGCCAGCCCTGCTGGAAGGGGAGCAGCCCACCTCATCCCCACGCTGGGCCAAGAAATTATTTTGTCTTTGTGGTTGTAAACTTCAAATTTTCCTAAACATCCCTACTGATGGATCTATGTGGAAATGGTGCAGCAGAGGAACAGTGCTTGTGGAGGGAGTGCTCAATGGATCCTTCCCCTTCTTCCCCCTCATGGCTTTAGGGCAGCGTTTTGGAGAGGCTGCTGACAGCACAGGGAATGAGCCATGTGTTGCCACAGGGTAGGTGACAGAAGAGCACTTGCCATATGTGAACATCTGTGAGATTCATGGGGCTTTAATACACCCTTGGGCTGGGTGAGGTCTGTACACAGTGCTAGTTGAACGGAATAAAATTCTGGAAATTCTCAGTAGAAAACAAGGAAAACTAGGATTCTTACAACTACTTGTAGTTCAGAGAATGGGTCACTAATAGTTTGTACTGGGAGCAAGAAACTGTTCCCCTGACTTGCATTCACTAAATACACTTAGTGTCTAGTTGCTGCATTAAAATCAATTTTCATAATTAGATAACAAAAAGGAGAAAACATAGAGAGACAGGAACTCTCTGAGTGCATGCTAGGGAAGCACCCAGATAATGTAATAAATCCAAGAGGAAATCTGCAATTAAGAATGAGGACGTTCCATAAACTGTTTCTCTAACGACAGCTTAGTATCTCTTCTATCTTGCATTCTGAAATTAAAAGATGCTGCTTCTGCATACCACCAGAGCTTCCCCCGCTGTTCTCACACGGCAGTGTAATTCCATACCCCAGAACTGTGTCCCAACCTCACAGCTGCACACTGTGTGCATACACCAACCAGCCTGTTCCCAAAGTTTTAAATATATAGCAGAGGCTTTCTAAAGGTCCCTGTCCTCACACAGCATCTTGAACGTGCCTAAAGGCAGACAAAGTATCCTGAGATTCTCAGGTGAAAGTGTAAAAGTGCAAAGAATAATAATTATAAACAAAGTTAAAGTCTGTTTCAACAGAGAAATGCATCATATATTCTATGTTTGTATATTAATATATGATAATTAAATCCCTCTAGCACTAATGCCGGCTTGGCCTGGAACCAAAGCAGCTGTCTTGGGGGATTCTCTGCATGGTACTCCCTCTTAAATACACTAGAAGCAGACACTTATCCACTTTTAGGCCTTTTATAATGTTTGCATGGACAAAAATAGAGAAAGAGGCAAAGACAGGAGGCATGGGGAGAAAAGAATAAAAACAAAAAAAGAAATGCAGCCTGGAAGTCAGGAGAAGCGAGTTTCCCGCAGCACAGCTCCGGGGGTGCTTTCTGAGGCTCTCAATAGTGATTCAGAGAGCCGACGCTTACTGGAGGAAAGCAGGCTAAAGAGATTATCCAAGTTTGCAATTGTATATTGGTTTGGTTATTTTACATGCGGCTTCTGATGTCCCTTTCTATTCCAGAGACAGAGCTAAAAAGCTCGGCTTTGTCTGCTCCCCCTCAGAAACGGGGATGTGGGAGGCGGCTTTTATCAATGTTGCCATGCAAAAAAGTTCGTAATCTCTCTAAAGTCCAGCCTTACTTTTCTTTGTCACTTGGCCTTTGTCTGCTGGTATTTCAAATCTACAAATTCCAAAATGGTTTCCAATGTACAGTTTAATGGGGACACTTCAATCTGACACTGCACTAGCAAAGAGTCCTGTTATTTAGCCCCTCAAACTGCACCTTCACCTGAGCCAAGGGGAGGAAAGTGCAAGGAGCCAGGAGCAGTGGAAACAAATATTTTGAAGAAGAACAAAATTATCTCTGCAGAAAATACGGCAAAAATACAACAAGGGAATCATTAATAATGCATTTGGAACTCTGCATCAAGCCATATATACAGCACAGTATACATATATACAGTATTCATAAACTTTGCAGAAAGAAAGGAAAATCAAGACAAAAAGTGTTGAAGTTCTCAAACTTTAAGTAACATTAACCATTGGTTTGCCTGTTACAAATAACTAAAACCTAACTTTAAGAAAATAAGTCGCTCAGGCAGAAAGAGTCTCATTATTACGGGTGCAGCTGAGAACTGCCTTCCACAAAAAGATTTCTGTGTCAGAGAAACATCCTCTCTTGCCATCTAAAAGACTGAAGTACTGCTGCACCAAGTACAACAAAGGGGCATTCCTGACATTACTGCCTTGTCTTCAGAAGGACCAGACCTCCCTTTAGTCTGCTGTTGTGGTTCTGTGGGTAAGTTCATCCGCCTGATTGTGTACCATGTGGTTAAACCAGTTTATCTGGAGGTGAAGAGCTCACCCTTTCTAAAGCCTCTCTCCTGTGACCACTTCCAACTCTCTCTGACCTACTTCTCCTAAAGGTCTCAATCTATAATGTATAAAAGTAACTTCCTTATAAAGCATCCCCAAAACCCTCCTAAAGGGTCTACAACTTCTACCAGCATTACTAAAAGCTCCCTGGATTTTGTACCAGCCTTCCTGGCTCTGCAGGTTGGCTCCGAGTCCATCCCTATGTGCAGAAGGTCTGGCCTGTAGCTGAGAAGATAACAATTCGTTGCAAAATGTCAACATTATTTTTCATATCATTCAGGGCAGTCAAAGTATTTTCAAGTACGTGAAGTAGCAGTATTGGGGCAAGGGATTTCACGAACTATCCTGTCACATTGTTTTATATAAATGGATTAAATTAGTGCAAGCTGACTCTGTCAGTGAGATATCAGTCTCCGAGCTGCATCCATATGTGCAACAGAACACAGGAAGATACAGAGAGATTGAGGTCACATTGAATAAACAAGAATAAGCACAAAGTCCACAAACCTCTCCATGTCTGTGGATGGCTATTTACAGCCCTGCAAATTGAAGCAGCCACGTAAGAACCACCTGATACTCGGGAAGCTGGACACAGCCCCAGATGCAACACAGGCAGTGCCCAGAGGAGGTGAGGTGATGATTTCATCTCAGCCCTTGGGGAAGATCAGGTACCCCTGAACACGCAGCTGGTGCCAGCACTGCCTCAGGACTGCTCACCATGCCATTGTCACAGCTCTTCAGCACCACAGCAGGATGTTTGCTTCTAGCTGAGCACATTGCCCAAAGCTGGCTGTGAATGGTGCTGAAGGAAAGGTGTACCAACATCACTGGTTCTCCCACGCAGCACTGAATCTCAGCACTTGGAAGAGTACTTGGTTAAAACCAGGATTGTGCACAGCAACATGGCAGCAGGAATAGACACAGCCAGGACAGCTCTCAGCTCTTCCTCTCAGAGCATTTCCCACTCATTGATAGCAGTGCTGTTGCCATCCCAGACAGCTGCAGACATCAGGGAAGACTACAGCAACAGCAGTGGGGAGGGTATTTTTCTGTCAGACACCAAAGGTGCTGCATGAGAGGCTTCTTATTAATGCCAGTTTCAGGCAAAGTTTTCCAAATCTTGCCACACTGAAGAATCAACCCACAGGCCACAACTCTTGGAGAAACTGGGGTTCAGCAGTGCTGCTGCTCACAAAGTGACTTCTGTGCAAAGGCAATAGTCTGGGACAAGGCTTTTTTTCTCACACAACATCCCCTAAATGCTGCCACTGGCAGCTTCTGCTGAAAATGGCAGTGTTTCATTGCATCTCCTTCATCACACAGGAAAAAACATTAACTTCCACTGAAGTCACTGTTCCTGGAATCTGAATTTCCTTTGCCTAGCACGCACTGCAGATTAGGCAGAGTGACAGTATGGTGTGTCAAACTAAAGTAAACTAAACAGCTCAATTCTTTTTGTATCTTTTACAATAGTTGCAGCTAAAAAATAGATGTCAGCTACTGACATACCAAGCACTAATCAGAGTCCGCCCTTTTTTATTTCAGGAGAACCTACAGTATTTTGTTTGCTTTTTGCCAGAAAATTTCCAATCTTAAATCTTACATCTGCTAAGATTAATAAATCTCACTGTGTCATCTTGTTGTGTGCCTTACTTCTCCTTTTCTCTCTGTGCTCATGCATGTTTGGAGAGCTGTGCCATTATTATTTATGACACTACCAACCCTCTTGTCTGTTCAGACATTTTTATGGCTCATGGCCACATTCCAAAGCACAGCGTTAAGGGGCTTAATGGCTGTGGCAGAAAACTTTTCAGATATTACGCATGTGTCAGCCTAATATTTTAATCATGCTCTGCTTCAGGTACAACACGTTGCCCTCAAGGGTCTGTCAGGTTACAGCATACTGATATATGTTTCAACAACTCTTTGCCTCAGGAGGGCTTAATCAAAATTTATAGCAGGGCAGTGCATTCTGTTCAAGGGCATGAGCAGGCATGAATCTTGCACCTTGATCTGCATCATCGTCCCTGGCTTGTAGTTGGCTTTTTCTGCACGGAAACAGTTAATACACCTGAGCGAGGAGTAGTTTAAGAGCTGGCTCCCATCCCCAGACGTCCCTATTAAAGTGTATTTTCTAATCTGCTTGCAGTTGGTGTGACAGGGATGAACGTGTCCTGGAGCAGTGTGTGAGTTCTCGAGAGTCTCCTTGTGCTGGGAGCGGTGTGAGAGGCAGCAGATGGGGAATGAGGCACACGGACAGCCAGGGCTCCAGCTCTGGCAGGGATGTGTTTCTAAGAGTCACACATTCAGGTGCTTCTGCACATGTCTCTGGTATTTAATATGACATTAAAACAGAAGTAGACTAGGATTCAAAACCTGTCAATTCATACAGAAACACAAGCCACAGACTGAGCAGGATGCCCTAGAACTGCAGGCAAGGCCCTGACTTGACCCTCTCAGTGCCATCTGGCCATTTCTACGCTCTGTGCCAGAGAGTTTTCAAAAAGTGCCTTTTAAAAGGCAACTGAGACTGTGGAAAGCCTTGAGGCATGGACACATACCCGGCTACTGTCCCTTCTAAGCTCTGAAGGCACGGCTCAGATTATAACAATCATCTTTGAACTGATGGGGGTTGTTCCCCAGAAGTACCAAAATACCTCACATGCATTTTCCCCTGCCATCTGCCCAGCCTACCACACTACATCATTATGCTCTGCTCAAAGGTTGGCCCCGATTGTGCAGAGGTGAGGCATGAAAAGGAGGATTAAGTCTCCTGACTCGAAAGCTTTGTAGGAAGGACTGATCCAAGGTCAGGCACACACATCTCTTTCCCACAATGCCCAGTGGAAAAAAATGAACTGCAGATTAAGAGAATGGCCAGCAACATGGCTGTTGTTATCTTTTTCCAATCTTTTAAAAATAAAACTTGCATGAAGATTAAAATAAAGTATGCAAGCAGGAAAGAAAAGTCTCCAGACATTTGGAATCAGCTGGCCATGTGCTTCAATACCTAAACTTGGACTGGCCCAAAGGAGAAGCCTGAGTAAAAAACACCCTAAGAGAGAAGACAAGCATGCTCAGACAGGCCCCATTTGGAGAAGACCTTTCCAGAAACTAGTTCCTGGGGCTACATTTAACACAAATATAATGACAAAAACTTGCACTCACAAAGCTATTTTCTGCCTCAGGCCGCAAACACGCCTTCCTGTAAGCTCCTGTGACTATCAAAGCTGGAACCAGCCACTCTTTCTACTGCAGAGTCCAGTGCAAATTCACATTTCTTCCGAGTATTTCAGATACAGGCTCATTTCTAAATGAGAATGCAACATACCACTTACTTCAAAACTAAATTAATATACACTACAATACAAAATAAACAAAATCAAAAGGGCGCTGTTTAAATGTTACAGAACAAAGAGGTACCAATTTTACCTGTCTTCTATTTTTACCAACCTTCAAACTAAAACATCACTACAAGAATATAGCACTGACTGCTATTGGCTCCTTGTGTCCTTTTCATGCCAGCCTCCAACTGCAGCTGCTGACCTTACAGTAGAAACTCTGATGGACCAAAAATACTGTATTGTCTCTCTGCTATGTTTGTCCAGCTCCCAGCACAGTGAGAGCCTTCTGCTCCCTGGGCTCCTGTGCAGCACTGCAATGGGAACACTGGCAGCAGGACTGAAGCCAATGTTAAAGACACACAGCTCCTATATACTCACATCTCAGTTCCTGATCCAGAAACTCCCACAGTGCAAAATGAATATGGAAAAAAAAAACCAAACCAAAAAAGTCATGTGCTCTCTGCATTTGTGACATTAGGAATGTACAGTGAATGCTCCAGACCAAACCATTATTCCTCAATGAGAAGGAGGAGCTGGAGCAATGACTAGCGAGGGCTGAGAAAGAAGGAAGCCTCCAAAGCAGCACTCCTTGCTGGGAAACTGCATGGCACCAAGGCAGCATTCAGCACAGCTTGAGTGCAACCACCACTCTGACTCTGAATGTGACAGAAAAAGACCTTCTGGTCTTTGAGGGCAAAACAGAGAAACACCTCCAGCCTTGGTGGGACAGAGAAAGGACTGTTCAGCCCCCAAAACAACAGCAGGAACAGGCCACTGAGGAGGGCTGCTCTCTGCAATGCTTGTAGTTCTTACAAAAAAACTCTGCAGGAAGAAGAAAGTAATTCTTACAGCACAAAGACTTACAGAAATGCAGTGTGGCAAACCCAGCCTTCCCTCCCCTGCAGAGAGCTGCCTGCTGTTCTCGGGCTCAGCTCAGATATGCCCTTCCCTGTGCTGCCTCTGAGATGAGACACTTCTGCCACCATCATCCTGATGCAGAGAAACGGTCTCTGCCAACAAATTGACAGAGAATTTCAGTCTTAATAATCATCCTTCCCTGCACTTCAGCCTGATCCACATCCCAGAAGCAAGATTAATCCACTAAGCCTCTCAGCTCCTAGAAACGATACTTACAGGCAAACAACTATCCCCACTCATTCTCTCACTCAGATGATAATCAGAAAAATGTCTGTATTTGGCTCACTATGACAAGCTGATTTGAAACCTCCTAAGGAGCACAAGCTTGTTGGCTCTGGGATAACCCTGCTTGTCCCTGTGCTTTAGCCTGGCAGCCTGGGAAAGAACAAGGCAGGCCTCCTCAGAGGTCTTTTCCAACCTTAACAATTCTGCTTTTGGGATCTATGGAAGGGTTAATGCAAGCTGGTAACACAGGCAGATCCTAATCACTGCAAATGCCAGCGTGGCAGGTGCCTCTGTGGCCCTGCACAGCCACAGAAGGGCTGATGATCCCTCAGCTCTTTTCTTCTCCCAGGCAGTTCAATCACAGGTGCTGTTCCACTTCAGTGTATTCAGCACTACTAATGCATTCTTCTGATTTGCAAAACGAGTAGATCTGTAGAGCTCATGGACATCTTGGCACCTTGGTGAACCAGAATCCATATTTACAATTAAGTCTGAAGCTAGATGGCTTGTTAGGAACCAGCTCAAGCTTCCCCTATAAAGAAATCAATACCTTTGAAGCTTCATCTTGCCACAGCTTAGTTTGGAATAAGTATTGTGTTTAGTCTTTGTAAGGATAAGAAAAGGAGTGAATAAAGACATGAAACATCAAAATCACAGCATTTAAGAAATAACTGGCTACATGTTTTTTCTTCTTTTTTTCTTTTAATTCTCCATTTTGAGGCAATTATGCTTTATCCTACGAACTTCAACTTTTTGTTCTTATTTATAGTTTAAACCATTTGAATGATGAACCTTATTTTTTTAAATGTATTTATAATAAAATATTCAAGCTGTTACAGGGAGCTAATAGATCATACATTTTTTCATATGTGGATAATACACACAATTTCTGGTTGAAGAAAATTATCTTTTAGTAATTTATTTTCCCTTGGAATCAAAAGGGGCTGGAGAAAGACAAGACAAGCAATAGAACATATGCAATGCACAGAGTTTGTGATAGTCTATGGCTGCTTCACATTAAGAAGAGTTTAATTAGAGCAGCAATATAAAGGAGGTGGCAGTGGGAACTACAAATAGTCACGCAGAAAGGGGAAATAACTTGTCCAGCCTTGCTATGCACTCACCAGGCCCCAAGGCATAGAGGCTGTACAGCTAGAACAGATGGCCAAGGAGTTATGTCCTCTTAAGTCTTAGCAAATCTTCCTCCAGCTTTGGCTTCAAATGCATGGTAAAACAGGTCAAAGCAAACCCTGCATTTCTGGGAGGGAAGGTGAAATTAAAAGGCACAGGTAACTTAGGCCTTCTGTGGAAAGTAACACAGTTTTGCTCAGCATCACCTCTGTCTCCTGATTTGGAGTCTATGTGTCATTTCATTCCAGAGTCAAGAGTTTTCCAGATTTTTGCCCACTGAGGAAGGTTCATCATGACACTGTTTCTAGCAGATTTGGCACATATGACATCTACACGGAGCCACAGCTTTGGAGGAAGCTATGTCCTCCATCTGATAGGTGTAAAGAGAAGCCCTGGGAAGAAACTGTAGGCACCTAATTGCAGCAAAATGAAAATGAAAGTGGATGTACATGGGAATGACGGGAGCAGAAGAAGAATTTATTGTTAATGTTTAATTATCTGATAGCTAAGCAAGTTGAGAAAGCCACACAGCCATAACAGGTCTTCATCTAAATGTCTGCAAAAAGAAACACTTTTCTTTCAGCAGCTTCATGTTTTGTTCTTGTTTTTTTGGCAAAGTGCTTAAAATGTTTAGGGATTGTATATTGTCTGGAGGCCCCAGAGCATACAAGCCAGGCAGGTCATTCAAGAAAACTGTGAACTCACAATTTCCTCTAATTTCGTTCTTTGTACATCATTCTGAGAAGCCTTGATTACTTCAACACTTCCTAAATCATGCTCTCAGGCAACTTTTCCTAACTCACACCTACATTTTGTGGTCTCAACAAGAATCTGTTCCACAGTGAACTGGGTAGTTTCTAACACATCTCCTCCTCCAGTAGGGCTCTTTTAAGGATAAGGAATCATTCAAGGGGCTGTGCTGTAACTAATCCTTCTACCCTTCAAACAATAAAAATCAGCAAGCTCAATAAAACGAATGGTAAAAAAACATAAGCCTGGAACAACTGAGCTAAACAGAAGATTTTATAACAAACCCTCAGTGCTGAAATTCAACTACACAGGAGGACTCCTTTTTCCTCCTTGCTTTTCTGAAGGCTTTCTTGATAAAGTTCTGTGACAGGACTAATTCTGTGTAACCAAAGTGTGCTAATTGAAATGCAGTCCATCATTTCCTTCTAGGTGATTTGTTCTTAGTATCTGTTCTGCATCAGGATTTTGATACTTAGATGCACCCACTGTACCAATGGGAGGGAGGAAAAAACCCTATTAGCTGTAGCAGAGATGATGAAAAGCAGAGAAATCAAAGGGGAAAGGAGACAGAAGGCTTTCTCTCTTTAGTCAGGGCCATTCCATATTCCCTATGACTCTCCAGAGCTGGGCCAGCAAAGACAAGTTGGCACCTGGTGCCCTGAAGAAATAGGCTGGCAGTTTGGCACGAGGTTTTGAAAGACAGCCTGGGTTTGGATCCCATCCTTGCTCTCCAGCTGACACCTGACTTCGGACAGAGCTCAACAGGAAGCAAGGCATATGGAAAAAAGCCTTGTCTAGGGAACAATGAGAAGCTAATACAGAAACCTAAATGAGACATGACTCAATTAATGAGAGCTGATGGGGCTAATGACTAAACAGATGGTATTCCTAAAAAAAGATGAGGGAGAGGAAATATAGCTGTGATAATGGACCTGCTGTAGTGTAGATGGCAACTCTAATGCTGTCTCTTGCAGAGTATTGAAAGCTCTGAGAAAAAGGAGTGCTCTTTGCCTCAGCTGCAATACAGAGCAAACTGAAAAAGGCAGCTCTCTGCATACCTGAACTAAGGCACCTCATCTCTCCTTCCTGCAGGTGGAAGATGATTTTATTTAAAAAGTCTCCTACTACAGCCCCCAACAGGCTGCCAAAAATGGTGTTATAACTATACTTTTCATCTCTACATACACCCATTCTTTGGTTTTGACAGACTACAGTAGAAAAGTTGAAGTCATTCAAAGTCAGAAGTGCTTAGAGCTGAGACATGGCTCTAAGTAAAGGAGCTTCTCTAATTGCAAAGTACCACACAGTGCTGCTGTCAGCATCTTCCTGCAATGGTAACTCAAGGACAGGCAGCCTGTCCTCTCGTGAGACACTCCTGTACATTCCTGGAGCAGCCTTGAGAAGGTTTGACTGGATTTGATCCCACTTAATGTTGTAACTCTGCTGAGATTACAGGTCAGATGTTATGGGCCACTGGACTGTCAAGGTGAGTCAACATTAGGGCAAGGAGCAGCCTCTGTCCCTTTTGATGATATGTCAAATACAATTATATCTGTGACATCTTATCATAGGCCTGAGAAGCCGTAATGAGCTCAGACCTACAAATCTGATCCAAATACGCTCCCAGTTCTAACCAGCAGCCTCCTTTTACGTGTTCCCCATGTGTTCATTCGTCAGCCCTTCTTCAATGAGGCTGCTGTGATCAATACATACAGTGCTGCCAAAGCTTCCTGTGGATTAAATATGCCACTGTAGCATGTCTGTTCTGATAACAGGTTTTGCAACAATGGGCCCCTCTATGGCGCTTGCCAGCAGGAGGGAGGAGGGAAGGTTCATCCTGCTCAGTGGTGCATTATGACTGACAGGAGTCTCTGCTCTGGGATGAACTTTGGATTTCCTCCCCTATATCCTGAGATAGCACACAGCTGCCTCCTCCCACGACAATCAGCCTAATGCAGCCAGCATTACAGCCACTCACATCTCTTCAGACTTTTGCATTTAGAAACAAGCTAGATGGAGGAAAAAAAAAATTAAGAAAATGAAGTTGCTGCTCCTGAACTTATAAAAATACTTTCCTAAAAAGGCTAGTGCCCCATGCATCCATTTTCCTATTTATGGCATCTCTGAATCTGACACTCTAGTGTCACTTCTCACACAGGTGCCTTGGTGCTGCCATTGGAGGGCACCTTGCTCTGACCCTCAGCAACCCACAAGAGCCTGGCCACGGAAAAATCACCAGCACCAGTAAACCTGCCCATACTATCAGGTTTTTCTCCGAGAAGAGGACAGGCAGCAACAGTTATCCGTAAGTTCTAGCCATCAAGTGCAGGATATCTCTATCTCCTCAACAGGGGTGTGTTAGGATGTTTGTGAGATTTATAGTTGAGCCATAAAATAACATCTTTTCAAGGAATATTTGAACAGCTGCCATCCATCCCAGTTTCTAAATGCAACTGTCTCGATACGCCTGGTGAGTAGAGACAGCTTGTGACAGGAAACTCTTCTGGACACAAATGGCCTCACCAATTGCCACTAACACAGTGGACACGGTAATGAACCATTTCATGATTAAAATGGGGAAAGGAGTTGCTCCTCAGGGATGATTCTGGGACGAATCTGTCAGGTGCATGACACACCCAGGTGACAGCAGTGAGATTCTGCTCTCTTAGCTCTCCTCAGCTCTGACTGCTGGGATGAGGACAGTGGGGAGGTCAGCATGCAGATTCTGCCCAGCTTCCTACTGTCATGAGTGGGCTTTCAGCCTTCTATTTCCACTGAAAAAAAGGAAAGAAACAGCAGCACGAGTATGCCTAGGCATGAGTTCTTTCTGACAAAGGAACATTAAAATATCATCATTAAATTCAGAAAGATCCAGGGACCGATGTAGATACAATTTAGGAAAGAACAAACCAAATAAAATTAAATTCTCTACTTCTGTTTGATATCTGCTGTTGAGTGAGTGCCAAAAGTCAGTGACTGACTCACATGAACCTTTCCACTGACTCTGGCAGCAAGGAGCATTGTCCAGCTGCCTCCCAGGGAAAGAGCATATCCATAGAAATTAAAAACGAGTGTTTGTGGGGGAGGAGAGGAAAAGAAACCTCTCAGAAATAAGTCTGAAATTACACACAATAATGAAGGATTCATTATTGTTTCAGTCTTAGCTACATTAAATAATTATATCAAAACACTACAAAAAATAGAATATTTTGTTTCTTTGTCTTTGTTCAGACTACAGAACAAAATAAAGAAAATCTGAGGCAAAAAGCATAGGGGGCAACTCTTAGACAGAAGCACAGAATTAAACTGAGCATACTGGCACAGCATCAACAAATCTTTCAGAGAAAGCCTGACAGTCCTGCACAATAAATCTGCTCCCTCTTCATTACAAGCCTGTCTGCAAGAACACTCTCCACTAAAAGCATTGCTATAGCAAAGTTCTATTTATAGAAATCCTCGTTGCAATTCCCTACTTCTCCTCCTTCCTACCCCTTGTCAACAATCACAAGCATTATCTCTCTTGGATGGTATTAAAATGAAGGTGAAGCTTGTGTTTGTTTTCCTGTTTTAAGAAATGGTATGCACCACAGAGAAGGACCAATGAAAACGTACTAAACTAGTAACATTCATGCATAACTTGTATCAAGTCAGTTGATATGCATGATTTTTTCGGTTTTGCCCCCCTCTCCTCTTCTGATGATATCCCTCCTGGAGCAGAACCAGCCCCATGGCCACTTACCATGCTCTGGGGACAATACATGCAAGGGCCTGTCATGCCCTGAGCGTGTGTTGAGGTGTGTTTTAGGGCAGAGGCTTTTTGAGGGACTCATTCCACACCCCTGATTGACAAAGGCACAGTGTGCTCCTATATCATGCAGGAACAGGTACAGCAAAGTCAACAGCAGCACAGTATCATCCCCCCAACTTCACTTGAGCTGATGAAAGCCTGCCCATTCTTTGCAGCTGTATTAGTCAGTCCAACAAAACATAGTAACTAACCCTACAATCCTTTTTCTTTTAAATCTTTTGATCATTATGGCCGTAATATTCTCACTGTTACAATTGATCCGGCAACATTAGAGCTCCTGTATCATCAAGGGAAAGTGGTTTGTGTTATTTGTTCACTCCTTGATCTCTGAACGAGAGCGGCAGTCGGGAGCGTGGCAGGTGGCAGGGGAGTTGCATGCAATTCCCCCATTTGTTACAAAATGGAGCACTTCCTCATCACTGTCTTTTTAATGAGCAACGAATCACCCAGGAGTGAGGCTGTATGTATGCAATGAGATTCCCTGCGTTTCCTCTCTTTATTCTCCTATTTTAAAAATCAAAGATTCCCCCTTGCAGTCATATTCTCCATATGTGGTTTGAGTTTCTGGGCCAGGACTGCCTGCATTTGAGGATTACAGAGAAAACCAGGGCAGGGACACCATTCTTGTGGTTCTGACCCTTAGGCACGGGTTATTCAATTGCTGGGCGAGAAAAAGTGGAAGCAGAATACCCATTATTTTGCTCCGGGGAATTTACACTTCTGAACAAAGATTCTGCTGACACACACAGGTTGCTAAGCTTCCCGTTTACTGGGTGCAGCTCCAGCTTCAGCACTCCAACAAAACAGCTGAGTCTAAACATCTTTAGATGCTGTTTCCTCTAATCATTCCACCCTGGATGAGTGCTGTCCCCCTTTCTCCTGCTTCCCAGTACATCCAGGGACCTTAGAAGTCATCACAAACAGCATCACAAGCCCAGGGCAAAACAAACCCAACCTGAGCAGGGATGGAGCAGGATCTTGGTCAGCCATAGGGCAACACAAGAACCAGAAGCCTTTGTGAGAACAGTCAGTGAGGGATTTTAAAGGTATGTAAAGCATCAGTACATTGGGATAAACAAGGGAATAGCTTCAGTACCTATGTATCCCTCCTGATCCAATTTTCACTATACCATTTCAATCCAATTTTCACTATACCATTTCAATCCAATTGGGATTTTCATAGTTTTCTGCACTAATTAAAACGCAAACAATACCCCTTACAAATATTTAAAACAAGTGATGTTTCAACTTTCTCTGATACAGGCAGGTATCTGCTTTTATCTTAAAACTACACATTCAGTCTAGCACTTTTGTTAAGTAACCCAAATCCAGGAACACCAAGTTTCACTGTAAACAGCAGAAATGAGGGGGTGGCACCTTCCACATGGGCTCCAGCTGCAGCCTTGGTTTGTTCTTAGGATAGGGATTATAAAGATCTGTCAGGTGAGTTATGCATTTTTACAAGGAAACTTGCCAAATGCCAAGTAGACCAGCTCTCAATGTCCTTTTCCATCCATCTTCAGTGTTGCTTTACCTCACATTTGTAAATTACCAAAAATTTTTGTGTTTTTAAGAGTTTTCAATTATTAAAGCACAACTAAAAGCCACAGAAACAGGCAGGCGAGATTCACAATAAAGCTCCAGCACCTTCTGGAGTGTGAACACTTTGCCTTGGGGAGCACTGCTGTTACTATAATGTGGATTTATTCTCCATTTAAAATCAAGACCGAACAATCGCTAGTGCAAAATTTCTTCTTGTCATGACAGTTAACAGAAAACAAACTATCATGAAGGAATTAGATGTCCCTGGATACTGATTATGCACACAATGACATCCATTTGAGTTTTGTTTTGGAGTTTGAATGAAGAATTGTTAAACAATTCTGATGTTTTTCAGTAACCCCCTGGCAAGCACTTTGGAATTTCTTATCTTTCTTACAGTAATGAGACTACTCAAAATCACCTGTTGGGTTTTTCTAACCAAATGACAGTATTTGGTACTACTCCTTACAGATGATAGAATCTGAAAAGTAATTTCTTCCACTTTCTCAACTTCTTATGGGAAAATTGGCCTTTTGTGCTTGTACTCAGTAAACACTCAGCATCAGTCCAGCTGTAACTGACACAGAAGCCTCCAGCTGGGAAATCCTGTAATACAAATTTTCACTTACAGCTTCAAACACTGCTTTAATAAGCGTGGATTTAAAACAGGAACCCAGAACACGAAGAAACTTACTCGAAACAACAACATACAGGATTAATGAATATAAAAATGCTTCCTTGTTGAATTTCTTTTGATGCTCAGTAGTAGCTTATTTGCAATCAGAAAGAAAGGTGTTGTAGATGATGCTACACCTTCCTTTACGCATTATATCTATATTTTCTATACACATAAGTAAGTAATATTAACCTTCTCATTTTTTTTTTTTAAATTTCAAGATACTATTTTTTTCATTTAGTACTTTAATCCCCAAAAGTTTTTTGTATGATTTTAAAGGCGGGGGTGGGGGGAACCAACCAGAAGTCACATTTGTACTGCCAGCAATCACTGTAACAGGCTATTTAGCCAAAGCTGGGCGGATACAAGTCAGGAGAGCTGCCAAGCCTGGCAGCCTGACTACCTGTGGCAGGTTCCTGACCTGCCCAGCAGGCACTGCTCCTCCTGCTGCAGCTCTCTCCACTCCTAGGAAAGGGAGATAAGCTGAAACAAACAGAACTTGGGAAGGTTTGAACGAAACCTTCTGGAATGTCAATAAGAAAACACAGTTGCAGTTTAGTCTCTAGAGTGCTTCAAATCCTGGGGAAAAAATAAAAATAAATCAGAATCCCAGGCAGTAAAATCTGTTAAGGTAATGAAAGATTAAGACCACTCCCACAGGCAGGCTGCCCCCAGCTCCTTGGCACAGCCCCACTCTGCTGTGTCAATGCCCATCTCCAAGGGGCAGCAGATGGGAAAGTGGAATGATAAGACCAGCTAATGCTGCCTCCCTCACTAAAATGGCACTATTTTAACACGGAAGGCTGACTTTTTGTGTTTAATCTCTAACCGATTTTATTTCCTGAAGAGTTCCTTTGAGAGAGGTGGTTAATGAGAAAGGCGCTATAGAAATGAAGAATACAGCTGATTGCATAGGCAAATCAGCATGTGCATTTTCTTTGGGGAGGGGGATTTGCAGCTGAATGGGTTAATGATAAAAGCGATTGCTGGCTTTTTATTTATTTTTTTTTTTCCCTCCCAAGCTCCACAGCTGAGCAGGATGGGATGTGAGAGGGGGAAGGATGGTTAGGGACAGAGAGATTAAGAAGTACAAAGCCATTTTAACTGCTTAAAATATTTCTGGCAAGCCTGATAGCACCGGTTGTGGGAGGACCTGCCTTCAGGAGGGAGCACCGGCTTCAGATGTGACTCCCAGACAACCTTTTTTCCTCAAAGCCTCCACTTTTCATTATTTGGGAAAGAGACAAAGAGCAAGAGAGGAGCATGCCAGCGGAGGGCACCGAGCAGTCATTCTCCCAGGCGTGGGGCGCTAGCGGGGAGGATGCCTGTGTTGTGAAAGGCTGGAAAGGAATCAAGAAACAGAGAAATAAACAGAGAAATAAAAAAGCAGGAGCCCGAGCCCTCCAGAAGCAGTAAACCTTCCCTTCTTTTCTTTGCTGTGGTATCTTTGGAAGCTGCTGCTAAGGCGTGCTGAAAGAGGTTTTTGTCAGAAGCCCTCCCTGCAGATGTCTTCTGATCCCTTTGGAGGTATTTCAGCCCCTAATACAGCTGTCACTTTCTCCCCACCGCTCTAACAAAAAAAAAAAGGGGGAAAATATAATAGTAATAAATTTCTGCCTAACGGACCGAACTGCCCCTGACAGCCACCCACTGGGGACTGCGGCCTGCACGGGACACCCGCTGGCCCAGAGAGAGGCCCGGCGCTTTAAACTGCTTTCACGCCACATTAACACCCTGCCTGGCAGGAGCAGGATGGAAGAATCCAGGGCTGTCTGATCCCCGGAGCTGCTGCTCTCTCCCACCCTCTGTCTCTCCTGCCCGGCTCCCTACAAGTGGAAATGAACAATACTTTTCCCTCGATGCAAATGTCAGGGAGAGGGAGGCGAGAAAGCACCTTACCCTCACCCCCTCCTCTACCTCTCCTTCCCTTTGTGAGTTCAAGCAGATAATAGTGAAAGCCAAGGCCCATCTGTGGCTTCTGAGCAGACTTTGTCCCAGTTACTTAGGCTCATCTCTAAGCCTACTTTAGGCTCCCTGCAGTTTAAGGCATCTTTAAAGAATTGTCATTCGATCACTCCCTTGCTCTGCCGCCTCCTTGCTCCCTCCCCTGTTCCAGTCCCGCCCACTCTCAGCCTCCCTTTCCCCCAATTAAAAATTCTTTACATTTGAATGACTGTATTCTCCTCATCGCTTAGCTCAGAAACAGGCCCTCCCCCCTTCTCCTTCACATCCACCCTCCTGCTGAACAAAAACTGGGCTGAGGAGCTCTTTTCACACATTATTTATTTAAAAGCTCTCCCTTACATTTCATATCGAGCCCTTAGTGTGTCAGGCTGCCTTGGGACAGCATGGCAATGCTCACAAAACCAACACCTTAGCATTATCAATGCATTTGAACATCTTCAAAATTAAATTATTTCACTTTTATTCTCTTACCTCATGCTGTACAGAACGGTAAGAAAGATGAAAAAGTACATTTTCTTGAAGATTATTAACTTACTTTACTTTTTTTTGCTCCAGTGCTGGCTAGGGAGTATTGAAGGTGCAATAATTTTTAAAAGCACCAAACACATGAAATTAGTGAGAGCTGCTGTGTGGGCTCAGCACCTCTGAAGAGCAGGTACAAGTTCAGCATGAAGAAAAGTCCTGTATTCCCTTTATCTGCAACTATTAGCATTTATTTCTAGTAGGCTAGCACCAAGACAGACAAAACCCTGCCACAAATGGAATATATAATGCCCATCCCACTGGTCCCTGATGGGGGCAGGGACAAAGCTGCTCCATGGCCAAGATGAGGCTTGTTCCTTTGTTCTGCCCTGTCTAGAGCAGGGCATAGTGTCCTTTTACAGTGACATCAGGTTTTACTGGACAAACCTCTGCTTGTTCAAGGACCTAAAACATCAGTGATCCCCACAGTTTCAGGTTCTGTTCCTCAGGGAACTGGAAAGCTCTGGGCAGCCTGTAGATGTGTGTACATCTGAGGCAGGTGTGTTATAGCCTCTTCCCTGCCCTGCAGCGTATGGCTGCCTGCTCCTACAGCTGAAGAGAGAATTTTCAGTTCCAGGTTCCTAAACAGACAAGGCAGGAAGAGGACAGGAAGTAAAACAGTGTGTTAAGGATGCAGAGTCTTCCTGAAAGTCATGGCAGAGCAGGAGTAGGCCAGATGAAAGTCCCAGTCCTGTTTTTGAAGATTTTCTTTCTGATCAGGATCACCTCTGTTTCAATGGAGGGAGACTGGGAGGGCTCGAGCACAAAGGCTTCAGATTCTTCAAGGGCAAAAGCTCGATGCTACATGAAAAAGCCTTATTTCTTTGCCTTAGAAATCTGTGAAGGAAAAGACCTTTCTCCAAGGCATGAAAATCATTTGAGTTGTTACACAAATGGCAGATGCACTTAATTCTGAAAGCTAGAGAGCCAACATCTGACCACTACCCCTGATTTTCTCTCTCTCACATCAGGTCAGACCTCTGATTTCATGACCTCTTAAGTGACAGAGGCCTTGAGCATGGAATTAATGATGGTAGTAGATTTCCTAACTAAACATCACAGGGTTGACATGGTAAACATTCCAAAGTTGGAGAGCACAGTGGAGCAGAAAAGGTGCTCACAACCTAACCTTACAATTTGCTTTAGCTAACAAGTCACTCCTAACAAGTAGGAGAAGAAACCTAGTAATTTGTCTCCCTCCCTTCTGCTGCCCAGCTGCCTGCCTGACACTGATACAAAGCACCAGCAACTCTGACAAGTCCTAAATAAATCCCAGATTGGATTTCTCTACTTCCTCAGCACTACGATTTTGACAAAGTTTCCGTGACACTGGCAAGACACATTTGCAAAAACCCCAGCACAGCATATTCCTCTACACAAATGAAAAATGTAATATGCAGATCAGAGAGAACAACTCTGCAGTGGCATAGAACAGTACAGCTTTCTCTGGATTGACTGACAATGCTGTTTGATGCACGGGAGAAACTCTGCAGGAAATGCACTGGATTTGCTCAATAGACCTGATGCTTAAGTCCTAAGACCTCTTTGTATTCAGGCCAGATATGAGCATAAGGATATTCTGAAAATCCAGCCATTTGTAACATTTCTTGCACACAGAACAAGACTGACAAAAAATGGGAAGGTGCATAACTACTTTGAGAGAATTGGGAGAATTTATCTTGTGGGGTTATGGAGGTGGAAGAGGGAACCTGTGTGAGAGTCTGTATACTCCCTGTCAGAACATGCAATAACAACAATTTGTTTTCTGTCTCCCAGTTTGGAGCTGAGTGAAAAGCAAGTAACTCCCAATAACAAATTACAGTGTTATGGCTGCTTTGAAAGCACACAAAATATGGGTGGATCATAGTCCACTCATATTTGGTATTGCAAACATATGACATATACTTAACCTATAAGATGGGAAGCTGTCTGAGGCTGCAGTTTCTGGTATGGGGCAGTGGGACAGATTCTCTGAACAGCATTTAGGGGCTCAGATGCTCCACACAAATGTTTTCTGTGATGAGCCCAGTCATAAAGCACCAAATCCTCACTGTGGTGTAAATGAGCTTGTTTCATCAAAATTTAAGGGGTGATGTTGATTCACATCAGCGATGATCTGGCTTCTTCGTCCTGCAATCTAATGAGGATTACCTACCTGTACAAGTGATCAGTCAATATAAATACAAGACTGTAGACCTTAAATGAGGCTAAAAGCTACACAAAGTAAGGCTCTCAAGAGCCTAAGTCCCAAAGTTCACTCAGACACTTGTGAAAATTTAATCTACTGGTATCTGTGTGCTCACAGGGTCCGTAAGAACGTGCACTGTGGAGTGAAGCAGGTGGGAAGGGCACTAAGAGGCAGGAATTAATAGGTTTTGCAAGGATTAATAGACAGACTGACACTGAGAAGCTGGGGTTTGTGAACAGCACTGTGCCACCCTACACTCAATGTCACAAGGACTACCAGAAAAGTGGATGAATAAGCAATTCAGCCTAAAATCAGGCCATGCACATATCACAGGTGGCTGCTGGCAGAGCCCTGTGTGAAGGTGGGAAAAGGCTGGGCTCTGCAGGACAGCGCTGTGCCAGCTGAAGCCCCTCTGTGCAGACGTGTTTATACTGGCAGCACATGCTTTTGGCTGGAAAGCTCATTTCATGTGTGTGCTCCACTCCAGGGAGAAATGTAACTAAACCAGGACAATGAACAGCTCTGCCAGGGCAGCTGATTCCACAGCAAGAGCATTTGGTCCGTATGGTGGCTTTTTCCCTGAAAAAGCACTCCCAGTGTAGTTTTCCTAGCAATTCTTAGGTTAACCTTAGCATTGACTCCAGCTTTCACCCAGGACTTTGAAATTGAATTTGTAAAGGTAGAAAAAGCTCCTTTAAAACAAACCACCTCAACCAATTCTCAACCTTCAGGTCGAGCTCTGCTTCTTGGTTGTGTTACACTGCTGGCTGATGTTCAGCAGCTGTGTGATGTAATGAGTACTCCACGTTCAGACACACAAAGTGACAAACCAAAACCTCAACCCATGAGTATCTGTATCACGTACATACCAAAGGCAAATAAATGAGGCAAAGGATGGACTGCTGTCAAGACATCAAACCTCCTTTCTAGATGAGAGTATCTGGGCAAGCACTGAATCACACCACTGTGCTGCCTTGGCCAGTGCTAATTATAATCATACTTCTAGTTCTCCACCCTAAAAGAAGGCAGTTTAGGTGACAGAATGGATTACAGTTGACACTGAAATGCAATATAATAAACCCCCAATTTCCTTGTAAATAAAATTACAGGAACTCTAAATAATGTATATCAGCTGCTAACCCTTTGAAATGGGAGGCAGTCTTCAGTTCAGCCTCAGGATGGAGACAGAAGGAACAGCTTCTGAAGACAGACTCTCTGTGGACTGCTCTGAACCCTGTCCCTGTCTTGTTACCTCTTCCAGATTGAAGGGAAAAATTGAATTGGTCATCAATTAGGAAGAGTTCCCACTGAACCTGCAGAAACTCAAATTCACTGTTAGCTCATTACATGTCCTAACATTTGTAAAGCTTCAGATGGGCTTTTCAGGCTTCAGCCCAGCAAGAGAGCTATTCCTGTTGCTTGTTAGATAATTGTCAATTAATGAATTTAAATGCTATGTGGCAGTTTAAATGAGAAACTAACAGCTCTTCACAATCCAAAAAAATCAGATGAAATCAAGTTAAATCAAAATGTTTTACACAGCATCCCAAATAAGTGACACTTAGAAAAGCACATGAATATAAAAAATGTATGATTTCAGAGTCTTTGAGTGGTCCCACTTTATGGCTGGATCCACCAAGAATGGAATGAGATGCCATGCTACATTTCCAAGTGGCAATGCATCAAGCAAGACTTTATAAACCTCTGGTACCTCCTTTATCTTGTTCTTACAGACTGTTTTAAGGATTTAAGAGTTACAGCCAAATCATTTACAATCCAAATCACATGCAAGTTTCCCTACATTTTTTTCTTCTCATTCTCACAAAACATTAGTAACAAGAGGCATTTATTCAGAACTAGTCAGCACAGGGGTGTACCCACCACACATCACTCTTCCTTTACCCCGTGATCACTTTCCCTACCTGCAGACACCCAAATGCCAAAGCAGGAGTAAGATGCACAGCTCAGGGGAAAGCAGACTGGAGTGCTTGTTTAGAAATAAGCACCTTCATGAAGAGAAGAAAGGTAAACATTTTGCCTGGGGCACTGGCACAATACACATACCTTCCCTAAGTACATCAAGGACTCGAAGTTCTGCAGGAGAAGGTGCTGCAGTTCTGGTGTGCATAATTTCCATCCCTTCTGCCCTCACAGCTGCCTGGAGGATGCTGCAGGGGGTCAGGAGCAGGCTGCCTGCCCACCCCAACAGACCCCCTACCATAGCAAGAGGGGTGAATTCTGTACATCCCAGACACTCTTCATGCTGAATTTACTACCTGACAATCAAAAAGGAAAGGGCTAAACAATGGGCAAAGCATAGTAAAAGACAGAGAGATGGGGCAGAATGGGGAGGAGGGGGAACATACTTGCACTTCCACTACTTCAAAAAAGTTAGCTCTGTTAGATTTTAGATTTTTGACCGCTTTTAGGAAATTGGAAGGATCAGCAGAGCAGCACATTTGGCTTAGAGAAACAGAAAAACAAAAGGACAGCTACAGCACTCTGTGTAACTTAAAAGAACCCACATGAAAAAGGTTAGATAGTTTAGCTTGTAAAGATACAAGAAAATGATGGGAAAAACTAGATCAGTTCCTATCTCTGAATCAGCCTTTATTCTAAAGGTGAAAGGAGTAATCAAATCAGACTGCAAGGTTATCAGAAGTTCACTAGTTTCCTTCACATACGACATTGCCTGTGCTCCTGCAGAATATTACCTACTACCACTTGTAAATTGAAGAGAAAATGTCCTGTAAAGAGAAAAGCTGTCTCAGAAACCAGCTCCAAAAGTGTCACTGGCCAAGGAGAACTTGAACCACTGAATTTCTGCCTAAGCAGATGTGGATAAAAGTTCAGCAATCCTGTCCTCAATACCTTTAACTGCTAGAGAGGAGACCAAAGGACATGTCTGCCTCTACCATTTATGCAATCCAGTTTCAAGACCACCAGTTAGTGTTTCTGTTTGGAACAGCCATGAGATGCCACATCAGCAGCATCATGGAGAGATGGGTTGGCAGAAAGGACAGGCACTATTCCAAACTCTCACACAGTTTTTTCTGGTTTCATCACCCCAGGGAGATGCCTCTACATAACAAGAACAGGTCTATGGTTGCCAGTTTTTAAGTACTACTGTCCTTCAGGACCCAGGCATGTCTGTCACCTTAAGCAAATAATTGCATGTTCCAGCAGTCTCCTCTGCTTCAAAACCTGTAAAAAAGCCAGCGCTCTGCCTGCTGAACTCGAAATGAAGATGTATGATTCAAGTCCCAACAGCCAGTCAGGAGCTATAGCAGCAGGCTCTAATGGTTTATTGTCTCCCTGGGAGCTGGAGTCAGAAGACCTGATTTTCCCAAACCCTTTAGTGACCTGCTATGTGCAAAGCACACTCCCTCACTCTCCAGCTCTGTATTTCTCCTCCTGCCTCTGGTCAATTCTTTTTTGGTTTGCACTGGAGGCTGGTTCTGCAGAGAAAACCCCTGGTGCACCCAACCAGCAGGACCACCTCTTACCTGGACTGTGGATGCTCCTGCCAGTCTCAGTCTAACAGCAGGAGCACCATCCAGAAGGTGTAGCATTATGGAGCAAATTCTATCAGCTGTCTTAGACAGTAATGTAGGTACCAGCTGACAAAGGGAAAGTTATTAAAAATCTTCACAAGGTAGCAGGACAAAGACTCTGAAATATCTTATTCTGCACAACTTGCAGCTTAGCAGTGGGGAAAGGGGTGAATTAATTACTGGAGTTCATTTGATTTCTAGTGTTTAACATGCAGCAGCTCTTCAGTCTGGACTTCTTGCTTCTTGCCTACAATACCTAAGATTGCCAAGCAGTCTCTCATCTCTCCATATTTGCTAAGCCTAAGACAGCTTGGTTTCCAAGATCAGCAGGTGCACCGAGTCCACAATCATCAGAACGTTTTTGGGGTATGCCCCCAAAACCACCTAAAGCTCCATAACGGGGCCCTTCACACTGTACCTTTTGCTTCCTTACAGACAGCTGCTCCCATATGCTATTACTTATATCATCAGCACTGAAACTTTACTTTGCTGTGCAGTTTACAAGCAGATCAATACACCATTTTCCCTCCCACCAGAGCACCATGCTGCTTTTCTGCTGCCTTTAATGCACTGTTTGACTTCAGCAGCATGTCACGGAGGCAGGGCAAACTGGGAAAAAGCTCGAGAATCCACTTGATGGAAACGTTAATTGTGTGAGTTCCTAATTTCCTCTTGAGGAACCCATGTGCTGTGTCGCTGGCAGGCTGGAGTGGGGCTGGCAGCCACGGTACCTGTGCTGCAGTGGTGGCAGAGAGCACACAGCCTGCTAAGGTGACTCAGCACACTCACTGCCATCAACACCCCTGGATTAATCCTGCCATCTGTTCTTACAAAAAGGTGAATGTGCTTATCGTGGAAAGTTCTTGATTTTAATGCTGGCTGAGTCGCTGACTGCTGCGACCTGGGATGAGCTGTCTGATTGATGCAGCTGACAAGGCCATAAAGCTGGCACAAAGCCCCTCTCAGAAATGGTTGCTGACATAAGGCTGTCAGGCTGATACAATTGAAAAAATAAAATACATCCAGGAACCAGAAGCAATTCCATATACTCTTCCCCAATCAAGTACCCATTATTAAATACAAGGTTGCCAACTCTCTTAGGATGGCCACAGAGGAAATGCTGTGGTATTTTCAAACCCCAGTCTGTTAATCCTTTTAGTCCCAGCAATAAATATGGAATCCACAGGACAAAGCCCCAAAAGACCATTCGTGCACAGATACATCCCACAGCCACAGTGACTTGCAAGCAGAGGCTCACAGTCCAAGAGAGCCACACTAGCATGTATCCACATTGGACTGGGACTGCAAGTGTGACTCCACTACACTGAAAGCATGCTTGGCATCCAAAGGCTGGCCAGTGGCCAGCGGGGTCAAACAGCACCCAGCTGACCATGGCTGGGTTGGAGGCTGTGACAAGTGAAACAACAGTATTTTGATGTACAAACAAATAGCATTTCCTCATCTTCTCACATGCAGCATGGCACCGGTCACTGCAGTTCACACATTTTGGTGGACAACACCTGGGGATCTCCTGGGCTTGGTGACAATGGTTTGTTAGCAACAGATCAAAACAGTTTACTTGGAAACTCAGAGCAGCAACATTAGTCCTTGTGGCTTCCCATTTGCTCCACTCAAAACATTTCCTTACTAGCTTTTTAAAGCAGGATGCACAGGGAACACTGATACTCAGCAGCTGGAGGAGGGGGCAGGGGAATTGTGCCCCCATCAGCTCAAAGCTAAGGCTAAGAGTATGGCTAAGAAACCCCAAAGTGAAGTGTTTGCTCTCAAGTTCACTTTTTTCCTGCCTAAGTGGATTTTCATCCCATTAACTGAAACCTGTGACTAGAGACTTGGATTTCCTTACTACACATGAAACATTAGTTTGTGTCCCCTCCTAACGGCAATAAAGGCTGTGGAATGCTGATGCCTCATGACTAGTATTATAAATGCCAAATCAGATAACATAAGCTGAAATTACACTGTGACTTGGTACTCAGCTTTAACAGTTACAGGTAACTCCCAAGAGCAGCCTTACACCACAAACCATGCGGGATGTCTCACACTATTTGCCACTAGTTTGATTTTGTAACACTTTCTCCTTGATATTGTTGGACAGACAGATATAGGGCCTTCAATGGGACTTCCTCCTGCTATCAGCAGGAATGTCAAAATTCTCCTAAAAGTTACTTGAGTTAATTACAATTCTGTTGCAAATAGCTCATGAAAGTAATTTTCTTCAGCCTTTGCAACAAAACCCCAACTAAATGTTTTGTGAGCTGCCTTTGTTATTGCCCTCCAGCAGGTAAATGCTGAGCGAAACAGATGCAGCTTATGCTTGTTTAGAACATTCCTGTAAGAAGCTTAAGTCCCTTAAAGAACTGAACTGGCCCTACACAAGAAAGTATTTGACCTTATCAATAAGGTCAAGGATTCAGTGAAAGATTACTAGGAAAGAAGAAGTCTCACAGGTTCAGGCAAAGGCTTCTGTGCCCACAATCAAACTGGACAAACTCTCATGCAAAAACCTCCCTGTCAAGTAGGACCACCAAATTCCACCTTTCCTAAAAACTTTCAAAAAAATTAACTCACACCCCCATATTTTTTACCAGTTAAACTACTTCTCAGGAAACAAATGAAACTGAAAATCAGGAAGTCCAACAATACATTTTCATATTGGTCAGTGGGACCTGTAAATCATTATGTGAACCAAAGATATTTCTGTTGTACCCAGACATGCTGTATCTACTTTTTTCATCTTGAGAAATGTATAATTATCAGTCTTTACAGAACAACCATACAGCAAAATTCAACAAGGTAACTCACTGGGTGGTTTTACAATTAAAAAAAAAAAAAAAATTAATTTTAATTCTTTATCTATGGAGTCAAACATTGTAAAAGCAATTAAACTAAGTAATAGAGACTCAGCTGCACTGACAGTCACATTTCCTTCTAAGAATCATAGTGAGATCAGTTTCTTCATCCTTAAACACATAAAATGCTTGCTAGTTTATATTTGCTAATCAACTTCCTTTCTTCATTAAATTACTTGTGTTAGGTTAGAAAGATGAAATAACTCGCCAAGGCAGGAAAATACTCGTAAGATACTATACAGGAGAAGCAAGAAAATAAGAGAAAAATATATCTGGGACTGGAGCAAGACAAACCAGTCACATTCCTGTCAACCTCTGGCTATAAGAGCCTGGGAAAATTGCAGCACTGTAGCTGGGTACCATTTTCCTTATAATGATGGCTGTAATAGCAAAAGAAAGAGAGGTTTTACAGGGAACTGGGAAATAAAATGAGGTGTAGGTGTAGATTGGTAAAATCAGCTCTGTGCATGAATTTTGAGAGTGGGTCAGTACTTGGCATGGCCATTCTTAAACCTTTTGACAGCTTTTCACACCTCTAATACCCCAGGGGCAGAGGGGTCTTTCATCTCCTGACTTGTCTGGCATCTCCTCAGAGACACTCTCTCCAGGGGAAGAATACAAGGGCTGGAGATGCACTATCAGAATAATTTAAGCCTTTGTGAATTTTAAGTAATGGGTGTTATTTTCTGTAAGTTAGTATAATTTATCTCAGCTGATGTCAAGGGAGTTATCCTGGTGAAAAGGGGTAAGATGCTGAGTTCTGTGTTTTATTCTGAGGGCTGACATTGCTCATTTGTTCTCTCTGGACATTTGAATTCCCAACACATCTACTAAGAATCTCTAGATTTTGAGTTGTTATCTTCTTCTTTTTCTTTGATCTTTGGAAAGATGGATTACTTTTTTGCTTGTCTGACTGGACCATCTGCTGATATTGCAGGAGGACACGTGTTGGTATTAATAAACTATATATTCATGTAATAATTTTGCTTGGGAACCCAGCTGAATTTGTTTAGCCTGTTCTCAGTATGATGCTGTCAGCCACTGATATTTGGAGGGGAAAGCCATAAATACTTCTCTGAGTCTGGCTAATGAATTTTTTAAATTTTTTTTTTATTTCAATCAGAACGACTGCCATGGTTTAGCCTGGGAAATAGCAACTTGCAAAAGTGCACTCAAGAGGGATGTAGGAGATTTAAACAATGCCAGATGTGAATGCCTGGTTTTAGCCAATGAACTGCCAGGCACCTCCCAACCTCAGTAACAATCTTCAGGACAACAAAGCCCACAGGATGAAGGAAAAATTACATTGTGCATTTCTGAGAGACACACATATTCAAATCAATGTCTGTGCCCCGTTCTTTGATGCAAATCTGAAGAGTTCTTGCTTTCTTCTCTTAAAATCTTCTGTCCCTCTAGATCCAAGGCCAGCTCAAGTCTCTCCAAAAAATAATTAAAACCATAAATCATTTTGGAGTCAAAACAAAAATGGCAGGGAAAAAAGAGGTGAAACTGTATCTCCAGCTATTTTAATTCTGGAGAACTGAGAAACAATGGGATAAAATATGGCAAAACTTTTCATCACCCAGGCTCAGCTTCACTGAGACTCATTATGGCTTTTGGGTTGTGCACCTGTATAACCAAATTCCTATAAATAAAGCAACTGTGACATCTGTGTGTCCTGTATCTTTCCCAATTTGACAGCCACTTGACATCAGCTTGATTCCTATGGTACCAAAATGTGCTCTCACTGAATTTTGCAAGCTGTACCTGACATCACTTTCCCAGGAAAGAGGTATTTGCAACTTGTTTCCCTCCCACCATCACCATCAGGATAAAAGGACCAAAGCCAGTTGGTAGCAAGGCACGTTGTTCTACAGGCACACCTGGCCTCATCCTGAGCCACAGTGGTCTCCAGGGAAGCAAGAAAGCCTGCACTGACTTTCAGGCATCTTCTTAACATCCCATTTCTTTGTCCCTTTACCCTGTATCATCACAAGCTTTAAAAGCCCCCATGCTTCTACCTCCTAAGTGTTCTTTTATTTCTGCTGTGTGCAGTCAAGTTAAATGCCAAAATAAAAGCAGGGAACAGTAACTACAGAGGTGATACAACAGCATGAAGCCAGTTTAGTCATTCTTATCTCATTGTGATCAAAATCATAGCCCTGTGTCTGTTTGCAACAATGCCATAAGACATGAAAAAAACCAGGACTAACTCTGCCAATAAATTTTCAGACAATTTCATGTTAAGGATAAGGCAACTTGATTTACAGAAGTAAATCTTTTTGGTTATGTTGGTATTTTGAGTGCAAAGCTATAAACCAAAACATATTAAGAAAGAGTTACTGCTGTATAATTAATATTCCAAAGAAGAAAAATATTTATGCTAAGGGATGACGTTAACTGCATTCCCACTTGAATATGTTATGGTACAATATTTAATTACATGCTTGCATTTCTCAAACATCTATTACAACCTATCTTCTGCAAGACATGATGCATGTGTATTATTGGGCTGAACAACATGATAATACATCAAAAGAAATTGCAAGAATTGTATTCTAGTTATCTCAACAGAATGTCAATTCCCTTCCACCTCAGACTTGCACCCAAACTGATGAACCATGGCAGTCCTCCCTCCCACACAGGCCAGCTTGGAGCAGGAATGCCTTAACCTGAGGCATTGTATTTTCACAATACTACAAGCAACAGAAAAAAAGGAAAATAATGCAACTACAAAGCAACTTTCCCCAAGAGGACTTGCTACTGATACAGCTGTACCATTGCTGCAGTGAAGGCAGGGATTCACATGCCGCTTTCAAGTACACACAAGAATATCTCTGTACTGGATATATGCTTTCTCTTCACTCCTCATGTCATTCCAGAAACTTAAGCCGACTACACTTAATTCACTTGAGAATACATGCAACCTTCAGCTGAGCTTTCAGACATATCCAGGTTTAGTAAATTACAAATTCAGGCTGAATTTTCCTATGAAAGACTGTGAAGTAGCTCTGCAGGGCTATTTAACATTTATGTGAGCCCTCACACACAATTACATGTGTATATCAAAGTTTAGTGTCTACACCTGCAAGCCTAATATTTCACTTCAAAGAGGTGTTGGTACCTTTGATAGGGGCTTGACCCCAGCTGGCTACACTGCACTGCTCTGTCACTGTGGGCACTGCAGGGTGAGCCTCAGCAAGGTGACACGCCAGACTGGGAAAGCTGGAATTCTTACACCAAAAAAAAAAATTGAAACTTAAATTTATGAGATAGAGAATGCCTTTGATGCACTTTCATTCTTTTATGCTAAATTTCACTCAAATCTGCAGGATTCATGTATGCTGTCTTCATCCTGCTACAATCTGACTTGATTTTGTCCACCATGAGATTTCTGCTTATCTCAGGATCTGCAGCTCCTTACTCAGCACTGCTAAATTGGGAGAAGTTTGCTTCAGTTTGCCATGTCTCAATATAAGGTATGTAACAACACCAGGGACTAGGAGTGTTCAGGAACTGAAGAAAAGGAGGATAGGGAAAACTTCCAGGTCATTAAACTATTTGAGAGACAGTGGATTCCTAGTGAGGCAAAAAGAGAACCTGTTTGGATTTTTTCAATGGAAAAGTTTGTTATGAATAGGGACTGTTCCTTCTAAACAGGACTTACATGTATTTAAACCTTCCAGTCACAGCTGACAACACCCCAAGGTCACAGTTTGCCAAAAATGGTAGACAAAATGTCTGGAAATCTTCCACATGTGCAGCTGGCAAATTGACAGTTCATGTCTCATTCAACCCCCAGCAATGAATTCTTACTCTGACACCAACCAAAAGTAAAACAGAGTGTTGGTCCTTTCAAATGTGCTACCTTCCCAAACTCCTGTGCATACAAATACACATGCCTTTTGTAAAAAGAGTAATGGTATGGTTAATAATTCTACTACTTTCTCTTTCCTGCATTTAAATAAGTCTTATCTTTACCATTTGTCTGAAGAAGCCTTTACTGAACACTACCTTTTCAAGGATACACCTCTTGACCACAGTATTCAAAGCCTGGTCTTTTGTCTGCAAGAAGAATTTGGAAAAAACCCCAAAACTCACAACAAAAAACCTACCATATTGCTACTGTGACTTGGTACACAGCAGGCAAAGCTGCACGTGAGAGAAGCCTCCTTTCGGAGTGCAAATCCAGTGGTTTCGTTTCCCAGTTTTTCTGTAATACCACAAACACTTCCAGCTCCACTCCTCCAACAGGTGCATGTTACCTACCTTCAGCTACATTTCAAAACACCACTTTTGGCAACCAAACTGAACATTCTCAGTAAAGGACAGAAATTATTTTTGAAGTAAGTCATTTCAAAATGATGACCAGCAATGGTTTTTCTGCAAGGAAAACAAAGGCCAGCTATTTGTGCTCGAGAACATCACTGGCCCTGGAGGATTAAACTAGGGCTCACAATATTCCCTTATGTACTGGAAAGGACAGCAGGTAGATGCTCCTAAGAGATTTAATTCTAATTCTACATAAGCCACTCACAGTCACAAAGACTTTGGCATAGACACAGATTCCAACTGTTCTATGTAACTAAACAAACCCAGAAAGACCATCCATTACTGGCAAGACTGGAAAAGAGCATGTGAAAACCACGGAGAAGGAAAGCAAGGATATCTCACACAGCCCTGAGTGGTGCCTTTGGGAGGCGGAAGAGACAAATCTCCCTCTTCCCCAGCAGAGGAACCACTGCTTTGAATTTCCCAGCACCAGCTACAATTTCACTGGATCACTATCACTTACACTGAAACAGTTTTAAGAGAGCTACATCAAAGGAACCTGTACACCAGTGCACAAGATTTATTTGCCCTCTGGGAGAAAGCCAGCATTGGTGGGTGAGCACAGGGAGTGCAGTGCTGGGAACTTCAAGGAATGTGGGACTGAGGAAGAAAGTAATGTGTTGCTGTAAGCAGTGTTTAAATACTTAGGTCAGAAACATATTCTGTCCCACATTTGTCTGGCAAGTTTAATTTCCACTCTCCATGTCCTACTTCTGCGATGCTCAGGAAATCACTAAACTGAAAATAATTGGAAGCTGGAGAACTATTAAGGGGAACTATCACATATGCTTGCCCTGTTTTAGTCTTCCTGGAGCTATCACACTAGATGGATTTTTCTCCTACTCCAGTACAGCTGTTCTTATTCTTTTTTCTTTCAAGAAAGGGTAGCATCCCATATGAACACAATTTAAGGTCAATATGTATTGGTGGAAGTGTATCAAGATTACATAGGTATGTGTGCACACAAGCTTCCAAAGCTGGATGGCTTCAAACTCTGCTCATACAGATGCAGCTCAGACCTACAGCTCCATACTGTGGTACATGCAATATTGATGGTGTTTTGTTACATTTCAAATTTTAAAGCTGTAATACAAAGCTTTTAAAGCATGCAGTTTACATGAGTGCTTTTATAATTGCAATTACCCTTTGCTTTGGAGTTCACTTATGCAGCAAAACAGCTTCTCAAAAAATGGCAATTTTGGGTGTTTTGGCTATTGCAGCATCATTTTGAAGTACTGCATTAACCAAACACATTTAAAACAAGATTTAATCCAATTTAGAAAAAAATATGACTGGTGAATGAGTAGCAGCACAAAGACAGCTACTCTGCCTTTGCAGCACCAGCAGAGTCACAGATATTTAGGGGAGGAAAGAGGCAGGAAACACAAGGTTGAGAACAGGACTGAATTTTCAGCAGTTGCCTACAAATTGCTATGAAAAGAAATTGCAGCACTGGCAAGAGCAGTGTGTGGGAGACACCTGCAACACCCTCCAAATAATGCAGTCATCAGTAGGGAGTTCCAGAGCAAGTTCCAAAGCTCCATGAGGAAGCTCAGGTCACACAGAAGGTGGGAGAAGTTCGAGCTGTCCTGTGCTACTCAACTCAGGTGCAACAGTCCAGGTTTCAGGCACCTCTCTAAAAGTTCCTCTTTCAGATCTCACAAACCCTTTTGACTCTCCACACATCTTCAAAGATGGGAGGAAGTTTTCCGAGACTCCAGAAATCAAGCATTTCTTATTCCCTGTTACGTGGTTGATAATTAGAGGAGGGCTGGGGGAAAGGATTTGGGACAGGTTTTGTATTACAACAGACTTCCCATATTACAGCAAACTGCTCAGCAAACACTTGTGGGAGTTGCCAGAGAGTTTTGAGCTCAAAGCTGTGCTGATTAAATGTATTAGTAGGTTTTCTTACATTTAAAATCCCACTCCCATTTTGAATTACACTTTGAAATTATTTTGTGACTTCCTATGGAGATCTCCCTCACTGAGGGAAAGCAAAGAGTCTCCTCATACAGAGTTCTGAATTCCAGTGCTTTTCATTGCAACACCGGCACAAAGTGGGAGGTTAGCAATTTCCTTGGCAAGAGACTTGTGTTGCCTTGCTTCATACTGCTTCTGGGTTAAATGGGAAACTTGGGTTTGGATAGTCTTTTCTTTTTGTGAAATGGCTCATTTTTTGGGACTTGTATTTATAGAGCACTGGAGGTCATACTGCTACTATTTCTCCTCTGTGCAACACACTACTCAAAAGTCACTTGCAATAGAGCATATGACTGGGGAGAAAGGCAAAGAAGAAAGAGATAGTAATCTTTTTTATAAAAAAAGATTTTACACTTACCTGTATGTTTCAGTTCATAATGAAGAGAAGGAGAACAGAAGATCCAACAAGTGGAAGATCCATCCAGTGAAAACATGGAAGAGAAAAAAAATATGAAAAGGTACACCGTTAATTCAGAAAGGGAGGTTTATTTAACACAGACAGCTTGGTGCTGTAAGAGCAGAGGCCTAAGGATCTTGCCCACTGTCTCTCCACAAACTAGATCACATACACTGCATCTGAGAAGGTGTTGGGACACAGAGTTTATTTTATGGCTGAGGACACAATTTGTTGAAACGAGCTTAAATTGTGGAGTGTGGCAGTTTCTTTCTAACAGCACAACTAAAGCCTGGTCAAAGTATTTACTTTCCTGAATACACTTCAGATCCGCAGTATCCTGAAGATGATGAGATTTTTGGCGTGTCTTTTTGTGTGTTCGAGTCATTTTAAGAAAAAAAAAAGGCAGAACAAAACACTTTGGCAGGAAAAAGCACTGTTTTTCATCCCTGAAGAGGGCCCTTACTTCCCTGTTTAAAGGTCTCTATGCTCAGAGAGAATTAACACTTATTTACCATCAGAGTGCTTTCAAGGCTTCTCAAGTTCAGTGGATTTCTTCTCTTTCCACATGATGAATTTTAAAAAGACTGAACAAAACCAGGCAGACAGGACTGTCTTTTCTAGAAAATACTCCTTTCCCTCCCTTCATCCGCCCTCTCACCATAACTGAGGAAAAGGCTGAGATGAAAGCCTGCACCTTAACTAAGCCTCTGCCTGCAGGAGTGAGGCTGAGTTTCAGTTCCTGCACTGCGCACAAAGAGAAGCCATTAGAAGCCCGGGGGTTACAGGGAAAGACACTGACAGGTTCCTTTTAATTAGGCTGAAAACTAACTTGGTGAGAATGGCTTGTCTGTATCAATAGCTCTAATTGACTGTTCTGAAGACAGACAGAGCAAATAAAGCAGGGGGTAATTATTGTCTGTGACAATTTGATTGACAAGCTTGTCCCCTGGAGGAGAATCCAGAGAGCCTATTGTCTAGCAGAGCCCCCAAAATAAAGCATTCGCTTTCAGAGGGCTCCATTAAAAAGCCCAGTGGAGGCCTGGGAGATTTGGCATTCTGCTAATGGGCTAACACTCATTCCAGCCAGGGAGGCTCCAACACGGCTCAGGTGTGCTCACTGGGGACAGGGAACGAAGCTGAAGAGCAGAGGTGTGCTTCAGCCCTGGGCAGGAGAAGGAAAACGAGAACAGATGAGGAAGGTGCTGCCTCACTCTCCCTGCAATACACTCAACCATTACAGAGTGGCAGATTTTCAGTGCAGCATTGTGGCCTGTCTTGAGAGAGCACTGCTTGAGTCAGCCAGAAATACAGAGGAAGCAATTGGAAGGGATGATGATGTCCAATCTAACATGCCAAACAGGGAAGAGCTGCTACCCGTGCTTGTTTTCCAGACCACCAATCACAACCCCAATGAATGCAGCCCATGTTTTTAAACAGCACCTTTAGAAACTATCTCAGCAGAAGCTGAAAGCTTCCCAAAGCACTGTGCTACCTGCTGGGCATCTCACAGCAAAGCTGAGGGCCCCCCAAAAGACAAAGAGAAGTTGACAGGATGGAAACAGGAGGGAGAAAGCACCAATTAGAAACAAACCTGACAGGTAACATGGAGAGAACTAATACAGACATCTCAGTGCTGCCAGCTTGTTCACCCACTTGCAAATTTCTTTCACTTCTAAAGAAACATCATTAAGGAAAACTTTCTCTACCAAGTGCTGGCCACACTTGTTTTCTCCCTATGAAGACTGTCTGAATGGGTGTGTTTAGGGAGCAACAGTGAAAATGAAAAGTCAGTATAACTGGAGGTACGACTTTAATTTTGAATTGTTTAACTATTTAACCAATTACTCGGTTTCTTATGGAAACTTGCAATTTCCCCCACGTTTTATTTTTAGTGTCAAGACAATTTCATTAGAAATTCCAAACCACTTTGCTAAGAATATTCCTGTCCTCCACATCAGTGAAAAAAAAAAATTATTTGGGCAGTTTTATTCAAGAATGACCCTTCAAACCACCAGGTTGTCCTTTCACCCAAAATCACAGAGCACAGGAAAGTCTCAAGATGGAGTAGCAGTCTGCTGCCAGGAGCAGTGCTAGGGGCCCTCAGGCACATGGTATGGGGCCAAATCTCACTCAAGAGGAACAAAAGATATTCATCAGTTCCAGCCTGTCACTGTGTGTGACAGCAGCAGCCAGCCTACAAACAGTGCTTGGTGCAGGCAGGTACGACATACTTAGAGAGTGAGAGGCAGCGTCTCTGAGAGCTTATAATTTAAATGCCTGAGACAAAGGATGAATGGAAAACTGAGCGACAGGGGCTGCCCAAGGGCTCAAAAGCAGGCCAGCGGCAAAACTTGCGCAACCCCCTAGATGTCCTGACCTCGGGCTCAGGGTCTAACCACCGAGGGGTAAGCAGCCCATCAAGTAAGTGTCACACGCCAGGTACCTTCCATTCTCTGAAGGGGAAATACAGCTGTGCTGGCTTCACTTTTCCCTTGCACAGAGGCACACTGTGAGCGGCAGCACTCCTGACTCCTGAGGACTGCACTTCACTGGCACTTTGGAGCTTCCCTCTTTCAGGAGCAGGCACAGCTGGGAGCAGCTTGTCTCTGGGAAAGGCAGTGACCTCTTACTGCCGGCTCTGTGCTCCTACTCCGTCCCCATCAGGCCGTGGACAGGCACCTGCCTCCCTTGGCTGGCACGAGGCAGGGCCAGTGCACAGCTCAGGCTCCACAAGAGTTCAGCTGTGGGGGCTGTATCCTCTGCCTTACATACAAACAAGGCTCATTTAATGCCAGACAGACTGCCTCCTGACTGTCTTTAGAAGAAGTGCCACAGGTCAGCAGGCCCCAGACTGTGTTCCAGCCTCCCAGGTGGTGGTCCCAGAAGAGTTAAGAATTACTGAGTCATGAACACAGGTCAGTTTATAAAGTTCAATCTTCTGTTCTGCCTGGAAGGTCAAAGACATTACTTCAAAAACTGAAGCTGGGCTTAGAGGTCATTGCCCAAGCACAAATTGCAACAGCACAACCACACAAACCACAAAAATCTCAAGAGACATTGCTAGAGAAGTCAAAGGGTACGAGAACATTGCAGCCCAGACCTTGAGAAACACGGAAACCCTGAGGCATCCTAGGTCTTGGCTGTGGAGAGTATCCCTGATCTGCAGAGCATAGGCTGAACTCAAATAAGACTTAAACTTTGAGCTACACAAAATATTTTAAGTCAAAGAATCATCAAATGGTTTGGGTTGGAAGGGATCTGAAAGATGATCTTATTCCACCCCCCTGCCTTGGGCAGGGACACCTTCCACTGTCCCAGGGTGCTCCAAGCCCCATCCAACCTGGCCTTGGACACTTCCAGAGACCCAGGGGCAGCCACAGATTCTCTGGGCACCCTGTGCCAGGGCCTCATCACCCTCACAGAGAACAATTTCTTCCCAATATCCCATCTAACCCTGCCCTCTGTAAGTTTAAAGCCATTCCCCCTTATCCTGTCACTCCAGACCCTTGTCCAAAGTCCCTCTCCAGCTCTTTTGGAGCTCCTTTAGGCACTGGAAGGGGCTCTAAGGTCTCCCTGCAGCCTTCTTTTCTCCAGGCTGAAAACCCCCATCTTCATCAGAGAGGTGAATGACCAAATTAATGTAGAAGTTTAGTTTTTGCTTATACCAAACCAATTTCCTTTTCTGGGTCTTAGACCTTTCCCCCATATACATAGAAAAAAAAGAAAAACCTTTTAATTTTTTTGGCTGAAACTCTTTGTGACGTGCAGCCCATTTGAAAGTGATTCCCCCCACCTTAATCACATTTCTTGGCCGATTTACTGTTCACTGACTATTTTGCTGCCATCTGCCTATGAACAACTTGAATGTAAAAGCTCACTCTATGGCAGATACCAAAGTGAAAATACACACCTCAAAACAAATCACAGGCTGGAATTCTACAGGAAAAAGGTTTAAGAAGCAACACAACTGAATAATTCAATGAAGAGAAAAATCCAGCAGGTACTGTGACAAAAGGCTTACAACATGCACGTAGGACTTAGTGACCACTACCATGAAAACATAAGCCACGTTTAAATTAGGCTCACAGCAGCAGTTTAAAAACATAGCCAGGTCATTTTAGCCTGGATCAGATGGGCCAGGATACGACATGATCAGGACTAATGCCAAAGCAAAATGAGTTTTTAAGCTTAACATACAGACAGACGTCCCAGACTGACAGTAAAGCCTCTTCTGACTTCCTCCTACCATCCAGATCAAGCAATATGATCCAGCCCCCTTCCAAACTGCACTTTTGAAAAGACAATGATGTAAGTCCTCTCTGAAACCCCTTCTGCTGAAAGATCCTTTGGTGTTGGCTGGGAATTGTTTCGTAAAGAGGCTGGTTTCAGGCACTCAGGTGTAAGCAGCTGGCACCCTGAGCTACCATTTATGCCAGGCAGGACTTTGAGGCCAGTGGTTTTCCCTTCACAGAGTGCCACCCATCACTCAAGGTAAACACTCTCATCGAATCTGTAGTTCCAGAAGCATCCTGGATTTCAGTGTGTTAATATGCTAACTAGCCCAGCATCCACAAGGCAATAGATGGCCCTGAGATATTTCTGTGTCCCCAACCTTGCTTCTGGTAAATGTCTGCAGTTTGATGTGATGGAGGAACATTTTAGCTGATAAAATGGACAGAAGCAGCTGCTTCTGGAGCCACGAGCCTTGGGTTTGTCTATAGTTGGAGATAAAGAGCCAGGTTCTGAACGAAAAGGACTCCCATCCCCTAGAAGGGGCACAACATACATCTAATGCATTCCCTGCAAGGGATACCAGCATCTGGGCTGGAAGGCAGTGAATATGGATCAAAAAGCTGCTTTGAAATGGTGGATAAGCCTGTTGCAGTTTTTCCGTGGTGTCGGGGGAAGGATGAGCCTCCTGCTCTGGAGAAACGAAGAGATATTTTCCAGAGCTGACCAGGCAAAATTTATCTATCAAAGAAAGCAAGTGAGCAGTGGAACTTACAAAGGCTGATTTCCCAGGGCTTGGGGTTTGATTATCCCATGTCTAACAAAAGTGGGAGCTCTACTCAGAGCTTCTCTAGAAGCAGAGGCATGTGTCCCGTGTGGGTTCATTAATGTCTAATAATGCAGCTGAGCTTACCCCTAAACCTCCCCTGAAGCAGGGAATTAATTTGTGTGTGTCTCTTTGCTTTGCCTGGCCACCTATTTTCACTGAACTTTCCAGCTGAAATTGCCTAGTGAATTCAGAAGCTTTTACAAGAGGAGTGACAAGCATGAAATTAGATGATACAACCATATACATCTCATTCCCTTCAGAAACCAGGTTAGAAGTCATTTAGGACATTTTTCAGCACAGAACTCTTAATGGCTGACCATTTCAGAATGAAGGTTTTTATTATGTTTTTCTATACTGTTATGCTAAATAGGAATAACTAAGGGATCAGGGATTGAAATGGGGTGCATGCAGCAGACACCTGAGCCTGTGGGTGACCCAGGCACAAAGCATTTCAAGTATGAAGACCATGCTAATTGGACCCACGCTGCCACGAGCAAAGCAAGCCCTGGCAGCTCTTCCCCCTGCCACCAAAGCCACCAGGAAATTCTTGCTTCCTTAGCTGTTTCTAAAAGGACACTACTAATGACTACTGCTAATTTGTATTGTAAACACCCTCTCCCAGATCTAGCAAAGTCTACAGGACTCTGCTCCTAACTGGGACCCAATTATTCCTCCAGGTCTTGTGCTATACTGCAGGTTTCCAAGTACGGCACAAGGACTGACCCTACAAATAAAGAGTCACCAGTGTCTTGCATGTGCTTCATGCTTTGAATCCATTTGCGTTTTTTAGCTGCTGGCACCATTAGGGGAGATGCTGTTCTCTATTAAAACCAGCCCATTGCTTCTCTAGGCTTAATTAGAAGCAGGGCTGTACATTCTGGCACCAGCAGTATTTTCTTTTCAATTAATGGACTTAACAGGCAGCAGATGCCAGTGTCTTCCTTTCTCCCCTCTCCAGCAAGCATCCCACCCCTATTTTAAAATCATCGACAATGATTTTAAAGAGACAGCTAATTTAGATACTGCTTCTCAAACTGAGAATAGTTGTAAAAAACCCCAAATAAATCCATTTACATTTCAATGTTGAGACAGCCCATAGTAATCTTCCATCTTCTCTATATTTTAAAGCAGATGAGAAATGCTGAGCAAAAAGGAGAATGGTGAATTAAATAACAGTGCAAACTATGATAGTCTAGGACTAACCTTCTTGTGTGACTTTCATTAAGTCCAATGGTAAGGCCGCAAAAAGACTGCAGTTAATTTTTCTTGATAAAAGCATTCACACACTTCAACTTTCTTGCATTATTTCATTGACCATAAGTTGCGAAGAAAATGCAGTTACTCCTCCTATTGGAAACTGTAAATTTCTAATTAAATATCGTGTTGATTTTTTATTACATAGTAACAAGTCATAGCCTTTACCCCAGTAAGATTATTGCCTGTGTTTTAACACTGTTGCCTGCTTTCATTAACCTTTGCAGACCTTCCTCTCTTTAAAAGACTACTCCTCTTCGGCTGGAATTTGCCAGACTCCTCTACTCCAGATACTTTGGTCAGGGATTCAACAGAAATACAGCACAATGACATAAATCTTGCTTGCCTGGAAACTTAGTTAAAAACAGTGCTGGAGGAATCACTTACAGCTCAGGATGACAACACTGTCCAGCCATGGGGGACTGCAAGCAGGCTTCAGATACATCTGATAACAATGCTGCCTTTTTGGCAGGCCTGGGCAGGAGGGTATTCCAGAGGCATGGATGAATCACATGTGAAATCCTGCCTAAAGTCTATCAGATAAAACTGCCTTTTAAACCTCACGGGCTAATAGCTATGAGATTAAAGGATGTTTTCATAAAACAGTCTGATAGCTGTCCTACTCCTGTTTTGCTCCTTACCCTGCAAGTAAGATAAGGGGAAAAACCTTTTCCCCTCCCCTTGTAAGGAAGGAGGAATATAATGCCATAGCACAGAAGCACTGAATTGAACTGCAGTGCCCTAAATCAGGGCTTCCATTTTCCAACAGTGGGCCACCACTACTTCACAAAGCAATCCTGAAACACAACCATATTTAATGCTTGAGAACATCTGTCTGTCCCAAGTGCCATGATAAATTTTGTGATGTGGAGATCCTTCTTTTACTGAGACTGCTGAGCACTCACCTCTGCACTGGTACCCATCCACCGCTCTCCGACTGCGACTCCCAGTCACTGTCCCCTAGTCTGCTGTACCCAGCAATAAATGGCAACATATGGCAATATCTGACAGGTTAGCCTACCTTGTTCAGTGTCCTGAACATCTAAAACCTACAAAACCTCACAAATTTTATTTCTGAGCACTGTAGTACAAAAGGTCCAGTGTCCCCCTTTTCATGTCTTACAACCCAGGCCAGTGCTGGTGTTCATTTCACGGCACAGAGCCAGGAGAGAATAGTTTGCTTTCCTTTAGTCTAACAAAACTAACCTGCCTTTCCATTAAGCAGCTGGATCAGTTAATGTTTAAGAGAAACTATCCTTAATTAATTTGATAAGATTAAATTTAATTTAGAAAAAGCATGGAAGCTGCCCAAGGGAAAATCTCCCTCCCCACACTATAAAACAAGCTGGTTCCAATTCCATATTCTTTTTCATGGAAACTGTGAACGTGAAAGATAGGGTGATTCATAGCATTAAAAAAGGGAAATAACATAATTGTTGCTGACATCAAAATTACTACTCTTATTCCAGGAAAGCAGGGAACAACTGGGACAAAGAATAACCAAAGAGAAGGGCAGGGGGAAGGCAAATGGGGGAGTTTTTCTTATGGTAGGTCCACTTTTTGGAAACTGAAAGGAATCTGAGACGGTTTCCTAATCTGAAAGTGTTGTTTACATCAGAACTATGCCCTTCTAATGCTTTCTTATTTCTACATTTATTTTTTTACTGAAAAGAAAACAAAGTGTGTAATTACATTCCCTGTATGAGCAAACCAAAACAAATATATAAAAGAGCATTTCTCACAGAGAGAGAGAGAGAAAAGAGTCCAGAACTGTCCCACCCAAGTTTTAGACATTTACCTGAGATGACTGACTTGGAAACTTGCTGGATACCCGAAATCTGAAGCACGTTCTGGGAGGCATCATTCCAGCTCTGTGGGCTATGCTCACAGCCTGCACAGTGAACACCTCTCACCAAGGACAGCCAGGACAAAGCTCTCCAGTTAACTTGGATGGACCTCAGCTCACTGCACAGACAGAACAATGCTGTCTCTAACAACGATGGTGACTGCAAGGACTTGCTTTTGGTTCTCTCACCCAGCACTCAACTACTCCAACTATTTTCCTACCACTTGTATGACAGAAGCCCAACTATATCAGTTCTGCCTGCTGTGACAATATTAGAAAAGTCTTTAAGCATGATTAATGCTGATAGAAACAGAGAATGTTTGATTTGCCTGTTTTAATGATCCCTTTACACACCTCATTCTTCCAAGCTTTATGAAACTCCTCTTCCACATTGGAAGACTAAGAAACAAATGGTATTTGTAATAAGCTTCCTGACCAGCACACCAGGAATCAAATGAGGCAATTTAACTGAAAGAGCCTACTTTGAAGGAGACAGTAAAAGCTACCATGTAAAAGATTTAAGAGAACTGAGGAAGAAGAGGAACTGCTTTGACACCAGGCTGGAGAAGATGGATTCTGTCCAGGAAACCACACTACGTCAGCTTATGGTAAGTGTGGCTCAGGCATCCTAACTCAAGGATTTTTATCTGATCCAATCAATTTTGCATATGCTAGTTTGATTCAGGAAATGCAACTCTGTCTAGATGAGATTTACTGATATTTTTACTGATATTTTTCCTGACATCCCCTAACAGCTCCTGTTTCAGAGCTGTCTGATGTGCACAGGTGCTACAAGAGCTCCTGTTACTTACAGCCCAGTCTCAAAGCCAAAGGCTTTAAATAAAGTCCCCTCCAAGACCTCATCTGCCAGAAGCATGAGAGAAAGGTCTTGAGAAAAAGCCCTTTGGCAAAAATCCACTTCACCAGGCCAAGGTGACTTCTGTGTGAGTGAGATGAAAAAATAGCGTTCACTAGAGCATTTCTGGTTTTGTTTGACATGGACCCTACCTTGACCATCACTGTAACCACAGACTGGGAATAGCTCAGCAGTTCTCTCCAGCCTCTGTCTTTCCCAGAGTGGCTGAGTTTCATGGCAAGCAGCCTTTCTCCTACCATTCTGTCTCTACTACAGGCAAGCAAGCAGGGATGGACACAGATCCTATGTTTTCTGGAGGGGGAGGATATAAAATAACACTGATGAGAAAGGACAAAGGGGTACCACAACAATGCAACCATCTGGTGAAACAGCAGACAGATGAAAGCACATGTTAATTTGGATAGAATTATGGTCTTTTCATTTATTAAAAAAGTCACTCCAGCTCCCTTGGATTATTGTGAGTGAAAGATGAGGGCAAAACTCATATATTTCTCCCCCTACTCACTAAATAAAGTAAAAACGCAGAGATCTAGCTGAGAACCAGCAAAGCCCCCCCGCAGCACCAGTCAGAGGCTGTAAAAGGAGCCTGCACAGAAAGGGGCTCATTACACACCTGTTAATTCTGGGTATTGTGCACTGAGCAGTTTCTGGTTTTTACAGGCTGTCCACTTTGCTGTTTACACAGGTGTTTATGCACCAGGGAAACAGGTTTTAAGATGGGAAAACAGGTACAAACCCATAAACACTAACAAACCGAAGGTGTACAAGAGATTTGAGACAGACCTGTTCCAAGTGGCTGTTGTTCCTTTAAAATATTGGTGGGAAGGATAAGGAGCTTTGGGATTTGAGCAAAGTTAAACTGTCCTGCTCTGAGCTAATAACAAACTTCCTATTGTAGTTCTCATCTCAGTGACAATAAGTCAACTCAATTTCTTAGCTTAAACAGCACTTTATGGGACCCAGTGCTTTTATGCCCTTCAAACATAGGAACTAAAAGAAAATGAATGTATGCAGTGAAATATAGGGCTGCTTCAATATGATATGTTTTTATATATATACACACACACATATATATATATACTTCAGAGATCCTAAATATTCACTGTTTGTTCCTAGGAATAACTAAATTTGAAAATAAGAAAAGACACATTACAAATGGCTGCTAATTGTGCCATCATTTTATCAAATGCTAAACATTCCTGCCTGTGATACTGCCTCTTCTTTGCCATAGATCTAGCAGCAGGGAGCTCTACTAATATTACAAAAACACAGCCCAAGTGAATTTCTGAGATGGGAACACACTATACATCCTCTTGCCACACCAGGGAAATGCATTTGGCAGCTGACTCCTACAGCTTACCATTAAAAGAAAGGCCAAACATCTGACAGCAGGCAGGAGAGCTCTTCCTGGAGTGAGCAATTTCTTTCCCCTGTTCATGATCCCAGAATTACATTGCTCTCATTGAGTCCATTCATCAACTTAAAATGAGCACCTCACTGCAGTTCCCAGCATATGAAGAGTGGCTCAATTTCAACTAGTTCCTCTGGAAACGCTCAGAAAACACACACCAAAGAAACCTTTCAGACGTTTCCCAAGCAGACTTGGTGAGTCTGTTCTTAACACTCCCCCTTCTGTAGCAGAAAAGGTAATTCTTCATTCCCACTGGCTGATTTAAACACATTTAAACACGAGTATTTAAAGAGCTACTGAATCATCATGAAAATCTCAGGAAACATGATCTCTACAATGTACAGATAAGAGAGTGTGCTTTGATATTTCAGCTGATTAAATAACTGTCATCAAAAGCTTGTCCTGCTTTCCCATGCAGATCAGTCAGGACAACAAAAGGTATCATCTGTCTGTGAAACTGTTATACCCCTAGACTTTCATCACTGCTGCTATTTCAATTGTCTTCCAGTTGCCTGAAAAAAGGCATTTGAGTGAATGCAGACTAATCTAATATGTCATCTGTCTGCTTCTCAGTTGTAAAAAAAATTCACTGCAAGATTAGCTTAGAAGTTGAGTGACCAAGGCTGCAGTGCTGCTGTTTATTGTGCCCTGACCAAAGAGCAGGAACAGAGAACATGCTCCAGCCTCCTCACAAACACCAGTTCATCTAATTCTCAGAAAAGAGGTAACATTTAACTGCTTAGAATATAGGAAATGGGTGATGAAAAAAAAACCAAACCAAGCCAGAACCCCTCTGGACTAGGTCTTCAAAATAAGACAGTAGCCAAAAGGACTTGTACAGTTCTAAAAGATGAAATATTGTTTTCCTAACTAAATCTAAGTGTGGCCTTAATATACTCTGCTTCTGATCATCTTCTTTGTCTTCTCCTTCACATATAAAATGGACCTTTGCCCTAAGATAAGTATGTCAATTTATGTGAAGTTCATTATCTCATGTTTTATACAGTCATGGCTTTCATATAGAACTCAAACATGCATTTGATTATTAACTTATTATTATAGCCGACATTAGTTACTCTGAGAAAAATAAGTAACAAAAGCTAATATAACAAAGCTTATGATTTTGAAAAGTTTCTATTTCTGGAAAACATGAAGCAAAAAACCCCAAAAGAAAGCAGCAGAGCACTGAAGCAGTGTGCTTTAGCATATCTCTCTACTTAGAAACTGAAGATCTGCATTTTCAAAAGAAAAGGGCATATTAGCAAGTTTCTCCCAGACTTTTAAAATACAGCATCCATCTTGCCTCTCCAGTAATGCAAATGCACCTCTCAAAGGGCATGAAAGAAATACGGATGCACTTCTCAGCACAGCCCTTGTAGCTGTGTTTTCATGTTGTAACAGAGAGCACCCCAAGGCAGGTTAGCAGTGCACCTGGCTGAAGTCTGTTGGGAATGTAAGGCTTGGACTTTTAAGTTCAAAGCTAGGCCAGGCAGCTGCTGGCTTTGTTCCTTCTGCAAGCTTTGTAGCAATTCCTTCTAAGATGCCATCAGGAGTGATACATGCTCTGGCCATGACTGGAGCATCATCCTGGATTAAAAACGAGCTTACCACTCTGGGTAACCATCCTGAGTCGTTCATGTTCTTCCACAATTGGACAGAGTAGTGCAGAATGTAAGGTGTGAAAATTGTCACCCCATCAAGTTAAGTGGGTGCTTGTTTTGGCAGGACAGATCAAACAGGCTATGGTCAAAAAAAAGGAAAATGGCTCTGAATTTTTCATCAGTAACTGGGCTTTCACAGTTTAACAGTTAGCCAGCAAAAGGCTTTTGGGAAAAATACTCCCAAACCTGTGGAATACAAGGTTACATGTTAAACAGGCTAAATGAGTTTATATTGTGTCTCTCCCATGACAAATCTGTCCCTACAGTATTACTTGGATCACTTGGGCTTTATGCATCCAGTAGGAGAACTACTAAGAAATTAATCGATTTCATTCTCAGGCTGTTTCACTTCCTTCCTCCTATCCTCTCAAGCTTACATCTTCCTTCATTTCCTGTTCTAGCTCTATAAATCACTCTCCTCCTCGTGTATCTCATGTTTGCCTTGAAACTGCATTCCTCTCAGCCACTAATTTTTAAATTAGCAAGTAAAACAAAGGATTTCTCTGGCAAGAGTTACTCTGTGTAAGCTCTGGCTGTTGACTGCTTGTGGTTGTTCTGCTCATTTAGGACCAAAGTGCTGGCAGTACGAGCACCACATTCAGCTCTACGTGTTCTTTCCCTCAAAAACAGAGCAGTGTTGTCTTCCAGGTTCCTCAAGCCAAGTCAAACCAAAAAATACAGCCTTTGTGTGACTAACTGAAGCCAAACCTGTGGAGGTCCAGCAACCTGCACAAAGAAATTCTTCTACAACATGCCCCACCATGCAGGCGGAATAGTCTTTCGATTGTTGAATAAAATAGCTGAATTTTAGTCCATTATGAGATAGATACTTCTTACACGAAGAAACATTTGAGCTCTGTGGCAACCTGAAAAGTGTGACTAGTTTAGCAGAGAGGAAATTCTTTGCAGAAGGTACAGCTAATTAAATTAATAAAAGATATTCCAAGATGGAGACCTACAGAAGGCAAGCAGGCAGCAGCTCTTGTTCCAGGTATATTCAAACTCCACTCCCCCACCCCCAGTGCTCACAGCTTAGGATGTGTTCTCTGACTGGGACAGATACATGCGCGGGAGAAAAGCTCTCCTGCAAAAGATTTGGCATTGCCCCTGAAACACGAATTGGTCTGACAGTGAAGATGACTACAGGAGCTGATTTCTCACCCTTCCCCTTTAAGGATATCCCTTGAGCAAGCAGGGAAACACAAATGGTACTTGATAGGCATAACTGCTGCCAAAACTGTTCTTTGGAGCACTCAGAAATGCATACATATGCTTTATTAGCCACCCACACAAGGACAAAGCAGACAAACTAAAGTTCATTCGGTTTTCATTTTAAGCCTTGGATTTCAAGCACTCTTCTTCAGGTTGGTCCTACTGACCTTGACACTTCTATATTCACGATGGAGTTTACATGGAGTCCAAAGATAAAATTCTCTCTTTGGTTTCCTGTGTCCTGTTCCTGTGAAACTGGTGAGTACAGGGTATCTCTGTAATAGTCTTAACAAACAAACTGTATGACAGATTTTAGACAGTAAGCAAATATAAATGCCTATATCGTTATCTGCTTCTATTTTACAGCTGCAAGTCATACATATTCTTTGGGCTTAAACCCACTGTATTCTACTTTAAACAGTATTAGTTGTATGGCAGATAAATAAACACAAGAAGAGACAATTTATCTACATTTTCAATGAAAGTTCATGAAGTCCTTGCTATGAGGCCATTAAAATAACACAGGACTACAAATGAGAAGATCCTGTCCTCAAGTAAGCAATGAAAAGCATAAACAGAAGAGAAAAAAACCTCAAGTGATCTTTCCACAGCACAGAAATGATACTGGGCTCAGCCCCTGTTTCTCAGTGACACAACTCCCATGGGGTTCAATAGCACTCTGCCTGGCATTTGAGGATCTGGGAGGTGAGGGGGAATACAGCAGTGTACATTTACTTTCAACCAACCAACACAGAAAGCCTCCCAACTGAAAAATTAAACAGGGAGCTTCAGGAAAAGAGCTGGCTAAACAAAATTCCCCAAGCCCTGACATCTCAAAAACACATTACTAAGAGATGAGCACTGAAATGCCCACAAGGACCTGTGTGACTCCTGACTTATGCTGTGATGGATTAGCCTTCCAGAAATGAGATCTGAACAACATGATGGGCAGCACTGTGCTCAGTCTGCACAGAGTGCACACAACTAAAATTGATAGCAATGAAAACTGAAAGTGCTACTCTGGCTAAGACAGTCCTCTAGACGATTACGGATGAGATCTTATCATCTACAAACTCAAAGCATCTCGAGAAGACCGATGAGAAAGACAAAATTGATTTTAGTGAAGACCTGCAATCTATATAAACAAATGCTGTCAACAATACAATGTCAAATTTCCTCCTCAAAAGGGCTGTCCCAGCTGGGGCACAGCTGCCTGGGGCAGTGGCAGAGTCACCATCCCTGGAGGGATTTAAAAGCCGTGTGGATGTGGCACTTGGGGACACAGTTTAGGGGTGGCCTCGGCAGTGCTGGGTTAATGGCTGGACTCGATGATCTTAGCAATCTTTTCCAACCTAATGATTCTGTGATTCTATAGCAACAAATCTGCCTTTTCATGTACAATCACACAGCTCAGGGAAAAGTATGTGAAATGTCACAGTAACAACTGAAATTAAGAAGAGGTTACCACACCCAAACTCTCTCTGTTCTCTATTGCACAGGTGGGGTAAAAGGAATCAGTTTTGTGTGTGGAGTTATTACAGAATTTATGTGCTGAAAAGGTTTTTTTGAAGGAAGGATTTATTTCAATTAATAAAAGACACAAAGAGTAATAATTCATTTACTGTCTCAGAATATTAGGACAGAGGAGGGATTTGACTAATTAAGCAGTACTACTTCTACAAAGAAGAGAAATCCAGTTGTCTGGACAGGCATCTTCTCTGAACTTTCTCATGAAATGAACTACCCCATACAATCACAGGTCAGTAAATGTACGACACCTCCACAGACATGACCATAATTCATCAAAACAGTATTTTTACCAAATTTTGTACCCGGTACAGGGAATTTTCTCAGTGTGCAAGAGCAGAACCTGGCCCATCTCATTTGACTGAGCTGGGACTGACTGCTCAAGTGCAAAAGTTCCAGGATACCTTTACTAAGGCCCACAGCAGACCTGCCCCACCAGGAGCTGGTGAAATCCAATAAAGAACAAGTGATGAGAGTCCCTTCATATATCCTTTGAAAGAGGACAATCCAAGTTCCTGCAAGCAATCCTCTGTGGCTCCCAAAGAAGACAAGCGTGTGTTTTCACTCTAACAATCTACCCATATCCTCTGTGTGCCCAGTAGAGTTCTAAGGCTCAGCTCTGCTTCTCCTCCTTACATGAGGAAAGCAATCCAGAATCGGTGTGAGATGAGAATCTGTATGTTTAAACTGCCCAAAGGTTATCACAGATATTTGGAAGAATGGGCCAGATTCTAACCATATGTCACACTATAGAGAAGCACTTTTCTTTTTTAAAGAAATGCACAGTCTTGAGATAGTAGCTGCTACTGATCCCTGACTGGGTTGCCACACAAAACCATCACGTGCAGGAAGATGGAATAGTTCACTTGGTATTTAATAGTATCAGATCAGTAGGTATATAAATTAAGAAACTACCTGCAGCCAAAATGTGATTCTCTACACGTAAGAAATCCCCTGTAAATGCACTGAGATGTCAACACAAATAGTGACTGCATAAAAGTAGCCAAATTACTACTAAATATGCTTCCTGACAGCATGGAAAAAAGGAAGAAATTCCAGGCCAGAGCTCATCTCCTTGGTTTAAAAGGAGTCAGTAGCTGCCAAGGACTCTGCCTGCGTTGCCCTGTCAAGGATTTTTCACCACTTCTGAGAGCCATGGGTGGGATCTTGCTGCCAAGTTCAGTACCCAGAGACCAGTAAAAGCTTGGAGGAAAGGGCTGCTGGTCTTTGGGACATATTTACACAGTGACTTACAGAAAGGATTTTTGGTCCACAGGCTCTTTAGGAAACATCTACTGAAGTAAGGTCATAGGTTTACCACTAGTGTGCCTCAGCAGGTGATACAGGGCACACATTACATGGAAATCCTCAAGACTATAGCCCTAAACTACAATGTTCATATGGAATTATTTTTCCTTAATGTTTTTACTGCAGGGAAAAAAAAAAACTTGCACAAACAGTAGCATATTTCAGGCCTGAACTTAAAAAGACCTTTTTCTCTAGCTATCTAGAGGTACTCTAGGGGTATCCCTTCAAACAAAGATGAGCAGACTAATCCAACTCTGAAACTTCCTCTCATTAGCCACTGTGATTTCCTATTTTCATGAGTAATGTATTTCCCACGAAGAGGAGACTGTTTCCTCAGAGCAATGCTATTAACAGACATCCTTTTGCCTGGTTTTTGTTTGCATGGGTGCTTTCATTTTATTTTTTTTGCCATCCTTAACAGTAGCAAAGCTCATTTCAAAGCATTAGCGTCTTCACAGCACAAAACTGACAGATGTTTTTTTATATTAGAAATAAACCTCAATGATATTCCTGTGCTGCCTTCAATGAGTTTTGGCTTTTATTTTCCATAGCAGGGGAAAGAACACAGTTGAGGTGCAGGTTTAGAGGATTCAGGACAGTTGTTTATCTTCTGCAGTCTCTACAAGGTTCATCTGACTGCCCCTGAGCTGGGACTACCGTGAATGCAGAGCATCAGCAAGTAACTGAAAAACGAGCTGGACAGACACGTGTCACATGAAGGGACATCCGAAGTGACTTGACAGTGACGAACACCTGCTTGCTCTGAAAACTGAGCAAAACCAAGGCAAATGAAAAACCTGCATCTGCGTGCCTGAAGACGTGATTGATCATGAGTGGAAGGTGTCCCACTCCATGGCAGGAGGGTGGGAACTAGATGGTCTTTAAGATCCCTTCCAACCCAAACCACTCTGTGGTTCCATGATGCTCATGGGCATAAAACATGCACAAACATTCTGTACCTTCCAACAACAGTCACCCTGCAATTTTTGTTAGCCTGCAGATCCTTTGTTCAGCAGAAGCAGTTCAAAAACTGCTCTTCCGAAACCTCACTAAAACACTCGCCTTTGAAACCAATGGATTTTTGTTCCATTTATTGGAAATGATGCAACTTCTAAAATTTTTTTAACTAACTTTGGTCAGGGTTTTGTTCATCTTTGCCCAGGGGGAAGGGAATTGAAGTTTCTTTCCAAAAGGCCTGATGGTGTTAACATCCACAGATTGGGAGTAGCCAGAAGAAACAGAGGAGATAACCGACCATTAACGAACATTAATGAACATCAACTCCAAACATCATCCCTGAAAAGAGAACTGAAGAATGAGGACTAAATGAGCATCTAAAGTTGAAGGCATCGATAGCCAACAGGAGATCGAATACTAAGAATTGTGTAATTTAAGACCAATGAACTTGAGAATTTCTTTGGGGTTTGTCTGTATAAATATGAGAAAAATCTAGTAAAGAACCATGTGTGATGGAATGATTTTCACTGCACAACCCAGGCAATGTGTGGATGGGATGATTTCTATTGCACATCCTGGCCAGAACAACATCCTGGCCAGAATAAAGCAATGCCTTCATTCTCTAACACTGAAAAGATGTTGGAGAGTTTTTGTTTTTCCCAGGATTTCCGGTGACACATCAAACTAAAGACATACAATTTTAGAAGCTACAAAACTCAGTGGGTTGTCCCAGAGAACCCAAATCCCAGTGTGCTTATTATTAAGCCACAATGGCAAAACTAGTAAAATTATGAAAATTTATGGTGAATTTTCATTTGCCTTGGAAAGACCACGAACTAGCTCCATTTGCAATGCAAGTCCTGATGAGATTATTCCTTGCCAACATGAAGCTTGACACCAACTGCTCATGCCAGTCTGTGCCCCTAATCTCTACTTGCATAAATATCCAGATAATACTATTTCTACTATTAATAATGATAATAAAAATACCTCCCCCACCTCAGGCCCAGTGAGAAATCACAATCTGAAAGCATTTCAAAGGCTGTCAACCATGAAAATCAATCAGTGCTGACAACCTCAGCCGAATCAGGGCTCATGGAGGCAGTTTCCAGCATTACTGGAGAGTTGCCAGCCTAATCCTCTCGCTGTAAATACAGTGCTTGGAGCCTCTGACAAGGGAAAATGAGCAGATTACATGGGGAGGTAACAAGCTTGAACTGCACCATGTCATGAATGATGGGGTGGAGGGGAGAAATCACCCTCCCTTTGTACTCCCAAATTATTTGCTTTGTACCAATCTTTTGAGTAAACCTTCCAGCAAGAGAAATTACCCCTACACACATTACTACAGCCTTACTCTGAAAATAAGGTGGTGGCTGTAAGAGGTAAGCTCTTTTGCCTTGTCCAACAGAAAATAAGCCATTTGCAAGTTCTCAGCTTCCCTCAACTTCACAATACCAGCCTGATCTATGCACTGAACAGCCACCAAAAAGCAGGTTTGCTTTGTGCTCCAGGAATGGAGCCCAGATAGAACAATACAGCTGGGGGCCTGCATGTTCTCCTGCCTTCTCTGACAAAGAGGCTGTTGAGCATCCTCTGGGCTCTCACCTGGGCCATCCAGGAAACAGCATTTAAAGGGAGTAGATGGACACTGAAATGCACATGCAATCAAACTAATTACCCACCACACCTTTCCATATACGAGGTGCTCTTAAATGAAACCGGCACTTCTAAGCCCCATTTGCTCACCCTTGTGCTACTCACTCCTTTGAAACGGTGCTCATGAGAAACTAAACCAAAATCCAATAATGAAAAGACCACGGATGATTCACAGATTTGTATCATTCCTGACACCCCACTCAGAAGTGCCTAAGCATTTCTGGACTCCATGCCTTGACCAGCACTACCACCAGAGCCAGTAACCGCTCTCCCGTGCACTCAGGCAGGCTTTTGGTCAGCTGGCAGCTGTTCTCTGAGAATTAGCCCACCAGCCAGAAGCTGCAAACATCTTACAAAGCTTCCTCCTTGCTTTAAGAGCTTCACTGAAAGGAATCTGTGCAGAGGTCTGTGTGCTACTGACATCAGCCATGCGCGTGTGCAGGCACGTCCGCTCCCATGCAGAAATGAAGAAAAGATCAAAACCCTCCAACGCTCCCCGAGTTTTGGTCTTTGCTGCTGGACACCACAGCTTTATGATTTCAATGGCTGTATTCTTTCAAAAACTTCTTGCTCTTGAACAAAGCAGTGAACTCTTCAAAACACTGCTTTACATGGCAGTTCTCACCCAACAGCTGTTACAGACAATATTCATGCCTTATTATTATTCATGAATGTTCAACTGAACCATTTTTTTTTTGTTTCCACAAATGTTAGGGAAATGGCTCCTTTCTCCAGAGCTGAAAGGGTGTTTGTGTAAGAACAAGAATCCCCATTATTACCTTGATGGTCATTATTCTCAGTTGTTCATTTCCTCCCTTTAGAAATTTAAATCATGCAATCAGAACAGAGCACCACCACCACCACCTGACTTGTAAGACACTCACTCACTCCCAATTCCAAAGAGAAAATAATTCAAATAGGCTATTTTAAAATAACTGTTTATCCAAACTACTCTGTGAATCAATGTCATGTTTGCTGAAATCAGAAGTAAAATGGCTTGGGAAACAGTTCTGTCCACAGTGAACACTGGCATTATCAGTAGCCATAAGCTACTGATCAGCTTTATTTCTGAACAGCTCTGCACAACCAGCCAGCATGTGGGTGTGTGGGTACTGGGGGTGAAATTAAGAGGCTCATAAACTCCTTGAGAAGCTTGAGAAAATCTTGACACTTTTAGCTCTAAGTATTTCCTTTTCTACTGCACCTTTAGTGAACATTAACCATCTTAAGGAGTTTAAATTAAATATCGTAGAGTATTTTGATACAAGCTGGCATTCTCCAATCTACTTAGGTGGCAAATGGATTTATGTGATGTACAAACAGCAGATAAAGCACAGGCAGCCTGTAAAGCATCAGTAGGAGAAACAGATACTTTTCACCTCTTCTTCAAACTTGCTTTCATGCTTGATAAACTAAAAACTTCCCTATTTGAAAATAGCATTTGAGCAACGAAGTTAATCCTTTCTCTGCCTCCACGCCTGGAAAATAATCTTATAACTCATTCTGAAGCTGAAAAGAGGTAGATTTAAATTAGATTTTGGGAAGAAATACTCCAGTGTGAGAGTGGTGAGGCTCTGGCACAGGGTGCCCAGAGCAGCTGTGGCTGCCCCTGGATCCCTGGAAGTGTCCAAGGCCAGGTTGGACGGGGCTTGAAGTACCCTGGGCTAGTGGAAGGTGTCCCTGCCCAAGGCAGGAGGGGGAACAAGATGGGCTTTAAGGTCCCTTCCAACCCAAACCATTCAATGAATTCTGTGAGTCTCACCTGTGTTGTTGGGCACCTCTGCTTTCTAAGCAAAAAGTGCAGATCCAGAAGAAAATCTGTCTCAAAAAAGAGGTTTCAGTGGGTGGAGAAAAGGAAGGATAACTGCTTTACACACAGATAACAAATAGTTGCTTTTCTTAGGAGCACAAAGGCACAAGAAAACTGCACACAGATCTGTGCTGGGGTCTCACCCAGGCAACACATTCCCAGCCAATATGAAAATATATGACCAGTGACACCAGGTTCAAAGGTACCAGTGTATCAAGACAGGAAATACAGAGTATTTCAAAGAGTTGAAGAAATACCTTGCTACACCTGTGAGGAATAAAAAGGCAGATGAAACCTAGGCAGAAAAATATTAAATCAGGCACCCAGAATGTAATCCTAACTGCACATATGCAGTGATGGGCTATAAATTGGTCATTTCAGAATCCAGCTTTGGGAGTTAATGAGACTGCTGAATAAAAATGCCAGCTTAGTTTTCCCTAACCATCTAAAAGCAAGGAGAGTGACAAGAATTAAGAACAGGAAAGCAAATATGAGACAGTAAGTACGATGGATGATGTATAGACAGAACAAGATCATGTTTTCCTACCATCCCTGAAAAGGGATGCACCTGAACTAGAAAAAACTTGCAGCCTGAAATAGAGATGACTGAGTAGGCACCTGGACAAGGGCTATGGAATGCTGTGACACACAGCAGATTGCTGGAGATCAGGTGTCCACTGTCCCTTCTGGGACAGGAAGTGAAACTTGCAGGTGGCCAATTCACAAGTGGCTGAGGAAGTGGCTCTTCACACAGTATTTAGTTAAGACTGTGAAACTCATCTTCACAGAATGCTGCAAACGCTAAGAGGAACACAGGTTCAGAAAGAAACTGGAAAAATGAATGGGAGTAATGGCTGAAGATGTCACCTCTGACTCAGGAGGTCCTTGAGGATGGAACACCACTATGATAATTACACTCTGGCCTTATCCTGGTGCTATTTTGCAGCATTTCAGTCTAGTTGCTGTTGGATATGGGGGCTAGGTGGACTCTTGTGGTCTGACATGATACATCATTCTTCAAAATAATAAAAAACCACCCCATCAAACCAAACACAACTTAGTCAAAACAGATTTAAAATGGGTTTTAGTATATTATCCGTGTACCACTGAAGAACCCATTCAGTGGAGCTGATGTAGGAAAAGGGCTCTAGAAGAAAAAACAAAAGTTTGACAGGTCCTTCCAACATGCTTCAATATCTGTTCTGTTGCATTTGTGTACAGAAAGGACCTTACTTTCGGAATGCTCTTACATTATGAAAAGTAAAATCACAACATAAACCTCGAGAAAAAAAAATCTATATTCCCCCATGCTCTAAATTAAGTCCACTATAATAGCATTGCCAGAGTAAGCTGTCTGAAGCATTTAGCAGCTTTGGTTGGCTGGATGAAAATCAGGAATTTTAATACATATAGGAGACATCAAGCCCAGTTTTCCTGTTCTCAACTCTGTGACCTGATGATAATTTTCCATAAGCTATTATCCACCTGTGCCTTGCACTATCCCTTCACTAGTCATACCATAAGAATACAAGCTTATTCAGGCTGGAAAATCCTAGCCACACAACATACTTCTGTTCTTATGATGATAACCTGAACAATACTCCCAGCCACAATCCAACATGAAGCTTGTAATGAAAGGATTTCCCCTAGTCTGCAAGTGCAAACGGCAATGGTAAAAAGGGAATTCAGAATGAAAAGGCCAACCCCTGGGACACTGACAGTAGAAATGACATAGGAAATAAAGTACTGGAAATCAGGAAAAATACCTCTGTGATTCAGAGAAAATACATAATTAAAAAAAATTGGGAGAACCCCATACAATCAAGGGCAAGAATCAATTGTGTGTGCATTGAGTAGCTCTGAATTCCCCACAGGATTTGAGCTGCCATTCATACCCTGAAGAGATTTCCAAGGACCAGTTAAACCCCACCAGAGGGAGTGGAACACAAAGAGGGAGAAAAGGAAACTAATACCCTGAAACTCTTCCCGTTTCCAGCTGCAGGCTGCCACACACCTGCACAGGTGGGAGTGGTGTGGCTGTGGGGCAGGCAGAGGGGACAGGGCAGGGCTCCAGCAGGGCCTGGCTGGCTGGATACAGGGCTCAGGCTGCCAGCTGCAGAGCGGAAGCCATCAGCTGGAGCATGCTGCTCCCCATTAATCATCTGGTGCGAACCCAGCCTTCAGCAGAGGGCCTGACAAGAGAGCCAGGATCTAATAAAACCCTGACAGACTGAAAGTGAGGCAGCCTCCTGCCTGTCTCGCTCCTTCTCTTTGAAATGTGGGGTAGAGGTTGGGGGAGAACAAAGAGACACTGATGATTGATAACAACTTAATATCTTTCTGCAGCTTTATCAGGCTTTTTAACTAATGACTTAAGCAACTTCACCTCTACAAAATCAATCATCATGTCATAAAAGTCTGAAACACTACAAAATGAAGTGCCTGCCCCAGGGATATAGAGCATGTGTCATGTTTAAAGTGAACCTAATTCTTCTGGGGGTCCCTGGATGTTACTTTTTACTTTCATGTCCCTTGGAGATATTCAGAGATGGGGAGAGACACAGTAGGAGAACCCAAAATTAGTGTCTTCCCTTAAAGAAATTATTCAAGTAATCCTATCAGAGCTGTTTGCTTATCAGAGGAGTGAACTCAGTGATCTGAATAATGTAACCACCAATACATCAGCAGGAACAATGCTGCAGCAGTCGAACAGGATAGACAATACAACCTGGTTCTTCCCAAAGATGATCAATCTTCAACAGAAAGGCACACAAGCCCCACATGCTACAGCCTGCATCCTCACTGTAAGCACTTCAAGCTGACTCTTCTTTTTAATTTTAACAATGTCTGGATACCATCTGTTTTGAGCCACCATCCTCAAATACAGACAAGGGCAAGCAGGTGAAGATAAGCATGTGCAGTGTTTGCCAGGTACAGCGTAGCTGTTTAGGCAGACAAGCAGAACCAAGACTGGGCCTCTCCCACAGATGCCTGTAGGAGCAGAGCACTCCTTGAACTTCACTGGGCAGCTGGCACCTTCCACACGAGCCTGCATTGCATCAAGTTGGTTTTGACAACAATACATTGATGTTAATATATTTGACATCAATAACTCTGGGTTGCACTGAAAACATGATTTCAGTCACTCAAATATACAGAATTGAAAGATATTGAAGCTATCTGTTTTTAAGAGGGAAATAGCTAGGAAATTTAAAGAAAATGACTGGCAGCAAAGAGAAAGGTGCAATTAAAAATAAATAAGTTCCTAATTTAGGATAGGACTTGGCAGCTCTCTTCTCTCTTAGCAGAAAGAAAAATTACACTATCCCCCTCTCTTCTGTACATAAAAAGGAAGACAAAAACTTCTAGATTTAGCCTCGCATTGTCTGAAGCCTCTTCTCACTGGCAGAAGAGCTGAGCAAGGGCTACGAGGAGCACATGGCCCTTTGCCTGCTCCTTGTGCAGGTGCAGCTGGGTCACTGTTGCTCACACCTTTCCTCCCCCTTCTGCCATTTAGGCAAAAAACATTCTTCTAATTTAGGAAAAGGAAGATTTTTCTCAAATTGGGTCGGACACCTAAAAGTGATCAAGGCTTAACTTCCACTGGATATATTTATGTGGCAATGACTTCAACTGCCAATTTCAATGTTGCACACAGCCAGGTGAGATCATGAGAGCTTTTCTCTACAGACAGGAGATATCTGTACAGTGCTTTGAGTTTTAAACTGTTTCTATTTCGATCCTGTTTGTAACCATACTAACCTTTTAACAGCAGGGCTCCTGCCAACGATGAACTACTTGCCAGAATTTTATTATATTTTTTTAAAAGCTCAAATCTGATACAAGCCCTAGATTCTTTTTCTCCTGCTTTCATACAGTATATAATTCCAACCTCTCCCTGTTCATAAACTTTACAAGAACTGTATTTAGACAAAATCTAAACTGGCATATTTTCCATACACTTAATGGAAATATTCCTAACCACTTTTGCAAGCAGCTGAAGATGTGCTTTTATCTTGCCATGAAGTCACCAAGTTTAATTTGCAACATCACAGTTGCTTCTATGGCAACAGATGGTGACATCAAACACAGGATCATGACTTCACTATAGGATCAAAAAGGATTAGCATGGCACTGGGGAAGTTAAGATCTAATACAAACAAATAGCTACAACAATTGCAAAGAGAATTTACAGCGTGATAGTTTACTCCCTGTGTAAATGTTCTTCTTGTTTACTCCAGTACGAAAATCCCTTTAAATCAACCAGCTGTCTGTAAATTAAGCACAAACGGATTAGCTTTAAAACAAGCTCAAGGGTTTAAGATGGGGTTTGCACATGTACCCAGTTATGACTGCACTCAGGCCTATGACTTCCACCGACATTTAGAAAAAAAGAGGCCAGAATTACAATATCATTCCCTCACCATAACCTCAAGGTCTTTCACCTGCCCTATGCAGGTTATGAGTGCAGCATACCTGCATATAATTTTTACTGAAGCATCAGCTTTGAGCACTGCTTGTTACTCCTGAAAACCTTGTGGGGGCAGTTATTTAATTACCTGATATGTTATCTTTCCTAAGATAATCCTTTAATAGATGAATTCCCTGGCCTTTCACCTTTCCATTTCCAAAACAGGACCAAACAGAGGGGTCCCAGCTTGAAAGGCCCCTCTAGAGACATCTATTTATTACTATTGTCCCTAGCTAGAGCCAGCCCTGGGTGAGACAGCACGTGCAATCAAAGAATCAGCTTCCCCTGAGGGAAAATACAGAGATGGATCTTTCCAGGACACAGCTGAGTCTGATGGTGGGATATGGAAATCCACCTTCTGCAGCTGTTGCAAGGACTCTCACAGGTGGGAGAAGAGACAGAAGCCTTAAAGCAGCAGCACAGGGGGAAGCTCCACCTTGGGAACTACCTTTACAAAAAACCAATCCTATTCCTCTTTGCTGGGTTCCTGGGCACAGGCCCTCAGCACGTTGGTTCTGCTGCATCTGAAACCCGAGTGCTACACGCACACATCGGGGTGTGCAAGTGCCCAGCTACTGACACAGGTTTTTTCCACTGCAGTAGATTCCAAATCTTTCAACAAGTGGCATTTAGCTTTCTGAGAAGTATTCACAGGAATTCTGCTGGAGCACAGCATCATCTGTGTCTCCACAGGCTGTTTTTACTCTGAAATGGTGCCAGCTCGGATAGCTTTGCTGTAAGTTGGGCACTGTGAGAATCCCCACCATCACTGGGCCCTGCCTTGACAGAACCACCATCACAGGATATAAAGGTGATAACCTTTGATTCCACACCAAGTCACTCTCATGCCTCTTTGCTGAGATGCCAACTAGGGTATGAAATGCTGTTCCTCTATCAGAGCTCTCCTTTAAACAGACACATCTATTGGACTACCGGTCCTGTTTCACAAAGCAGATTCTGTTGATTAGCAGAGCCCTTAAGGAAGGGATGGTTTTGAGCAGATCCCTCCAGAATTAAAGTCTGACAATAGCTGCAGCACACAGCAGGGCAGGAGACTTATTTTAAATCTCCCCATCCATTTCACAGGCTTGCAGGTGCCCTCCATTACTGTTAGAGGACTCAGCAGGCTTTGTTGGACTGTCCTTATCAGTGTTAGTAAGGATTGGCTTACAGAAAGGTACTTGCCTAGGTAAATACAATCATTTTGCATGTGCACAATTAAAATAAAATTGAAGTACATCAAGAAAGCAATAGCATGAGGGAAACTGTCGAGACTGATGTAGTGGGACACATCTGTTAGATTCACTTCCAGACACATTTAGTTTGAGGTAACAGATTTTTTGACCTTCTTCCACACGTACTTACGTGATAATGAGAAATACTTCAGACTATGTTTGTCACCTCCACTTTCTTTTCCTGTTGCATCTCAATTCCAACCAGCTTCCCTTGCATTCCTATTGAGTCCAGCTCCTACCTCATGTAACACTATAAGATTCTGTCTCATTCCCAAATACTTCTAAGAGGAAGTCAAAAGCTTTTCATTCCTAAAAACCTGCTGGCCAGAACTAAAAGCATCTTTACCTCAAAACAACTATCATTCAGTGAAAGAAAAGACTGACTACAGAGAAAGGCAGAAAACCTACTACCTCAATGCTGCAGACATTTGACAACCCATTTAAAGTCTGCACCTCAGCACCCAGAAACAAAGCATGGTGAAAATACACCCTCTCCTCTGCTCCTTGCCTGCTCAGCTACTAAACAGGGCGCTCACTCTGTGATATCCACAGCAGACCGCTCTGCCCAAGGAACTCGGCAATTCCTCTGCCAGTGATGGGCAGACCCACAAAGCAGAGCAATGCCTCCATCTAACATTGCCTTGGAGACCAGAAATATCAGGGAGAACTCCAGAAGCATATGTGCTTCACTGGTGTGAAGGAAAAAAAGATGAGGAGATCTCATGTGTGGATCTTTTAGCATTTTGCCCAGGCAACAGGAGGAACATCCACTGAGCACACTGTTAACAGAAGCTGAAGGCACCTACAGAAAGAGCCAACTTGCAGAAAAATATTTTGCAACGTCTGTGAGACCTAGAAGCATTAAAACTAACGTGTAAGTGTTCCCCAAATGGTGAGCAGGTTCTGGGATGAGCTGTGTGCAGGAATCCCCAGTCCAATTCATCTCGAGGTCTGAAGAGGAGGAGGATCGCTCCCTCCCCACCAAAGAGACAGCAGGAAAAATGACAGCTCTTACACAGAAAGCGAGAAGGGTTGAAGGACAAACTCTTCTGGGAGAGGTTTCAGAAGTACATAGCAAATCCCCTTCCTAAGAGAAACCAGGCCTGAGTCCAGCATTTCATCCATGAGGATGCTACTGATGCGTAATGGTCAGTCGCAGCGTTTGCTCTGGCTGCGTTTAAACACACACTCATAAAAATTATTAGAAGAGTTTGTGGCCTTTGATCTTGCTAAAAAGACATGCTTAAGATCCATGTTTTTTCTAAAATGGCTCTTAAAATGAATCAGGTGCCTGCGTTTGACCCAATTCTACTCACTGTTCCCAAAAGAGCAATGTTGTCTCTGAGTCCTGACCAGCAGATGAACCCAGTGCTGAGGCTCGATGGATCCACCTCGTACAACACTGTCTATTCAAGCATGACCTCCAGAGGCTCAGATCCCCATTCATATTTCATATTCCACAGATGTTTTTCCCCCACTTCTGCTGCCTGGTTTTAATGCACCACTGGTCTCTGCACAACCCTCACTTAAATATATCTTACTTTTTGTTGTAAGCAAGCAACAAGGTGAAAAGCAAAACTGAAAGGTCTGACAGTCCCAGCTTCCCACTGACATACTCCCTTGTTTATGTCAAAAACCAGGGGCTGCAAGTGACAAGAAAGCAGCAGAGAGTGGAGAGTGCACAGAATCATTTAAAAGGCAGCAGTGACGTGAGAGCCTTCAGCAGGCCAGAGTTGACGTTTGTCAGGCTGGGGGGTTGGGATTGCATTAAGCTACATTTCATTAAGAAAATACTCAGAAACTATTAAGGGGTCCCATGTGGCGGCTTCAGCACATTTAATTTAATGTCTTCCCTCTCCAGTGACCAATCCACCCCCCACTTTCTTACAAACGATGACTTGTGGGTCTTAACCTTACAAGTGAAGATACGTTTGACCCATTAGTTACCCTATTTAAAGGCTTTTGTTAACCTATAGTACAGAGCCCAAGCCATGGTTTTACACTGAGGCTCCAGATCACAGAGGCAGATGGTGTCATAAAAACCCACCTCCCCCTACCCTACTTATCCAACTTCTGTTCTGTAATCGACATTCATTCTTTATGCACCATTTTCTAGGCACCATGTTATCCCCACAGATCTGGAGCTGGGGCAGTGAGTATCTGAAATGCTGGTCACAGGGAATGCCTTGGTCAGTGGGTGTGTTTGAAGCTGGTGTTGCTGGCCTGTTTCTTGGGAGGAAACTCCCAAACGTCAAAACCCAAGCTCCAAATGCAAAAGCCTCTTTGAATATGTAAAAACTCCACTAATATTTGGGGAATTAGAAATGAAGTAAAAGACAGAAACTATTTCATCTTGATACTACAGTGCCTATGTCTGTTTTAATTTTTTAAGCTTCCTGTTCTCATTGCCCAGCTCCAGCTTCCCCATCAAATGTATGTATTTTCCCCTTCCAGAAAGAACTGCAGGAAAGATAATGAATTGTGACTCTGTTGGCTACAGAAGAGGATTTCCTAGTAAACTGCAAAGTTCACAACCTTCAAAATTCATCTCTTAGACTCAAAAATGACTCAAAAATAAAGCCTTCAGACTTAAGGAATGGAGAAAAACAATCCAAACACACGGAAGTCTCTCTTTTACATTACTTTTCCAAAAGAAACTGGAAAGCTACAGAGAGGAAAAAACCCCACAAACTGCAAGCACTCAGTACTGAGGAACTGTCAAGAGGCAACATGCATGTGCATTAATAACAATAATTAATGAACAATCTTGTTAGGTATCCTGTCTCATAATCAATGAGCAAAATCCTTACAGAAAAGGTTTCCAAAGTCTGGCTTGTTTAATTTTCAGAAGGAAAAGAGGAAGATTAGTATAGTGACTTGGTGGTAAAGCACCTAAATTACCGAGCAATGTTAATTTAAGATCAGCAGAACATCACTTCTCCCTTTGTGCTGCAGCTGCAAAGCCCAGAGCATGGTGAGTGTCTGATAAGGGGCTGGAGGCAAGCTCCTGGCCCAGCAGACTCTTACTTGCTGAGCTCTAATACCATGACATGTACAGCAATGAGCTCTTATTGATTTTGCATTTGGACCTGCCTCAAACACTCAGGCCATCTCTCCACAGGAAAAAAAAATTATGTGGGAATGTAGGAAGGACAAATCTGGTGCTAGATGTAACAGCAACTGAACAAAGAGTATTTCAAATCTTCAAAATACATTGAGTTCTTTATCTAGAAACAGGGAAAAAACAATAGAAAAAGCAAAATATTCAGAGAACTAAAAGAAAGTATCAATACTGAAACAGAGAAGGAGCTGCTGAAAAGAGACATTGGCTCAAATTTTCAGCTGAATCTGTTCCAAGGAACAATCTTCCTCTGATCACTCTCTGTACCCACAGTCAGTTCTGTGGGTATGCACTCACCAGCCCTGCCCTAGCTCTTTCACATGGGAATACCTAGCTCAGCCCACATGGGAAATCCATCCTGTGAGCATCCTTCCGCACTTCCCAGCACAGGCATGCCTTGTGGGAGGGTCAGCACAGCCACCAAGGCCTCTCCAATTGTCCTGGAGGAAGTGGGGACTACACAATCTTGCCTGTGTGACTTCCTCCAGAGACTGGAGGGAAAGCCTCTACTCCTTCCATGGTCAGGTCACACATCCTGCAGAAACCTGTGAGTGTCACTGCCAGAAATCTCTGTGGTCAGACCGCCCGACGAACAGTCCACACACTGACTGCAAGCAATGCCATCAGCTAATGGAATCTGTGCCAGGTCTACAAGGGGCCTTTGGCTGTGCCCCAGATTGTGGAATGACCCCCTCCACAGACTCTGTCAGCAGCGGAATCCAGGGACCATGGGCTGCTAGCACCAAGCTGCTGCCCACAGCAGCTCAGACAGAGCTGATGTAACCACACAGCTTCAAGCAAAGGAGAATTTCCTGTGTATCTAGACCAGCACCAGCCAGAGCACTGAAGTCCCAGACTGGCAGTCTAAGAGGCTCTTTCACAGCATGAAAATCAGTGGTGATTGCCCCAGCTGAAAACCACAACAGCTCATCATGGTGAGGCACTCTGTGGAAACCTGTCACTTCGGACAATTTCCAGGCAGCCAAATGTCCACAGCTGGGCAGACACACTCATGGATCCCGTCCATGCCACGACCGCCAGCAGCCCTGCATTCCCCCTGGCTTCCCCAGACTCGCAGGGTCTGCAGAGGCAGCCTGGATCCCGCAGATGCACTGCTGCAGGTACAGCTGAGGCAGGTGCAGAGCAATGGCAGAGGGCTCGTTTGGAAGGCTCAGAGCCAGGCAGAGATTAATTACCCACAATGACAGTGCATGCAGCAGCAGAGGCATCATCATCTCTGCCTCTTTTCTGCACACCATTTATAAAATCCAGGGCAAGGCATTTAACAGTTCCTGGGCTCAAAGGGCCATAAGATTTGCAGTGAAACTGGAATGACAAGCAATGCTACCTGGGGCTGTGATTTACCTGAGTGCTGCTGGCACTGGGCAAGTGACCCAAAGTGGAGTGTGTGCACTTTGCTTCACTGCACGGGGAGGTGGAAAGTACAAAGGTCTGAAACAAGTCATATTCAGCAGCTGTATTTTTCAAGAGTTCATGATCCTGAGGTCAGATTTCACCTTTTCTATGAAAGCAATCTTTCTCACCCTTTTTTGCTATATTTTTTTTTTTTTAGTTCATATGAACTTGTGAGGGGAAATTCAATAATTTGTGAAGCAGTAATGTATAGAGAACATGCTCCAGGCTACTAATAGGTTATTAATAGAGCAAAAATTGCTGCAGATTAGAGTACCTAAGCATGCTGCCTAATTGCAAAGCAAAATGTCTATCACACTATGTGGCAGTTGAAGTGAAATATGTGTCCTGAAATCTTGGTTTTCTTTGCATCACTTATCAGCTCGGTGAAGTGTCATGATAATCCACAGAAGGAGTCATGCAACAGTGGGGAAATTCAGTGAGAAGGTTTTAAAGAAAAGGTAACATACTAATATCATAATCCTGCTTCTATTCTGTCAGGTAAGCTGGATTCTTGGAGCCCCTGGAAAGCTATTTTATGCTAAGCAAGTGTTTGACATTTCCCCTGATCTGCAAAATTTAAAAACAAAATAAAATAAAGAGATGGATTAGAGTCACAACTGATTAAGCTCACCAGAACTGTTTAAAGACCCTGAAGAGATCCTGCTAACAAAGACAGATTCAACTGCACCTGAAACTCTATTGAATTACACATTTTCCCAGACAGTCCATAAACTCTGAGCACGTTTCCCCCCTACCTGCTCTAGTAACCTATTCCAGTGCCTAAATTCACCACTTTGTCTAGTATTAGCACGAGCTCCTTGGCTGAAATTTAAGACCATCAATTGTCAGGTCATGTTTCCCAAGTACTAGAACACACAACACCTGCCCCTCACAGCAGCAGCAGCAGAAGCTGCATTGATTGAGCTGACAGCTGCTGTTGTCAGGGGATAGTCTGCATGCTACCTCTCTTCCTTAATCCCAGCCCTTGCCTGTTTGTCTTCTCCTTGAATGAGATGACAAGTTTAAACGGAGGCAGTCATTAATTACATGGCTTGGTTTGAAGCTAGCTCAACACAGGAGCTAAAAAAATCATGACTTTTCAGCACTGCTACAGCACAAATGATGCACAGTCCCCTTCAGAACTGTCTCCTGCCCTAATGTTCCTTCTCTGTCTCTGCAACCCTGAGCAGGGTTAGGAGGGCCCAGGACAGGTTTAGGCACAAGAGCTCTGACACTGGGCTGCATGGCTGATGACCTCTTTATCCTGATCCCTCACCAGACTCCTGCCCAGCTCCTCAGAACGGCTGCACACAAGGGACAGGCAGCAAGGGACAGCAGCTGGTTCAGTTCTTCTAAAGGGAGTATCTTTAATAACCTGGAGTAGCTTCTGCTCTTCCTAACTACCCTGTTCACAGGAGTTACAGATCTTTCTCCCTGGCAATGACTCCTAGACCACGGATATTCAATGTAGCTGCCACAGAACAGAGTGTTTCAAACGACAGAAGGTGGCTGTGCTGGATCCCCCTTCTCTCCATATGCTCACAAGGAGCCAACCCAGTCACTCCCAATCCCTCCCTGCAAAGCAGCTTCTGAGAGAAGGCCTCCAAAGAGCCTTTCCAACAGAGCACACAACAACAGGTGTGTTGACTGCTGCCAAGACAGTCCAGGTAATAAAATATTGTTCATTTAACGCTGCAAGAACAGGTGGGGACATAAATTCAACAAGCTGTGTCACCTCAGCTGCAGCTGGGGAACGTGGGACTGTGAGAATTGGACAGCTTTAAAAATGAGCCCAGTCTGCTGCCACTGCATGGGTGGGAAATGCCACGATGGCATGTGACACAGCACTTGGCTCTGCTGAAGCAAGCAGGGTCCCTGCAGAAGCACTGCACAAACGTGTGTGGTTAGTGATTCATTTTTCCATGCGCCAGGGTACGAGTTGGGGCCCAACTGGCAAACTTTGTGTGGTGAAGCCAAAATTCTTCTGCTTTTGCTGTTTCTCTGAGCACAGCGAGGGACATGTTGTTAGTGCTACTCCCAAACTCTCCAGCTGGGACAACTACCTCTGAAAAGAACCACAGCAATGGTCACAGAGCTGCTGAAAGTCACTTGTTCCTCTGCAGGCAGCTAGTAGCCAGCTCGTGTTTGGTTTCCCAGTTGAGCCAGTACAGAGAGGCAGAGTATCCCATTTGTCCCCTGCAAGACGCTATGGGCAGGTGCACATCTGCCTCCAGAGCAGAGCTTCCCTCCTCTGCCCTCCTGCCTCAGCCTTGTGCCCACCCCAGCACAGGCACATGAGGACACGGCAGCCAGTGCAGGAAGCACCTTGTCACACCTTGCCAGCTCTGGGGCAGCCTGACCATCTGTTTCTGTGAGCAGCCACTCTGCTGATGGGCTGGGATTTCTGGGAGGGAATTTTAAGCTGGTCTGTCCTGGTTTGCCCATGGAGACAACGCTTACACTCAGGAGCCTGGCCCCTGGGGATGATTTTCTGTTTCAGTCCTTGTTTCCTCACCTTGCAGCCTCACAGAAGTTAGCAGGATAGCTAACTAGCTCTGCTGTGCACAAAACCTCTCAATGTGAAATCCACAAAGTATCTGTTTCCTACACAGGAAATCTAACAAGTAGGCTGCCCTCCATGCTTTCTCTTTTGTCAAGCATATGGGCTCCCACATTATGCATGCAGGCTTTGTATAGCTGCAGGTTTCTCACACATAAATACTCATGGAAGGAGAGACAGTTCACGCATCTTTATTCTGCAATTCAAATTATGCCTCCTTTTTATCAGTGGAAATCCACTGTGGTTCAGTGAAGGCAGCAACTCCTCTATTACATCATGCAAGAGTAAAATGCTGCTCTGGAATATCAGTACCTCTACATTCTGTATTTTTCTAACAAAAGGAATCCATTAAAAAGTCACACAGTGATGACGACTAAAGCTTCTCTCACCAGCAGATTACAAGGACACAAGTCAGCTCCCCAACCATGGAAAGTGCTTCACTTGTCTAGTCCCATGGCTATATTAACACCCTCAATAGATGCCAGCAAAGTCTCCATGTCTAGATGCGTTGAAAATATAAAATACCCACTTCACTTTGAAATTAAAAAATAATGGTTATGTCTAATAATGTTTTAGAGTCAATATCACATGGTAGCAGCTCTACTGCTCAATAGGTAAATGATTTCAGTCTGAATTTTTGGTGATACAGATTTATCACTTCAAAAGCATATGAATACATTTCCTAAAAGGGTGAAATTTTCAAGTAGCCCTTCAAAGAAGGCTTCGTGAACCACTATTTGTTTTTAACAGTGAAAGTTTTGGAGAAATTAAAAAATCTCCAGCTCCTATTGAGCTTGAAAGTGCTGTAGACTCTGAACACACATGAAGGGGCCCTACTAAACAACTGCATCTCTGATTTGTAGGCACAAAAGAGGGGAAAATGACAAAAATGGAATTCTAGGTAAAAGAAGGTGGCTTTCACTCAGCATTCACTTAGGTAACATCATAAAGCTTTCCTCATCAGCTGTAGGTGTGCCAGCCCTGTGTGGTAGCACTGATTTTACTCCGAGTGCTTTTCCTAGAGACTGCTCTGGCCCCACCAGGGAGCTGGGGCATCACTGAGGGCATCAGGCAGCCTCAGAAAGAGCCTGTGAGGTCACCCTCCTTCCCAAATCTGGAGCTGAAGGAACCCGGAGGGTGCAGCCTCACAGCTTAGCCCGTGGAACAGTAATGTGACAGATGGCAAAAAGTGCTTCCCAAGCGCAGGACAAACAGTCACAAATGCCATGTGGTGTACAGAAGGGGAGAGGGAGAGACTAAAAATCCCACAGCAAGACAACACTCCTTTAGAGCACATGGACTTACCTAAACCATGTCAAATGAGGAAACAGGTGCAGGTCAGAAGACATCAAGGAAACATGAAAAAAGAAAAAAAAAACAGGGAGCAAATTAGTTGCAATTCCAGTCAGCTTGGTGACAGGAGCGAAGAGCACTCCACAAAATCAGACTCAACCTTTACTAGAGTGAGCAAAGTTTAACAAAATAATTCTACTCCAGTGCTGCCTTTTTGCTGTGTGTTAGTTTAGCAGCAGCATGAGGCACCCAGATGAAAAAGCAGAGAATTAAAACCAAATCCTTTGTGCACTGTGGATGGAACACAACTCCTCCACCTGCAAGGCTCTCGGAGGCTTCCCACCTACAGCTGTTTGTGACTCTGCACTGGTGGCTCAACACAGGTGGCTTGGGCACACAAAGGCCTGACTTTGCCTTCAGACCTCATTGACTTTGGTTAAGCAGTTTTAGGAACTTGATTCCTATTGAGTCCATTAACTCTTAGCTGTGCTAAGTCTGGAGCAAATTGCAAGAGCAGACAATCATCAGGGAAAAAACTGCTTTAGGAGAAAAGGAAAATAAAAGACAAGAATAGGAGTAACTTTCCAAAAAATCTTTCTTTTGTACTGTTGGGGTTTTTTTTTTTCTTATTGAGGCTTCTGTTACAATGATATTAATTTGATACAATAGAACTTTATTCTTTCATTCCATTGCACGACAGAAGTCTTAATTCTTAACAAAGTTTTTGTATGAGAGCAGTCAGCTCTCAATTCCACTAGTTGCAGTAACTCACAACCTACATTTCTGTTGCAAATGACATCAAGAGGTAAAAGGATACGCTTTATTAACCTTGACTACACACATTTAGCAACAAATTTCAGTTTCTGCTTTCTTTCCTTAAATCATGGATGGACATTTCCAACAGCAGATGACCATACCATTGCTCCCCAATGTCTTCTTTTCCAGAGTCTTTCATTTTTGTCTTCTGATTCCTGCCAAAGCTTACTATGATTTTATCTTGAGCCTTGCCATTTCTTTTATACAAAACTTCCTTGTAACCCCTCTGTTAGATCAAACAACTCATCCTCATTAAAAAAATGGCCACCACCTGTCAGGGCATTCCTCCAGCCCTTCTGTGAACAGAGGATCATCAGTTCTCCATTCTGTCCATTCTCAGAGCTGGGGCAGCAGCTGACAGAACTATGAGCAAAATCCAAAACAAACAACAGCAAGTAAATCCTTTGCAGTATGGAAACACAGTCACCTACAGAAAGCTCTGCCTGGACACCACATTGATGGCAGACTGGGCAAACTCAAAGAAAAATCCACTGAGAATTACTAAAGACAGTAAGAACTGCATCTAGGTCAGAAAGTTTCTTGACTTTACTCAGGAGAGTTTACTCAGGGGAAGTAGCATACACCCTTGCCTTGTTTCAATTATCTGTAGTTCTCTTTATGACCAGCACTGAAGATACTGTGTTAAGGTGGGCCTTTAATCTGACCCAGGATAGCTGTATCCTAGCATTCAAAGGTTGAAGCCTGGCTGTTCTCCAGGCTCTCTGTGGCTAGAAATCAGGGCAGATGCTCATAAGGACAAAATGTGCTAAGGAAGAGAAAAAGGGGAAAAAAAAAAAAAAAAAGATTAGCAAGGAGAGTAGAACAGCTCCCCTTACTCCATGAGATTAAGCAGAAAAAAAAAGTGCAACCAACCAATCAACCCAAAAGCAACTAAAGAAATTCTCCACACATTTGTCTTAATCATGAATATTTGAATTTTGAAGGAGAGAGAATCCAGAACCCAAAGCAGGAAGCTTCCTTTATGTGACTCTAACAGTGAGGACTGGAGCCATGGGTCAAGTTGAGCTCAGCCTGCCCAAATAGCAGGGGCAGGAGTAAAACCTCAGTACTTCACCCCACAGCCCCCAGCACTGGCCAGGGAAGGGCACTGCCTTCCCAAACAGCCTTTTTGCATAACAGATTATGTCCTCTGGGGCCAGAGGTTTAAAATCAACCAAGCAAATTATGACCCTCTACTCCCCAGTCTGAAGGGCTTCCTTCCCTCATCACCAGCAAGCATCATCCCATCTCCCTCTGTGCTGGCCAAACCAGTATTTTCTTTGCATTTTCCTTAATTTTAACATGATTTACAAATGAACATGAGCAACTCTGCATGGCAGGCTAGGCTAGGTAAAGTGCAGATGTTCCTTCAGCACTGCCTGGTCTCTATTAGCAGTAACAGTTCAGCCACTGTATGGTTCTGCTGACATAACTCAGCACCCATCCACGGCTCCAGACCCGCTGCCTCATTAATGAGGATAAATGTACCTTTATCTTTACAAGCAAGTGCTTCTGCAGGATTAGAGCTGCAGAGATATAAAGAAGAAAGAGTGTTGCCTGCTGCCTTCTGCAGTGTATTAGAGACACCTACATACAGTCCCACGGCCAGACAGTAATAGGAATTAAGATTAGAGTTGTGTGGCATTGCCAGGGAAATCATGCCAGCTCTCCAAGGTTGACAGATGCAGCAGGAGCAGCAAGGGAGCAAAAAGGAGTCAAAGCTATTGGTAAGATGACAAGATAACAAAATTAAACATCTACAGTGTGAACTTCTCCCCAGCTTAGAATCAGACTTTAATATTTACAGCATAGCACAAAACAAACACAATATGATTTAAACTCCATTTAAATCTTTCTGTGTTGTTAAAATCCTAATTCCCACTGCCTGAGGACAAATAAATCCTCATGCACATATCAGATATCAGCCAACCATACTATAAGGGAACAAAGCCCAATTAGCATTCTCCACTACAAGGAATTTCCTATGGAAAACAAATAAAAGGCAATGTTTTCTGCATACCTGGGCCTTGGCTGGCTGTGGCAAGACAGCAGAATTCCTTGTTTCAGCATTTAAGCAGTGTTTTAGTTCAAAGTCTTTGGCATAGAGTGACAGAGGAAAACAGCTAAATAATTTTGTAGCTCAGACTCAAACAATATCATCACTTGGCACTTCTGCTAAGTGTCCCCTCTTGTGCAGCCTCCCCTGGCTCCATGGGCAGGGATGAAGAGAGCAGAACAGGAAATGCTCTGGGTAAGATCTCACATGGCCTCGGGTGCAGATGCACAACTCGGTGCGAGGCCAGCTGGCAGAGGGGCCTGAGACTTCACCCCAGCAACCCTTGTGCAAGCTGAAAAGAAGGTGAAAAACAATTCCCCTCAAAACACATTTTCCAAAAGCCTTCATGACTTTCACTGCCTCTAGAATAAGCTAGCATTTCAGTGAAATGAAACCACATGGTAAATGCTATGGGGTTTGGTTTTTTTTTTCAGATTAGTCATAAAAAGGTTTGTGTGGAATGAAATTAGACTGATTCCTCTTAATTGTCACTAAAGATTTTTCTGTTTCTGTATGAACTGGGCTGATTCTGGACATTGATGAAAATACAGTTTTCTCCCCTAAACACATTTAAAAAGCATTCAGTATTTCACTTTAGGAGCTCCCCTATTAAGTGAACTGAAAAACAGTGATGTCTCCAAAAAAGTTAGCTTTTCAGGCAATAAAAATGATACCTCTATACTGGAATATTTGTTTTACTAGACACTGAATAGTATTTTTCAGAACTGAGAAGAAAAATCTAAGGATTTATTACAACCACGTGACACATCAGCCATTCCATACGGTCTTTGAAACCAACAGACAGTTTTGGGGCACTGGAATTTCATTTGTTTTTCTCAAACAAAGCAAGCATGGATATAAACCTGCTCTTACTGAAATCAGTAGCTCTGACTTCAGTGCCAGCAGAATTAGATCAACATCCTGCACTTTTTCGGATCCCACCCGCATTCAGCACAGCATTGTTTTTGAGAAGCAGGACAGAGCATGGTTCTGAAAGGGTTACTTCATTACAGAAATGTTTACTTTACAAACCAAAAGCATTACCACCTATTTTTACCAACTTTTCTTGTAAAGTGTTTTTTTTTTCCTTTCAGGTGTATATTTGCATTAAGGAAATAGGGTTTTTTTTATGAGAAAGGGAGACCCAAAGGTTTTCTTTGACTGAAAAGTGGAACAGAGAGGCAAATGCACCCCTGTGAAGTTGAGAGTGTGCTGGATCATGAAAGCACAAGGGTTCTCAGACCCCTGTTCTGTTGTACAGCTATAGCACCATTTCACCTCCTGGGCCTCTTTTCTTCTGATCTTTGATTGCAGGAATCTGAAAGCAGGAACTGTTACCACAAGCTTACATAATGCTCAGCAGAAAAAAACCCACTCATATTTATGCCACTTTGTTCCACCAAATTACAGTGATTTTGCAGATTTCCCTCAGTATTTTTTCTCAGAATCTCTCTGACTACAGCAGTGGACTTGATTTGGCACAGCCAGAGTGAACAAGCACTTTAGAAACCAAAACGCTGCCTTGTTTCAGAGAATTTGTCACTGTCCATGAAATCATAATCTTAGCTCAAGGGCAAATAAGCTGTGTCTTATATATGCTCTTTCCTAGTTTCCAAACACTGCTGCTGATTAGTGGGATGGGTGAAGCTGAGCTCTCAGCAAAGGTTCAGAAGCCCTGTCTGAGCTGTCTGCTCACACCACCTCACCTGCCTGTCATCAGCAGTTTGAAAGGTCAGCGTGGCCAGCGCTCATGCCAGCCAAATGCCCTTCCCTCTGAGCTGCCTGTGCCATACTTGCCAATAAACAACAGAAACAAAGCCCACTGGGGGACAAGAAACACAACCACCCTGCTAAAGAAAAGATGATCTGAGTCTACTTGCTCTTCCCTGCTCCATGGTACTAAAGGCTTAAAAATTCCCTACACACCAAGTACACGTGTGTAGCATCTTGGCACAATTATCAGAACAAAAAAATCAGTGCTGCGTATGTCTTCCCCACTAATGGCTTGTCCAGATACTCACAGCTCTCACTCTCCCTGTGTTTGCAAAGCAGCTTGAACCCCAGCTTGGTTTCTCCCCCAACCCTGTGAACTAAAATAAAGCTTTTCTTCTTCTCTGTTTGACAACTTCAAAAGAAAGAAAAGTTTAAATTAACAAATGGCTGTCAGCTCCTGAAAAGTATTTTCCCTGTGATTACAAAAACATTTCTAGAGTCTTTCAAAAAGTCTGCTTGCATTTTCCTCCCTGGCCTCAGTCTTCACTGCACAAACCCTTTTGGTTATGAAACCTGTATTCAGAAACAGACAATCAGAAATAAAGAAGCATAGAAAGTTTGGAGATCAGTAGGTATGGAAATCGAAACTTCCATATCCTGACACTTGCACTCAGGTCTAAAACTCAGAGAGGGGGAAGAGATTTAACATTGTCAGTACACAACTTCCTCAGGTTCTCCCAGGTCGCACTCTCATTTGTGCTTAGGAATTAGAGAAATACCAGATAGTCACAAGTCCTCTGGTATCTTATCAGAGTGAGAACCAGGAATTTTATCACTTGTATTAAAAAAGCAAACATTCTGCCCCCTTCTTTTTCCATTGCTTCCCTCAATAAACTACACCAGCCCTGACATATGAGAAGCCTTTGCCCAGCACACACTTTCCTGGTAAAAACAAAAATCCCCAGGACTGCTGTGACATGATTATCCTGTTCACTTGATCATGGGGCAGAGAAGGGTCTAGTGGCCAAATTACACCATCCCAAGAGGGAGTATGCCAAAGCAGCTCACTGCTTTTTTGCCTCAAATCCCACCAGAAATCTGCACTGTTATGAGCATGGCTGCTTCACTCAAGACACTTATGATGTCAGGAAAGGAGAAGAGGGAGTTAAAAACCAAAATCCTCTTGGGAGTCACTCAACTCACAGGAGCACAGGAGACATCACTGCTGGTAGAGCCAGGAGAAATTGGAAGCTTGAGGGACCAGTGATCACAACATGGTGAGGGAACAGGGAGGGCAGCTCAGCTGAAGTCAGTATCTCACGGTCCACAGGGGCTGTCTGTAAAAATGACTGAACTGCAGTCTCAAGGAAGTTTTCTGTTCAGACTGAGCATAGCCCTGAACCAATTCAGTGTGTCTATCAGCTCTGCCAGGGGAGAAGGACAGCGAAGGGACAGAACAGCAGGGACAGGAATGTTCAAGCAAAGGTGAAAACACTAAGGGTATGTGCCGGTTCTAACTTCCGAGTTAATTTTTCCGCAGTGGTTTGTATGGCATTATGCTTTGCATTTGTGCTGGGAACAGTGTTGACAATACAGGGATGTTTCTGTAATTGCTGAGCAGTGCTTACGCAGAGTCGAGGCCTTTTCTGTTCCTCACCCCACCAGTGAGGAGGCTGGGACTGCACAGGGAGTTAGGAGAGGACACAGCCAGGACAGCTGACCCAAGGGCTGGTCAATACCATAGGGCATCATGCTCAGCATGGAGGAGAAGTGCAGTGTGATGGCATTTGTCTTCCCAAGGCACTGTCACACGTGATGAAGCCCTGCTTTCCTGGAGATGGCTGAACTCCTTCCTGCTGATAAGGGGTGAGTGTATTCTTTGTTTTGCTTTGCTTTGCTTGTGCACGTGGCTTTTGCTTCGCCTATTGAACTGTCTTCACCTCAACCCATGAGTTTCTCACTTCTGATTCTCTCCCCCATCAGTGGGGAGTGAGTGAGCAGCCGTGTGGGGCTCAGCTGCTGCTGGGGTTAAACCACAACAGAGCCCTCGTGGGGTGAGGCACAGCTATGGCGAAATGGGAAACACACACGCAGCCCTTCAGGAATAATCCACAGAGACACCAATACCTGCAGTACAATGAAGGCAAGAAAACAGACACATAGCCAAACCAACACATGGATGCCTGGGAATAAGAAAAAAACCCACTGCTTCTTTCATGGGTATATAAAGAAGTCTAAGCAGCCCTCAGACTTTTTGTGAATAGACTCCTGCCTGGGTGGCAGGAGCAGCACAGTTATTTAAGATACATGTGGTTTTCAGATTCCAAACAATACTTTTATGCCAAAGTGATATATAGGCCAGCTACTGTCAGAAATGAAAATGCTGCTCATGAAAATATTGTCCTGTGCATCAGCAACAAAAAGAATAAAATAATCTTGCAATAATTGCCCTAGGGCTGGGAAAAAAACCCCCAGCTAAGTGTTCTCTGCACCATGGTAAACTCATTTTGATTCATATTTATAGAGTGAAACATAACATGCCTCCAATTAAACTCAGTCCAAGCTTGAGGGACACCTCTCTTGTCCTTCAGCCAACAGTGACAAATAGGATACTCAGAAGTCCACATCTATATCTCAGCCCACTTATTTCAGTCAGCTTTTATCAGAAGACAGGAATGGTTATGGAAGCCCATCTTTCCTTTTTGGAGTATAACTTTAAGACCTCCTAAAATTTACAAAGGCACCTCCACCAGCCCGTGTAAACCATCCCAAACCCAGCTGTACAGTACAGAAGCTTGCCAAGTGTCTGTAAAGAGCAGCACATCTTTATGTTACTGCATAAACAAAGAGATCAATTTTTCTGAACATCAGTACAAGTCACTAGATCTTATTTCAGCAGGGCTCAAAGCAACAGCAAAATGACAGCTGCCATCTCTGTTGTGAAAAAGCACTCCAAGAGAAAAATTTTGCCTTGGTTTCAGGCATTGTAGGTGTACACAGCACCTGTTTCCTTCTCAGCAATCCAGCCCCTTCAGGTTCTGCTAGGATAAGTCTAAGCACTCTCCCCTGTACAAGCAAAAAAGGATCAGATTGGGAGGTGCAGTTTGCTGCAGGACCAGGCTGTAGGCAGAGACACCTTTCTGCAAAGAATAAATTTTCATTAACCCACTCTTGGGGTTTTGTTTGTTTAAGCCCGACATTTATTAGGTTTGAAAAAGTATGTGTTTGTGGTGTAGGTGTACCGGTGGTACAAGCAACTTCAAAACACATACAATTCTTTGACAACTGAAATAAGCAGAGAGGCATTTCATCCCCTGGGATCTCACTTGCTGAATTTAACTGCAGGAAGCTCCCATGTTTTGACCTTGCTTCCCAGCCCTCCGGGTTGCTGTTGGAGAGCAGCCCCATCCTGCTGTCAGAGGGAAGCAATGCTTTCCCCAGCCCAGGCTGCTGCAAGCATTCCTGCATACCCTCTCCATATGCCACTGTGGGACACAATCCATCACCACAGAGCTTCGGATCCCACTACACAGGGGAATTATCTGCAACTGGAGGCTACAGAATAAACTTTCTCCCAGGTGTGGGCATTTTTTCCTAGGGAATCTTGATTGAATTTTTTTTATCCTTCTAGGAAGGACCTGAGACAGACACAGGGGAGCTATGCCTTGGCTATAAAAATGGGAGAAGTTTCCAGGCCCTGGCCACAGTGCAGGAGGTGATGCTGGCTCTGCTCTCTATGCTCTGCTCAGCAGCAGGGCTAAGGGGAGAGAGCTTGGCTGAAATGAGGATTTCACAAGCCCCGAGACACGACGTAGCTTCCCTCCCGTTTTCCCCCCTGACCAGCCAGAAAGGTAGACATTTAATATCCAGGCTCATTACTCGTCCTAATGAAATGTCAGCAGCAAATGCACAGGTGTTTAACTGCTGCTGGAATGCCTGCAGATGCCAGCAATCCCTCAGGCAGGGAATCATCCCAGTCAACAGCCTTAGAAAGGTCACAAAGGCAGTGCAAGGTCATAGCAGACCTCTGACCTTCATTTGCTGCACTGAAGGAGCTTTAGTTCTTCCTCCCTTTGCTTTCCCAAGCCCCCAGTGCATTCTCTGCTCTCCCTCAGCCCTCTTTGGCAATGCAGCCTCTCAAGGGTTCTTCTGCCTTATTCAAAACAAGTGCAAATGTGTGACCTAAGGGAGACCTGACCGGGACTCAACAAAGGCAAGTTACAAACAGCTCCACGGCTCCTGAATGGAGGTGCAGCTCTGCCTCCCTCCCTATCCTGCTCTCCCCAGCATTCCCGAGAGGCTGAGACGTTCATCCGCATTACAAGCCCCTGGCTAAAAGCATCCTTCTTCCCAATGCAGGGCAGTGGGTATGATTTATGATTGTGCTCGCTGTGGGTTGGGAGCCACAGAGCTGGCTGGAGGCAATGAAACCGTGCAGGAACTCGCTGACAGGAATCCAGTGGGAAAGGACATACCAAAACCAGGAATAGAAAAAGGGCAAACAAAGACAGGACCAATGGACTAATTTAGTCAGGTTCCTTCCACTTGCAGCTTAAAAATTACAGATGTAAACACTGCTAAATATTCTACCTAGCTTGCCTTTCCTGAAAGAGGGAATGGGGGTAGGGAAAGGACAGAATTTCTGCCCAGTTGTTTTATTTTTCTCCTGCTCTAAGTCACACACCTAAAAAAGCCCACAGGTATTTGGACAGCTGGAGGCTGCCATTGGAACTGGGCAACACTGTTAGAAAGCAGGACAAAAAGGAAGGAAAAACAAAAAGCAACATTTTCAATAAGCAGGGAAAGCCGCAGGGGGTTTTTAGTTCTGGCATCAGCTGCAAGCACACAAGTATTTGGCAAGTCCCATCCTGCTCCTTGGTTGCTGCAAAATCACTCCACCTTTTGGCACAACTGGCAGCATCTGAGCAGAGCTCGACCAGAAAGAATAGAGCAGGGCACAGAAAGAGCTTGTTAACCTGAACTTACCTAACTTGGACCAAATCAGTTCTCTGTCAAAGCCATATTAAAATGTAACCACCAGCTGACAGATTTGTTGTTTACTTCAACAACACCTGCAGCTCTATCTTGGACTCTTGGAGAAAATACTATAGGTAAAGCTATAAATTTCAGCTTCTGCTCATTTTTGTCTGACTGAAAAAGTCTCTAGTTGTCTTCAAAGTGTTTGAGCTTACCTGAAGAGTGAGATGAGGAATCACAGTGGCTTACGAAACCAATTGACTTTTTTCCAAAGTAGAGGGAAGCCAATACCTATAAACTTACAAATCTTGTGCTCACTAGGCACAAAAATCAAGTGCTTGTTTTGGAATAAACACACAATAAAACCTGAAGAAGAAGAGTTTATGAAAAGATTGTGATACAAGAGATTTAAATACATATATGTCGATAAAAACCCTTTTGGTTCACACAGGCTTGGGTTTTTTGTTCAAGCTTTTGTTTGGAATTTTTTTACCTTATTCACAGTACACAGTAAAGTAACTCACTTCTTCCCATACAAAATTGTTCTCTGGGTCTACTTCAAGATGTATTGCCTTTGCACTTCCCCTTTTCTTCATCCTCTTCTCCTACCAAAGAGCCTCGTGTCAAAGACAGTGTGAAATCCTTACTGACACTTCCTACTTCTCCTTTCCCACAGCCACAATAACACTGTTGCTGGTGGAACTGCATGTTGCCAGGATCTAAAGTAAAAAAAGTCTTTGCCAAATTTGGAAACACGGGGTGAATGCTGAGGGATTGCTCCAGCTACGCAACACTCACGCCCATCTCAGAGTTCCCTGGTGCTCTGGAGAACAAACACTGCACTGTGCTTCTGCCCACCTCTCCCCAGTGCAGACCATGGTGATGGGACGAGGAGCAGCACCCTGTCCTGGAATGGCCACAGACCAGGATCTCACAACACACCTTTGTTTTGTCCTCGCTGTGGTGCAGACACCAGGAAACTCAAATACCTCTCCTGCAGCTCACACACCCGAGCTGCCCAGGTGTGAGCACTGTGGGCCAGCTCTCTCTCTGCCCAGCACACACAGAGGGTCTGCAGGCTGTGAAACTGCTATTTACACAAATAAATAAATGAATTCTCACAGGCATGCTCACATTTTTACCCACTGAAATCTATTTGGGTAACTGCTCAAAGAACAACCGAGGATTATACTAAAACCACTCCTGTAATGCCAGGGCTTCCACTCACATGCCCCCTATGACAACTAAATTAACAGTTTAGTTACTTGGGTCAGGTTGTTCTATTCTCTTCACAAGAGCTACATCAGGACTGAGCCATGTATACAGCTGCTGGGCACAGGGTTTCCCAAGTAAATGGGGTTGTCAGAACTGTTTTAAAATTCTCCCCTCCTCTCCCATTAATTCTCTCTACAACTCCTTTTCCCCCTTCTAATTTCACCATCATAGTCATTCATTGGCAGGCAGAAGTTGGCTCAGTAAATTATTCTCTGCTCAAAATACTAAGCTTTCAAAGAAAAATGTGAGTAAATTCCACATCAGTCCTGAAATTCCCTCGAGTTTACGAGAGGTCAGGGCAGCACCAGTAAGAAAAAGGTTTTAACCCCACATTCCTGGCTAAGAATACTCTTTCCCTTCCTCCTTCCAGCCCCCAGCACAGAAAAATCTCTGTATTTCAGGAGCAGAGGTAGAAAAATTAGAAGTTGGACAGTGGTGCGAGCTGCACCTTGAAAATCCAGTCTGGCCCTTCCTACTTCTTTTAGAAACAGGAACACAAGGTGACAAAAGAGTGAGCGGAAACACTGGGCAGTTAAGTTCCCAGACTATACTGCATAGTTAAGCCATCTCATATGCAAGCAAAGCAACAGAAATACCTTAAGTGCACAAAGAGGTAGTTTTTGTTTCTTTAGTGAGCTGCTTTTCTTTCTCTTTTTTTTTTTTAATATCAGTATGAAGAGCATAATAAATTATCTGTTCAGTCTGTTTGCTTTTATTTCAGATAGTCAAATAGTTCAACGTATCATTCACCAAACTCTGATATGAAATGGCAAACCCAGCAGAGAGTAGCAGGGGGCTGTGTTGAGATGTGCACACTGCAGAGGTGTGCAAAGTTCACTTTTCAGATCTGAGGTTTCACACTAAGGAAGAAAACAGGAAGCGGTTACCTACAGCTGAAGCCAGCAGCAACCCATTCCAAGGTGAAAAGTTTGAGTTTCTAAACGTAAAGATTCTCTTTCAGATCATTTTTGTACTTTCTGTAATTCTACAAAAGACACCAAAATGAGGACCACGAGCAGCGCTTACAGTTGTGAGCATTTAGCTTTTATAGGTCTAATGACCATTTATTTGTTTCCATTGCTGTTTACAGCAGCACCTTGTCTTCACATGATTTAAACAGACAGCATGGCCAAGTGCAGAAAATACAGATCTAAACCGTGGCTTTGACCACCACCAGCTTCTTCCTGTACAAGCCATGCAATTTGGGAAGTCTGCAGGGCTTGTGCCACAGCTCACCATTTATACAGCATCCAGCAAGACCATCAACCTAAGGAACAACCTCCTCAAAAATGTAGCTTATGACTCACTGCTTTACAATAAATACCTTAAGGCCACAACTCCTGAGCCAGCTCAGGGAGTGCTGATGAGTCTGAGGGAGGCAAGTGCTGCAGGAGTTTTGGGCAACTCAAGTTTTTCCCTCACTAAGATTTTGTTTCTTGGCCTGAGGCTGCCTGAGAGGGTTCCCAGTCTCTTAACAGAGGTCACCCTCCTCCTTCTCCCTTTCCGTAGGTACCATGAAATCACACTTGCTACTAACAAACCTCATAGCCTCATAAAAATGTTTCTCAGACACATTTTCTCTCTTTGCCATGGACCAGAATGCATCACTTTCCAAGAATGTCTTTTACCAGCATTTCACATGTCCTCAGGCAAGCCTAATTCAGCTCTGTTACAAAATGTCCACTTCGTGCCTCAGGTAAATCCCAGCTGGACATCGGATGGCAGCACACATTTCATTCTGTGTATTTATTTATAACTTTGATAGTCAAAAGCAATTTTCTCGGAGGCTCACAATATGACTGAAACAGCAGATCACGTGCAGTGGGAGAACTGCAGGGGAAGCATATCCCTCATCGTCTTGTTCCCTCTCTTAGCATGTATTTAGGGATTCATATCAGCATTTCCCTGGTAACACAATATTGGCCATGTTTCAGCAAGGTCAAAAATGCCCTACACAGACTTAGCCACTGCTTTCCGTTCCAGCATCTGCATCACTCTTCTCCCAGCTAATGGCATCTACTGAACATATTGAAACATCAGATCATGGGGTCACTTTGTGATGCATCTGCATCACTCTTCTCCCAGCTAATGGCATCTACTGAACATATTGAAACATCAGATCATGGGGTCACTTTGAAAGCTGGCTCACACATTTTAAGAGACAGACAGAGCTCAAAGATACTCTGTTTTGGCATGAGAACTGTGACAGGAACTGAAATAGTATGTCCAGGAGGAAAAATTTATGTATCAAGGAAAAGAGAGTACAAAAGTTCTGTTAACCCCATCTCTGCACCCTCTGAGAGGGTTTCTTAATTCCTGTGGGAAAATTAGACTCTTTTTAAAGATACTGATGGTGACTTCTCTGCACTGACAATTGGCACAACTCTTCAAACCTAAGGAAGAAAATAGTCAAAGCCTGAATAAATAGGAAATAAAGAACATTAGCAAAGAATTTCAGATGACATTTCTATCAGTTCTAGCCAGCAGGTGCTGCTCTGGCAATAGGAAGTTAAGAGTTACAAAAGCTACATAAAAACAACTGCACCACATGAAGACAAAGAAACATCATATGGATGCATAAAAATGAACAATTAAAACTACAACTGCTACATGGAGAAGAAAGCCATAAATATTTCAGCCCTGTTATTATCGATGCTGCATGCCACAGCTACATTCTGTTCTGTATCATTACATCTTCACTGGCTAATTTCACAAATAACATCTTATTAACAACATGTTGACTTCAAACCATTGTTATCTCTCCTCCTCCCATTCTCTGATATTTGACACTGAAATTGTTCCAAGGACATTTGAAACATCAGGAACTAAGTAACAAAATACTTTCTTGCCCCACTCCAGTGTGAAAAGCAGCCCGAACATGCTGTAAGTAGAGGAGAAAAGGAGAAAGTCACAAAGATTTTTTGATTTTTTTTTTTTTAAAGAATTAACTGAATCACTGCTCAACATCTGCCCCACCCCCTCACTTCTGTAACCTCTCCTCTTTCTAAACCACTTCCAGTCCAGAGGGGAAACATAAGGGGCTTTCTATTAATGGAATATTTATGGACCTGGAGACCCGGGAGCCTTGAAAAGAAGGAAGATTCATGCATAATACAGGGACAGGACTTGCTGTATGAAACGACAAATTTACCACACTGGCAAACTGAACTAAGTGGCATAAAACCCATTAGAAAAAAACCCCATGGCTCACAAGTTATGAATACTGGACAAGAACCAAATACCAGAACTGGTAACCAGCACACATTGTACAGCATAATGACATTTCCTACTACAGTTTATTATCTGATAAATGATCAAGCTTATTAAATTAACCTTTTCCCACCAGCAGTTGACTGAAAAATTCCCTCCCCTCTTAATTACAAGGAGATTAGGAGAAACTAAAAAATAATTGTAAGCAATTTATACAATGGAAGAACCCTCAATTCTTCAGTATTACATACCACATAAAACAGATCCATCACCAGGCATTGCTCCCTACCTCTGAACAATGAATGATACAGAACCTGATCCAGTGACTGCCAAAAAGCCAAAACAAAGGTGTTCACACCATTCTTTTCTCTCCCTGAGTGGCTGTTTGCTCATTTCTGCTCACTCTTTATCAGCACAATTCCAGTCTTACAATGAGAAGGTATAAAAGCAATACTTTTTTTTTTTTAACCCCAGCAAATAAGAAAATGATAAATTTCAAACAGAACAGGGGACGTTGCACATGTTAGGAGTGTGTAGTACAGACAGACTGTAAAGCTGTGTTACAGGCCAACCACATGACAAAAGAACAGATGTGAAGGTATCCTGCCTTCCTTTAGCAAGCTGAGAAACAGGGAAGGAAAATCTATTCCTTCTCTACAAAAAAGGACAACCTCCTCCAGATCCCAAACTCCTTTTGTCTACTGATTGTGTCTGTGGAGGTCCAAAATGAAGAGACTAAAGACTTACAATGACATGAATCCCCACATGACCATAACATACGCAAAAAACCTCTTCACTGTGTGAATACAACCTGATGTCCTCCAACATTGCCTTAAAACAACCTTACAGTACCACACGTCTTCTCCCAAGTAGTTTTCAGCTTTCCCAGTGTTTTATGGGGGAGGTTTCTAGAAAACCTGTGTAAAGGTGTGGCATTTCAACTTTTCCAGTTCGCACCATTTCCTTAAGCAGCTGCTAATGGACACAAGGACATTTTATTTTTTAAGCTATATGCAAGCTTGTTCAAACTCACTTGGCCTGGGTCTTTCACAGACCCCTTAGAAACAGGCCATGATATACATATAAGAGCTGAGAAAGCAAAGGCTGAAACAGCAGCTACGGCAATGTTTTCCAGAGATTCATCACTGCAGATGCAAGGGGAAATTGCAGAGTGCCCAGTGTAGCTCCTTCCTACAGAGATCTTGGAGTCCCAGGTTCTGTGGAAGCTCCTGAGCGAGCAGGGTGGGCTGCACCCCATGGTTCAGCCTGGTGCTGAGCTCCACGTGGCTTTATTAGAAGGCATGGAAGTACAGACAGTGTCAATAACCCTGTCACCAGGCCTGGGGAGAGGGAGCAGACTGAGTGGGTTTTTTCTGCTTTGTTCTTGCTTTTTTCCAGCTCTGAAGCAGCACCGACAATATGAAGACAATTCTCTGAGAAATAAAATTAGAACATCCCCTTCAATTCTCTTTGAGAAGCATCTGAGTTCAAGAAACTCTTTTATCAGGATTAGAGGTGAGGCTGAAAGCAAATGGTTTCTCTTAGCTGGTAAAAAAATGCATTCCATTTCTCAACCTCCCCACCCCCTGGGCCAAGAGTTTCATGCATATTTGACATGTTTTCCATCTAGACAGCAATACAGCATTTCTAGCCACTGTCTTTTTTCTTTTAAGTGACTCAAGTGCACAGTGTTTTTTCTGAGAGTCAATTTATTTTTTAATTGTATCTGAATACTCTGGGATTTTTAACTTGACTTCACATGTTCTAATTTGTTAAAACAAAAAGGAAAAAAGGTATATATTATGAGCAAAAGCTGCTTGCAGTAAACTGGAAAGTGCTTATGGGGTTGTCATTTACTATTTAGGATTGTCATTACTATCACAGGAGAACCTAGAAGTTTTTAAGCAAGATCTGCCATTCTACCATGTTAGGACATACACAAAGCAAAGGCTCATCCTGGCCCAAGGCACCTACAGTACCTATAAAAAACCCAAAAGAAACAAGAGGGGGAGAGAGAACATACACATGCTAGCAAGAAAAACACAGAAAGAGGGTGAAGTTGCTATGAGAAGGCAGGAGAAGAGAGATGGAATAAAATGCAATGTGCATCACTCTAAGCTTGTGCTGAGATTTCAAATGACCTTAACTGAAGTCCTAGTTCCAACCTGGGGGATGCAGTAGAAAAAGCTCCCCCTAAAAAATCTATAATGCAATGAAGAAAACTTTTTAATACTTGTCATTAACCACAGATCAACTGTAGCAGATTTTTGCAGCATTTAATCATTTCAGGACTTCCGAATTTTCGGTTTAAAAAGTATTTGAAAAAAATTCAAGCAATTTAGCCTCAAAAGAATTTCTTGACCTAAGAGAAGTGAATGCTGACTTCCAGATGCTTTTCCACTATTCAGAAAATGTATGCATTAATTATAAAAACCATTGTATTTTTATTTTCCTTTAAAAAGTCACAATGCTTGGGTTGTGTTTGCAATGATTGCTATTGGGCAGTGAAGTGCAAGGTTAAGTTACAGCATGTGTGGTAATGACAGCAGACACTGATCTAAGTGCAATGAAAGCAACTGCAATAAATGCTTAGAAAAGGGTAAAGTAGGCAGAAAAATGCTTGTTTGATCATTTCCACAGCGATGTTTGTTTCCAAAATCTCATCTCTTTTGCCTAAAGTTAAAAAAGTTAAACCCTCGCAGTTTCAATGTAAGAATGTTTTAATTATCTTGTTCTATTTCTCCCCTAAACGAATCTATACTTTTCTATAACATTTTTTGTAGAAATTGATAGAAACACAGGAGAAGTAACAAAGTGTTATTTGAGACCTGTTTAATCTTAACCAAGACAGGTGGTTCAGAGGTTACCAAGTGCCTGTGAATGCACGCAGGTCACCTCCTCCTCCTCATCCACTCTTTTTACCCTCCACAGCTGAGTGTAACTGCTTAAAAATCACTGTGGAAAAAGCAGCACACTACATTTTAACACAGATTCAAAGAAGGCACTTGGAATTACTATTTACCATGCTCCTCCACCAAATTTTAGGATAAAAACTGACTGTAAGTGTAACTTCATCTAACAATGAAGTTTCTCAAAGGCATTCAAATGCAACAGTAATCCACGACTGAAGAAACTAAGTACAAAAGTTAGAAAACAAATTAGATGCCTTGAAAATGTATTCCCCAAGCATGTCAAAATCTCTTCTTTTCACACTGTTACAGCTGTGGAGCTCACAGGGATACCAAATGGTATATCAGGATGGGACAACATAAATAATGCCACTCCCAGCAGGTGCCAATTCATCCTGTTTCTTTTCCCCCCCCAGGTGATCATGCAGAAAGTCTAAACCTCTACCAAATCTCCAGAGAGCTTCTGGCAATATTTGGCTTCTGCATGGGGAGGCTTGGGAAGGAAACAGTTTGTACCCTACAAACAGGCACATGCAATGGAGCAGTTTTAGAAACATGACAAATCATGCACAGATATAAATGGAGCTGCTCGTATCAGTTCTACCTTTCTTGCTTTTCTCATGTCTTTTAGCCCTCTGTCCCATCTTTCTCCAAGAAGGATTTTGCATCCTGCTCTCAGGGACTTTTCAAGGGAACTGTAACAGATGCAGACTGCAAGCAAACAGTTCCTCATCAACAACAGTGAGATGTATTAATGGGTGCTTTGGCTTCACATTTTCAAAGCATGTGTAGGAGTCATTCCAATGGTTCCACTACTGTTAGAATTAGTGACCTCGTGTCTAAGAAAGGTGGTCTCCCTTTTCTAGACTTCATTTGTCTGTGAGAGCTGAAGTGCTCTATTCTGGTCTCAGATTTCTTTTTGCCTATCCATTTAGCACTGCTGTCCTTTCTTACTACAGTAATCAGGAAACCTACTGTCACAAGCAACCACTATTTTCACAAACAGCCTGACACCCTCTCTCCCCTGGAAGGTACCACAAAACCTTTCAAATGATTTGGGTTTTCCCACCTTGCTACTTTACATGTTCACAAATAGATCTGCATGAACGGATTTCAGAAATAATTACATTAAAGATAAAGGAGGAAGAATGTCACAGGGATGAAGGGACTCCTTAGGAATCGTGGAGTCTTTCACCTAATTAATGAAGTCGAAGAAATTCCAGCTAACATATTTCATGACAAACTCGCCCCCCACGTTTTTGCAGAGCCTATGCATTTATATCCAAGTGGCACCTACTCATATGCTACACCTATTGCACAGTTATGTCAATGTACATAACATATAAACACCAGCATAGCACGAGCACTTAGTATATGTTTCTATTTGCAGAGGAATTCATTATGGGAAACAGAAGGCTTTTCTCTGCAAGGAAATTTGTCTCAATGGATGCAGGAGTGGGTTTCTCTCCCCTCTCCTCTCCTTTTGCTATTACTCATTAAATGGATAATTTCCTTTTATAAACAAAGGAGTCCATAGAATAAGCAGGCATGTTTGGATAGATCATTAATGAAATAATAGTCTCCTCATCTCCCAGCCTGAAAGATGAAACCTAAACCCAGGGCTCCCAAGAGCCAAACCCTTCTCAGCTGGACTACAAGAGCATGCAGCTCCTCTCTGACCGACCTTCAGAGTGCCTGGTCAGCAGCCTGGCCAGCCTCTTTTAAATTACCTCATAGGCAGAGTGATGATTTCAGCAGAAGCTGCTTGTATGTGGTTTAGAGAACATAATTCTTCCCCTATTATATCTGGAGATCTCCAAAGAGATCTAGAGAATATTCCCTCCACAGTTTACCTTGACTGTTTCTTATCGGAGTTTACACAGATAGATTTTGACAACAGCAATTCCTTAAAAATCCATTGTGGTTTCTGAAGCATCAAGCTCCCAAAGAATAAGCCAGAAACGTCAGCCAGCTTGCAATATCTAGCTTTTTGTATGAACAATCGGGTGAGCATTAAGACATTGGCCACCAAAAATGAAACAAAAACATGTAACCTGGCACTTTGAGAAGTATTCATAAAACATGGCTCATCATCAGGGTGACTCCTGTATTGAAAACCTACTCTAGTTGGAGTCACTTGCTAAGTTCCAATATTCTTTTATTTATTACTCTTTATTCAGAATTGTCAGAATCCATACTGTTGTTCCACAAAACATGCTTTGATTTACTTTTCAAAATGAATGAAGAATTAAACCATTCCAGTGTTCCAAGGTGCTCAGAAATCACCAAATCAGGCGAGAAAAGTGTCTGAAGAGATACGTTTAAAATACAAGGGTATAGTATATCCTCTCTTCTGGGAGGGCTATCACAAAATACAGGACTCCTTCCAGCTTTCTTAGTTTTTAACCTGTGTAGTGTTCAGATGCTGGCCAGATGCCAGGCACCCATAAAAGTTGCTCACTCATCCTCCCCTGCCACAGCTGGACAGAGAAGAGAAAATTTAGCCAAGGGTTCATGAGTTAAGAACTGGGAGAAAACACTCCAATGGCAAAACAGGCTCATCTTAGAGATACAAAGTAAACTTATTACTAAGATCAAAGCAGGAAACTGATAAGTAAAATAAGCCTTTAAAAACACCTTTTTCCCCCCAACCCATCTCTCCTTGCCACTGACAGTGCAGGGAGACGGGGCATGGGGGTTTGGTCAGTCTATCAACTGAGGTTTTCTTCCACTGCTCAGGGAGAGGAGTCCTTCCCCTGATGCACCGTGGGGTCCCTGCCATGGGAGGCAGTTCTCCGTGAACTTCTCCAGCTTGGTTCCACTCTCATGAGCAGCAGTCCTGCCAAACCTGCTGCAAGGTGAGTCTCTCCCACGGGCACACAGTCCTCCCAAAACTGCTGTGGCGTGGGTCACTCTTCCACGGGGTGCAGTCCTCCAAGGACAGGCTGCTCCAGCCTGGAAGCAGGGCCCCCCCTCTTTCCACTGGGTCTCCCACTGGATCACAGCCTCCTCCAGGCATCCACCCCCTCCAGCACGGGCACCTCCCCCAGGAGCTTGGGTGGATCTCTGCATCCCCTGTGGATCCCCAGGGGCTGTGGGTGGATCTCTGCATCCCCCGTGGATCCCCAGGGGCTGCGGGTGGATCTCTGCATCCCCCGTGGATCCCCAGGGGCTGTGGGTGGATCTCTGCATCCCCTGTGGATCCCCAGGGGCTGCGGGTGGATCTCTGCATCCCCTGTGGATCCCCAGGGGCTGTGGGTGGATCTCTGCATCCCCTGTGGATCCCCAGGGGCTGCGGGTGGATCTCTGCATCCCCCATGGATCCCCAGGGGCTGTGGGTGGATCTCTGCATCCCCTGTGGATCCCCAGGGGCTGCGGGTGGATCTCTGCATCCCCCGTGGATCCCCAGGGGCTGTGGGTGGATCTCTGCATCCCCTGTGGATCCCCAGGGGCTGCGGGTGGATCTCTGCATCCCCCATGGATCCCCAGGGGCTGCAGGGGCCCAGCTGTTTCACCATGGTCATCACCACAGCCTGCAGAGGCATCCTGGCTCTGGTGCCTGGAGCATCTCCTGCCCCTCCTTCCCCGCTGACCTTGGTGTCTCCCTGTTGTTTCTCTCACATGTTCTCAACTCCTCCTCTTCTCTGGCTGGAATTAACAGTGTGCCCCCCTTTGTTTTGATTTTCTTCTTAAATCTGTTATCACAGAGATGTTACCAACATCTCTAATTGGCCCAGGCTTGGCCAGCAGCATGTCCATCTTCAGAGCCATCAGAGATTGGCTCTGTTGGACGTGGTGGAAGCTTCCAGCAGCTTCTCACAGAGCTGTGGCCCCCCTGCTACCAAAAACCAGGCTGTGCAAACCAACACAACCTGGAAATATCCTCTAAGAAATGACTATTACAAACTGCCAACTGTTCCCAGCTCAAAGCAAGAAGGGCAGATTGCACCTGGCCCCCCCAAAGGGGTAGGGGAGCTTTGGAGTGAGTCACATACAGCTCGGGTAGTTTTAACTCCATGATCTCTTTCTGTAGAGAGTTACCAGTAATCTTTTTTTATTCCACATATACATCCACTTTCCCACCAAGACAGAGTGCAGATAATTGCAATCCAATCAGGGGTTTGATTTTTTCTTTAAATGACTACCAAGTGCAAGTGCTGGAGTTCAGCTCCTCAGAGAGGCAGAGGAAAGGGCTCAGCTCATGGCAGTCAACCACTATCTCTGGACAAAATCTTTGGGCAGAGGCACAGATGCATATATGAACTCCTACCTCTACTCTCTTCTTTTTCCTCTTTTATTTTGAATGGAATCTTAGACATTTTAAAAAAACCCCATTCTCAGTTGCAGTTAAGAATAATAAAATTTTCCACCTTTAGCAGCAAACACTATAGCATGAAGGCTCCACTGTCATTCTGGCCTGAGTTCTTAAAAGGTATCTTCACTACTGTCTGGGCTCCTCTACAGCCCAAAATGGCATGTAGGACTGGGTCCAGTAAGTCTAAGTTCCTTCTCCAGAAGGCTGTTGACAATGTTTGCACAAAACAATGAACCCTACTTTCCCAAAAGGTCTATAAGAGCTTTAAGCACTACAAAGGGAGAACTTCTGGCTAGAGAAGTGGAGGACCACACCTCACATCCATGGGGTGTACCTGGGCAGGAGCTCAGGTGGTTAAGCCTCCCAGCAAAGCACCAAACTATCAAAAGTCAAGAAGAGGTGAGGCCCTAGAGCTCTTCTAAAAGTGCATATCATGAAAACTGTGACTTTAAAAAGGGATAATGAGTTATAAAAGAAATCATCAAGTCAGGGTCGTTCCTTCAGTGCAGCTTCTGGTTTCTGTTGCCCAGTTCTTCATAATTCAGAACAATTTAAAGGTTCTGGCTGGCTGCATAACACTCTGATGAACATTATCAGCTAAAGATCTTTGTCTCATTTACACTTAGAGCTTAAGCCAGCAGAAACAGAGAACTTGTGGAAAGAAAAAAGCATTTGTGACTTTATCTAAGTTATCTCTTAACCAGAAAACTCTTATTTCCCTCAAATATCCCTACAAGCTTTTGTTACTTATTTTCCATTTATCTAACATCTTTCTCCTGGCAAACTTATTGGGATCAGGTCATTTTCTCTCTCTTTTGATCCAAGACCCTGGCTTATGGAGTGGCTCTCCCCTCATGCCTGACCTTACCATGTGCTTGAAGCTCAGAACTTGGAACAGAGCTGTTGAACTTCATGAGCTGATGTTAAACAGAGAGTTTAACCAAATCTCATACTCATTTCACTTTAATTTTAAAAGCTCACCACTCAAGGGTAGAGGGAAAAGTTACTGCAATGAAGGCTACACACTGAAGACTGCAAAATCAAGTCAAAGCCTAACAGGTCTGAAAGACCCTGACTTTCAGGGCCCAAAGTCACATAAACATGGCAACAATATGAAACTATATTTGGAGTCTACTGAGTTTCTAAATTAGAGTCAGCTTCATGGCACAGCCACCCTTCAGTAACTAATTGCTTCATTCAAAGCTGCATGTGTTGCTACATCAAAACTTCCATGTCTACGATTTGCAACATTTCCTTCAGATTCCTTCTACAGTTCTAGTAGAGAAGTGAAAACTGACTACAAAGGTGGTATTTTTCCTCTTCTAAATACATTCATTGGGAATGATCCTTAAAAATATTTGCTATTTCTAGGAACAAGTAATTTGTCCATGCATCAACCACTTACTATGAAAAACTGCATTCCCTGGAGGTGGCTGGTGGGGGGAAGGAAGGGTGGCATGTGTCCATCCACATCCCCACAACTTACTGATCACTAAGCTCAAATTTCTGAAAATTAGCATTGTCAGGACAGGAGGGTGGGTGGGGATGTGCAGACACAAAACAATGCACAGTGCACAGTCACTAATAAATATTTTTTTTTCCTAGTTACTCTTCTTCCCCTACCCTGAGGATGAATAATTCAATCTAGTGGCCCATTAAGCCTATACATAAATAAAGGAGGAGCTGCTAACTTCTGATCCTGGTTAAAAACAGCTCTCCAAGTTCTGTGCAGAAACAAAACCGGGTGCTCATTGCAGAGCTCCTGATAAAACTCCAAACACCGTCATTTGCTCATATTAGACCTACAGACCCCAGATATGCTTCTTACAGTCCGACTACTTTTCTATGCAGTATTTTGGCTCTATCTTTCATACTGACGTAATTTTAAGAGCAGTTCTAGCTGAGGAAAGGAGGCCTGGCTTTCTACCTGGACCCACAGTGCACAGCAGCATGTAAGATTACCTCAAAATCTTATTTTTAGAGCCTAATTCTTATGGAGAAACAATATCATTCGCTACCTTTTTCCTTTCCTTTCATGCTTCACTGGCATGAAGTCATTTGTTAATAATGCCCATCTGTGATGGTCCATTTTCATATTCAGAAATTTCATGGCAGATTACAGGCTTTCAGAGAGCTCCCTAAACATCAGCTTCATCACAGAGAAAAGTTTTACCCGCACCCTGCCACTCCTTGCACCCTGCCAACAGATAAAGCTGCGGCACGCGGAATTGTTTTACATCTGTGTGCCCCAAGCAGAAAGGAGCAGCCGTGACCCCACAGCCCTGTGAATGCAGCCACAGAGAAGCTGACACTCCACACATAAACCAAAGGTAAGAAAAAGAGCTCCTGATTCCTGTGGGACAGCAGTTCCATGGAGATTAAGAGGAAAAAAGTTGCAGAACCATCAGTTCTCCTACCTTCCAGGAGCTCTGGATTCAACAAGCAGCAGTTTTTAACAGAATCAGAAGAGGAACAGAAAAAAAGCAGCTAGAAGCTGGTAAATTACAAAGTCAGAATCAATAGAGACTTTGTATAAGGGAATTTTAGGGTCTTCATGCCCTGCAAAATGCCATCTGTGTGTGCCATAGCTCAGCTACTGCAACAGATTATCTGATCAACAGGGAAGGAACAACAATGGAAAATCTATTAGCTGGTGGCTGTGGAGCATCACAGGTCTATTAGAGATTGACTGATTAGCCTGTCGGGTGAGAGTCAGACTTTCTCATATCTAGTTTTCAATAAACTGTTAAAAGTCAATATGACACAGAGTGAAAATTCAATTCAGGGTAACAAAGAAAAAATAGCTAATTATTCTTTTACAGCACAGTAGATCCTTCCAGGTCTCCTTTAACAACAGACTAACCACTATAATAGACTGTTTATATATAGATTACCAACAAAGATAATCTGGGACACAACGCAAATAAAAGCACCGAAAGAAAATTCTACATGCCAAAATTCACAGAATTTTAAATACTGAACTACAAACAAATGGCTCTGATGCTATGGAATCTCTGTGGAAGACCAAAAACATGACAGAGTCACCAGAAAAATTACCTTATTTCAAAACACTTTTTTTAGGCAATTTATCAACCTAAAATTGCAGAATTTCAACTGTGGGACACAGCAATCAATACAGTATCAGTGCTTTGGATATAGAATAAAACCAAGTGTGACAAAACCCAGAGCTTTACAGACACTGCTGGGTTTGCCAGCTCAGTTTTGCTCAGAAAATAACTGGGTACAGGTGAAAAAGGCAAAGCAAACTTTAAATGCTGTAGATCTTCTGGGAAGATTGGTAACAGCAGCAAAGAGCACATCCAGGGAGTTTGTCTGGCTTGTGTGCACTCTACCTTTGCAGAGCCAAACCCTCGTGTTGCCTTGCCCTAACTCCTTTACACTATTTTTGAATAATCAGCTGTGTTAGTGGTCTTGTGACACATCAACTCTACAGCACCTGAAAACAGGGATACAGGATGAGAAAAAAACCAAATCTGTATTTCATCCATACTTCAACATTATGCTTCAGTCTTTCTCAGCTGCGTTGGGGCAGACATTTGTGGGACCTGGTGCAGAAAAAAAAACTTACTTGGATTAGAGAAAATCTGTTGAAATCAATTGCTTTCAAGGATATTGTTTGAAAGTCTGGTGCCCGAACACTTGCACAAGTACCACCAGGACAATGGTGATGTGGCATGGGATAAAAACAAAGATGTACCTGCAGCCTGTGTTTTTGACCCCAGCATTTCACTTCACCCTGCTCACCTGAAGGGCTGTCAGTGGGAAGAGTACAGAAAAGGAGGAGGAATACTGAATGCCAGCCAAAAACTTGTGTATTCTGCAACTTTTACTGTCTCACTTTATCACAGAAGAAATTGCTTATCATTGGCATGCTAAAGACTAACACACCCTCGTACTAACTCATCCTACCTGAAAGCAATGTGAAAACATAATTAGAAAGAAAAAGCAAGCAAATGAAGAGAAGAATCTAATACTGGTCAGGTGATGCCATAATTTCAGTGGACTAGAATGGACAACACACATTTTAAAACCACATCAATATTACCTTGAGGGACATGAAGCCTGAAATCTCTCCAGCTCTGTGATCTCAGTAACAGATGTCAGGTCTGCATGGCTTCTTTCTCTTGTCACAGGAACACTGAGATCTTTAGAGATCCAGTTTGGGATTTTTTTTTTTGAGAAAAATCCAGTGCAGAGCAAACTAACTGATACAAATACTTGTTTTCTAAGCTGGAAGACCACAGTGCTCCTCCTCCTCTCCCAACACTTTCAATCATCTGGGAAACAACAGGGCTGCAAGACAAAAGCCTTCCAAAAGAAACTCCCTGTCAAAAAGGGTTTACTTCCAAATTCCTCAAATCAGATCTACTTCAGAACAGAAAGCAATTTCTAGCACCATGCCACAAATTCATGGGCTGGTGACGAAAAAAACCAGTTTCAATCCAGGTTTGGTCCACCTTATTGTGGTATGTTTTACTCTGAACCACTTCTCAGTGTGAGAACTCTGCAATCTATGCAGCCACGGTCACCCCTTGTCTAGGGAAAGGCACGAAGGAGTCTGGTAAAGGGTGGGGAAAGCACATGATGATGCATTACAGAGATGTAAAATCCTTCAAGCAGTCAGAACGTCACTGCTTCATCTTCTGGCACTGCTTTTGAGACTGAGATTGCATAGGATGATACACATTCCTGTCTTACAGACACACCTTCCCCTGGATGGGGGAAGAGGGATCATGCAAAGAATCAACCCTGGCAGATAGCATCGTGAGATAGGCATGGCCAAAACAAAATCAAATAAAAAGAACAGTTGATAAAATACAGGGCCTGGAATAACCTTTGCAACACTGAAGGGGAAGTTCAGTCACCAGAAGCCAAATAATTAATTTAAAAACGTGAAGCACAGTTTTAGAAGCAAATCTTTGTCTTTAAGACCCAGAATGCTCAATCGTGGAGGCTGTGTGCAGCTGTACAGATCTACTTAAACTGCCAAACCCAAGAAGCTGAGCAGGAATCTGAAATTGCAGCACTCATATTCCCACAGCAACTAGAGATAAGGAAGACCAGGAACAGCGTCATTTTAGAGTTTGCTAACCAATTCCCCCTTTCCCCCCAAAACCAGTTTAAATTTCATGTTTATCCTAGCTGGATACTTTATTTATTTAAGACAGGGATTTGCCATCTGGTTAGCAATCAAATAAGCTACCCAGACTGAAATTAGCAATAATGACATTTTCCCTCTGTGAAATGCTATTTCTTCAGAACATGCACACGGTGTTGGGTGTGGGGGGATGCGGGGGAGAGGACAGACAACCAAAATAAACCTCACCAAAACAAAAAAAACCCCACCCAGAATTAACCAGGTTCCACCCATTCTGGCCACCATCATCTTCATGCTCTTTTTCACCACCTCCAAACATGCAATAAACAGGCAGTAATTGCATTCCTACCTGCATAGGATGAGCATGGAGAAGACAGACTAACTATCAAGCTGCTTACAATAAGGAGTAACAAAATGCATTAACCCATAACCCAGTCTCAAGTAAGTACTGAAGCTTTGGGTTAGTAAATATAAATACAAGACAAGAGATAAAAGTTGAATCCATTGAGGAATTATCACTTCTCTGCTCAAATTTATTCCCAAGAGAAAGCAAATGCATCAAAAGCTGTAGAGTGAAGAACACCACATTTAACTCCTTTTTCAACACTTTAAAACTGTTATTTAAACTTAAAAGCTTTCTACTTAGAGCAAGGCATTAACAATTAAAAAAAAAAAAAAATTTATGTTCCTTTCTCAACACATATTCCCATGTCTTCTATTTCAAGGGTTCCCATAATGACTTTTTGTTGCTTTTTAAGAAGAAAGACACAGACTGATTACTTTTGTTTCGGTGATTATTCACCAAACAGAAGAGACATGGACTGCATAAACTTTGGCTCAGATACCGTAAAACTCAAACAAAATTAGCTCTACTTCATGCCTGCCAGCATAAGAAGCAGAGACAGATTTAAAATGCACTACTTTTGGTTTCCTACTCCACACAGGCACACCTTCAGCTATGTAACCCCATTTAAACCAGGCAGCTTTGGGCACAAAGCAGCACAGGCGGATTGCTCAGCCTGGGGCCACCTCCACAGCTGGAAAGAACAGCAGGAGCATCCTTTCCCCCATCCTGCTGCAAACCTGGGAACACGTACAGAGAACTGGACTTGCCAAGCTGGGACACCCACAAAGCTTATCTAGAGACAAATTAAACTGGACTAAACCAAATCCACACACCTCCCATTTTATGCTTCAGAAATCTAACATGTCTTGTTAGACTTGAACATGTCTGCTATATTTGTTTTTAACTTATTATTTTCAAAAGAGAGAGTTCCCTCAGGGAAAAATTTTCCAACAATCTGGTATTTTTTACTGATCACTGCATGTTTTCAGAGTCCATTGCCATTGTTTACTTCCCCTAAAATTATTACCAGGCCCACAGATATGATAGCTGGATGTTTTTCTAATATACTTTTCCTCCTTTTTGTGGGTTGTTTTTCAATTCCTTGGCTCTGAACACTCTTAGAGCTGTCACAAATTAAGCTGATCATAGCATCTCCTGTTCCCAACAAGAGGGCAACCCAGTTCTCATTGAAAGTAATAGGAACTTTGCCACTGATGGCAATGCAAGCAGGATCACGCACTCAACCTCTGTAACAAAAGTAAATAAACACTTTCATTTTCATGTCTGAATTGGTAATGCTGGAATAACAGCTTTCTTCTCCTTCTAATAACAGTGGAAAAAAAATCTAAGTATAATTGCAATTCAGCTGCTGTGTGAAGGAAGCAAAACAAAACCCAATGAAGCTTTTTATTACATGTGCTGTTTGCAGAAAGAATGAACGATCCCTTTGCGTCTTCCTACTCCATTTTGAAGAGGTGGCCAGCTCTGGTTGGACATCCAGGAAACTCCTTTGTTTGCTGTGGACTGTACTGCCCCAGATCTTACCCATGTAACACAGAAATCAAGTGCAAAAGGAATAGCTTTATATGGCCTCTACAATTTGTGCACAACAGTAAGAAGCGGTCAAGTTATGCAGTATTTTGTCAGAAAACAAAGCTTCTTTCTTCTTTCTTTAGGAAAAAGGAAAGAGGAGACAGCCCATGCACTGCAGTGTTGCTACTTCCCATTAACTTAGAGGACACAAGGCTTAGTGAGCCTCACTGCTCACCCTGTCAGTAACGCTGCTGCTGCTGCTCAGACCCTCAGCACTGCCAGCTGTGCTGTGCCAAAGCTGCCTTCCTGCACAGTGAGCCTGCACAGGGCAGAGCAGCTCCTGGCTGCTGCAGGACCTCACTGCCCCAATCTTCAGCTGTAACTCTTCAGCTCAGCACTAAGAGAAACTTTGGTTAATAATGGGATATGGACATCAGTCTATAGCAACTCAGAAAACAGCTGTTTTTCTCTTTTTTTCCTTAACCATTTTCTTTTTTCAAGCATCAGCTGTTCAGCTACAGATACAAACACCCAGTAAGCAGAGTGTTTAAGAGAAAGCAGAAAACCATCTATAAAATAGCCCTATGTAAATCCAACTTCCACTCAGCTACTTCATAAATGCAGGCTTCTCACTTTACATTAACAGCAGGAGACAATCCACGATCAAGTAATATCTCAGATTGGAGTGAAGGGTTTAATTTCTTTTGTGCCTTCAATTCTGCTTAGAACCTGATGAAGCTGACTCTGCATTTTCCTAGTGCCACCCAACTGTAACTTCTAGGACCCTTCCCTATATCCAAGATAAGGGAAGGATTTGGTTTAGACTGCAAGGAGATCTAAACTTTGCGTCCTTACAGGTGTTCTGCAGCCTGTAAAAAGAACCAATGGCAGTAATACAAACAATAGGCTTTTATGGCTCACCATCTCAAGATCACCATCACAGATCTTCTTATCTTGAGACACCCTTCTCTTAGCAAGACTCCTTCTCAACAAATGCAATTGCATAACGTGACAAAATGATATGCCTAAAATAAATGAGCCACATGTGGCGATAACGCCAGGCAGCCTCTGGGTTCAAGGCACAAGTACCACTGCCCCTTCTTGCAGCCATTTTAGGTGTGTCTGAGGTAACAATTTTTTCAGAGCAGATAGTTACTGATCATAATGGCTGTCTGTCTCATAACTAAAACATCTGCTTGTGGAACTAGTTCTTATTAATTAAAGTGGCAAGGAGCCAGTTGGGACTTTTTTAAATCAATGCAGGTCTCATAAACTTGAGTCTCTTTGCAAAGCACTGCTACAAAACAGGAAGCAATCTCTAAAACTGCCTTCAGCCCATTATTTTTCACTTCCAAGGAAATCCGTTTCCAGTCCAGCCAGGAAGACTCATCACAGAATTACAGCAGTCAGTGAATTACCAAAACATGTTAATGCAGTGCTCACAGCCAGGCACCCGACCAAGGAGAAAAACTGGCAACAAGAAAGAGTCAAGACAACAAAATACAGAGAATCTCAAGTCACAAGTCCAGCATCATTCCTTATTATGAAACACAGAAAAAGAAAAAATCCAAGAAAGGCCAGTGGATTAATCAGCTGCTGAAGGGAAAACTTCCTGCATAAGCAAAATCACACTGCTCCATCATTTGACGTACTGCAAATGAACAAAGAAATCAAAGAGGAACCCTGTAATTTACCCCCACTTGCACAGCTTCTGCTACATGCATTCACTCTTACTGATAAGCAAGTGATACAGAGCTAAAACATTTTATTTTTAGATGCTATAATGTCCAAGGCAAAAAGGACTCTTAAGTAACTCTGCATTTCTCAGCTTTTATGAGTTGACATCAAGCTTTTAATGTCACTTCTGGTGCAAACACCTAATGCTTGTTCCTGAAACAGACATTGCAAAATACATTGTTTCTTCCTCCAAAAAAAGCATTACTATTCTCACCTGTGCCACTACCTACCTACTAACACACATCAGGTAAATCACCTGTTGACTGACTGGCAGCATATTGTTTCTACTGCCACGCACCAAGCACGTGTGACATTTATCTCTCCCTTCCTTAAAGCTGAGCACTGACCACACAAACGATTAAGCCACCTTTTTCTAAGCACCATACACATCTGTTAATCAGCAAAGAACTTTATTCCTTCATCCAGGTACACAGCACAGCTCCCTTCTCTTCACAGCTCTCTTTCAGGAGCTGCCTTGCTAACAGGATTCAGAGAGGGAAAAAGCTATACAGAGCTCTCCAAGAGCACAGTGGGGCACAATTGGGAGGAACCATAATTTTTCACTGAGTTTTTAATAGCCAGTTGGCATGTGAAAGCTCGATTTTCTTCAAAAGCCTGCATTTCTTTCTGTCCCGGTGAATATTTAACAATCCTCTGGTGACACTGTGTTAAGAAATCATGCATGGTACGTTGGTTTAATAACTCTGTCTTTGGCATATGAGATGGCATGTCACACTCAATCTACCACAGAAGCCACTCCAGTCAGGTGGAAACAGTCAGTGAGGGGAGTGCTGATTTGTAGAACTGTTTTTCTGTGTCTCATTTGACTGCTTTATCGAACTCCAGGCCTTCCCCCAAGCAGTACAGATGATAGCTGAAGCTCAGGCTAAGAAGAATGGCTACCCATCAACAAAATTAAAAAAGGCAAAGCAAAAGCAGGAATCATACAGGAAGCTTCACTCCCTGTTTGTGTTTACTGTATAGACAGGACATAAGGTTTTATTTTCCGTTTCCTCCACCCCTTCATTTCCCCTCGTTGCTCTATCGAAGTATCACATTTGGTGGAGGTGGTTCATTGCACATTCCTTTGTTCAGAGGAGAAGCAGCAATCAGGGGCAGTATGAAAAGGTTGCCTTGCTCCCTTGCAAAGCAAGGCACTGCACCACTGATTCCTCACCTCAGCTCTGGACTGAATTACTTTGGCAGTTTCAAGAGCTTTACGTGTATTTTCCAAGTCTCACACTCAAGATACTAAAGAAATGGCTGGAGACCATCCACCCTTATAATTCTCTCACCATGATCACCAAGCTTTACAAAGAAGTAAAGAAGAACCTTGTACTTCCCAAGTTTAGTCACAAAGAGGAAGCAGGACAGTGTCAGATCCTTCAAGGCCCCAGCCTTTCCACCATGCTCCCAACTCCAAATTTCTTCCAGTTAACTCTGGTCCTTCCCTCTGTGTAACACATGTTGAAGCATGAAAAGTACAGCAGAATAAGCTGTGCAATGTTATTATAATGCTGCTGATAGTATCAAAATTAAAGCCAGACTTTAAATATATCATATGCCACATGAACTATATCAACTGTATCTATCCAGTACCAGTATCTATCCAGTGCTCTTCCTCAAAAGAGTGAACTTCAATTGGTGAGTCCAGTTTTTCTGCAGGCAAACATATTTGTTAATTAATGAATTATTAAACCAATCCCTTCTTGCTGGGAATGGGAAATTAAAGGACTAATAATTAAAATTTTATAACACAGAGATTGGCAGTTTGTTAAGAAACACATCTACTGCATGTTCAGGGTAGTTTTATCAAATTAGTCTTACTTCACTGTTTTCTCTTTCCCTACTCATATAATTACAAACATCACACAGCAGGCACTAAAAATTTCTAAGTAAATTCAAAGAAAAACCAACACAACTGCTGAAAATTCCACACATCACTATAAAAACCTCAACCACTCCAAAACTATTTTTACAAACACTATTTTTACTGTCTGGATGGTCTTACCACCCCCGCACTAGTTTGGCATGACCGTCCTCATAGAGAGCAAAACCTACGTCATGTGCTTCTTTATAATGACATTTGCTGATTTCAGGTAAAATTTCTATTAAACACTGTTTCAACTGACTTACCTATCCAGTGTCAGGATCAACACAAACTTAGAGAACTCAGCTTTAAATTCCTTACAAGAGAGGACTGAAATCAAGCAGCAGAAAAATTAAATGAGAACATAAGCCAGTAGGACCCTACATGAGCATTTGAGAGGTATCCCTGCCCCACAGCTCCAAACTACTTTGACAGAAACAAGGATTTTAGCTTAGGGGTTGTACCTGTTTTCTCTCTTCTGTTTCTCTTTCATTCTCAACTCCTGTGCATGCAGGAAGAACAGGAAAATATCTCATATGGAATTGATAATGGACCTACTGGAATTCAAACATTTACCAAAGGGGAATCAGTCATGCAGTGCTTTTTCCTGCCAGCAATCATATATTCCCAGCACGGATAACATTTTCACATATAAATAAAGCCACATATCATTCCTGCTTCTACTTGGAAAGTACTGAACTTTAACAGCTATGGAAAAAAAATACAGTGCATAAAAATCCACCCAAACCTTCACACTTTCATGCTGAATTTTTAATTTAAAAATACTATTTACATGCTTAAAGACATGCATGTGCAGCAATATCTGCAGCTTTAAAATCTCTTTCAGTACTCCTGTAAATCATGTTCGATATTACCAGCTATAAGCACTGAGGCTGCAAAGCCAATTTCCATTAGTTCTGGTTCTGACCAAGCCACTCCATGGAAATATTGCAATTGTTTGTACCACTTAAATTATCTCAGTCAGACACCTAAATGTGTTTGTTGTACACCTCATTTCAGCATAAGGTGTCATGCTACACCAGCACGTCAGTTCTTACAGAGGGAAGTGGTTTATCAGTAACTATTTCTCTCAGCATGGAACAAGCAATAGTGGAAAGTGCAAACCAATTTAATTTAACAGGAGGGATTCATACCATGGCACGCAGTTGTCCATTAACAGAACAAACCCCTGCCTCCCTCCCTTTCTCCAGTTGGCAATTGCAGCAAATCTTCCATGAAAATACATTTCCTGTAATGTTCTGGTCATGGTTGGCAAGAGCCACAACCCATTTCCATAAAGCCACCATGTGGAAAATTGCCTTGGCTGTTAAAATGGACTAATGCAAAGGAATGTTTTTCTTAATGTTGAAGGCATCAATCCTTTTTAAAAAACACCACGTTGCAGGACATTAGCTGGTCACCCACCAGCTGTAAGGCAGAGCCCTCACACTAAACAGTAAGAATAAAAAAAGCCCTTCATCCAAGTACCACTTGCAGACCACTAACTCGGTAAATATAACGAGAAGAGAAGCCTGAAGGAACTTTGCAACAGCAACTCTGTTTTCACCAAAGTATAATCCTCATGCTGCAACTGCTAATCAACAAGCTTCCACAGCATTAGTTAGCCCCCCAAAAGTTAAATCCTGAGTCTGCAGCCAAGTGGCTGCATCACAGGACAAGTCAGGCTGTTGAAGGAGATGCTGTAAGGCTTTCAGGGCTGGAATCCCATTCTCCAATACTCTTGTTACCTGGTGCAATTTACTCTTTAGTTCCCAGGGACTCACAGAGATCCTGTTTATTCACTCTTGGCCTACAGGGCTGATTCAGCCCATAATTCTTACCTACACTTGTCTGTGGCCTCTCCTACACTGCTTTTGCCTAGATGAGCAGAACACATCTCTCTTGCACACTGCCCTCCCCGAGCTCTTCATCTGTGCTGGACCAAGGATGAGACACAAATCTGGTGCCCAGGGTGAGGGCGTGCAGCTCACGCTGTCTGGAACCTCTTATTGCTCAAAGCACATCATACAGAGCTGAAGGAGCTTTGCATTCTCTCTCTGACTCTGGAAGACCCCTTGAACTTCAGGGTGTTACAAGAGCAGAAGCTGATGAATGAACTTGCCTGATCTGGAGAAATCTACCAGTAGATTTTACAGAAATGCCTGTGGGATAACACACAGGTAGAGGAGGCACCTGTTTTTGGAAAGGGGAGACAGTCAATGTGCAAGATTTCAGTTGCACTGATTAATCTCAAACCAGTTCTTAAATTGATAAATGTAAACTTGCACAGACTCCCTGCTATGTTTTACAAGTGACACAACCAAATTACCTGCAAAATATTAAACTTGGTTACAGCATTTTTGCACATTAAAAAGATAACAGTGTTACCATGGTATCATTTGTATAAAAAAAACTCACAAAGCTTATGCCAAGAACCATGAAGTGCAGGACAGCAGTGGTGGTACCAAAACCTTTCGCAAGACTGGAAAGTGAGAGAAAAACTCAGAAAGACATTCAGGAAATTTAGTATTAGAAAACTAAGAAACTGAAATCTCTGGACATACATAGCTTGCAATGCATCTGCTGGATGTTTGGGAACTTCTCAAAATCAGGCCAAAGGTGTCTATAGTCAGGGACCATTATAGATACACTAAAAGTATGGACACTTTTGAAGATATAAGGTTTGTTTCAGAAGTTCAAGGCTTTGCAAAACTAAAATAAACCAGAAAAGAGGTCCTAGAAATCTTTAATCGCCACGTGCTATTATAGGAGCAGGCCGATTTTGGACTACTGTACAAGAAGGAAAGGTAAAAATCACTGTAAGCCTTGAGGAAGGGTCACTAAGGCAATTTATTGAGAAAAGATTTTTAAGATTAAATATCTATGATTAAAAAAACTGATAGAGCATAGAAAAATACATTTGTGAGCATGTAAGTTCTCTGAAATTTAAATATACTTGTGATACATTCCTTGACTACAAAATTCTGATGGCTGTGTTTCCAGGCTCAAAGCTGTGCCTAAGGCAGTAGATACAGAAATACAACAACAAGTTTCCCAGTTTTGTCCTTCCTGGCCCCAGTAAGAAAAGAAGATGCACATGAACAGAAAAGCTACTTTACAATGCTCTTCCGTTTCTTCAAACTTCACTGGTTTTCTTGTCTGGAAAAAAAAAAACCCCATCATATTATAAAGTGGTTTTTTTCAATCCTGAGAGGCAGCAATGGAAAAAAACCCCCAGGAGGTAAGAAACAGGAATAGAGGAACACTGTATGACTCTATGTTGTACATGCCATCAGAAGGGTGTAGTGTTTTGCTACCATATGTGATTAAGAGAAGCATACATATTTCAGAGTACAGAAAACGCAGTTAAAGGGGTGCATGAGAAAATCTACATAATGCTGATTTCCTTCTGTATAATCTTGTTTTCTATTTATCATATCTGCTGTGCAAAAATTTAGTTTGTGCAGGGTCAGTGAGCAGCTAAAGTATCTTGAAAGAAAAGTCTAACCTTTCCTAATCACCTGTGCTTCCTGCAACCACTCCATTAGCCCTTTCCCTGATTTATGATTCCCACACTGTCCCTGTGATTAAAAGCGTGATGGTTTGTTTGCATTTCTACTTAGGCTGATTATTTTTTGCCCTTTCTCCAACTTCAGCCACCATGCAGATGACAGGTCTAAGGGTCCAACACTCATTTCCAAAAGCCATGTATCACAAACAGGATGCTGCCCTACAGCACTGCTCCCCTCATGCCCACCACACAGAGAATGAGCACTCTGTATCTGCTGGAAGTTTCAGCACTGGCCACTGGGTTTTGCTGTAACTCCAAAACAGTTTCAATTTCTTCTCTGTCTAGACTTGAAAACCCAAAGTCTCCAGAAATTCTAGTTAGATTGAACTGAGAAATCACGTTTTTGATTCAGGTCCCTATAAACGCCAACCTGAAAAGTGTCATGGGTTTTGCCTGACTGACAAAGCAGCTGCTGGGTACTTTTGAGAAGACTGCCTCCCATTCCTGCTGGCAACTCCTGTCTGGTCAGACAGGTACTTCAATAGCACAGTGGCAGACAGAGAGAAAGCACAGCTTAATGGAAATGAGGTCCCATGATGTCTGTAAAGGAGAATAGCCACAGCAACAATATGTAGGTTCAACCTAAAAAACAATACTCATGCTTCGTCAGAGACATGGCTAGTCAAGAAATTCACATGCATCCCAACAATTAAACAACACAATGAATTTACTGCTGTGAAAACACAAAACCAGGAGCCAGGTGCCATGACCAAGCCCAGCATCTATGGCGTGGTTATTGAGCATAAATCACACTTCTGGGAGGCTGGAAGAACATGCTAGAGTGGCTGGTTGCTATTCTGTCACCATCTTTGTAGCTCTGTGAGTGTGTAACTGCTACTGCACAGCTGGAAAATGCCACTGTGTCCACAGAGGAAGCCAATGGTTATGCACATGGTTGATGCACACCCCAAAGCACAGTGCACTCCCCAGGCAGGTAGCCTGTGGGTCCTGAATGAGTAACCTCACGTGCCAACATTTGTTAGAAGTATTTGTAAGGCCACAAAGACACTTATGTGTACAAAGGGCACCTGGTTTTGGTCAGGCAAAAAGAAAATTCCACAAAATAAAAATTAATATAAATCTGACTGAGTCTTGGCAAACTTTTATAATGCTGAGTAACACAGTAAAAATGCATATTTTCGTGCTCAGACATGTCTACCAGCTCATGTCTACAAACTGGCTCACTACCATCTGCTGAAGGTAAGGTAACAAGAAATGAAACACACCAATAGTGTTTGGTTAGTAGTTTGGCTAAAGCAACAAAGGTATCTTTCGTCACCTCTGGAATCACAGAATCTTTACTAAAGTAGTTGTCAGTATTAATAACTTTGCAAAGAGGTGTTTTAGTAAGAAGTCTCAGCCATTTTTACTGTGCTTCATCACCCTCTCATCCCACCAAGCTTTGCTTTTCATTTTTCACTCCCAAGACAACAAAGAGACTAGAAAGAATTTTCCCTTCCTTTCACCAAAATTGACAACAATCCTTTTTTATCATCATGACATGCCAAAACAACAATACATCTCCTCCCATGACCATTGTTTTTCTCTCTCACAACTGGACTGTTACTGTGTGGCACATCAAATGTTAGAAAAACACCATGGTTAGTATCTGCCAGGTTCCATGATGTTATTCCCCTCGCATTAAAATAATATGATTAACTTTAGTTTGTACTGCATCAGTAATTTTTTTTTTTTAGGCACAGAATTCCCATATATTTATAACTTGTGGCACTTCATGAACTTGTGAAATCTTCTATGCTTCTTCCTGAAGCGGGAAACAGTAATTTCAGCAGAAATATGAATTTCATTATGTCTGACTGACAAGCTCAGGCCACATAACTGACTTAACACACACAAGGCGTGCTCCCTTTTCCTTTGATTTATGAGTCTCCACTAGAGCTTGTTTTTTTTCCTGCAGGAACAGAAGCAGAGTATATTTATATAACTATTCTATCCCCCCCCCCCCCCCCCCCCTTTTAATCTGAACCTTTATATAGAACATCTGTTGCTGCAAGAGCAACTGGAAACTACTGTGACTGTGCTGTAGTAACAGACCTCACGGCAGTCTAATACAACTACCAAAAATCCAACCCTTCACAGGCAGGAGTTTTGAAAAACACCAGCACATCTGAAAAGGTACTGACAATTGCAATAGTACTGTCTCCTATGCTGACCTGCCACTAAACTCTTTTATTTTGTTTCAAAATAACTGCCAGAAAGAAAAGATCTTGTTGTGTGTTGCAGCTGTCTGCACAATATTTCAACTACATATTTTTTGTTAGGTGACTTAATTTTAGATCTTTTTCATTGAAGGACCTACATCTGATACAGAGCTCTATCCCCCACTTTAGTTCTAATCCCAAATATACGATCATTTACTTCTGCTCACACCTTACATGCAGTGATGTAGCAGTCCACTAAATAAATCACTTCAAAAATGTAACAAGTTTAACTCTATGAACCACACAACAGTGGAGCAATAACCTACAGCAGAATGCCTTTAAAAAACCCACCCAAACAGCAGCAATTATATCACACAGCTTTTCATGCTACCAGAGGCTTTGAAAGGAAGCTGACTCAACAGTCAAGGACTGAAGAGTGAGGAAAACCAAACATGAAATTTCCACTTCCTCTACACATGCTTTCAGCATAGAAAAGGACATAGTCAACAAAATAACAAGCTCTATCTACCTTTGGCTTGTGAAATGGGCTCTGATGAAATAAAACAGACCTCCAAAACCCTCAACCCACCCTGCTTCTCTGCCTTCTCCCTGCACACCTGAGGTGACAGCAGTCACATCTGAGCGTAGCCCTTGGACATACAATTGCTGATGCAACCCAAATGCAGACATCACATTTTCAACACACTAGCACAAAAATACATTTAACAAGAATTGTTAAATGCTTCTGATTTTTCACATGCCAACCTGAAAATCCACGAAACTGTGACTGCCAATGTTTCACAGATGCAAAAAATAGGTTTTATACCTCTGGGGTGAGGAAACATAATGGTAGTTGTAAAGGGTTTTACTATACAACAGTGAACTGGCTTATTAAGATAATAAGTTGTTTTTCCAATCACTCTTCAATTAAAACAAACAAAATGAATCACTGAGCCCTTCCTTCCCAGTGCAGCTGTATGGCACACTCACATTTTGCAGTTTTTTTAGGTGGCGAATCAGTGAAAAATAAAGAACACTTCCCTTGTACACTTCCTTTTCTTCTCTCACCTCACAGCTCCTCCCCACCTCCCTTAGAAATACCCACGGATGTAGGTGCTCTCACCAGATCTGTACACACACACACCTCATCTATTTCTTTAAAATGCTTTAAGAAGCATTTTAAGTCTGCTTTAAGTCCTGGGTGACTTCTCTTCATCACAAAGAGTTCCCCATAGGTACAGAGGGGTAGTAAGGGCAAAGCACCTGCCATGACAGATGAAGAGATGCCAACTTTTGGTTGTGAGCTGTAAAGCACCTGCTTTCAAAGGTTCTGTTTTCTCTGCCAGCCCTTTTCTCTGGAAATCCTTCCACTTCTTACCCCAACTCATTTCATATTTAATTCTCAAAACTCTTATTCCAGAAGGAGGACAGTCATGGTTCACAGCCTATACTCACTGCCTTGCATTGACCATTGCTGAACTGTAAGAATCCACCCAAAAAATAGATCTTTAAAAAAAAAAAACCCATTCTACACTGTCAACCATAAAGACTTTGATAGGACATATGGGGCCAAGATCCCTGAAATGCACAGCACCTTCATTTCAAAGTGCTTTTCTCTCTTTAGCAGCTAATGTATCTGTCAGGACAACAAAATTAAGCAAAATAAAATAAAACTTCCCCTGCAGATCCACCACTGACTCAGCTACAGCTCAAACACTTTCAGTACAAATTGAAATCACTGACCTAATTATAAAGCAGAAATAATGCCTACCTCTCTTCTTCCCATCTTCCCCAGCAGTCTGGGAGCTCAAACGAAAAAGCTGGAAAGCACTTTTCTCCTTGATGCTTTTGCTACAGAAAACCAAATGACTTAAGAACAAAGGCCTGTAGGGAAGATGCAGCAGGCAAGTAAGAATCACCTGTGAGTTCCTCACCCTGTCATTTCACAGACGAGCCCACAGTGTTTCCTATTAGCACTGCTCACTGCTTAGAGGGCGCCTGTCAAAAACCTCAAGGGTTAAGCAGGGATTGAAATAGGAAAGACACTCGTCCTGTTCCCTTCTGAGCATTTTACAGAAAACTAAGTGGCAATTTACACTTTCATATGTAAACTTGAATGACAAAGGATAGCAGACAATAAGAAACGGCAACTTCAGATTGTGAAAATGAAGAGGAAATTAAAGCAAGGAAAAAAAGGCGGGGGGGGGAAAGACCAATGTAAATGGAATTTTCAGTTATTAAGGGCTTGACCCCCTGAGATACTCAGCAGGTTTTTCAAGGCAAGAAAAAATATGAGCTTACTGTGATTTTAGTGGCATAAGTCTAAGCCTATTCTCAGTAGTAATACTGCTGAAAAACATACCAGCAGGTTAAAGAGCATATTTTATGATATTCTATGAAGAGCAAGAGAAATGTAGGAAAAATACAACTTAAATTGTTCCTTGCAGCACACTACTAATGCATCTGTTTTCAAACTGCAGATAATTCAGGATGATCAGAAAAGTAAGCACATGACATGTTTAAGAGAATTCCCAATTATTAAACTGAAAAAAGTGCCAGTAAGCAATAGTCCCTCTTAGGCTTCTTTTCAAGAAATTGTTGCTTTATTGCTATTATAAAATGGTACTTCTTAGCTCTACCAGTTTCTTTTTAGAAATTAGATTTGTGTACTTTTTAAGAAACCAAGATGAAACACATTAAATTTTAATATTACATGCAAAGTTTCAGAAAGAGATAGGACCAAACTTAATCTCTCTAAGATTAAAGATCTGTCTGAGCCTCTGTCAGTGAACATCCATAACACACTGAGGAAGCTGCTCATTTCCCAGTAAAAAACAATTTTATATATGTTATATGCATGAATAGTATACAATGTGCCTATTTTCATTACTTAGAAATAAAGATAAACGTCGTAGATTTTTACTATCTACTTGTACTGATCACTGGATGTCATAAAATATTTTGTTACGCATAGTTTTGGAAAAATTAGTAGCTTGGCAGGTGCCAGCCAAATGGTTTTGCAATCCTCACAAACTTCATCTCAGTAAAACACTTGTGAGAGAAGCAGCTCCTCAGCCACCAGTGCTGGTTGGCCAGGTTTGCCTAGAAGTTATTTCCAAAATGAGTATCAAAACACAGGTATTGAAATAGTGAGAAAAACCAGGAGTAACATTATCCTTCCTGGTGCTGGAACAATGCCCCCCAGGTGTCTTGTAGAATGACATTTTTGAGAGTGAAGTCACAATCAGTAGCAAGAGAAACGTTTGAAACTAGGACAGCAGCACTGAAAAATGAAATCATCTCAGGGAAGGAGAGAAACAACCTTCAAGAGAAGACAGGAAGCAAGGACTCAGTTCTCAACCGGCAGGTTACCTGCAGAAAAGACACCAGGGCATCTAGACACCATGAGAGGAACTCCATGCATGACTTCTGCTGAGCTTGGTAGGTGGATCTGTAGTGTTTGCAGGAAGGTTCAAATGGCCCTTAACCAACTCAATCCCAGGTCTGCACTTCATGTTAACAGTGCAGCAAAACCAGAAAGAAATGCTTATAGCTGAGAGCAGTCAGGATCACACTCAAAAGTTCTGAGATTACTGCCAACTTAATCGGAGGTACTCCTGAAGCAGTTTATGCCCTTGGGTTCTAAAGGGCAACTGACGTGAGTAGAGAGCTCAGCAGGAGCACAGGAGCCTTCTCACAGCACTGGTGATGCCTTCTGCACACAGTTGGAACTGGGCATAGAGGAGAGCATGGAAAAGCTGCAGAACAATATCATTACACACACATCCATACAGATTAACCGGACGCTACAATTAATGTTGCAAATGCTTAATTTCAGTCCAGTACACTCCACAGAACACACAAGTCCCTGTAGAAAAGGCAGTGTGCTGCATGCCAAAGTAGACTCTGCTGGAGTTGAAAATGTTACTGTATTTAGCTTCCACCTCCGTGCTCCCATTCAGCAAACACTATTCTCTTAAAACATCAGTGTGCAGGGCAAGAGACAACAATTGGCAAACCCCAGAGATACACTGGCCTTGCGTGGTGGAAGCTCAAGCACCTGCCAGAGTTCCTTGCCAACATAATTAAAATTGTGCCATTATAGATTCTTCGGACAAGGTTTCAAATAAAGCATTTCCCACCTCATTTCCTGCCAAAATTCAGAAATGCAAGTCCACATTCATGCGTGCTTTGTGGCATGGCATACAACTTTTCATTCTCTTGGGGTTTTTTCACTGATGCTGCTGCTTAAGGCAAGTGTTTAATACTGGAATGACCAAGCATAACTCCAACATCTGTTCTCCGAAGGAGGGGAAAACAAGACAAAAGAATAAACCATGCTCTTGTATTCCATCCCTTTACATTTCTCAATTAAAAAAAAAAAAAAAAAAAGCAGGAATCCTTCTTGCTACTGAGAGCATCACTATCTCTTCCGTTACTCAAAAACCCAATATACAGAAAACCAAACTCCTAAAGTCTGATGGACACCTTTGTTGTTTCTTGCCAAAGACTTACTGCACGGGTATATATATATATATATATATATATATATATATATATATATATAGGTGTAAGAGCTGCTGAACCTGATCACATTACACCTTTTGCCTGTATACCATAAAAATCACAGGGCTGAAAAGCTTAGAAATTGGGCAGCAATTTCTGCTTATACACAGCAACTCTCACGAAGACCAAGCAGTGACAACGCTTGTCCTCAAAGCCATTGATCCAAACCTGCTTTTTCAGAGCCTCTGGCATGTGTGTGGTACCTGACAAAGCTTCCCAAAATCTAAACCTCCCACATCTCTCCGTTCATGGAAACCAAAAGTCGGATGTGGACTAGTCCAACCCGGAGAACCTGTCTGAGACTGCGTCCTACAAGTTAATTGAGTAACTGTCAGTTAATGAGTGCCACTCAGTGGCACTCTCACTGGAGGCATGCCACAAAGCCTGAAGCCAGAAAAGGCTTGAAGGCAAATGGAAATTCTTGGACAGCGAGCTAAAGCACCTTCCAGTGTCCTCTTTATGCCTTCCTTTTCTACCAGGATGCAACTGGATACAGCACATAAACCCAAGCAGTGTTGCCATGAGAGGCCAGGAAAGGATTAATAGCACCAGAGCCAGTGTCTCGCTGCCACTGAAACCAAGAGAGCTGAGCTACAAGTCTGCATGGACAGCCCACTCCTTCTTTCTGTCAGACACGAGTCCTCTTTTGACAACTCCAGATTAGATCAATAAAACTCTTCAGTGTGACACCTTATCCCCATTTCAGCTCTGAGCTCTCCCACTGCCATGAGAGCTCTCAGGAGAGAGCTGCAAACGAAGACCTTTAGTTAGTGTACCTCTCCTGAGACTGTTACGCATGACTGAATTTCATTACTAAATTGTTGAAACTAAATCCAGACTTTTGTCAGAAGCAGCTACGAATCCTATGACAGGTTCACTTAATTCTGTGGCTTTCAGAATGAATTCCATTTTTCTCAGGTTGAGAGTTAGTAGTGCTGGCATCTACAGCTCTTTTTTTCCTCATGTGGAGGAACAGAGATAAAGAGGTAAGGGATGGTGGCACCAAATGGTTAAAAAAAAAAGAAAACAACAAAGAATTATAATTGCTCCTATGTGTGAAAAACAGAGTTGATGCACAGAGGCTCTGTACAACATGTGTACCTGACCTCCTGATGCTGTGATGGCACAGTTCCTACCTCTAGTAGGGGCTGTTGTAGCAAGCAAAACAAACAGCAAATACTTTTGACTCAAGAATGTGGTACAGGTTTCACTAAGCTTGGTGTCTGAGGCAGGCAGCTGCTGCACGACTGCAGTACCTCCCAACGCAAACACAACAGCTTTGGAATTACAGGATCTCAAGGTTTGCTATCAGGTAAATTTATAGCATGCCACTTACCCCCTGAAACCTGTGGGCAGGGATTGTCACAGAGAGAAGTGGCTCCCCCCTTTCCACTGAGGCTGAAATACTGCACCTTACCCTGGGAGAAGGCAGGGTGAGCAATCACCTGCCAGCAACCCACATCCTCACCTGGCATTAACTTGCTGGCAGAGCCATACCCTGAACAGCTCATTCTTGAGACACCTCCCTTCTCCCAAGCAAGGAGGACTCTAATAAGCTATAGGAGGAATCAAAACTACACAAATGTTGAGAAAGCTGAACTCCATATTTAAAGTCCAGATCCATGTTTATTTTTGGTACTAACACTGCGACCCTTTCTGTCTTCGCGCCTTCAAACACATACAGGGAAACTGCTCCTGTCTCCTGGGCTAGCTTACAATTCACTGTCTTTCTGAAAACTTTTTCATAGCTGTACAGTGACATTAAAAAAGAAAGGAAGAACAAGAGCACCCAGTAGCTGCCCAAGGTACTGAAGTGATAGCCACTGGGCTATGTCCAAAAGTCTCATTTTAAAGGCCACGTTTCTCCTGCACTCCATATTGTGTGCCTTTGAAGCAACTTTTCTAACCTGAATAAGTGGAACATTTTTGGTCCTTGTGTTCAAGGACCACTTGGATAAAAATTTGGATAGCCCTTGAATCACAGAACTAAAGTGAGAAGATTCATGGGTGTCAGTTTTGACACTGCTCTAAATCTGCTTCAAGAGCAGTGACACGCTCTGTACCTGTGTCCCATTCTACCATCACTCTTCTATTTACAAAGAGCAGAGGAGCACTCTGGCATGCCAGAGAGGCTACCTGGAGAAACCAGAAACCATCAGTGGAAGTGTCAGAACATCATGAATGACTTGGACATTTGCATAGCTCAGTTCCTCTGTTTCATTCTACCTTACTTGCTCAAGTAAGGCTTCAAAACAAATTAACAACTGCTTAGTGCCATATAGATAGTCACATTCTAGAGAGAACATCTGTTACCCAAGAGCAGCACTGAAAATACAGACCAGGAGGATATGAGCTTTCAGCACATTAAGCATGTTCTGCATTGATCCAGTGACCCGGGGGCTGAAAGCTCCAGGTATCTCCTTACCTGAGCTCAAAGCACTGGCTCCACCTCCATCTCTAACCAGGCAGAGCACTTAAAAGAACCATCTGCATGCTAATAACTCCTCCTGCCTCTTGTGATGCCATCAGCTGTGCTCTGAACAGAATGAAGAATGAATTGCTCAAAACTTACCTGTAGCTTTTCCATGCAGGCTTGGAGGTGTGATTTAAAAGCATGGCTTAGAAGCATGTGAACTTTTTTATAGAGCTTAGAGGGAGCTTAAACAACTGGGCCTTTGTTTCAACTTGCATCATCAAGCGGGGTGGAAAATAAAAAGGATTATGTGACATGCAGAATAGTCACAGCTTTAGCCGTTAGTCACAGTTAAATTTCTTATAACTAGGAAGGGGGAAGAAAAGCCAATAACCAGAATGAATCAGTATAACCACTCCTACTCTGAGCTCCCTCACCACTATAAACAGCTGCTTAACTACTTGCTGGAGCAAGAGGCCTGTATTCTTAATTACAGAAATATGCTAAGATTCAGATTTCCTGCTCACACCCAGTAACTGGATTTGTTTGAAGGAAGGACTCTTTGTGCTTTATCCTGTGGGAAGTTGTTAACGCCCAGTTGTTTCCCCCTCGTATTCTCTCCTCACTGACTCCAGAGAGACCACTTCACATGAAAAAGAGTTTTTCTCAAGACAGGAATATTACAGCAGCATGCATGACACAGTAAATCCTGATGCATCCAAGAACTTTGTGACTGACACCTTTGGAATTCAGTAGCACTGGTTCCTATCTATACTGTTTTGGGTGTTTTTTACACATATTACGCGATGATTTTCAGAATAATTCAACATGTTATGGTTCATACAGACAGAGCATCCAGCTTGAGTTTAATGCATCTATTTTAACTTGGTTTAAACTTTCACAAACATCGCAACACAAGCGCAGATTCCCATGAAAAGGAGTAAAGAGCCATATAAATTCCTTGGCGTGTAAGCAATTCTACTTATTTCCATAAGAGAAAACTGTTCTCAGATCCTTTCTGCACTAGGCAAGAGCTGCTAAATCTCACTTACCCACAATAGTAGAGCTGACATATATAACTGTTCTTTTTGTTCTCATGAGCAGTTATTTCCAGATTTGGGATTGGCTGGGCTTCAACCCAGAAAACAGACTTTTCATGGCAATCCCCAAATAACTTCAGAAGTTCAGAAGAATCAGGAAATATCCTAATTAGGAAAGGGGTCAAATTCATCTTGCCTGAAGTATTTGGCAGACCAAGCATCCCACATCTCCAGAATGCTCAAAGAATCCATCCCTCAATTTCTGCGAGGTTTCCAGCTGAGCGATACACTGACAAGCAGTGCTTTATCATGGCTAACCACGATCCATGCAGCAGTCAGGACAGACTCTTGATCATCCAGCACATTTTATAAATTGCAGCTGCACCCCTCCTACTGTGATTTATATTGTCATTACAGTCCAGCTACACCTCAAGTGTTAAGTCGTCCCCCTCCAACACCAGCTAGAGCACAAGGAAGAAAATGCTCTCACCAAGAAGGCCTTCTGACAGAAAGCCTTAGGGGACAGTTATTTCCAAATGGAAGTAGTCACACCGTGGACAGTCTGCAGAAAGATTTAGTTCTGCATTTGTTTCAAAACATTTGGAAAACCAATTTAGAAGGTCTTTACTTCTAGTGTCTGAGTGAATGACAGGAAATCTCACGGTTACCTCAGTTACCTGGTTACACAGTCCCATCCAAGCTCACTCCCTCAGCAGATCCTGACGCAGGAAAGTCCATCATGCTGTACAACACTGCTTGTGGTGAGGCACAACCTACCACTATAAGCACATGGATGAGCACTCAGCAAACACATATTGTCATAGATTTGGTGTCCTGGCACATCCCATGGTGAGCAGTTGAACCTTTGCCTCTGTTTCTGCGTTTATAAGAAGTACAAATAATATCCTGCCTCAGGATGGCACATGGATTACCAGTTACACTGTGGAGGAATTTGAAGAAACAGAGTATGTATACATTCACATCCTGTGAATATGGTCCTCAAGAACAACAGCCCTTTCACACCTCTGCCAGGTAATGGCTTTTCACCTGTGGTTTCAAGACTGGTAGACTAAGACTGGGATACAAACATTTCCCCATTTCTTGTGCAGACAATGTATTTCAAAAGAGCTCCTTAACAGATAATAAAAAATAACTACTGCTGAAATACTTCAGGTCAGATGGCAAGGAGCACTTTCCCCGAGTACGAAAATTAGGCAAAGTTCTCTGCTGTCTTTCAGCGATGATGCCTGGGCTATTCACAAATACAGACTTGCAGGTATAGCAAGGATCTTCCCTTCTTATGTAACAAAAGAGTTTGCTGGTGGTGCTGCTCCTGTCACATCCTGCTGTGCTGGCTCAGTCACAGGGGAGATGCTCTCTCAACAGCCCTGGTGACAGAAGGTGGGAGCAGTACATGGTTCCCCCAGACATCATGAGAGGAGCCACCCCTGCACGTGTGAGCTCAGCTGTCTGGGAGGAACATGAGACCTGTGCTGAACAGTTACACGGCCCAGCAGCCCCTCACACGCAGGGATCACCTTACAGCTCAGCACCACAAGGGCTGGCTGTGCAAATAGTGTGCATAACCCACTTTGAGCATTGTCAAACAAACATGAAACTTGCCTGGGCAAGCTGGGACAGACAGGCTAAGAACAGTCTCTGCTCACTTCCCTGAAGTACATAACATGGGCAGCAATCCAGCTTTTGTAATGCCCAGCTTCCACACCCCTGGCTGGGCCTTCTGCTGGCATGGAAAGGGGATGGACAATTTCCTGTTTGCTTTCCAGTCACAGAAATCCTATTAAGCACAAACGTTTTCATCAAACCATTTCAAACGTTCCGACAAAACAATTGTATTACTCCTGCTGACAGCCACTGTTACACGCACTGTGGAAACATTTCAGCTAACTATGGGAATATTTCTTCCCAGGAATTGCTGTCTTAGGCAGGTTAACACCTAGATAAGAACTGCTGGCATAAGCATAGTCCAGAAAAATCTTAAGTAATGTTTCTGAGAAAGCGATGTCCAAGGAAGACCTGTGCCCCCCACACGGCTGACCACACAGGAACCCGCTTCCCCAACTGAGGACACTCAAAGGAATGTGGAAAACTTCTGTACCACAGCCACCGCAAGTTCTTCCATTTCCAGGCATTAATCCTGATTTTTGAGACCTCCCTTGAGCTTTGATTGGGTTTTCAGGGAAAGACACTTCCCTTTTTAATGTTCAGAGAAGCTGCTACAAGCAGCATGTCACAGCATGGGAAACTTTCAGACTAGCTAGAGGCAAATCCATGACCTCTTCATGGTCTCGAGGCAGCTAACACTAAGAAAAAAAGTTGGAAAGTTACAAAGAACTTGCCAAATTATTCTTCCAAGGACTTGCCTAAATCATATTAAAAAAATAAACTCTTTGTGGACAGCAGCTAAAAGACCTAAATACGTTTTATAAGTGAGGGACAAATGTCTTTAAAATTCACTAAGCTAGTTGTCTCACAAACTGTATTGATTCACACTAGACTTTTCAAGTATTTTTCTTGCATGTTGTAGTCCAGTATTATTTCTTTAAAGAATTGCACACAGTTTTGGCAGCAAATCCCAAGGCAAAGAAATTTGGTGAAATTTGGCATGGAATTCAAACTGTGTCTTCACTAAGATCAAAGACTTGACAATTATTTTAAAACCAGCTTTATTGGTAACTAACAAACCATCTAATACCTGAAAATCCTAGTGAACACAAGCTATGTATGATTCCTTCTTATTCACTTATTATCTCTTTTTTTTCCTTGTATCCCAAACCTCCTTTTACAACCAAAAGCTAACTACAGCTCCACCTGTCATTGAACAAATTCCTGAAACTCCTTTTTTGGTGGGAGTCACATTAGTCCTCACCACATACAATCAAACCAGAGCTCATATTCATGTAACTGTTTTTCAGTCCCTTCTTGACATATCCAAGCCACAAGTAGGAGACCATCTAGAGCCAGCCCTCTGTTAATAGAAACAGCAAATGACAGGGTTGTTTTTTAAATTCAAACTCATGTATCATTCAGTGATTTTTGTTTCATCATTTCAATATTTGGAGTGTCATTTTTTCTTAGAAACAGAAAATGAAGCTCATAAAAACTGCTGGCACACTGTCTGCTTGGAGCCTGACTGAATTCTGAACAGTCAGGGTTGGAAACTGGGAACTGTGAAATGGAACTGCTGAAAATAGGAACTGGCTACTTTTGAGTTTCTGTAAGGTATGTGTTTGCAATGTACAACTGGCTCCATAAACAGGTGTCAGCTTCATCCAATTTAACCAAAGTCATGAAAACAACCCTTTCTGAGTAGTGTCAGAAGGCAGTAGTACCTCACCTAAAATATTCAAGTGTATTGACTGCATTAAATTTGACTGTTCAGGTTAACAGTTGTTTCTGATGTCAGCACAGTTATATTTTGTAGGCCTAAAATTTTCTGACCTATCGCAAAAGGGGCTCTTCAAGAATCAGAACAAAAAGTGCCCCCAAGTAAAATTCTAGTAACTTATGAAAGTGAGAAGGGTTAGGCAGTAAGAGAGCTCTAAAGGGAAAGAAGAAGCCTTAATTTATCAAGTTCAGAAACATAAATAGTACTGAAGCAATACAAGACGATGCCAACCTGGAAGAAAGTGTTAGTTCAGGGAATGGAAAAAAAAATTGTTCAGGTATTATAAAGAAATAACACATTGCTCAGAAAAAGCCTATTTTCAAAGTATGAGAAAAAGAGCAGAATTAAATGCTGGGCCCAAATAATGGCTTTAATAATGAAGGGCAATATTGAGTCATTGGTAATCAGTGTAATATTACATTTCAAAATCAAAGTCACCAGTAGCAGCAGTCAGAGACATGATACGTGTAACACAATATGGTTGTTAAAAATACAGGACCTCACTACACTGCCTTTGGCCAGGTCTAAGGCTCCACTGGAGTCAGGTTAGGTACACATAGAAGGATAGTGCCATTTTTAAACACATCTGTAAATACAGCCAAATAAATCAAAGAAAATCTGAAGTATTTTTTCCCACTGAAGTTATTTATTTTGGAAATGGTGCAAATAATAACCCCAACCAGAGGAGTATAATCAATGAGGGAAACTTCACTCAGATGCTCAGAACAAGAAGTTCCAGTTTTGGCCTCCTAGAAGAGATGCCAAGGCATTTCCTTACCTGCAAGGGCTCCTATGAATATGTATATCTCTTTCCTGTGCAGTATGCCACGGATGAAGTATTCCCCTTAATGGGGGGTTTAATCTAAATGACCCCTGCTGTACTTGCTTCAGCAGCCAGAATAAATCTGTGCAATCTTCTTCCTTGCACAACTACCCACATCACATCTGTCTTTTCTCTTTCAAAGGCTGAAAAAAAGGCACAGGTGGCAAGAGAAGAGAAGAGGCAAAGAACAGAAGAAGGTAATCCTGTCTTTTGTGATTTAAGGCATGTTAACAGAAGGGATGGTTTACTGATTATGGTTATACTCAGAGATTCCTGTTCTGCTTGTGCTTTTGTCTATCTCCACCAGGAAAGTGAAAGCTGTCAGGAAATTGGTGAGTCAGCATGCTGCTGCTGTTTCTCTTAGCTGTGAGGCATTGATTTTTTTCCTGATGCTTTGATATAGGGTCACAAGTATCCGAACTAAAATCTTTACTGAGAGCAAGGAGGTCATGGCAGCAAGAGCTGTTAGTTTAAACAAAAAAAGTCAATTCTATTTCTACAGTATTTGTTTGGACGTTTAAATTTTCTGAGAGAGTTGAGAGGAAAAAAAATACAAACCCCACTTTTTTATTTAAGCTGTTTAAGATAAAAATTGCTTTTTTAAATCTTATTTTTTGTGCAATGCTTTTCACAAAATCTTTCAAAAGTTGCTGAGGATTTCACTGTAATCAGGTGCCTTATATGTGTGTATAATTAACACAAGAACTAAGGCTAAAATATAGAGTAACTCCAATATATGGAAGAAGCAGCACTTTGAAATCTTTAGCACTCGTCCAGAAACAAGGTCCCTTTCAATATATCTGAAATTTGTGCAAAGTTACCACGCATTTTGAAACCCTAAGCAATGGTATTTGGCAGAAAGATCTCAAATCATCTTGTTAGTACTTGAAGATTAACATTAAGCAGAAGGAAATTTGGTCTATTTAAGAAAAAAAAATGCAAAGGCTGCTCAGGAAGCTCTGAGGTTCCCCCCCATGTAGAAGAGGTCCATAAAAGCAATGATAGTATTCCAATCTGCAGTGAGGTACAATCAAAGAATCTCTGCTTAACAGGCTATAGATTAGTTATGAAATAAAACACAGAGTCAGACCATAAAAAGTTAACTGCAAATAACTGTTTTCTTGTTTAAATCGGCAGGAAAATCTGAAATATTTCCTCTAGAAAAACACAGGTAAGCTACAATGTAGAATTTACCATTAATAGGCTGGAAGGAAGGGAAAAACAGAGCCAAGCAATAATAACAAGTGAGGAAACCAGTGGCTTCTGAAAGAGACAAAGTGATTGGGCAGGAAAGGCTGTACATTAACATGAAAGTCTGAGATTTATGGTCAAAGCCAGCTTTAAGACAGACCCCTTAAGTGTCTTTAGACTGAAATGAAGGCACAGACCTAAAGCCTGAAATTAATATAACACCAGGTGCTATTTACTATAAATTTTTAAGAGGCTTTGAGATACACAGGTGAAAGAATAATATAATTAGTACTGCTAAAAAGTTCAGGTTACAGCTAAAGGTGAGCAACAGGACCCTCTTAACCCTTTCTGGATGCACCACTGAAAAAGAGATGCCTCAGAACATCTCATACCCTTAGCCTTATTCAACAGTTTATAGGGATGAAACACATCCAGTTTAGTGTATTGTACTTCTGAGGCTAAGCATAGAAATGACATCGATTTACACCATTTAATAAATGTAGAAACAACCAAACCCTATTAAGTGTACATTGTGCTTTTCATCTGATGACTTCTCTCTGTGTGGACCTTTCCTGAAAACCCTTTTTCCACTCACAAGAGATCTCAGGCTCCAACAGACATGCATGGGGAAATAGCTCCTCCTTTGGCAGTAACACACAGGACTGTCTGAAGCATCCTCTTCAGCTCTCAGACTTGACATGCTACAGTACAGGGGTGTTTAAGGCTCTTTGTGCCTTCGTGACAACAATCTCCAAAGGACTCTTCAGAGAGATTCTCAGCTCTGGATTTCCAGCAGAGTACTCTGCTATGGAAACAGGAAGGGGGAACAAAACTGCATCAAACAGTGATTACAGAAACTGTGTTGCCTTGAGTGTATGCTAGTGGGTATTTTTTCATTATCATTCTACTTCAATTCCTTTAGAAAAAGTAGAGGGTGTTTTTGTGCTTGTTTGTTTGGTTTTAAGGTCAACCATCATTGGTGAAACAAGCAAGTTTGTAATGGGCTACTTCAGCTCTGTGTTCTTCCTGTACTTTGTTTATTCTCCAAACACAGTAACGTCTTAGTTTATGAAGGTCTTTGCTTCTGATGCAGGAGTATCAGTCCCTTCCATCCACATCAAGCAAAACTTCATCAAAAATCTTGACTTGGCAGCTATCACAATTGTGATTATTAGGAATTAAAAGACCATGCTTCATCTTTGCTTGACAAAGCCCAATTTCAGTCAATAATGGAAAATTTCTCTCTGTTCTAGTACTTTGTGGAAATACAAGCATAAACAAAGCTTTGTGGAGTTAGACTATGTCACTTTGGCTTTCTAAAGCCAGCACAAACCCAAGTGTTCGCTGACAAAACATTACTTTTTCAAGCATTACATCCACAAATTTGGTAAAATTGCTTCCAAATAATTGGAAGTTTAAAATAAAGAGACATAAACCAGAGATTTTGGTTCTCTCTGACTGCCTGAAGGCAATTGTCCATGCTGCTTTCCCACTTTCTAAGATATACAAAAGCCATAACCTGTAAAAGACAGCAGGATGTATAGTAGGGACACTCTAGGTGTATGTCATACATTCGATAAGACAGCTATTTCTAAGCAAATTTAAAATCAAGTGTGTTCTCTCATTGCAGTCACTCTTTGCTTCCAGGTCAAAGTACCCAGAAGAGCACAGCCACAACCCCTTTTGACTAGCTTTATCTTGATTCTTCTGGGGCTCTGCTTGTCACTCCAAACTTCTGGGATAGGAACACGCTGGCAAGGAGTCATCAAGGACTCTGGTGCCAGCCAGAAGTGTGGGCATTATGGACAAATATGACTCAGGTAAGGCACATCGATCTCACCTATAAAATGAACTCAGGAGGAAGTTTTCTTAAATACCTCCAGGCCTGCATGTCCTGAATTACTTTCTAGAAAATGCATCCCAGGCTACACTCCTCCAATTTCTACAACAGGCAGCCAAAAGCTTCTGCTTGACTGCTGAACAAGCCCATTAAGCCTAACCCCACAAATCACTGCGGGAAGGGGCCACAAGAGGAGGAAGGAGAAGGAGCCAAGGCCCAGGGAGAGGGCAGTCCTGCAACGAGCTCCAGTTACAGCTTCATCTTCTCCAGCAGTGCTTTCTCAAGAGGTAATACGACCTCATCCAGTTCATGTTCTAACATCCAACTAAAGACCTTCCCCAGCTTCCTGGAGGGAAGAGTCCTCACCCCACACCCCCAGCAGTGCTCCCTCCCCCAGGCACACCATGTAATTCTGCTGCTGTTCTACCAGGCAACATCAAATTCACATGTTTGCACATCACATGCCAGTTCTCACCTAAAGCCCCTACAGCACTAATGAACTCCAAATTCCTTTCATCACAGATTTCTTCCGAGATGCAGCATAAAGCTGACAAGGTGGCATTGCTAAGATCATCAGTTTGTATTGCTCACTGAGCATTCAGCATCTCACGCTGACAAACCAGGACCCTTCAGCAGAGCCTTGAAAACCCGGCTTGGCATTGCTTTGGCCGAGAAGTGTCACATAAAATGTTCCAAACTCTAAGAGCTGAGTAATGAACCTCAGAAGCGTTTGGCTGCACTAGCACGGTGGAACCCATCCACTGTGCATCTACAGTGGACCATTCCTTAATGATTCTCCTTACAATAGGAGTATATAGCAAAGCATCCAGTTCAGTTATTAACAAAATTCAAGCCAGCTCTTCTAAAGTAATTACTTTTAAATTGTCGTTAAAGAAAAAAAAAAGGAATGAACCAAAGAGAAAAAGAATAGAAAAACAGCAGAAAAAAAAGAAAGAGGATATTATTACTCTGAATACTGAACACTTTTATTTGTAGAGCAGGAAATGATAAACAGAAAAAGGCAAAATCTGAGGTCTAGGCAAAGAGTGTTTGCAAACTTCTAAGCAAGAAAAACAAAGTTACAATGATGGAACTTTGGTTTAAAGATTAATGAAAAACAGTCAAACGTATCCTTTTCAAAAATCAGGTCACACACAAATATACACACATCCTTTTGCTTTGTCAACAACAGCACCAAAACCCAGTAACAATTAAACCTGGCACACCAGCCAAAAGTCTCAAGCTTAGATAAATACGTACCTCAAAGTTAAGGCAGCTATTTGAAGAGTTCCAACTTTCAGCTACTTCTGGTAACTATGTCAAATTTAAAGATTTTCACTACAAAACTACCTGGCCTTTTAGAATTGTTTGGCTGGGAAAGACCAGCCTGGCTTTGTTTGGTGAGCAGAACCAGGTGCAAAAAGTTTCCTATGAGACCAGTAGGATTTAAAATACTTCACATGCTAAAGGTTTGAGAGATGACCCAGGTTACTGAAAATAGCTTTATATTGATATTTCTCCACGTGTCTTTAAGAGAAAGGAGTCTGAGGCGAACTGGTGAGTGGAAAAAAATGCCCCTTGCTCCCTGCAGACAGGTATTTCTCAATCCCCAACACACACAGATCCAAAAAGAATGACAAGTCCAAGCTTTTAAAAAGTGCTAATATTATAAAATTGATTTGGTAAAGCTTTTCATTCTCAAACAGTTGGTTTCTTGACAATGTGTCTCTGCAGCTCCTAAGCACACATATAATAAAAACCTCATCAAGAACAGATCCCTGCAATGGGACAGATATGTAGTCGGAAGCTGTGAAAGTTCACACTTCAGAAAAATCAAACTAACAAACTGCTGAGCCCTGTTAATTGTTTCTTTAAAAAAACCCAACCCAAAACATAAGCTGTAAATAGCTAATCATAGAGATTGTTGACTGATCTGTTTAGCAGCAGGTTTTACTAACCTGCCATGGATTTCTTACATAAAAGTATGTGGATTACAAGTTTTTTTTTCTTTCTTCACGTATGAAACCTTGAGAAAAAACACCTAAATCGGAAGCATGCGCAAAGTTTTGTCATTTTTGTCCACAGCTGAACTCAGAAACCAAACTTCTATGACAGACTAGCACATACAGAAAACCATAGCAGAAAAGCCAAAGCTAAGCTGATGTCTTGAGGCAGCTCATTAAAAAAAAAATAAATAAAAAAAAATTAAGAAATCTACATGGTGCTTGCAAGAGACTAACAGAAGGCAGAGCGTGTGTGTGAGCTGGGGGAGCACAGAGCCAGTAATGCCCAACCAACACTCTACCAGTTACATGGGTTCACAGATTTTCCTAATTCTGGAAGTCAAATTAAAGAAATGAGTTTGGCTTTTTTTTTTTTCAGAATCAACTGAAGAGATTTGATCTCTCATATTTTAAGTGAAACAAATTGGAGGGAGCAGTTCACAGAAACTGCTTAGTTTCTGCTTGCTGAAATACCAGCATGGTGACTCAAGGCATGCATCCTAATTTTGCTTCTTTTTTAAAAAAGTCTTTTGCAACAGCACAAGGAATAATTAGCCCTCCATTCCCCAAATCTTGGAATTTGCCCTCCACTAAAGCCATGAAGAGAACTGCAGCTAAGTGACTTAACTGATAAGCACAGCCAACTTCAGAGTTCCTTGGAATCCCAAGTTTTACAACCCCCAAACAAATCAATCTTTCTTTTACTGGCTGTGTATAAAACATAACATTTGCTTCAAGAAGTCCAGAAGCCTTTTGAATACAAAACAGGAAAGCCACTAGGAGGGGGTGGGAACCAGTAGTTTTTCAGAGTGCTGACCCATTGGACCTAACACACCCATCCCTAACACTTACTGCATCAATGTGGAAGAAAGAAAGAAAAAGAGAAAAAATGCAGCCTTTGGCAATCTAGGGCTCCTAATCATTAAATCTAACACAGAACAACTGAACAATGAAGAAAGTTGAATTGCATTGTAAATTTATGTTCCATGCCCAGGTTATGGAATGTAGTGCAATAGGGCACTGGGCAGCAACAGAACTCCATTCCTTACAAAGGGAACAGCTTGAACCTCATGATTTGTGCATGTGGGCAATACTGAATGACCTTCATGCTTTCCAGCATTCACTGGAAGGCAGATTTATTTGTAATCACAAGTCAGCTGTTTTGTTTTTGGGGACAAACATATATTTGAAAGAGCAAAGCTTTAAACTTTGCACTAAGTAGCAAATGCAGAAGCCAATACATTAGCTTTAAAAGCTGAATTTGAAGACTACACTCCAAAATCCATATTAGAATCTGAGAGAACCCTGACAAAATGGTAGTTTGCTGCTGCTTCTTCTGTTTCCTTTGAGAGAGATATGTTCATAGTTTAGTTATGTCCATAGTTCAGTTCCATTATAAAACAGTAGCCTCTCTAGCATATACCTTCTGTAAAAAGATGTCCCATTTCAACATAAGAGATCCAACACTCACAATGGACAAACAAAGTGATATTGCTCTTACTGTAATGGACATAATACAGGACTATCCGTATTTTAACAAAGAAAAACCATTACATTTTTATTTTAAACAAGCATTGCCTGTCTCTTATTTGCAATTTTCTTAGGCATGAAATAAATCCCATTCTGGATAAAGTGTTAACAGAACTGGACTGCAGTACAACAGAGCTGGACCCTAGGACAGTATTATTAAAATAACCAGCAGCTGGTTGCACTAAAACCATCTCCAGGATACAATGAACAGTAAATTCTGGGTTTTGTTTAACAGACCAAGGTGATAAACCATAGATTATATAAAGCTTCCACATCCTAGTTCTTGAACTCCTGGAAAAGAAGTTCTAAGTTAGATTTAAAGGAAGTCAAGAGACAACATTAAGCACAACTATTTCTTGATGTGCAGAAACATGAGGGAATGGGACAGGATTAGTGATTTTTCCTGCACATCCAATAATCAAGACAATTAAGAAGCATGTGGAAGCATACAGCTCCTGATATTCCCAAACAAATAGCAAGGAGAATCTTATTTACAAGCATGTGAGATGAAGCAATGGACTTCTGATTCTCAACTTCCTATGAGCAGCTGTAAGGAATTTAATTGCTACCTCACAACTTGACATGCCCCTTTCTCAGGTACCTATACAAAATACCCAGCTGCTGAACAGAAGAAAGTTGAATACTGAACACGTAACAGATTTTAATACAAAATTGCCAGCGGAAGTACACAAGGCTCTGAGACAATCCATAAACGCACACAGGTCTTTATAGAAGGTTAATGGTTTGCTAGCCAAGTGCCAAGGTTCACAAAACAGGTAATTTTTCTTTCTTTTTAAAATCAGATTTGAACTTTGTGCATTTTTCCTAACAACACTTCACTGAAATCTCAGCAGCAACTAGATGGGCAGAAGATATTTTACTTATAGGTGTTCTCAAACACCTAATTAATAAGAGAGCACAGGAAAGCCTCAACCCTTCAGCTACATACTTCAGTTTGCCGCTGCTGGGTCAGGCAGCATGACAGCAGTCTGAGCATACTTGGATGACTAACACTGAAACGGGTTGAAAACAGCAGCAATCATGACAGAGACAATAAAGAACCCCAGCAATCGCACACAGCTCCAAGGGGAAAAAAAAAAATCACTAAACATTGCTTTTAAAAAACACTGAGAAAACACAGTTCTGATGCCCAAACATACTTTCTTAAAGGCCACTTTTCATTGAAGGGATTATGGATGATATTGACAACATACGTATAAATAAAGCAGATGGCATAAGCAAATATTAGCATGAGATCTCAGGCACCTTAAAGAATGAAACTTTAAGGCAAACAAGGTTACAAAGTATCGTAATAAAACAACTAATTTGTCAAAGGAATGTGCATAGTGTTAAAAATAGCGATAATTTAAAAAACTGTCTTGTGAAATGAAAGACACAACAGAATATTGAGCTAAAAGAACATAATCTTTTGGAGATCTTAATATACACCACTGTCTTTACTACAGCGCTTCAAACAGAAAATTCCTCTGAAGCTTACAATTCATGAAGACGCCAAGGCAGAGAAATGATGGGCTAAGAGGGCAGAAATACACTAGGTGATCAACAGGGATGCACAGAGGGGTGCTTTAGGATGGCTCTCCCTCTCTCCCTGGTGCACGTATGAAGGACACTCAAGGAACACATACAAGGTAGCTGCCTTCCCCAAGAGAGTTCACCTCAGGTCTCCCATCAAGATAAACAGCAAGGAACATAAAAAAGGTGATTAAGGAGTGTTTCCTGCAATGTGCAAAAAACTGTGTGCAGACTGGGGGGAGCAAAGCAAGGAGGTAAGCGTGAGCACTGGTGGGCTCGTGTGCCTCGCCTCGGTTGCACTGGCGAACAATTTCAGCTGGAGGAAAAGGAGTGCACAGGTTAGGGCAAAGCTGGTTACAAGGACAAGCTTGAGACTAGGGGTATGGTGTAAAGCGTTCTTAAAAGGTGGCAAGTGATGTCTGAGGGGAAGACTAAATGTTTAAAAGAGAGAGTAAACAGCACAAAGAAATGGTCTTCATAAAGGGTCCACAGAGGCTGCTAGAGCAGAAGACCATGGGCTTGAGGGTGCAGTGTACGAGGTGCGTGGGAGGGAAAGAGCAGGAAATTTACAGGAGGAAGGTGCAGGGCACAGCCTGGAGGACGGGAGGGGAGGACAGGTGAACCAGCTGAGGAAAGGTTCAGGGCAGGTTGAGGCACAGCACACCGGCAGCGTGCTGCAGCGCATGGCAGGGGCTCAGCGGAGGAAGGGCCGGGGCAGGCGGTGGCGGCGGAGGGGAGCCGGCCCGAGCGAGGGGCAGCGCGGCGGGCAGGGGCACGGCGAAGGGCCGCTGGTACCTGGGCGTCTTGGCGGCGGCGCTCTCCCGGCGGTCCAGCACTCCGGGCACGCAGTTGGTGAGCTCGGTCCAGTCGGCGTGCAGCCCGCAGCTCCAGCCCGTGGAGAAGCGCGAGAAGAGCCAGGTCTCCCGGCGGTTGGGCCGGTAGCAGGTGCACTTCTTCTGCCCGGGCCGGCAGTCACACGGCACCTCCAGCCGCACGTTCTGCACCAGGTGGCGGCCGAAGGTGGTGCCGCCGGTCTTCTGGATGTGCAGAAAGACGATCACGTCCTCGCCCTTCATGTCGAACGCGAGCTCCCGCTCCAGCTCCCGCACGGGGAAGTAATACTTCTTCACGTAGTGCGGGTCCGGCGTGGGAAAGAGGTCCAGCTCCTCCGAGTAAGAGCGGCCGCTGGGGGAACCCAGGCTCAGCCCCGGCCCCACGTACTGGTACAGGATAAGCATGAAGCACACCGAGACGGCCACGATCAGCAAGAACTTGCTGGTCCTCTCAACCATGGTCCTTCCCGCACGCTTCATGTGTCACCATCTCCCGGGGCTGCCAGCGCTGGGCAGACTGCGGCGGTGCCGGGGGGTGGGCGGCGGAGCTTCGGCGTCTGTGCCAGCCGCCTCCCCCGGCTGCTCCCCAGAGCAGAGCCTTCCCCGGGGGCGGCGGGCCGCTCCCTGGGTCGCCTCGGCTCGCCGCCGTGCCCGCCCGCCCCGCCGCGGGCAGCGCCGGGAGCGGGGCAGGGGCAGCCCGCAGCCAGCCGCTCCGGAGGCGCCGCGGCTCAGCGGCGAACTTGGGAGAGAGGGGCAGGAGGGGGGCGGAGAGCGACCGAAAGGCAAGAACCAGCCCCCTCCCGCCCTCCCTCCCCGCGCTTCAGGAAGCCACCCCCATTCCGGCGCTGCCTTCGCCGTGCCCCAGCCCCCGCGGCACCGGCGCGGCTGTGCCCGCCCCCGCCGCCGGCTGCGCCCGGGCTCGGCTCGGCTGGGCTCGGCTCGGCCGGCAGCGAGCGCTTCCTGGCCGCGCCGCCCCGCCCGGCATGCACAGCGCCGCCCGCGCCGCCCCGCGCCCGCGGCCACGCTCCGACCGGCGGCGGCCCCGCCCGAGCCCCGCTCCGCTCCCGGCTCCGCTCCCGGCACCGCTCCCCCGCAGCGCGCCGCGGGCCCCGCCGGAATCACCGCCACTGCGGACCTAGGTGGGCTGCGAGGCGGCTGCGGCTCCCCGAAGCACTCGGCTCTTAGCGCTTCCAGGGGCAGCCTTTATGTGCCGCCTTAAAATTAATCCCGAAAAGCTGAGCTCGGCGCTCCTCGGGGGCTAAATTCCTACTCCCTCTGTGAGACAACAGTATTAGTGACGAGAATGTTTGCAGGGGAAAAGGATTGGGTCTTCCCGCATGTGTCTGCTCCCGCTGTGGCCGCCACATGGGCCACCGCAAGCCTCTAGTTGCAATGTCGCAACTGGATGCAAGAGGAAAATGCTCCGGCCACACGGAGGGTGATGATGGCTGTGAGCTGGAAGAAGCCTGGGCGCACCATCAGCCACAGAATGTGTAAATAATAGTAATAGGTGAAGCTGAGGCAAAAATCGTCAGAGGTGTTATTTATAGCGAACTTTCCCAGCGAAATGCTTTGTGCTGCTCAGTCAGGCGGACTCCATCCAGCAGCGGGGCTGCTGCAGGGTTTGTTTGCAATCTAAGTCTCCCAAATGAAGCAAAGCGTTGGGAACGCCGGGAAGTGCCCGGCACGGAGCCGGCTTACAGCGATCTCCTCTGTCGGGCAGCGCTTAGCAGGGGGAGATGTTGCTGCGAGGATCGGTGCGATCCGGATCCGCAGAGCCCGGCCGGTGTGCTCGGAGCCAGGCATCCCCTTAGCGGAGCGGTAAGGGCAGGCAGGTCCCGCGGCTCGTCTGTCAGCCCGGGGCCGAAATGCAGGTGGGGGTCACTGCCACCAAGTATCCAGGGAACCCCTGGAAATCACCATTTGGTGCCTCTCTTCTCTGACTGTAAACGGAGGAGGAAACGTGGCCCCATGTCAAAGAGTGAGGCTAAATGTAGTGGCAGTCATGCTGCCACCTCATCGAGACACGAGTTGTTGTCTATGCAGAATAAACGATACGGACAATTGTTAATTTCTAGCCAAAAAGAGTCTAACTGAAATGCCCTATTCTCCTGTCATTACTGCTGTTGGAGAAAGTTTCCTTAAATTTCTGGTGCTTTTTAAAATAGAAGTTACAACTAGATTTTAGCGCTCCAGCACTGAAATATTCCACCAGGTTACATTTTTTAATCCAAGTTATGCCTTATGTAAATGTAAAGGAATTCATGCCGATGGGTCATTGTTAAACACTGGGTCAAATTTACAACGGCCAAGGAGGAAATGAGATCCTGGATTTTCATTTGAACACCCTGACAGATAAAACTGCTACATTTTGAGATGGCTGCATTACTCACAAGTTATGGAGCCCCAGTGAGTTACGCAGTTCTTCCCAAACAAGTAACAATAAAATGTTTATAGCACCCAAAAGCATCATATGTTGTGTTCAAACCATTTATTCTGTTTGATATTTTCCTCTTAAAAGTCTACTTCTGGTTCTCCTCATGTAGGTTAGTTACTCCAGAAACAATGATGTCATTCTTATGCACAGAGTTCAGCTACACTGAGAAGCAGAGCATAAACCTAATTTACACGTTTGAAATTTGTATTACAGTTTGGGAAATACAGGCATATACATGAGGTTTACATACATGGTTGCACTACACATTGCAGCATAAAAAACACAGAGCAGATTTTTTGATTGTAATGTGTTTGCCTACAGTTCTAAACATACAAGTATTTAGAAATGCCAGAACTGTGGAGAAATCAGCCATTAAATTATTTCCAGTTACATGAGCAATTGGTAATGAATTGTTTTAAACTCTAAGGTATAAAATATTTTGCTCTTTTCATTAGTTATACAGATGGAGATATTTCATTACAGATTTGTATTTGTGGTAAATATAGTGCCCGTTAGTTTGTGAAAGAACATACTAAAATTCAATCCATGTAAGATAAACAGACCACAAAGGAAAATACAGAGTTATGGCTGAAAGTGCTGTTTTCTTTACTGCAGCACCTTCATCTAAAAGTGGGGTTTGGGGAACATGCTGGAAGCATTAGGGAAGGACTATACCCTTCTGATTTACACTTACACAATTACCGCCATCCTGCCTTGGAGACACTGCATTGACTCAGGGGTCAGTGCTTTTATTTTTACGAAATGCTTTGGAATCCTTCCCTGATAATTCTATATGCTGCTCTGAAATGCTGGTATTTTAAAGGTTCTTGCAGATGTGACTCACCTAAAATGATCACTTAAGCAAATACTTAAATCACTCTCTATTTATGCTCAAAATTCCACTGAAGACAATGATAGAGTAATTCTTCACTGCATGGGGAGTTAAACATCAGGTACTACATCAGTGCTGGTTTAGACCAGCACGTTTTGTGGACAAGAGAAGATCCAAGTAGAGTTAAAATAACAAGATCTACGCTTTCCCTAGCTTCTGCATTGGAAACAACATTGTAAAGGGGTGAGAAATCTGACAAATGCAAGTTGTTACTGCTACCTCCTGTTACATATTGTAACTGCCTGTTTAGTCTGTGAGTTTCCCTCCACCATGCATTTAGCCATTATCCATCTTTCCAAGCTGAATCTTCCACTCTCAGGCCGGACCTCCCTAGGCTTTCCTACGTCTTATCTGGAATTCACCACCCTAGGTCTGACTAGCTCCAGAAGCAAAGCTCTATTTCCTGTGAAGCAGTGAGACTGTCATTCTGCAATCATCAAGATGCCTAAAATCTAAATATTTGTATAAAAAGCATTTTAGAGGGGGGGAAAAGTTGTATTTTTATCTCTTGAGTGTGGACTAGAGGAGCTGCATTTCAGATTTTCTCTCCACGTTCTTCTAGGCAGATGCAAACAAAAGACCCCCCCCCCCCCATACCCCACTGGAAAAGTTCTCTGACATTTTAGTGTCTATCTAATCCTTTGCATCCTTCCACTCCAGATCTGTGTCAGACTGAGCAGAACCCTCTTACACAAGCAAATGGAAAGATTATGTTTGGCACTTTTGTAGGAATCTAGTTGATCTAGGAGCATAACTGTGCTGATTTTCAGTGATTTTCACATGACTAAGTTCCTTCGGGCACATTTGAAAGGCCTATGGCTTTTGTACACTCCCTAGCACTAAGCTGTATTTGTGAAGGAACTAACTTTGAATTCTCACTACAAAATAATTCCTATACTAGCTAATTTACCTAAGCTTGGTCTACACTCAGCCACTTTCCTGGCCTTCCTTTTTCTTGATTTATTTGTGGTAAGACCTTGCTAGGAGTCAGCTACAAGGATTAGAGATCTTTGTAGAGATAACAAGAAATAAACACAAATTTTGCAAAAGCAGTTGGAAGGTATTTTATCATTGCTTGCTTCTGGCCATGGGATGCCTAAATATTTATGTTAAATCTACAAAAATATTCTAATCTAATCTAATAAAAAAATTAATAAAATATTAACATGTGAGTTAACACTAGGTGAGGACAAACTCGGGTATCGTGAGAGTATGGCTTATTACAGGAAACCTCCCATGAGAAAACAAGAGTAAGAAACGTGTAAACCACACACCACCTCTGCCACCAAAACCTCATGCAATACTTACCTCAAAGCTTAATAAATAAATAGTAGCTTTATTAGGCAAGGGAAGTCTAAAGGCTTCTTGACTCAGAAGATACAACAGTTTGCTGCGAACTAGTATAACTTAGTTAACCAAAACATTACCAAAAAAATCCTCTTTAAACACTTGCAAACCCTAAGAAATACCTCAAGAAATGTTTTATCCTTAAATAAAGTTCTACTACTTTTTAAGAAAAAAATGTTTGCATCTACTTTGTTTCCAGAGGATAAACTCCCCATTACCCCAAATAGTTGAGACAAACCATTTGTTATCCCACTTTAGCTGTTTGGGTTTATAGCCCAGCTCCTTTAGGGAGAGTGGGCATGTGATGCTCATTTGCTTTGCTGATGTGTGTGTGTGTACTCAATATACTGAGTGAATGGTGAGGAGTCACAAATCACAGACTGTAGTCCTTGGCCTGTAATATCAACATTCCAACCTGCAGCAAAATGTAGAACTCTTGTTTTTCTAATGTGAACTGGTTTTGCTTGTCCACTGCTCTTGCAGCATCAGTGGCCAGCCATGCACATTTGCACAGAGTGGCAGCACTCACATATCATTTTCCTGCGATACTCGCACTCCCAGTTGGAAACCTGTAGCAGTTTGTAAACTCCAGTGTAAATACTCTGTGGTTCCACTCCTAATGCTGTAGGTTAGTCACAACCCCACAGAGTTCTCACAGCCAGCAAGGTGATCACTGATCCCTGAGTACAGCATGGTTCCACTTAATTCAAGGAAGCAGGCACTGAATGATGCCAAAATCTCTTAGACTCAGCAAACCTGGTTCTGATTTCAGCTCTTGCACTGCTTTTGGGGACTGCTGGAAAGATCTGCTGTTTGAAAGGTACCAAAGACAGTCTTAGAAACCGTGGGAGAAACCAAAACAGTGAAGGCACTATCAGCTGTCCTAAACAAAGGAAAGTGTAACTTCAGCAGCTACAGAGATGAAATCTGTGTTTTCAAACTACATTCACAGACTGTGTGTTTGTGATATAATCCTGCTCCCTCCTCTCACATGGATGCTGTGGATCTGTACACCTGTGGCTTAGCAGGATGTCAGCTTATGACTGGTGAGACGGAGCTAGTTACTTAATAATTGTATTTTCTCTCTTGCAAAGGGAAGATGATTGAAACAGACCCACTGCAAAAGCCTCCATGAGCAGATCAGTTCTCTGAGACCTCATGTGATAAGCAACAGTGGAACTTCTCAAAGCCACAAATACATGCTGCATGTAGTGACTGCAGATGCCAGACTTGAATGTGTGACGTTGGAAAGACCTTAACTGATCTCTCAGATGTACAAATGCCTACAAGTTTAAGCAGGAAGCTGGGACTGCAGCTGATGCATATATAGTTTCTAAGGTATTAATCCTTGTGAGGAAGGAGTTTGTGGGTCCACAGAGAAGGCACAAGGTGCCAGCTGTTCCCCATTCACACTCTTTTTTTTCCTACTTGTACTACAGCAGCTGCAAGATGATGCTGTCTGGGCTTGATGGAAAGGACAGGCCTATTTGGCAGTGGCATATTATTAGCATTATTCCCCATTCGTTCATGGGTATTAAATAAACACGAAGGAGCTTGGCTTCTACAAGATTTCACTTCCCCTGACTCTCTCCTGCAGCAGCTGTCCACTGGGACATGCCTGTTAGCAGGGAACAAGTGTAACCCTTTCAGACTTGCTCTGTAAAACCCCTCAGAACACAAATCCTTGGCTTCTGCTAGGGCCATCAGCGTGATGTGTTTAGAAGCACCAAGATGCTCTCACCGTGGAAGGCAGCCACTGCAGCCAGCAAAGCTGTTGGCTCTCTCCACATGTGTAACATGGATGTGTACACTCAGAAAATGGTGCTGGAATAGTTTCTGTACAACAGCTTAGTAGCTTTCTGCAGTGACTTGAAGCTTAAGCCTGGCTTAGGGCCAAGCTAGCTGTCACGGGTTTTTTGTATCGTACATATTAATCTAAATATTATTGGAAATACAATTGTTTTATCTTTACGCTCTTCAGGAAATGCTACAATGCACGAGGAAGATCCTTGTCTCTTTGCCATTGGGTCTTACATAAACATGTAGATGTCCTGTTAGCACGTGCACTGTTTTTTAGTGTTTTATACCATAATTTCCTTGATCTTTGTAAAAAAAACCTTTTGTAAAAAAACCCAGTTTGGAAATTGCATTCTAAAGCATATGTGCTTACAAAATTTTGACTTGACATCTCTGCAGGATTCTCCAGGAAAAAAAAATCTAATTAGAACTCGCATTCATCCTTCCTTGCTGATGTTTTAACATCGTGAACAGACAAAGCAGGGATGCCAAAGTTCAGGAGAATGGAGTTACACACAAAAAAGTGACTAATCACTTTCCCATTTAATCCTCAAATTAAGGAGTTATGTAATAAAGTGAATAAGCTGAAAGCTATAAAATAAACTGGCTATATAGCAATTATGCTCGGAGATGTGCAGTTAAACTGAAAATGTGCACCATTCAGTTCTTAGAAAGCTTTTAGACAGAAGTCAACCACCTGAAAAGTGCAGGGAATTTGAAGTGCACTGTTTAATGTATTTTTTTAAAAAAGAAATTGTCTGACAAAGCCAAGCTGTGAATAATCACAGCCTCTGCCTTTTGTTCACAGCATCAGCTCTTTCAATTATGTTGCTTCTACAAGCAATGTAGCAGAGGATCTGTAGGCTGACCAATCAAAGTTTGAATACTTTCTCACCAAATAAAAGCCATTGGTTGAAAAATCCCTTGGTGTGAAAAAAAATTGCAGAAATACTTCCCCCTTCTCTCTTCCCCCATTCATTTTTGCAATATTTGAAGCACTGTAAAATTATTTCAGTGGCAAAGCAAGAGGAAGAAGTTCACATTCCGGCTGCCTCTGTGTAATAGGAGCTGCCAGAACCAAGAGATGGAGAATTTCCCTGCCCTGCTGCCCACCCACCGGGCCCTGTACTCTGCCATGGATCTGGGTGCTCACAGACATGTTGATGCTGTGAACAGAAGGGATTTTCCACAGTTGGTTTTATCACAGGGATTGTGATTATCAGCATCCTATCAAAACAGTCCTTATAAATGATACCGAATCAACACTCAAGAGCCCAAGGAAAAGGAATTTCATGGAGATTGCAGGACTAAAATTAAGTCCACAACATTTATAATTAAGGGAAAGTTACTGCAAAAGAAGCTCTTGAGTGCTGAATATTTTTAGGCCACAGCAACAAGAAAATTGGGAGAAAAGGCTGAAATGCCACCAGGCAAACACATTCTTGATGACAATGAAAGCAGTGGGGCCTGTGTAGAGCATTTGGGCTGTAGGGCGAGGCTGCTTGCCCAGACTGAATGTTGTGTTCTTTTCTGTGCTGTTCTGTCCTAGGTGGCACTTCAATCCCTGTTTGAACCTTGCCACAGGGTGACTTGGCAGAGAGATAAGAGCAGAGATCTCCCCAAACAGTACCTAGTCGTGACTTAAAATTGCACCAGATGAAGGAGTGACCAGCTTCAGAGGGGATCATCAGTTAAGCCTGATATGGGTGCACAGGGGAAATAACTGTAGACCCAGCAGTTTCTGCTGTGAGAGCTTATGTATTTTAAGCTTGATCTACTTAAGGCATTATCCATAGTATATGAATCTCTTAATTCTTTTTCTTGATTTCTACACTGAGCATCAGTGATAGCTGGTGGCACAGACTCATCTGCTTCTTCAATTTTGATATAAAGTCCTAGAAATTGGCTTAATATGTACAGATGAAGTACACTGGTATTACAGTCAGTTGGGATTAAGGACTCATAAGAACAATAAGAGGAAAAAGGAAATAAATTTGAGCCTACTAGTCCATACATAGTAGAAATAAAGAATTAAACTTGAAAAAAAATTAAAATGTATTATTTAATTTTAGTGTAAACACAGAAGTCCCGACTACTCTGTCATCAAGTCTCACAGGCCAGGTAAGCATAAAACTCTATATTGAACTTGTGCTGATTTTTTCCTAGATTTCATTCCTAGACACTGACAACTTCAGTTAACTGATTCCTCCCTCTGTCACTGCAGTTCATCCAGCTCATATTTCCATTTATGTCTGCTGCAATAAAAAAACCATCCTGCCTTGTTGTCTTCTGTCAGGAGGGAGAGAGGCTATTGGTCAACAACTATTCACAGCCAGAATTACAAGAGAGGATTCCACATCATTCCCTGAGAGGATGCAGTGTTACCTTCTTTATTGTACCACATTCTAACCAGTGGAGGATTCTGAGTGGAAACAGAGGAATTCCAAGAATTCTTTATCACTGATAATAAAATAGGACCTAAGCAAGACCAGCCAGCCCTGACAGCTTTTGCATGTTCTAAAGGAAAACACAGAACACATGCACACTGCTGTAGGAAGCCCAGCAACCTATTTCCCTTAAAATATTTATCACAGAAAAGGAAAGAAACTGAATGTATAGACAGGAACTTCCCCTTGATTTCAGAAGTTTTAATCTCTCCCTCTGATATATTTATTACACAGTTAAAACACTTGAAGTTTAATATCACTTCTTTTAATTAGCCATTTTATCTGTCTTCTTTTTTCCTCCAAGTTGGCAAAGTTTTGTTTATCAGCAATTATCTACCTTACTTACACTGCAGAGAGGATTGAAATATAACAGAGGGCACCTTGCTGAGGCTTTGTCACAGACAGAAACGGGTCTGTATCGATGATACAGAATTCCACATGCTGCTGGAATACAAAATCCTTGTCTCTGCCCTTTTTTCTCAGGTTGGAGTTGATGTGCCTATACTGTGCCCTGTGATGAAACCTGGCTCTAATGTTGACATCCCTAATTGAAAAGTATTACTTCGTAATTTCTTCTTGCTTGGAAAACTGATAGAGGAATAGTCTTAGTTAAAAATGGAAAAGGCTGAATTTATGGGCACATGGGACATTATTTATAAGAATAAATAATTATTTATCTCAAACTTTTTTTCCTAGATTTGATGAGAATCAAATGAAACAAGGCTATTTACTGAAGCCAGAGGTGAGAGATCATTTTCCCTGACTCAGACACAAGTGTTTGTTTCCCAGAACAAACTCAAGGGGAAGCTGCACTGTACAAGAAATGGAAGAAGAAAGATTTCTCTTTCCAGCCAGAATATTAAAAAAATCCACACATCTGTCATGTTGGTAACCTCTCGAAAAACAGCTTTTGAGAACACCAAGATAAGAATCTCTGAACAGAAACAGACTGTTTAATACTAGTTTTACAATGGAAATAACCTGAAAAAAAAATGAGTTCACACAGGCTGGATGTTGTTTAAAATAAAGCTATTATTCTTCCTAGTTTGTGCTTCGCAGTATAGTGAAATGTATTATAACAGTTCTCAGGGTGGACACTGTTCTATAATAAAAATTATTTATTTTGGAATAATAAGTTTCTTTCAAATGTAATGTAGGTTCTTTTAGTGTAACACACACACACACACACAGAGCTGATTTTCTAGAGCAGTGTCGATACAGAGAACTATTCTGGAATTCTTACTGTGGTCACTGGGGCTTTGTTTCAATGTTAAACTATTGCATCATTTCAGAACAGATGTGTCAGTTAGGTAGATACTTGCATTACTAAACAACAGGAAAATTAGGGATGTGGAAAAGCAAAAGCCAAGTTGAGTAATTGTAATGCATTGGATAATTTTCATTCAGAGCTTCCTCTGCTCCTGCTGCTAGGCTAAGAGGGGGCATTTTCTTAAGAGAAGAAGGTACAGGAAGGAAGGTGTTTAAACTTTGTCTGTGATAGAGAAATGGAAATTGGAAAAATGTGTGTTCTATTGAAACAAAAGCTGTAACAAGGCATTACAAGTCCATGGCATCCCTTGCAGGAACACATGAACCTTGCTGGTAACTACAGCATCCCTTGCTTCCACCTATGAAAAGGATCCAAATGTCCCAAGTAAAGCAGAAACCAAAAGAAGTTACAAGTACTTCATTATTGTTCTTCAGATAATCCAGCCAAATATACTAGAAAAAATTCCACATCATTCCTGGAGATAAATCCCGGAGAAGGTTTTGTGTTGATTTTGCAGAACTCAAGTAAAATGCAGTTAGCACTTTACTCTTCATAGCTTCAAGGAGAAAACAACTGTCTGCTGATAAGGTCAAGCCTCTGTATAGCATTTGTTGCCACTGGACTGGCAAGAATTCCTTTAAATAACTTCAAGAGAGCCAACAATTCCACATGCAAAACTGTAGAAACAATATGACAAGTGAGTATGTATCAGCACACTGTGTTTGTTTGGATATTCTGATTTGCGGAGAAGGAAAATTTTTGTTCCCTCAGATTTTTGTGGTTGTTAACACAGCAGCTGTAAGCCCTGGACTGCCAGTGCCTGATGGCTTTGCCAATACAACCTCTGACAAAGATGCTCAGCTGTAGAACAAGTAGCTAAAAGGGCACATATTCCAGCAGCAGAGCAGCACCAGTAAGAGAAAATCAGCAAAATGGGTGTGGTTTCTTTGTTAGGAATATTGGTTATACCACAAAAATGCCACCTTTACTAGCATTCATGCAGTCACAGTGGGAGCCTGACAGCTTGAGTGTCTCTGGCCTGAGCTCAGAGCAGATTTTATGGCAATTGCACTGCAAACAGCTGTGGAAGGGCAGCTGTGAGCAGCTGTCAGAGGGCAGCTTGTGTGCACACTGACCAGCAATGCTCTCTGGCAGTAGCCACAGCAGGAAGATGTATGGTTCTCTGGTGCCCTTGCACTGCTGAACTGCATAATGCTGTGGAGGAGAAGGTCAAAATGGGAAAAGTAAAATACTCTCTCATTATCTCCCCACTTAGGTTCCTCAAGATTACTTTCTACAAATGACTGTCATTTTGGGAAAGGGTCTGGTGCAAGAAACACACATACCTGAGTGGGAGGAATAGCTGTTATGGTTTCCATACACAGCTGGCTCACTGCTCCCTGAGATTTTAAAGGGTATGAGCTGAACTGTAATAATTTACAGAATGGTAAACTGGCATTGATTTTAGCTTTCCCTATTATGTCAGCTATAATTTACAATGATTTGGGAGCTCTTCAGATAACTGAGTCTTCCTGCACTGGAATGGAGCAGGCACTTCAGTAGGAAAGATAATGTGGGCAAGCTGAGAGTAGAAATTACCAGACCTCTCCCTATGTAGGCCACCCCTAAGAATTATAGCCCCAGAACAAGCCTAGAAAGTGCAGTGATTTGTCTGTGGGAAAAAGAATTCAGAGACAACTTTTGTGGCATGTGGGAGAAAAGAGGTGGAAAGAAAAATGAGCACTGTCCTCCCACTTCAGTTAATCTGGAGAGAGGAAGAAACAGGGTCTTGGTTCTGGACATTAACCTCCATGAGAAGAAAAACTTGTGCTGTGACACTTTATCTTTCCCCAGACCAAGATGAGGGTATTGATGCTCTGCAATACATTTCCCTTTGCCCAGTACTGCTGAGGGAGATAGTTGTCCATTAAACCATAAAAAAGGTCTTGCTGTAGATTCACACTGCAGACAATTCTCAGCAGTAAACTACATTGCACGTTTTTTAAAAAACTACAGCTTGAGTCTTGTGGATCTAGGAACATTTTGAAGGTGTTGATAGGAAAGTGTGCAACCCCACTCTTTAAGATCTTTTGATCTCCCAGAGCAAAAAGCCTGGGTTCCTGAGCACAGAGATCTATTGATCAGTGCCTTATGACTTTGGATAAAGAATGATAATCACAGTGACAGGGAAGTTTGAGAAAGTATCGTAGTCAGAAAAATATTTGAACTAAAGCCATATCACAGTGTACTGCCACCTCCTGTATGACTTTTTTGCACTGTGGTGGGTTTGATAATCACTGGACCTTGTGCTCTTAAATTAAAGAACTTGGTAAATTTTATGAACTTCAGGCCATGAGTCATGAACTTTAACTACAATATTTAGTCCAAACAACTGCCTAAGTCCCAGAGTTTGTGCTGTCTTGCCTTGGTACTGCACAAAGCACAATCCTGTGCTCCCTGCACTGTGTGGATAGACAATGCAGACACATATACACAGATGTGGCTTAGCTTTAGACACTTGAATAGCCAATCTTGACCATATTCTACTCAAATTTACTTTTGTCTTCTTACAGAGACTATAATGGGAGAGAAAAAAGGTAAGGGTAAATGGTATTTATTGTTTTCCTGCAAACAACTACCTCTAAACAGATGAATCTGTTACTGTAGTAAAAATATGTAAGACAATCCAGGGCATTCAAATTTGAGTTCATCCCATCTTTTGAGCTGACAACTAATGTAATTCACTGAAGATAGAGACAGTGGAGGAGTCCCAGGGATCTTTAGAAGAGAATTAACTCTGGTCAAAATAGAGTTTTATCTGTGCCAGATCCTAAACAGAACACATGTGAAATTTAGGCTCTAACATAGATCAGTGTTCTATAAATTGCCCTGATCTTTACAGTATGCTAAGCTAAACCATTAGAGGCAAATGCTCTCTTATCTGGTGCTCTTGAAGACAAACTTATTTTTCCTGTGTCTGATTCAAGATGCAGAAAGCTTATGTCCCCTTTCAGTTCTTAAGATTATCATACCAACCATCCTCTTTTTTTCCCTAAAAAAGCAAAATGAAGCTATCCCAAATTAGCAGATCAGTGTGAATATAGCCACAAAAAAAATATATATATTAAGCTGCTTGGCAATCATATAGGTTCAGCAAATCTATTGACTTAGTTTTTATTATTCTTTCTTTATAAGTAGTAATGTTTCACTCCTTGAAATCTCATCATCCTTGGGTCTTGTTCTGAATTCTTTTCAATTCTATCTCTTAAAACAATAGAGTTTTCTTTTGTTATCTGGAATTGTGTATCACAACTAATTTTTAGCAGTGCATCCTGTTGATAATTAGGCTGATCTCATGAATCAGTTAATATCTGAATATTCTCAACATTTTCTCAGAGGCTCATGTGATTTTGGACACTGGTCTGAGTCATGGAAGCAAGTTTTTATATGTTACTTACTTTTAATGTGTTTCATTAAAGCTATAAGTCCTCCTGTCATAGGCCTCAGATAAAGATGTGATGCTGATACTAGAAGTGTCAATTTAAGTGTATCAAAATATAATGTATTGTTGAGAAAGCTGAGCTCTTAACAAGCTGGCTTTGGGACCCATCACATTGGATTTCTGGGCCCTTAAACTTTTTCAGTTGAAGAGTTTGTGTCTCTAGCCTCTTCCATAAACTCTGTTGAGCATCCTGGGCACAACTCTTTCTGTTACTCTCGCTGAAGCAGGACCCTGCTGCCAAGAGGGTGCTCTGAAGTACCTTCAAAACTCCATTTCCTGAGGCTGCAACCCTGTGAGCAATTAGGGTTTTCTGTCAACCTCTTCAGGAACATATGGCCACCAAAGCAAAAGGGCACTCAAAATCTGAGAGGGCTCCAAAATACCACCACTTTCACTTATTTAAATCTGTGCACCTACTTCTCACTCATTGCTCGCATTCATTAGTGCACAGCTACTTCCTTCCTGCTCTTCAGTATTCCCAGCTTTGAACAGTCAGGGTTCTACTGGCAAAGTGCATTGCATCTTTTTTCAGTAGTGGAAACTCCTCCTTTTCCCTATTCCACCATATTTTTTTGAGTTTTCACTAATCAAATCATATTTCTTTACCACAGACACGTAACTCTGACATCCCTTCCCTCGGCACGGATTTGCTGTACCTGTACCCAATTCTTTCAATTCCAGTTCTCTATGGTTACAGTGCCCAGACAACATTTCAGTCTTGCTTGGCTATTGTTGATTTACCAAACTCCCTCCTCCATGTTGCAGTCCCTCCATTCTCACAACTGACTGCTGCAGTTCAGCCTCAGCCATCCCCTGCTCACTTGGAAAGGCAATCAGTTCCAGGCTGGCCCTTTAGCAGTGCTTTGATGAATGGAATATGACTTGTATTTCACACTTAATGCAATTTAGGAGGGAGCAGTTTGAGATACTAGAAAACTTGGCAATAAAATGCCAATTAGGTGCGACTTAACACAGACTATTAACACAGTGTTTGAAATACCCAATGTTCTCCTACTATTCCTTATTATTGAATTGTATCCATTTAATCCCATTATGCCCTCCTGATAAAGAGATTATTCAGTCCTTTGCTTCCTTGTTCACTCCATGGTTCTCCATGGTGCTTTTTGCAGACTCTTCTTGGCTCCACACTGCTGTGACCAGCTGCTCTGGTACCAAACCCAGCTCATTTAAAGCAAGCTCTGATATATCTGTAGTGTAACACAACAGCTGTGAATAAAACTGAGGCATATCTTTTGATGATAAAGTTTCCAACTGGATATTGTATAAAAGTTGAAACAAGCATGATGAAATACTAGAGCAGCCTGGTGATTGTGGGCTCTCTGTCCTTGGAGGTACAGAAAACTTGACTGGACTGACATTGAACAAACAGCTCTAACTCTGAGGCTGGCCCTGCTTTTGGCAGGAGGCTGAACTGGATGGATGTCCAGAGGTCCCCTCCAGAATAAATTATATTATTCTATTGTTAAAATAACACAAACCCATCAGGTTTTATATATATATAATAATAATAATTTATATTATTTATTTACTTATTTATTTGCCTATCTTTTAAAAATGTTTTCAAATAAAATAGATTCGAGTAGGAGAGATTTGGTCTCTCTGACTAGACATCCAGTGCAGGCATGCTGCTCTGGAGTTTCTATTTTGACTGTATCATAAACTGAGGTGTCTGAACAGAGATGCTGCCAACTGCTGCTGAGATACATCAACGACATAAAACAGATAAAGAAATTACTCTACCTTTCCCACACATTAAACAGTTGTATTTTAGACTGCATCCTAACTCCAGCAGTTTAAAATTGTACCTGGTGCTTTAACTGCCTGAAGTAGACCTGGAACCAAGCCCCTTTAATGGCGTATGGAAAAGGCCTTTCAGAAAATACAAGGAGCTGACAGGCATGCCCATGATGGTTCTAAGTAGTAAGCAGAATAAAACTTGTGTTCTTCATTTTTAACTGCAGTGTACTGGACACAGATGGTACCTGGGACAGGCACTGGCACCGTGGCCTTGTGGACTTTACAGAAAAAAAGCACAAAGCAAGTGGTAGTTGCACACTCTGACTGAGGAACCAAGGCACGGAGACGCTTTCCTTGCTGTTATCAGCCAGTTTTTGATTCTCTCCTATTTTCTCCAATGCCTCTTTCCTATTTCCTTGTCCCAAAAGATACTCCTGCTGGAAAATTAAAATGACAACACAGAACCCTTTTTTTTTTTTTTGAGGTACAAACCTTTCCTTCACACCTGGCACAGCCTCTAATATTAATTATTGCTGCCATAAAGAAGGTGGTAACATTCTTCATTCATGGGAGTTTTGTTGATTTAATGGCAGTTTTAAAAGCATAGAATTTCCTTATGCTTAATCCATGGTTTCTTCCTCATCCCCAGCCCTGCCTCACGAGCTTATTTTTGGTTTGAATCAAGGGCTTTTTTGTCCATATAAGCCAGAAGTGTTCTGGAAGTGTTTTACATGGACAGAGGTACTTTATTGGGCTCCTGTCACCAGCCAGCATCTTTGTGTCACCTGGACCAGCTCACAGCACCGTGCTTTGTTACACTGCATTTTAGTGCTTGGGGTTGGGAGGTACCCTAATGAGTAGTGGCAGACAATTTAAAAAATATTTTTTCTGCTGAAGGGTGGGTGGAAGACAAGAAAGAAGGCCAGTACGGCATTCTTGATAGTTTGCTATGATGCAGGGAAAAATACAGTTTTCATCATGATAGTTCAATGAATCTTGAGTGCTCTGGAGGTTTGGGAAGTGTCTCTCCTAATGCATGGAAAAGCCTTCATTTAAAAAGGTACTTTTGACTTGTAACTGTATCTTTGCAGCAAGCAGACAGCTAGGTTATCTTTGTATTTATCAGAGTTCACACTGGATTGTGGTCTTGTAATTCTCTTTAGAAAAGAGTCTCTGCTCCTGTGCTAACTGCAGCTATTCAAAGGCACTGCAATCTATCAAAGCTCGTTACTTAGTTGTGATGATTACATTCTTGAGTTTACTGGGTTATGAAGAATAAGCCACTTGCCTGTCCTCTAAAATTACTACTTTCTTGCTGGAGAAGGAAGGAAAACACAGACATGTATGAAGGTCACAACACCCTGGTGTCAGTGGATAGCAGATAAGGCTCTTGATGATTTCTTCCTCCTTGATCATGCACAAACCACTCTCAACTCTCTGTATTGATCTTCCTCGAGGGCCATCCTCACAGAAAAAGACAGAGATTGAGGAGGAGCAAAGCAGCAGAACAGCACAAGCTGGAGCCTGGGGACAAAAACAAGTTTGAGAGCCTGGAAGCTGGACAACAACAGGTCTGAGGAGATGAAAGAGAAGTTGCTCCAGCTTACGAGGCTCTGCTCACTAAAGCAGAGCAGCAGTTCTACAGTCTGCAACAACACATGGCATTTTCTGAAATCATCATTGCTTTTATGAAAGCAAAAGCTTCTAAAGGTAAGACAAAACCCCTTCCCATCTCAGACTGCCTGGCTGTGTAAAGAACACTACCATAAAGCCCTAGCTTGTGTGATAAATGCCCTAACAGTGCTCATTGATTATATCAGTATACAGATGATGAAATCTGAGGGAGGGAGAGGACACGGGGTTACTTGTCAAAAAAATGAAACTTTAGAATACCAGAAATAAAGGTGCTTGTCTAATCTCAATTTGGCCCCTTTTTTGCTGTGAAGGATACATTATTGAATTACATCATTACACGTGTATTTTTTATTTTAAGAGGGAACAAATCTAGCCCCAAGGGCCTAAGCAAAAAAAGGAAATGAAATCACACAATGGCTGAGTAGGTTCATGCAGTTGTTTACAACTGTCAGCCTCCCAAATATCTTTCATTTTTTTCTGGACTTCATGGCCAAGGTCTGGATTAGGAGTGTTCAGAGTATCAATAAGAGCATCAATAATGTCAACCATCTGTTACCACATGAATCTGACCCATAAGAGATTCTTTCTTATTGTGAGAGTTTGGGAGAATGCTTTTTAAAGGCCTTTGCCTCCTTCTGAGTGAGACCTCAGCTCAACAGCTACCTCAGAAGGTGAGAATAGATATGCTTGAGCAAATACTGGATAAATGCCACGGGAAAAATTCTCCTTAATATTACCATGGAGTATGAATCAGCTGCTTGGCTGCATACAAGACATGAATCCAAGCTGGCAACCCAGATGTAATGTTCTGCCTTCAGGACAGGCAGAGGTCAGTGATGTCCCTAAACCTGGGATCCCTCTATCATGCTTTTAATACTACAGAAAAATGTTTCCAACAGGTTTTAAACACTAAGAGAATAAAAGATGACACTAGAGTGTCAAATCCCTCTAAGGCTATGAGCACAGAGAGTCGTATTTTATTTCCCTGAATGCTTTTGATAATAAAGAATAATTAATATCCAATCGACAACAAAATAAGATGAAAGTTTGTTCAACCCACAAACCAAAAGACCCCATGGTATTAGTTGTAAATGTGCACCAGATAAGTTTTACTTCCCCTTGGTGAGGTTTACAAGTTTAGCAACTACAAATATTGCACTTCTGATCAAAAATGCCTGAAATAATACAGATTCTGGGCCCACAGATATAACACAGAAATGTTTTAAAATCGGAAGTGCAATTGAAGAATACACATTTGTTCACCTGGAGCTCATCAATTCTGGGACTTTGGACAGACTTACACTAGGAAAATTTTGGAGAATTTGAATATTTTAATACATCATGAATCTTAAAGAAATACAAATCGTATATCATATATATATACATGTATCAATACCGTGAATATTAGTATTTTGGTTTAAGACATATTACTAAAGATAATGATAAATATGATTAAAAACAAAATACTAATGAAGATTTCTAAGAGCTTTTCTTCAGATGAGCACATTTATGAAAAAGTAAACTGTCTGGAAAATATTCACACTGTCCCTGAAGCAATCAATAAATAAATGTAATAAAGAAAAGAAGAGCAAACTGTAGTTCTGAGTACAGCAAAGGCATTTGAATCCTGAAACTTGGTTACATTTTTGCCATGAGCAGCTAATTTAACCTGTCTACCACTTCTTGGTTTTTCCTATTAGTAAAATAGGAAAAACACGTTGCAAGCATTATGAAGAAGAAATGTTATCAAAATTATTGAGGTAGGTAAGGTCCTGTTAGTATATAGTAAACCATCCTCACAACGAGGGGTGCTGTAACAACCTGGCAATTGTGAAACTGAAGATTCAGCATTGTTAATATAGTGAGATTAGAAAGGTCATAACACTGCAAGCTGGCATTATTTTCATATTTGGTGTCATGGAAGATTGCCTCCATAGCACACCTGCCTAGCTCAATATTGATTTGGCTTCTCTGATTAAAAATGGAATGTAAACTGATTAGAAAACAATTAGGAGTAAATCTATATGAACAAGGCTTTTTTTCTCTTCTTTCTTCTTGGAGAGTTAGCTTGATGTGACATGCAGGAATTTGACTTTGCCACTGACTGGCTAAAGGCAAGCAACAAGACAATGAGTTATCATTGCTGATTCAACGATGAGCTGTGAAAATAAAAGGTTTTATTCATTCTATTCCTCAAGGCTGAAAACCTCTGCCATCTTTAGTGTCTTTACAAAGGAATAAGAAAAACCCAGGTATGGCTTCTTAAGAAAATACTCCCTTATTACCTCTGACCTTTGTACAATCCTGTTGAAGCTGTGCTGATAATACAGTCTCTTGTTGGTCCCTTCAGTTGTTCACTTAAATGCTAATGTCACAGTCTAAAGGAAAAGTTGCCATGGATTCACAGTAACTGCCTGACCTAAAAAAGAGTCCAATAATGAGGAAGGCTAAAAGCAGTTTTGCTTTTAAATTTGTCACCAGGAACTAATGGTCAGTGCTATTCCACTCAGAGTTTGCATGTACTCCTATACCACATGAAAGTTTCCCTGGACAAATAACAACTTTTTTGTTCTGTGAACAGCAAAACGAACAAAGTCTGGGTCTGTACAGATTTGTACATTGTGTTCCTGAGTTCACCCCCTGCTCTGCACAACTCCCATGTTTTTACCACGCTCCCAATGCTCACTGCCTCCCCCACATCCTGTATGTGCAGTTATACAACACTCAAACTATTCCAGGGGTGACTCATCATCTCTAGCTGCTATATATATCAGAATAGATAAGAATATGTGTGTGTATATCTATATATAACTGTATATATCAGAATATTTAGTTCCCTACTTACGAATCTGCATAGATTGGGACAGTTTAATTCAGCCCACCCAGCTTTCTCACAGCAGTTGGTAGCTTGTTTCCTTCCTATGTACACCTGAAGGTTTTTCACAAAAAGCGTGGGAACTTCATGCCTTTGGAAATATTGCTCATTTCTAAAATTCAGCAGGGCAGCAACAGAGGCAAAAAGAAACAGCCCAGTGTTAAAACCCTGCTTGAGATACTTAGGTAACATAAGTAGTTTATTCTGAGGTATGTCTCAAAACAGACACAAATCTGGATAAACTTGTCTGGTACAAGATGATGTTGCAGCTGCTACTTAGCATTAGGCCATAAATGCTCTGTGCCATTACCTGGGTATTTGGCACTGATATTTCCTTTACTTGAAGAGCCCCTAAGTTACAGTGCTGCAGCTTGGATGAGGAGAAGCAACTGAAGCCCTCAGGTTGCTACATGAAGGAGCTAATGGCAACTAGCTCACAATCCTTTCCCTTCCTTTGCCGTAATTTCCATGTTGTTTCATTAGAGGTATCTTGCAAGGAGAGCTTGATGATTCTCCTAGTATCAAGGACCAAAAGACAACTTCAGAGGGCCTGTAAGATGGGTAATTCTGTCTTTCTTGCTCAGAAGAATTGAAAAAAAAATTTAAAAAATATTTGGCTTACTAGGAGAGGTCTTCACTAGACACAAGGATCTAAAGGTTTTCAAGAGTCCACGGCTTTGTCCCTTGATTATGGGAAAAAACCCACTATCTTATATCTTACAGATTTAAAGTCTAAATACCTGTTACATCAACTCTCTGCTTGTCACAAATCATCTTTTTAACCCGTATTTTCTCCCTACGTTAAGAACAGCTTCCAGATGTTATGAAAAGCTGGTAGTTTCTGCATAGCTAACACTTCAAGGTGGTACCTCAGAAAACTGGACAATAAAAAGGCCAAAGCCAGGCTGTGGCCTCTGCATGTCACAACATTCTCGTATGCTGTGAAGGGAGAGGGCTCTCAAGTTTCACATTTGACAATGGAAGTAGTTTAAGATTAAAAGTACTTAAAAATTACTATTTTTGTTATGTCCCACTAATATTTATGCTGGCACGAAAGAAATTTCTTCCTATTTGACTGAAGAGGCATTTGTTGCATGCCAAGCTTAGATTTGTGATATCCTTGGTTGTTTCTTTACTTTTATGTTCCTAAGCTTTGTGAGGGATATAAATACAGAACTGCCACTTAGTAAACTTGAACAGTCCTTGAGACAGAGTATTTTCTTGTGATATAGACAAGGGTCCTTATTCCCTTTTACCACTTTTGACTAACATTTATTCATTCTGCCTCCGTGTAATGTACTCCTAAAGCTACCAGCATAGGCTTTCTAGATCATCTCCCTGTGTATGCCACTGCTTTATTTTCCTTTACTTTTTATTTTCTAAAACAAACATCTCCACAGCACACTCGTGATCACAACTGAGAGTCACTTGCAGAATAAAGTTCAGCCACTCTACGATTTCCTAAGTCACTGCTTTTCTTGTGTTGCAGAAAAGTGAGAGAGCACTGAATTCAAATTATATTTATACAGTACGTAGACATGCAGGGCCAAGATTTGTTGAAGTTACAGTACTCCAAGCCACTATTGGCAAACATATTTTGGACTAGTGCTGCTTTAATTCTCCCAGGGCACGCAGCCCTGAAGAAAGGGAAAGAACACGGCCAAGAAAAAGCAGCATTCCTGGCTGTAGCAAATAACTTAGGATGGAAGCTCACAGAAAAAGGGAGAGGGGGAAAGAGGCACAATGGGAAAAGGAAGAGACAGGAAACATTAACATTTTTGCAATTTAGGTGGATTAGACCATTACTTTGAAGATTTAAATTTTCCACTGATCACAGAGAAAAATGGAAGCTATTTTGACTGAAAGAAAGCACAGTCACATAATGAATTTCTACTTAAGTGTAATGGTAGTACTGCAGTGTATCTATAAATAAAGTATTCTCCAATTAAACAGAGACATTTCATTCCTTCTTCCACCAAACACTGAATAAAAAGAAAAGATCACTTGCCCTCTTCTAACCTAGACTTAGATCTAAAGTGTATATGTAACCTAAAACCCTAAATCAATGTAATGCAATCAGAAAGTGCTGACACAGAACACTGGCATGAAAAACTTCTCTTGGCCTTTTAGATTGTCCAGATTTAAAGGCAACAGATGACATATTCCTTCCTTTTTATCAAATAACTGTTTGTTTGACTGATTTAAACCTGTATGGAAGTATTCTTCCTGGGTCATGCACTTTGGTCCTCAATTGCAAGTCCATTGGTGTGGTGACTGTGAATATTTAGACATAAAAATGTAGGGGCAAAATAGAAAAAATGTCACTATCTTAACTGTTATTTCTACAAGGGAGCTCAGGCAGGCAGACACCTTTTTCCCAATTCATTTAATTGTGGTGCAGGTCCTGCTCAGTTACAGTGTGGTTCCAGTGTTCTTCTGGAATTTACTTTTTGCCAAAAATGTCACTGAAGTGGCAAAAGGCAAACTAGAATTGACACACTTATGAGATACTTTTTCATTGCTATGAAAAGTCAAGCTTTAATTATTTCTAAATGCAATAATTTTTCCTTTTGAGTCACCTCTCAGATACATCCATCAGTCATACTGCAGTCTGCCCTTCCTGGTTTCCAGAATTTAAGATGTGGTGTTTGTTGAAAGGATTTTAACCAGAACTGAACATGCAGCCTGAAGTGAACACAGTGAATATTTTAGCATGCTAGGTTTGCTGCTCTGCACCTTCAGCCACTTCTGGAGAAGCTTGTAAGTAACTACCACCTCTGCAGTAAAGACTTCATGGAACATATGGAACTTGTGATGCTCTGATGGGTGGGTATAAAAGCACATTATCACCCTTAAACATTTGCTGGTAGATTTCCATGTTCATACTTTGGATGTTTATTGGAGATGTAGGAGCAGCAGCAGAATACAGAACTGGTAATATTTTTATAAGAAGGAACAAGGGGAGCTGTAAGTTTCAAAAACTGATGTCTCTCCTTTCAAATGTTTGAGTATGTGAAATCTGTCCTGCAATTTTGCCAAATTTAGCTTGTTTCTTAAGTTTTATTTACTAGCAATCCTTAGAGAGCAATTCAGATGTAAACCATTTACAAGGAACTTCTCAATATATGAGAAAATAAGACTTGTTTTGGTGTATCTACATCTCCTTTCACTTTGTGAACATTCATTGTTCACAAATCATGCTGATTGATAATCTATACTATGTGTTCAGATTTCACGTGTGTAGCAGTGAAATACACAACTCCTTTATGGAAAACAAAATGAGCAGTGAAACCCAGATAGAAAACACATCTGCTAGTGCAAACAGAACCAAAAGTCATGATCCCAAATCCTCCCAGGGACAGCAAACTGTAGGACTACAGGTGTCAAGGAATTCCTGGGTGATGCTTGCAACTCTGCCTACATTATTCTTGGGAAAATGCCTTTGATTGCTCAAAGGGATCAGCTCTGTGAGGTATGGTATGAGCCCTACTACAAAGGGCTGCTATAAGATATCATATTGGAAAAATTAGATAGACATATGAAAAAAAAAATTATCTTGACCCCGTTCAGCAGCCTTGAACCTCCAGTGACAGCCACTATGGAGCAGTACTTTCTTTCTTATGGAGGTGATTTGGGCTTTCAAGATCTTCAGGGTGTTCTCATCCATGAGATTGCCTCACTGCTGAATTTTGAAGCTTTCTTGGGCAGCCACAGCACTGAACTGCAGACTCCATTTGCAGATCTACTTCTGTCTTAATACTGGGATTACTTCCATAGCTGAACGCAGAATAGCAACATTAAGCATTTGGTCCCATTCTTTCTCCTTCCAAAGCACTCAGCTCCTTTGATGGCAGTTCTGTATATCTGCTTGATCCCTGCAGACACATGGAAGAACCGTTTGTGAATCCCAGAATGGGATTTAGCATTAAGAGACAAATAGCTTTTTGTGTGCAGAGCAGAGAAAATTGGCAGCAGGAGATGTGTGAGGAGCCAAGAAAATAAATGCTTCATGGCTACCTATTCTTCCTCTCCTCCTTATCTTAAAGACTTTCAAGGACTTTGGATACTCTGCAGTTTCAATGATTAGCTAAAAGTCCCAAATTCAGCATCTGAGATGGAAAATATTCAAATTGCTTCCATGCTCTTGCTTCACTCAAATACCTCTTGTATTTGCTTGAGAGGTGCTCACCAAATTATACCCCTCCATTAGCTAACCATACATGACACAGTATGTGCGAAATGCCCTACTAAATGTCAGGATGTGTGGCTTGTGTGGTCTCTTTAAATTAATTTTTGCAATCTCTCAATATCTAAGTAGAGATGGAAGTTCATAAACTGTTCTAGCCTTTCAAAGTTGTAGCATGAGTTCATACTGTTACCTGGGGAGGTGCTACTCTGTGCAGTCTGAAAATCTTCAGGGCGAGCAGACAGGCAAAAAGACACTATAATATCATAAGCAAATTCTAGCTCAGGAAAATGCTTGGCACTCTTCCATTTTCCTTCCCACAGCTGAAGGTACCCGTGTTCCTTGGCCTGTTCCATGAGACACTGAAGTGAGCTACAGGTGACTGCCTCATCCCCAGACAGCTTTGGAGGGGCTGCACAATGTTTGTCATCTGTGCCCTGAGCCAAAGATCAAAGCTACCACGTATTTCATTCATGTTGCACAGAAATAACTCTGCAAACTTAAAAAGATGCAAGCTAGGAAGAATTACTGATTTAACACAGCCACAGACATGCCCATTGTTACTGCCAGATACTGTCTTGAGACGGAAGAGTCCACATCTGTCACACGCTTCCAACATTATTTTGCTTTTTACATTTGTGGTCTCAGAAACTCTTCACTGCCCTCATCTTACCTGAGAAGACAGTTGAGCCATGACATTTTGGAAAAGGTCTGAACATTCTGGCTCCCTTCTCTGAAGTGCTCCTGCCCACTCTCAGGGGAGGGCGGGTGGGCCGTGTGGTACAGGGAGCAGCTGTGCCTGCCAGGTGGGCAGGGACATTGCCCGAGGCATCTGATGGGACTGGACGCCTGCTCAAACATTTGCCTCTTGGCCCAAGGCAACATTTGGCTTTTGGATGGCTTTGACATGTCTCTGATGTTTACATACCACTCGGAGCAGGTTGGTTTCCGGCTGTTCTATGGCACCTAATCCAATGCAAAATTCCATTTAAACACAGATCCTTGAGCTGAAAGGAGCATCTTCCCCTTGTGTACCAAGAGAGCAGTGCAAGAGGAAAATGCACATGCAGGGAACTTCTCTTTATCCTGCACACACAGACCCTCCCCTATCCCCGTACATTTCGCAGGCATCCCTGCTTCCCCTGCATCTGCCACCAGCCTGCAGCGGAGGCACCGGGGCATTTGGGGAGCCCATTCTCCCAGCTCCTCCCGGTGGTGAAAGGGAAGAAGAGCACAACACGACTTGCTTCCAATGTCTACATTCTCAACATAACCAAATCTGCTCTCCACAAACTTTTCTGGACACTATCTCAAACGCCCGAGCTGCCCCTTTCCCAGACCCTTCTGACTGAAGCCTCAGAGTAGCAAACGAGATGCTCAAGACAGACACTTGTAACACCTCGAATACCTGTGCATTCTACCACAGCCTGTCCAATCTCATCTGGCACTGACCATGGTGGTCTCTTTTCCTTAACCTCTGATGTTACACACTGGGAAGGACCACCCAGCCTCTTCTGTCACCTCCTGCATGCTCTTTGCAATATCTTGAAGGGGAAGGGAAATGCAATACTTCAACAGTCTTGGGTGGTGTGCTGCCCAAGGAATGTCAGATTGGAAGCAGCTGTGCTGGAAGGTACCATCTGCAGTTGCAATATAGCTCTTTCATTTTCAAATGACTGGATGTACAGGAAAGGTTCCTCCACCAAAGCAATGAATATTTATTTCTGAAGTCTGCTGACAGAAAATCCTTCCACCGCGTGCAGAATCTTTGCAGGCAGCAAATTTAGCAGCAATGAAGTGACCACAATGCGCCCCACACATTTTTCCTATATAAAACCATCCTTTCCATCTCTACAAAGTACAGTATTTCTGCCAACCATTCAGCCTCATGCTGCTGCAATACAAAAGTGAAACCATGACTGTATGGAAGGGGTAGGTGATTTCTGAGAGGTTTTTTGATGAAAAAACAACAATCCAATTAAAAAGACCAGTGATGGATGTGTGGTTAAAGATATTCCCAAACTTAGTGTCCTTTGACTTCTCTTGGCTACCACATTTGGCAGCTACACAACAAAAACAAACCCTCCCTCCAGGCTAATGGTTTTAGCAGCCAAGAGCTGAAAAGCATCCACCACCTTCTCCATGGGACTTCCAGCACAAACCACGAAAGTACTCAGTCCAGCCCCACTCCCTGGCTTGCAATACCAGGTCTCAGAGGTGGAGGGGACCTTGCACAGAGGAATGTTGCAATTAGCAATAAAAAACCCTCTTAGAGATGATGGCTCTTAGTGTATTTCTCAAGTTCTGATTCAAGCTCACTGGCAGCCTCATCTGCAGTACAAATAACACTGGGGTACCACCTACTTTTGCCTTGACCTGTCTGTAACCCAGCATCTGAATTTGTTAGGAATTGATGCCGTCAAGTTCTTGTACAGGACGCCTCAGAGTGGGGTTATAAAGCTTATGAGAGGAGAAAAGGTTTTCTTTACAGGAATTTGGAAAGATTCCTATTAACTCATCATGCCATGTTTGCAGATGTCTTAGCCCACTCCTGAGGAGAGGCAGGAAGTGCATTAGCAGTAAATCCATATGACAGTATGTATAGTGGGAGCCAGCCTTGTCTTCATACCTGGTACAAAAATGTCTGTGCAGTCAAGGGAAACTGAACTTTTTCCTTCTTCCTTGCATACTAGGGCATGGATGAATTGTTTCCTAGAGTGTGAGGGTAGCTTTGCTGGAACTATTGGTGTTGCAGCACTCCAAAGAAGCAATCCCTTTAGTTGGAGATGCTTGTTTCAACAGCCCACTAAGGATGCTGGGGTCTACACCCTCCTTTCTTCTTGCTTGGTTAAGACCAGAGGGAGAAAGAAAATAAAGGAGAAAAGGAGTGAGGTGGGGTAAGCAAGAAAGAGACAGAAGGACATTTTTACTGTGATGCTGTACTCATGATAAATGGATTCTCCATTACAAACTTGACTTGTAGATTTGTGTTATCTCTTCCTCCACCTGCATGGTTCTGCACCACAGACATGAATCTAAACTTGCCAGCTAACCAGAGCTGGGGAATTATTCCAACTAAATCCCTTCAAAAAGGAAAAGGGAGGTTGTAGCACTGGCCAGGGGTTGCAGACAGCACAGAGTTAGTGGGAAGCTTCTGTTCCTGTTCACTGAGAGCACATCTCCTCAGCTCCTGCTATTTCTGACACATTGCCATGCATTCTGCTGGGGGTGTGCACTTCAGCACCATGCTCAGCAGAGAATAAGCAGGTCTTTCCTGGCATCATGGGGGGATGATGAATTGTCATAAGGATGTGGGGAAACCATATTTCAAACCAAGTTGTTAAGAGTTTGGAAAAGACTGAGGTCTGAAGAACACTAAGAGAAACATCCTGCTCCTTTCACCTCAGAAGAGAGAGATTTCCCCACGGGTGTGGAGAGCTCTTCTGAGCACACTTCTGTGTCTGCTGTGAGGCAGGGGACACTGGAAACCTTGGGGAAGCAATGAAAAACAAACACCACATTCACAACAACTTTTCAAAATATCAGAGACACTGAATGTTGGATTTAGAGAGGTGAGAACATCACAGTGGCACCAATAAGGTGGGGAAAAGGTTGGGTTTTTTCCTTCAGATCTTTCTTTACCTCTTCCTTGCTGTTTTTCTGCATAGGTTCATAATCCTGCTTGGCATTTCTGTACATACCCCTGGCCTCAGTAAGGGAATAGTTTCCTGCATCTTATTTTTGAGAGACGGGAAGCTGCAACCCACCATCAGCATTACTGAAATCACAGTAATGGCACAATGCCCTTGGAGAAACTTCTATTTTCTCCCAGTAAAAAGTGGCTGAACATATGCTGGAGTAGGCTTTTTTTTTTTTTCAAGAGAATGTAAATATCCTTCTAACTGTGCTCATTTTATACTTTACATCAGAGTATTTCCTGAGGCTCTTGCCAGCTTTTCTTTTATTTCACTGCTTCTTCAGTCAATAAGTCATCACGAATCTCATTTCCATTTGTAAGTCCATTACTGCAGCCATTAAAGGGTACCTACTACTGCACTTCTAATAATACTGTGCCTTTTTTGTGGAAGCAAGTTTCCACTTAATTTTGAAAACATCTGCCCAGACCTTGAAACGTTGTCTGACTTAGAGGATGCCATTGAGTGTGTCCTGGCAGAGGGGTTTGGTTGCCCTGGCACCCCTTCATTAAGTCACTGGAGGCATTTTATGTGCCAGCAAGAAAGGAAAGGCAATTAAAAGAAATAGGAAGGACAGAGAAAGTGAAAAAAGAGAGAAAATTTCACTTGACAAGGGTGAAATTGTTGCCTTTTCCACACAGAGACAATGTTTTGCTGAAAGTACAAGTTTAAATTCCAAGCCAATATCCCAGAGATTAAAGAAGAAGGTCAGAAGAGAGTAAATGCAAGTAAAAGAACTTGGTTATCAAACCTGATCATCATCAAACCCGACTGTACTAATCACACCTTCATTTCAGGCTCTCTGAGATGGTGCAGCACACTTGCAATGCACCTCCCATGGCTGATATCTCCTCATGGGGTTGATTCATAATAATCCAGTGACCACCAAACTCCCAAGTCCAGTGCTTGAATAAACTAGATTGTGCAATCTATCTTCAGGACTAAAACCTTCCACCAGCAATGATCCAAAACCACAAACAAAATGCAATTTCTTAAATCTTACAGGAGTATCTTCCAGTTAGCACGGTAAGCTTTACCAATAAAAAAAATGTTATAACATGTTTGGAAGATTTTCTGGTACAACATTTCCTAATGGCACGTCCAGGTCATATGCCTACAGAGCTTAGCTTTGAACTTAATTACTAGCTAGGCAAAATTTGCTTGAGCTTCAAATGCAAACTTGGGTTTCTGTGTGCCATCAAAAAGCCCAGCTCTACCCTCAACAATCAGGTACAGCAAGAGAAAACCAGAGAAAATATTAATCCTATTCAATTCTCATGCTACTGACTTTTCTTTCTTCTTGTCTTGACAAAATATGGTGATTTTGGGGAACCTGAAACTAATCTCAAAACATTACCAGGTAATCCTTTGTATTCTTTGCACCATTAAACTGAAATTCTCCCAGATACCATATTTTCTGTCCTACTTAATTCTGCAGATTTCAGAGTGACTTTACTTGCTTAAAACTGTTCAATTGCTGCTGAAAAGTATCCTAGAATTGTTTAAGTTGAAAAAGACCTCTAAGATTATCAAGCGCAACAGTAACCCCAGCACTGCCAAGTCCATCACTAAACCATTCCCCCAAGTGGCACATCTACACATCTTTTAAATCCCCCCAGGGATGGTGACTCCACCACTGCCCTGGGCAGCCTGCTTCAGTGCTTGGCTACCCTTTCAGTGAAGAAATTTTTCCTAATATCCAATCTAAACTTCCCCTGGTGCAACTTGAGGTTATTTCCTCTTGTCCTCTCCCTTGTTATTTGGGAAAAGAGACTGACTGTCCCCTCGCTACAACCTCCTTTCAGGCAATTGTAAGAGAGTGAGAAGGTTTTTCCCAAGTCTCCTTTTCTTGAGGCTAAACAGCTCCAAGCTGCTTCCTCAGCTCCCTCAGCTGCTCCTCACTGGACTTGTTCTTGAGACCTTTCACCAGAATAGATCTGATGCTCTTCTATGACTTTACACCATGTGAAAAACATCCTTGGGACATTGCAAACTGAGCTTACATAAAGCTCAGCCCTTTGCAGCAGAAGCACAAGGCACTAACTGTGGTACACGTTGCTAAAGTAGCAACAGCCACTCCAGGTAACAGCATCTTTCAGTGCCTCAGTTATTCATTACCTTTGTTTACTGCTTTAGACTGAGTTACCATTTTATTTACTGATGACTTTAGGGTGCAAGTCTCTCCAGCAAGGTCCAGACACGACATCTATTAGCAGTTTCCATGCTGGAGATCTGCCCAGAACAGGGTCAATGCTGTCTCCTGCACTTGACAAGGACTATACTGCTGAGCTTATCTGAACCTAATGACAAACTGACTTCCAGTTTACAAAAGTGCACTGAGAGCCAACAAATTAGGGAGAACTTCTGCTATTTCCGCTTCTCTTCTCTCCTCTATTGTGAGAGGAACATGCAAGAAATACATTTTAAGTCTCAAGACTCCATTGCCCCTCCCCGATTGGTTTTGTATCCCTGAGTTACAGGGCAGTTATTTGAGGCCCTACAATTTCCATGTCCCAAGTTTTGCAGTAAGACGTAGGTCCTAACAGAAGGGCTTTAGTACAATTGAGATTTAAAACTATAATAGTGTAAAACAAATGACTACATTTTCAAAGAACTTTCAGTTAAGTTTGCCACATTATGCTTATGTCCAGAACCCCTTCAGTGACCAATGTCACAAAGTCATGGCACAAAAGAAACAAAGTGTGTGTTCAAGTGCAGTAAAAGTCATAAGTGTGCTCTTCCTGGGTACCATGAACTCTCTCCCAGCTAGGCTATGCTAGGACAGGACTCCCAATCACCTAACCAAAAATAGCTGACTAGAAATTGCTTATACTGATAAACTATCCTAGATGGTAAAAGGATAAATATTGCTGTATAGGTCCTTTGTACTAGCCCTGCTCACTCTTTTTTAGCCAATTAATTCCTATTTTAAAAATACACCTCCGTCAGGGAACAAGAACTGTAGTATTTTTATGACCAAGAGGAAGTCATCCTAATCCTTCACCCACACTCAGTAAAGAGAGAAGGAATTAAAGCTATCTTTCCAGGTACACTGTCTGATCTTTTCTCCCATCTACTCTCTCTGTCCTTACTCTGCTTCTGGCTCCACTGCTGCTAGACACCCACACTCATTTTCCTTCATGGCTCTCATGCTGCTTGACATTCCTCATTCCTTGCTGTTAACCTCTTTCTCACAGCACTCTTTTGCTGTTCCTTTTCAGTTTTTCACTTCTCTTCAGCTGCTTTAACTCTTCTTTTCAGTTTTTCACTTCTCTTCAGCTGCTTTAACTCTGCCTTGCTGAGTAGTTTATTGGTAAAAGAGTTTTCCTCCTAGAGCTGGAACACAAAATTTTTTCCTGAATACAACCAATTTGGTCAATGTAAACAATAGAGAGGACTCAAGTCTCTCAAAACTCTACACCGTGAGGGGAGAAGGGAGAGAGAAGAGTTTGGCTTTTTTCCCAATAACATAGGAAACATAATATCCTTTTTCAGTAACTACAGTAATGCTGCAAGCCTCTGCTGCTGGTTCAGCATGCAAGTGTAAATAAACACAATTTACAGAGTTACAGCATGGATATTATTGGGTAATCTGGGTAAATAGGATAACAAAATATTTATATTGTATGTTTATATAACCCTGCTATGTCCTTGGAAAGGTCCTTTGTGTGCTTCCTCCCATGCTCCAGTGGTGGCACAGCCTGGTACAGACTGGCAGTGCCACACTTTCCGTGTGCTCCGTGTGTGCCCCACCCACGGCTCGCTGCCAGCATTTACCTGTGTCCCTGAGGGAGGGCAGCAGGAACCAGGTCCCACTCCAGGCTGTGGAAATACAGCAGCTTCTCCCCCATCTGCCATTACATCATCTCCTCGTGCTCTTACCCATAGCTACAAGCATGGCTGGAAATTACTCTTCCAGCAGGGTAACTTAGGAGCACACTGGAAAAACAATTTAAATTCCCCATTTGGCTCAGCGGCATGAATATGCCCTTGTTGGTTACGGTCCGAAGTAAGGGTATCGGTAACTCGGTATCCCTGCTGAAGCAGTTTCCGGAGATGCTCCGAGCTCCCGGCGGGTGCCGGTGCCGAGGTGCGGGAGGCGGCGGGAGATGGCAGCAGAGAGCCCCTGCGGGAGCGGCGCGACCCGCGGGCACCCGGCGCCTTCTGTCCGCGCCGGGGAGGTTCTGATGCGTTTGGATTTAAACCCAACAGGGGAAGTCATCTTAAAATAATCTGAAAACAGTCTCACCTCAGTAACTGGTTCGTAAAGACACTGGCAGTCACCCCTGGAAGGATCCAAGGCTCTTCCCTTCCGTGACTTTTTTCATCGGGCAAGAGAGGAGCTATAGGAATGACGAGGAGCGGCTCCTTCAGCCGGCACATGCCACAGGTGTACAGGGAATTGGGCAAAAAGAGCACGGCAAGAGCCACCCTGCAGGAACGTGACCCCACTGGCACTGGCAGCTCTGCAGGGGCAGCTTCAGGGCACTCCCCGAGCACTGAGGCAGGTCCCACATTTCCCTGCTTTGGCTCCTTAATTTGTTCCTAGCCCTGGTATATTTGCTTATGGAAACAGATCAGTGCCCTGCTCTGGTAAGGAAGTCAGATGTCTCCGTCCTCATTTTGATTGCCAGCAGCTGATAAGGCCTGACACACCAAATCATGTGCTTGGGGGAGCTCCTCTCTCTGAGACGCATCCACTACTAGAGCAAGCACATGGGAGACTGTATGTGCAGTTCTTACATCTCAGCTCACAAAGGGCTTGTGTCCATATGTTCGTAGCTAGAGGCCTAGGAAAAGTCACTTGTTCAGTCTTCCACCTGCTTTGGGGTTGAAAACGTGCTTGGAGAACTTGGAAAACTAATCCTTTCATTCCCAAAGCACAAAAATGAAGATAAAAGTAGGGAAGAATTACAAGGCATCTGTTGCACGATGAGGTGTCTCCAAATTCCTGAATAATCATGTTTATGGGAAATCTGCTTTTCTTACATCAGCTCTGGTAGCAGCTGATACAATGGAAAGATATCCCAAAGGGTATGGATGATGCTAGGAACTGTAATGTTGCTGCTGTTAAATGTACAGCATTGTAGGCCTGTGCTGTACATTAATAGCTTGGGATCTCTGTCATCAGTGTGAGCTCTTACAGCTCTGAGAGCTGTGCTTGCAGCTGTGCTAATGAATACTTTCATGTGGGATTTAATGTAACAGGTAAAGAAATAAGCTTTTCTGTCGTAGTCTGGAATGGCAGCCCTGCTCTGTGTTTCTCTACAAAAACACTGCACCACCTCACACAAAAGGTTCCCAAGGTTGTTTACTGCTAGGGTTGACTTCTAATGAGGGAGATTTTTCAGGAGTCATTTGAAGAATTGTCATGGAAGGGCTTACTCCATTTATCAGTCAGTTCGATTGGCCATTCTCCATGGATACAATACAGGGCAAAGAATTGGGACCAACTTAGCAAGAGACCAAATGTATTTCAGAGTGGCTGGAAAGCTCTGAGTGCTAAAGAACGGTAGCTGGAGCCTTGAGAACTTTTAGCTTCACCAAAGGTCAGACAAGATGCACATTAATCTGAAAAGCTCTGTAGAACTATCAGTCCCACCCTCTGAATCTCTACTGATTTCCTCCACACTTGTCAGAACTTTGATATTGAAGGCTGTTTCTTCTCTGGAAGAAACAAAAAATTTCCAGCTGTGTTAGTCTTCAGTCCTGACTTGGGTAAGGTAAGGTAAGGTGAACATCACTATTTATCCCTGCATGATGTAAGTATGTATTTTCCTCTATGGAGCTGAACTTCTGCAGGACAATGGAAAATGAAAAAGAAAATTGGCATTTTGTTTCCAGGCCACTTAACTGATTTTTCATTTTGATTCCATTTTATGAGCCTACAGACCCTCACACACATGCATAGACATCATCTCTCTCTTTTCATCCAGCTGTCACCAGCCAGTGTTGCAAGACACTGACCTTTGATTGCAGCTGAGGTCTGCTCCTCCAGCTTTACTGTCTTTATTGATATGGTGTCACAGTCAACATAAATTGTCTCTTCCTTTGAGAAGATCCAGCATCAGAGGGTTAATTCTGTCAAGCATCATTCTTGTGAATTGGTAAGAGTGCAGCTTGTGCATGACAGGCTCCAGAGGTTTCTGTAAGATGCAGATGAGGTGAATATTCCAGTTAAGATAGTACCTCATAAATTATTTTCTAACAAGTCTCCCCTTGGGAACTGCAACCCTGTTTAGGCTTGTACAGACTTGTCATCAGGTATGAGATTCTGAAATCTAGTAAAAAATTAGCCCTAAACTAATACCTCAAAGTCATATGTGCAAAGTAATATAAAGTGAAGAGATGCAAACCTTCTAGAAATCAACCTCTTATAACGCCAGGATAATTATCAATCCTTTCTGCAAGTCTTTAAGCAAGAACAACTGGTTTTGTCCTTTTTTTTTTTTTTTTAATTACTATATTCAGTGATACTTTAATATCCTTGATTTGTCCTTAAATATCACATAAAGTCACTGTTTGATTTATGAGGTTTAAAAAAGTCTTTATTAATGGTATTGTGGGGATTTCACAATAAATGTAACAGCATGGTGCCTGGAATAAAAACCAAACCTCATTCACACTCCCAGGTGAGAGTTACCAATACCTTTTAACCATCAGATTGGGGAAAAATGATGAATTCCTCTAATGAACAAGTGAATTGGGGGGGTCAAACCAATTGGCAAATAAGCTTTTATTGAAAGGGAAGTTTAAAGGTTCTCGTGAAAGAGAAGATAAAGCCTTTTCTGTCAGTTATTGCAGTCTGTTTGAGAGCAGTTCCATCGTTAGGAAGGTGCTGCACTGAGGCTGGGCAGTGTGTGCTTTCAGTTCTGCTCCTGTTAACAAAAAAAGGATTTGTTTCTTCATGTGACTCTACCAGGCCAGTCACCACAGCCCTAAAAGGGTCTGAATGTTACTGCAGCATTAGGATCTTGGTAACTGGACAGAGTAAGACTGAAAAAACAAGACAGTAATGGCTGGAAACTTAGAGATAACCAGAGCATGGACAGAAACACAAAATTGTTTTTATAAGAACCTCACAAAGCTTATCTTGTAGGGAAACATCCACTGAGGGGTGTGTGTACACCTATAACCCAATTAATGCTTCCTACCCAGGAAAGCATTACTGAGAAAGGTACAAGGAACAGAGCAGCAAATTATTCTGGAGAAGTGGCTCACAATTTCCCACAGCACTTTGTAATGTGCTCTTAGTTCATTTGATCTAGCTTGTGACTTCTTAATGGATGTGCTTTTTTTGCTTTAATTACTTCCACAAATTGTCAAGATGTCAACTGTAATTTTTTACCCTAGTTTATATGAGTTCCCTTGCCCAAAGGATTGTCCAAGAGGACTTTGCTTGCTGTGTTTCCTCTTCTTGATTTATTCTGAAAAGCATTGACAGGAAAGCTAAAAATACCTGCAAGATAGTTAACAAGAGAGTTTTAATTGCAATAAGGGCAACAACACATTCAGAATTGAAAATTATCTTGCACATTCAGGAGCCATGAAATCAAAACTTGGACGACCTATCTAAAAACCACAGTTACCAGCCTAGGACACAAGCTCTAGTTTGCATGTTCTAATCCTCTTGAAAAGAGGGATTTAGTAGCCTTATAAGCTGTATTCCAGCTCAGTGATTTCAGAGTGACTTTCAAAGGCATTTCATAGAAGAGCTCAACTATGCTTAAGTGCTCTTAGGACCAGGTCACAAAACTTCACTTCACTTCTTGTGTTTCTGCAAAGAGCTCAATCTGTACTCAAGCTTTGGTTTCTAGAAGCTCTTTCCAGGCTTGTTTAGAATTATTATTATTTTCCCTGGATAAAATATCTTGAGATTCATAGGATAATATGCAACTATTAAAATACAAACACAATACCTACTGTATGTGGTTTAATTTCAATTTTTCACTTACCAGTGTCTCCCATCTTTTTTGTGTAGGCATTCACAGTTCCTCATGCACAGCCTGTGGACTGAACAAACTCTTCTTCCTGTTGAGTGACCCACAACAAAGGATTCCTGATCAGCCAGAACCCTAACAAGAAACAGTTTACAATGATTTCACAATTTATTAAGTAACTATTTCAAAACTATTTCAATTGCATCTGGATCTTTTTAATCTTTTACCATCACAGAGGGAAACCATGTTATTCAAAATCACACCTGAGCTGTCCATACAGCACCACTCATCTGTGCCTGACAAATCAGGAGCACGGCCCAAAAAAGCAGGAATCCTTACACAGCTCTTCCTTTGTCTACACTACACACTTCCAAGTCTTTTCACTTCATCTAGGCTTTCTATTATTATAGAGATAGAAAATTAATCAGACTAACCATAACTTCCCAGCTCTGGAATTCTCTGGGAGATTCTTGAATTATTTGGGAGATACTCCTTGATGTAAAGAGCTGGGGCATAATCACATTACATTTTATTTTATGTACATTTCCAGCATCTGTAGTTTTGGAAAAGGGGTTGACATTTACATGCAGGATAATTTAAAAGTCAGGCAAATAAATCACTTATTTGAAATCCTGAGCTTTTAAAGCTATCTCAAGATTTTTCCAAGAACTTTCCAAGAAATGAAACACGGCCTTAGGTGAAAGATGGCCTTTGGAAAAATTACAGGGCTTTGCCAAAATGGTGCCAAAGTCAACATATGATACACAAATATCACACTTGTTTCATCTCTTTCTGCTGCAAAAAACCTCTTTCAAAGTGTTTCAGTGGTTGTCCTGTACACCTTGCAGCTCAGCTCTCACCACAAGCATTGCATTGAATGCCTATCACTCACTTGACCATCTATTCTAATTTTTGTTATATCAGCAGTTTGTGATGCTAATTAAAAGTAGATTTACCTATCTCACACTACTTACATTTATTTTTTGAAATGAAAGTAATTCACCCTCCTGCATGAATTAAGTCTTGTCTGCCTGTGTTTTGTTTTTAAAATTTTTTCTTCAGCTATTTGGTGGAACAGGCTTAAAACAAGGTCTTGAAGTACTATAATGAGATTTCCTACTACAGGCTGTAAAGATTATTTTCATAATTTGAATAATCAACACCCTTATCTCTTTGTCAATTTAAACACTACGAGCAATTCACTCATATAGTTCTGACTAGAATAATGTTTAAAAAAAGTGATAAAATGAGGAAAAGCTGTTTAATTGCACCTAGGTTCATCACAAAATACTTAGCTTTTACTGATTCTGACATTAAATACAGCACCCTAAAAGCTGGCCCTGTTAAGGACTGAGGAATGAGTGGAGTTTGGTTCTTTTAATGCTGTGTGGAGTTTTACAAAGGCCTCACGGTGTGGTAAGGAAAGTGTGGTGCTCTCCTTGCAGCAGAAACCCTGAGGTCTCTCCACTGGGATGGCAAGATAGTTCTACATGTTTAAGCAGCAAGATTCCTCTCTCAAGCTCAGGCGAGGGGAAATGACACCAGAAGTAGAAAACCCAGGAAATGTTTTCCCAGAATGTGTCAGTTTATGTCAGTGTTGGAAGGAGAATTTTATCTCCACTTACCATCTTGTCTGAAGCTGACATTGTCTCCTTTGATAAGGAACTGATACTTACACTGTTTCATCCAGTTACTTCATCCAAACACTAAAGCATCAAAGCTGAAGCGATGACTCTTAAGCGTGATGAACAGGAAAGCAACACAGAGAAAATTCCTGTTGATGTGGTATAGATGTGCTCAAAATTTAATATGGATGCATTTTCAGGTTGTCCCATTAGATGCTCGATCTCAAATTTCGCAGCCCAGAGCAGGTTCTCCTTTGGAAAAAGAATATCAGAGTAAAGCTGTTTGTAAACTAACTCTGTTACAAATAATTCAGGTTATTCACAGTTTGCCTCTATCTGCAATTCATTACAAGCAGCACTTCTTACAAAGAGAACAGAATATTTAATTATTGTTGGGGAAGATGAAACAGGAAAGCCTTGGAAATATGACTGCCTGACAAAAGATTTTGGGAATATGAAAACTACAGGCAACATCGAAATGAAAGCCACTTTTGAAATACCAGGTCTTAGTTACTGAACAACTAGAAAACAATGGTATGGCCACTGAAGTTATCCCCTCTTGATGGAACAATACCCTCTGCTTGCAAACAGGTCCAAGGGTCAGAGCAGACCCTACTAGCTCAGCAGAAGGGGTCCAAAGAGTAGTTTTTAGAAGTTAAGATGTAACACTCTATGGTAATATAAGAACTCTTATAGGCTGTATGTAAATGCTATAGGATTTGTATCTTGTATTAGATTGGTTAGTGACAATTAGAATATTCAGTGCAGAAGATGATTTATTGTATTGTAACCAGGACTTCAGACATTCTCATTCTCACTTCTATTCATTCTCTCTTCTATTCATTCCTCTCTTCCACTTCTACTCTTGCTCCTACTCTCTCTCTCTCTCTCTCTCACCCGTTCACTCTCTTGCTCTCTTGGGCCTGCTCAGAGCTGAGTCTACCAGCTCTGAGCAGTGCCCCAATACCCACGCCCTTTACAATAAACCGGCTGTGTCCCAAGACCTGCCTATAGAGATCTCTCGTCTCCATCCGTCACCGTCTACGTCCGGCCGTCCCGACTGGACTCCAGAACCCCCTTAACCTACAAATTATAAACTAGTACCTCAGATCAGCTTAAGGCTACATACATCAATGCTCTGGTGAACAAACAGCTTGTGCCTTGAACAGGTTTGTTGGTTTCACCGTTTTACATTTGAATTGTGTAGGAATTAGGATAAATACTAGACCATTTCAACACGGGAAGGGGCAGGAATAGTACCAGAAACAGTTCAGATATAGAGAGAGGAAGAGTATGTGAGAATCAGCACCACCAATACCCAGCAGAAGAAATGACCGTAACATCTGAAGTGGCTCATGAGATTTCACAGCAGATATTCACAGTGAAACTATAGAGAGAATCCAAGATGTACCTACTTTGATCTCTTTCAAAAAGGATTTCTTATAAGGTATTAAAAGGTTAATGATACAGTAATACTTTACAGCAGAAAGTGAGTTCTCCGTGCAATGGGACTTGTCACTGACATACTCTTTGACAGCTTAACTTGCAGCAAAGCAAAGTATGAAACAATGTATTATCTCAATTAAGATTATTTAATGTTGTTATAGATTCCTGGGAAAAAAGGCAAATTGCAAGCAAGTACCACTCAACTTTTCTAATGAAATACGTAATCTACTAATTCTAAAAAGTTGTATAAAAATAATTTTTCTCACAGCAATTACACCTCAATCTGTTTTGGAAAAGGAGAGGCATTTTAACATAAGTTTCCAAAGGTGTGGATTACTTTTCAGCCCATTGTGCTCTTATGTGCTGTAACTCCCATTGACCACAGAGAGGCCGACAAATTATGTGCTACTTCTGCTGGCTGCCTTCAAATTCACATTAAAAATCAGTTTCACAAGATTCTTACAAAACTTGTTGCAAGTTTGCAACACTTGTGGTAATATCCTAGCTCCATAGCATCCTTTTTGTTCCTTTTACTTACAATCTACAGAGCACTTTTGTTTTCAAAATATAGAAAGGAAATGACAAAAAGGACTAATTTCATAATTCTGTTTTGGCTGATTCTGTATTCCTGTTGTTACTCTCTATGCTGATTTTTTTTAACACATCCATCCCACATTCTAAGAATCTAAATCTTTCCTGACTTTCTTTTGTCATTTAGTTCCATTTTAGTTATGCTTAAATACTTCTAACTCCCAATCAGAAACTCATTTTTTAAGAGAAAGTCAGAGTAATGTCAATGAGCTTTATATCAAACATATAATGTTAAGAAAGCAATTAGAGAACTAATGGTTTTGCTCTATTTTTTAAATTAAATGTCAAGTAATTTATAGCTGATTTAAAAATTCTAGTGTTGCACTGGTGCCATGGGATCCTGTTTGTTTCAAGCAGCTATAAACCTATGCTTTTAAAGAAAAACACCCCACAGAGTTCCCAGCACCAAACCCACAGACTTCACGTTGTAATAGACTTTGGACAATAATAATTATAAATTGAGAAGTTCTGTTATAAATTATTCTGGCCAGGGCTATCTGCTGACATAATTCAGATGTTAAAGAGATTGCAAACTGACCTTGTTTGTTGGCAAAGCCTGAGAGGAACTGCCTTAAAGAACAAGAGTAGGAGTGTTTCATGCCTCTGCTCCACTTGTTGCAGAAGACTGGAAAGTGGATGTTGGTAATAAGAAATAGGTTGGCCCACATCCAGCTCATTCCTTCTATTTTTCATGTGTTTGATGTACAATTTAAATACAACTTCCTCCCCTTTCTGAAGGGCTCAGTTGATCAACATGTATATACACATATTCCAAAACACTACTCAAAACTATTTCCTAACAATATCTGACACAGATGTGTGCCAACCAGCAAGAAAATATCAGTAACAAACTTCCAACACTAATAAAAAAGGTCAGGTCTGCTTATCAGTATTGTTTGCCTAAACATGGATTCAACTCACACCTACCCAGAACAGCCATAAACTTCAGACACAGTCTGTGTGTACATGTGCTGTACTGTGACTGCCATCCCTGCCTCACTCTGCCAGGGTCCTACAAGTGTCCCTGGAAAGAAATCCTATTTCAAGCTAGTACAGAGGACAGAGTACTGAGAGCAGAAAACAGCTTTGTCATTTTGCAGATGAGCTGGAAATAATTTCCAGTTCATTTAGGTCTCTTTTCTTTGTCCAGAATCTTAAGGAACCAGGTTGTTTCCCTTTAAAAGCAAACTGGTGCTTTCTTTTTTTCTCCCCAAATTGCCCTCAGTCTGGTCATTGCCTTAGACTGGTTTTGACACAACGTTTGTTACAGGCATTAGCTGATGGCCATGGACCCTGTGCTGTACGTCACAATACAGATTGTTTGGGCACTTCAGTGACTGGTAGAAGCTCTAATGACTAAACCCTAGGTGTTGTTGCCTCTTGGTATTTTAAAGCTTAAACACTTGTTTCCAAAATTACTTGAAACTAGAATTCCTGATGACAGTTACAACCTTGGGGGCAATTCAGTGCAACAGGAAACCTCTAGTTGAAGAGATGGATATGTGACAAGCAAATCACTTCCTTACTCTGCGGATACAGTTTCATGCCAGTCACTTTAATACAATAGTATGTAGGTGGCATTTGGCTTGCAAGGGTCTCATCACTAAGGAAATAATTTTCCATGCAGGTGCACAGCCTCCCATAAATATTGGAAGCTACACACAGTGTTTGTGCTATCACTGCCTTCTGTTGGGTGCACTGTTGGGTATGCAACAGCAATTCTTTCCAGTTCAAATACATTATTCAGCCTGGGTCTTCTTCACCTTTTCACAACCAAGAAAAGCCCTTCCAGCCTTTTGCAGCAATGAAACATTAAACTACTTCGGTAGTTTAAAATGGCCACAGAGTCAGGCCTGTGGATCTTTCCAACTGGTTTTGTTGCATAAGAGCCAAAGTGAACCACTGGGAGCCCAAACAATACTTTTATTCAGTTTGCAATGTTTCTGATATGATAGGCTTGTCCACAGTGAAGATTCTAGATGTGGCAGTAAAATAATTGCTAGAGTCAATGCAGTTTCAGGAACAGTAGAGATCCATTGGTATAAAAGAGTTGGAACCCTGGGTTCAGAGAATTCCAGTCTTTCAGTGCTGACAGGCAGTGATCCTCAAAAGCACACTGCATTTGACCTGAGGCCTTGGGAAAAGCTTCCCAGATTATGTGATAGCACTGAGATTGTTGCTGTGTAATTAAAAAAGAATTTTGTTCTATCACTGGGTGGAATATGTAAAGATGTAGAAAATTTATGTTTCTGGGATATAGAAATATACATGTAACAAGATGAAGGATTTTGGGTGTAGGTTAGTTCTTCCTCTTTCTTCTTCTTCGCAAGCCTAAGTGATGTGGTATTGGTTCAAAAAACCAGCAGTGCAGAACATGAGTGATTAGTTACTGGATTATAAGTAAAACTAAATTAGTTGGCATTCCATAATTGGGTAGTTTGGGCTTTAAAAGACCTTGGAAGGTAGAACTCTGGGGCCACTATCACCTTGTTAACTTAGAGGCACATTCTGTGCAGCTACACTATAGAGAAGAAATAATAAACCTCTGAGTCCGAAGAAAAATTCCACATCTCCTGCATTTCAATCCAAACTCTGAGTAAAAGGACAAAAGACAGAGGCAGAGAAAGAAAGAACAAAATGGAAAATTTAATATAAAAGCACCTGCAAAATCAGGTTCTAATTCTGCCAAAAGTGCAGTGAAGACATCACATATTGGGATTAACAGTCTTCTGAAACCTGAGCTATTACTCTGGATTTTGGAGCAGTTCTCCAACTGATGGGAGCCTTAGGACAAGTTATCTGCCTTACAGAAGACACCAGTAGCCTCCACAAAATATTGTGAGGGAAAAACTCATTCAAGAGTCTAAATTAGTCTCCTGAAGGTTGACTTCATTGCTTAGCAACATAAACTAAATTCCTCTTGCCAGATTTCTCATGGTTATGTATTTCAACAACAGCATCAAGACAATCTCAAAGCAGAATATTCATCTTGGGATCATAGCAGTCATGAGATCATAGCTTTTACAGTTTGCCAACACATACTTTGCCTTGTTGAGCTTTGCTGTTCAATTAGAAGATGCCACTTCAAACACTGAGAAACAAGCCTGATGGTAACAGTCATGCAATTATGGCTGAGTACTCATATTGTTAGAACATGATAGACCAGGTTTCACAATTATTAAAGTAATTAAAAAAGGTCTTTGGTCAGCTGGCAGCAGCAGAACTACCAGGGTGGGTGAAGAAGGCACAGTCCTTGAAACAAGAGATGCTGCTGCATGTTTCAGGCTCCAGTCTGGTTTTGAGGCCAAAGACTCGTTTACAGCAGGAGCTGTATATGGCTGGGTTCCATATACAGCCGTATACATGTATATTATATATACGTGTATATATATATACCTAGTTGCAGGTACTGTTTGGTACACCTTTCTCAGTCTTTCTCTGTAGTATTGTACAACAAACATGTCATGCAATGATATTGGACCTGGCTTGTATCTTCTAATCCTAAGAACGACACTGACATAAAGAGAGAGAAATGCTATCATCCCTGTATCATGCACCTTTCCCTGATTCACTGGAGAGCATGTGGCCTTATTCCTGAACCCTTCTTTTCATTTTTCTTTGTATCAGAACCAAGTCAGAGCCTTTAGAAACAATGCTAAACAAAAAAGAAGGGTAATTTCTGCTTTGATCACATGATACTCTGTCCTTACATACAGCTATCTTAAACTAGATTTGTGTCTACTGAAAGTATTTCCAAAGCATGGTTAAAAGAAAAGAGTCCACGTCTTAGAATGAAAGCAATTGATAGAAACCTGCATTGCAGTTGCAGCGAAGCCCTTTGGACACCCTTTGGTGGAGGTTGTCATGCTGCTTGTGTGGTGAAAGGCATGAGACCATCAGAATCCCCCTGAAGTAGCCTGGGATGATGGAATAAAGCATGCCTTATTCTGTTTTAGTACTCAGATGAACCACACAATTATCAAATTAGCACTTCATTCGCTTTGTTTTATTGAACCTAAGTCATAGCATATTTTACAATTCCACAGGACTTGAGCTACTGTGGCTTAAGAGTAAATTATAGAACAGTAGTTTAATGAAATTCCATGTTGGCTAAGAAAATATAACCTAATTTTGCTAGTTACAAGATTTGCAGGTTAAACAGAGTTTCATTAGTTCAGTGTACGAAGTCAGCATGGTTGTTGAGATAATTTAACGATTCTGTGTGTAGAGAACTAAAAAAAAAATGTTTCTAAGGCAGTGAGGTGGCACTCATGCTTTTCTTTCCCTTTCTGCTTGAAATCATGGGATCCTTTACAACAAACCTTAAAATGGATAAAAACCTAAAAATTGATTAAAAACTAAAAATACAATGGCTAGAAGAATCAAATGCAAAATTCTAAAAAACTCACTAAAATTAGGAATTATAAAGATCCTGAGGAAACCTAATATTGCTAAATACATTACCAAAGCTGTATTTGGTACTCCTTTTTTTTACTAAGATATGTAGCTGGAAAGGCTGAATTAACAGGTTAAAACGAGCAACAGCTGTAAAATTCTCTACAGCTAAAAACAACTGGTTTTAGTAGCATATCTCACTTCTACTATGAAATTCATGGCCTTGTACTGAAGACAGACTTAAAGAAGGCATCCTTTTTGTCTCTATCACACCAAATCACTTTTAGCTGCTGCTGGGGGCCTTGCTTAGCTGGAAAGTGTGTAATATGCTGCAAGGTTTACCCAGGATTTTCATTTCTATTTAGACACATCTCCTTATCTGAGTCACAAGTTTTGTTGTCGAGGGACAAAGGTATAACTTTACAGACACTCCAATATAGGGGTTTGTATTCTTCGGGTAATGAGAAAGTAAAAAATCCATTTTTTAGAGTATTTTATTAATGCACGGATATTTTTATTTTTGGGTAATCTTATTAAGCAGAATGACAAGCCTTTCTAGCAAACACAGCCCACTGGCATGTGGCAAAACACTGTGCACACTTTAAGGAATTGGGATTACTAGCTGATACTGCTGAAGAAGGGATTGTCACTGTGCAAAGGCCAGGAACTGTGTTCTCCCCATTTATGCTGTGTAGACCCTTTCTCCAAGCATGATTTCTCCAAGGATTAGTTTTCTCCTCGCAGTTGTATAGTAGAAATCACTTAGACTTTACAATAAATGCTAATTCTCATGATTCTGAGGCAAACACTGGAACTAAAGAGAGCAATTTCTCAGCTGATATGGAGCTTTGGAGTTATGTTGCCATCAGCTGAAGTTCTAGTCTTGAATCGAGAGAGGGACAGATAGAGAAAAACAGGAATTGACTTTATTCAGATGTGTTCTACTTTTCCAATATTTACAAATCAGAAAATATTTCCTCAGTGTATATAAACTCCATGAATATTAATTATTTAAACATTTTAAATCTAGGCCACGGTCAAGCAGCCAAGTGTGGGGCCATATTTAATAAGTGTTAAGTACCTCCTCTTGAGAAATGAAGACTCCTGGCTTTCAACACAAGTTAGGTGGTAATTTGCTGTTGGCATTGGAATATACAAAATGTCAGCTCTCCTGGAATACTGATGGGACACATAAGAATGCTAGTGGGGTACATTCCATCTCTGCCTTCATTCTGCCTTTTGGCCCTGCTCCTGTAGGTGCACTCAGCTGTAATCTCAAGGCCTGAACAGAGTAGTTTACACTCAAGCTTACATTCAAGATATAAGGCCTAGTTAAAAGGAAAGACCCAACTCTTTCACTCTGCAATTCACTCAAATATTCACCTCTGACGCTCCAGTAGCACTACTTCCCACAGGTAGAAGGGCAGCACAGTCCATGCTCACCATGCCATCCACCAGCACCTCCAGCAATGGAGCAGGCTGCAGGAGGAGCCCCTGCTGACTCTTGACTTTCCTTCCATTCGTGGCTGAGTCAGTGGCACACTCTACCAGAGAAGCTTTATCCTTTTCTTCCCAGTGTGCAACCCAGAAATATTTTTAGCTACGGATTTTTTAAAGTTATCAAAAAATGTTGACTTAGCAAAGATTTTATCAGCTTTGCCTTAATTGCTAGGAAGGAATAACCAGTGATAAAAATCATGTGCCTTATTAATATATAAATAAATTATGATAGCAGTCTTTCTATCTCTAGGAGGTTGGCTGAAAAACAGCTTGTCATGGCTGGGTGGCATTTACTTTTCTATCTGTCAATATTTGGAGGATTTTATTACTTTGCAGTGCCAAGTTTAAAATGGCTAATGGAAATACTAAAATGGAATTAATCTAACTAAATAAAACTGGTTCTCTGTGTGCTATTCCCTTGACAGTAACTTAATGTGCTTTCTGAAACAAAGCTATGGTGGAAAAATGGGTTATGTTTAAGTTTATATGTTGTTCATTTACTTACTCTCAGAAACTTTCTTTTCCAGCAGAGGCAAGCCATGGTGCTTTGTGATAACTATACCTCAAATATTTACACAGGACAGAAGGTTAGAGGTGGCCAGAGGGTTTCCAGATCCACTGACTCACCAAATGTTCTATTTTTGGAAAACACCCATAACACAGTGGCAGCTAATTACCTGTGTCAGTAGCAGCACTGCGCTCCACAGGTCAGTCCTACGAAGTCTGGCCAGCCTAACAGGGATGTCTTAACATGAAAATTACACACACCTCTAGCTGGGACTGCAGTGTTTAACAAAACTCTGGGTGTCAACAGAAGACCTGTGCCAAAAAAGAACCCTCTTGCCAAATTAGCTTTGCTGCCTGCAGTGGCAGCACCATTTTGTCATCTGTGGGCTGGATGCAGCCTGCATTTTCTGAGGGGCACTCCATCATACCTAGAATAGTTGCTGTCCAGAGACATCAATAACAGGAATATTTCTAGTCTATTTATGAAATAATCACAGAATAAGATAATTAATCTCCCTTTATACTTCTCATTGCACCATTTTTAAACTTTATACACTGACTTCTATCTTTTTCAGAAGAGTTTAATGAGTTACTTCAGTAAAGAAATACACACTTCCACTTTGGAAAGCAGGACACAGAAGACCCAGGAAATGAAACAAAACTCTGAAAAGAGTGCAAGCGTTAACTGCTGAAAGAGAGTTGAACTGAAGAACCAGCAAGGCACCAGAAGCTGAGAAACACAAAAGATGATCTCATTGTCAAAGCAGCAACTACTCCCAGCCAAGATCTGGGAGCTGTGGGAGGTAGGCAGACATGCCTCAGGTATCTGCAGTAGACCTCCTGTTCCATGCACACACACAGGGGTGCAGCTCCAGTGGATCCCACAGCTGTTACCAGCAAAGCTCTCTCGCAGTTGTCGGCACAGATGCGTAAGGAGAGTCCAAGGCAGAAACAAGACACGCTAATAATGCACACGGGACTTGGAGATGACAACAGCCTTTCCAATCTAGGCACTGAAAACACAGCAGGTGTTTCAGAAGTACATTGAGAGAAAAGGGTATGGGAAGGAACTACAGCACAAATGTTCTTTTGAGTTCACCCACCTTGCTTACAACTCCCTGACATTTACTTCCTACCTACAGATTCACGTTAGACAAGTCATTAAGCTTTGTCATTAAGCTGAGCTGAGCTCAGACTCGGTCCTAGTACAAACACACCACAAGTGTGGGACTTTTTGGCACCTTGGAAAGATTCATGGCAATTCCTTCTTCCCTTCCCACAGCCTATGTGAAGTCTCATTCACTTCTTCATTTTAATATTTTAAGATGTCACTATCAGCACATCCAGGTGTTACCTATCACTGCAGGGAGCCTCTGGAAACTATGCAGATACATCACTAGTCCACAAGAGATAGATGCAATCCAATTATTTCTAATTTACTACAGAGTATCACCCATGACATCCAAGTCACCGAAAAGGAATGCAGTAGAGACCGAAAGGCAGAGTTTCTGTGAGCCATGCTCCACCTTCTGGCTTCTTATCAGTTTCACTTTTTCAAATGCCTCAACTTGTCCAAGGTCCTTTATCACTCATTTGTAAAACTGCCATTCAGATGAAATGTCACTTTTTATCTTATGTCTACAGAGCCATGCTGTCTTCTGCCATCATCATCTTCAATGGAACCTTTTCCACTCTTCCCTTAAAATTTTCTCTGAGCACCAGAGCCCAACTGACACTGGAGGGATTCAAGCACCGTGACTCATTCCAAAAGAGATGGAACAAGAAGGCTGGAAGTGACTCACTATGAGATAGCACAACATTTTGTCTCTTGGGACAGTGATGGTGCCTGTACATTACCTCACATCAGAATATGGCAAAGTCAGTCAGCTCAGTCATTGCTCCAGAGCATGAAACAGGGTAATAGGATAACACAATCCTCAACCTAACTCTACTTCATAATTGCTTGCAAAAATACTCAATTCATAGACCAAATTATCTTTTTAGCAATAAATATTCTGCTGAGCAAGTCTCATTGGCAGCAGCATAGCATTAGCTGGGTAATCTGCTGGGAGTGGACTTAGTAATGCTACATCAGTCTTGATCTTCATTCCAACTTCTTTTAGACCTGGAACTGGTCTGCAAAAGATCCTATCTGCACTGTCCCATGTAAAACTCAACATTCAAGACCACATAACGCCACTGCTCAGAAGTTATACAAATTCACTTGGCCTCTGAATTAAATGCAAGAATTAATGTTGGATTTTGTGGCCCTTCCTTGAGCATTTCCCGGCAGCATCAGCTCCTCCTGTGACTCTGCTTTCAGGGATATTTGGTTGTTAGTCTACATGCAGAAACACTTTCTCATAAGACACACCTATAACTGAAGGTTATCTCTAGAATTGTACATGTAGCTTTAAAGTCATGAATTCTGGCACTTATAGCTAGGACCCTGGACAGACACATTGTCAAAAATGTCACAGTATATAATGCTATACAACTCACAATTATATAGTATAAAGATATTATCACTGCAAGAAATATAAAGCTCCCTAACAAGTTAACATTGAGCCATGCCTCTTCCAGTCTGCAGTTACAAAATAAAGAAGTTACGGGAGTCTTGAGCCTACAGAAAAATTTATACACAGGGTGCAGCCTTGTGTTCCAAAATTATTTTTCCACAAACTGATGAAAAACATGTTGACAGCAACTATTTGTAATCCATCAGTAAATCAATTTTTCCCTATAGACTCCTGGGTTGTAATGAACTTGTTCATTCTGAGTGCTCTGATCTTACAGATTGAAATGTGAATCTTGTTGTCGTTGTGGTGTGGTTTACATATAGGGAGGTATAGTTTTGTGGGAACTAGATTTATCCATAGCAAGGAAAAAAAAAGAAAAAAAGATTTGAGTCCCTTCTCAGGACTGGAGTTCAATGTCTACTAGGTTGTAGATGAAGCAGCTCTTAAATCTGGGGGTTTTATATACCAGATAGACTCTTCGAATCATAAAAATACTACCAGGATTTCTTTAAAAAATATTCTGTGGAGGAGTTGTTCATTTTGATGGGACAGCATCGCTTCTGCTGAATTTGTTTAGCTGAATGCATTGCACTGAACTGTAGACCTTTAAATTGATTTCTCTTCACTTTAATAAAATTCTCTGATGCTAAAATGAGTTTATTACACTTATGTATTTGTTGGCCAAGTAAGATCAATATTAAAGGTAGGACCTGTAAAAGTTGGTGAGTTTGCTCCCAGAATTTAAAAGACTAGCTGCACATGAAGGTCCATGTTGCTGCTTATGGGGTGCCCTGTGGTTCATGCATTTCTTCTTCTTGTAGAAACTGTTCCAAATATTTTTTGGATATGCAAGTACCATGAAGGTGATTTAGTGGTGTTTGTATTTCCAGGGGATTTGACTCTGCAGCTCATAGCCTGGAACATTCCCTAACCTGTCATTATAAAACTCCAAGTCTCGCTCCCTCCCATCACCACGGAGGAGAGATACTGACAGCAGCTCATTGTCATTCCCATGTGCTTTTCCCATCACCAGAAGTGCTGCTTATGCAGTTCCATTATCAACTCATCCTTATTCTTCTCGTTGCTGTGCTGTCAAATTCAGAATCTTGTCACTGACACTGATGAGTGATCTCCTTGTTTGCCCAGCCATTCCTTGACAGGTCTAATGCTGTTGCACTTGCTCCTGACAGACCGAGGCAGGGAAACCTGCCCATGCCCTTGGGAATTCATCAAGTCTGTTTTCTGCTTATGGACTTGCAAGCAATTCCATTGTGTGCTGTTCTCTTTTGTTACGGCTGTGCCACGAGTTTCTTTTTGAACTTCTGGGGAGTTACCAGCCCAACCAAGGAAATGGCAAGTGAACTTCACCTCCCAGCTATCCAAACATTGTTGGATTGGAAGGGAGATGAGGAAGCAGTGAGCAGAGGGCCAAGAGAAGGGCAAGAGGGCAATAAGTGGGATTCTGTGGCAATCTCTTGCAGGCTGTTGCAGTGCCTGAATCAGAAAGTATCTGAATCAGAAAGAGGTTTCTGTTCCAGGCACCTGAAACAGGATCCTCTGTGGTAAAAATCTCCACAAACTCTTAAGAAACAGAACGATGGCTGAAAATAAACAGTGGCCGAGGAATGTTTGCCTTACAAAACAATTTCAAGAAGTAGTTGAAAATGTTCTTGATGCTATTTTATACTGATACTCCATTTTTATACCCTAGAGCAGATAAAAACTGTGATAAAAACCAGCTCTTGTATTACTGGTACCTCAAGGAAGGCTTAGTCTGACAAAGTGGTGAGTGCCCTAAAATGCAGTTCTACAGTAACTGAGGCTGGGACATGACTACAGCAATTTTTTTTTCTTTTAAAGTTGCTCTTTTGCATCAATTCCTTAAGCTATCACTTCTACCTTAGTCAAGTTATTTCCTACAATCAAAAATTTCACTGTTTCCCACATGAACATGGTTAAAACCAGAGAGGCTGCCAGAGCCTCTGAGAGAAGCACAGACAGTGAAGAAGGGCATAGAAGAACATGTTTACCTGTGATTCTTCCAGGCCTACACAGCTGCAAAACTGCAGCACCTAATCTGCACCAACAAATATTGCAATGCTTGAACTAGTAGAAGCCATGAGATATTGCTGATTTAAATATACAAGAGTTAGTAAAGGACTAGGAAGTAAGTCTGCCTCATCATAATGTTCACCTGACCTTTCCAACACTCTCATTCCCACTCAGTTCAGAAAGTGGCATTGCAGACATTATAACATTTCATTTGCATGTCTAACAAATATTACTTTGACATGTATTATCAAAATGTGTCACTTTTGATAAAGATACTATAAATCTTCCATATGCTTAGTCAGTTCTTCAGTTCATCACTAAGTGGGGTACTAAGAGATCTGGAACGTTCCACAGTTGAGATCAATTCTGAGACATAAACTATGTAAAATTGCACACAGAAAGTGAAAAAAGCAATTTTAACATGAGAATGAGGTGTCCTACATGCCCAAAGTTCATTGCCAGGAGCTTTTTCTAAAAAGCAGCCCAAGTACCTGGAGAATCATGTCTCCTGTTGAATTATACTTAGCCATCTTGCTTTGTTTACATACTTCAGATGTTGCTGTTGAGCTCTCCTCTAGGCATGAAAGACGTTGAAATTTTACCAAAGGCAAAAGCAATATGTCTGCAGTTTGCAAAATGATTTAATTACTTCTCAGTTGGTTGGCAGGAGTGATGCTGAAAGCCACACAACGAAGTTGCAATCAGTTGTGTGCATATGCAAGATTACATTTTAAGGAAAGGAAAAGAAAAAATGGTTGTTGCAAGTGCAAGACATGAAAAATGACCAGAGCACTGAAAGCTGAGGCCAGAATTTCTGAAGATATTTAGGTAATAAACTGGTCATATGTGGTCAAGATCAACTTTCTATCAAGTTCTAAATTACTATATTTTGTTTCATTACTTTTTAAATGTCCCGAGTCTTGTAGTAAAACAATTTATTAGTTTTGTTTGCTTTTCTCTCTTCCTTCAGATGGAGAAACAAATTTCAGATTTTCTGATTTACACTAAATAGTGGGGAGGAGGATGATTGTGAGGATTTTATTGCTGCAAAACTGGCACATCAGTTATTTGGGGAGGTACTTGCTCATCTCGTCAGCTATCTTGTGTACTAATTAAACTGATAGATTATTAGCCAGGGAGAAATCTTCAAAGCTGTTTTTGGAATGCTGGAGGCACTTTGCCGAATCAAAAATGCAAACAGCTTGATGGTTAACAGGATGTAATTAAATGCACAAGTGATGTTACAGCACTGCCTGTGGGTTTTCACAAAGCCTTCTTCCTGCTCCCACCCCAAACCAGGTATGTTACTGGCACTACACTGAGTAACCCCTGAACACTTACCTTTAATATGCTGCTGGCTTGTTCTTTGGAGAAGCTTATTCTTTATTGACATTTTTATTTGCTTAGCATATTCTACCTTGCATGCAGTGTTGACACTACACCCCAGCCGAGGTCTGCTTGCACATGGGGTCACAGGCCAAGTCATTTGTGCAATATGCACAGAGGCAGCAATTATACCCTCCAATATTGCATTTAAATAAACCTTAGAAAAGCCTGAATAACCCTGAAAAGAAAAATCCTATTCAGCATGTTATTTCTATCCAAGCAAGTGTACAGTCTGATCCCATGATGATAAAACCTGTGAAAATATTTAGTAATATTCAGAATATTTAGTAATAATCAGAACTTAATTGAAGTGTCTGAGACAGTAAGTACCTGCATATTCTGGCAAGATGAAATTAATTAAATGATTTAATCTTCATCAGTTTATCAAATTTGTATTTAAGGGTGACCCATTCAGTACAGGTGCAATAAAATCACCTTCACATTTTCAACTTTCCACTGGAAAACCAGGAAAATTTGAGAAACAGAGAAAGCAGGAAAATTTGCTAAACTGTGGTTCTGCTATCACTCCTGCTCAGAGCAAAACTAAATGACACAGGCTTATCTGTGAGTAGGTGTGTATAGACCAGAAGCTGTAATGGTGTGAGAAATTATGTGCAAGGAAGCTGACTACTAGTTCAGATGGATCAACTTCATGTTTCCAGCTAAAAACAGAGCAGAGTTTTAGTTAGTGCTGGCAGTTGAGTTGGAGCTGTTTATTTTCCAAAATGAATTTGAGCCAAGTATTTGATGGTATTCAGCAGTTTACTCTGATTTTTCCAGCCTCATTTATGAATAATGGCAGGACTCCAGTTTTTATGAATTAAAAAAAAAAAAAAATTACATGAAAGTGGCTAAATTGGATTCTATCTGCCATTTGGTAAAAATACAAAGTTGATGTGAATGCTATTAATGGATTTTAAGTTTGACATGTTGGGCCTTGTTAGCAAATCCCACCCATCTAAAATATTCTTCTTAATCACATCACTAGCATGCAGAACCTCCATGTCAACAATCACTCTTTCAGGAACTCACCATGTTTCAGAGGAAATTTTGGCTGAAGAATAAGTACTGCAGGGTGGGTTTTTTCACTACTGTGGTTCTTGTAAAGAATAAAGCTTACTGAGAGCTGTTCCTTTTGTTGTTAGGTCACAGTTAGGTCTTTCTGATGTCAAAACAAGAGTAAAACATAAGAAGTCCTCTACCCAGAACCTAAACCTTAATTTAGCACATTTCTGAAGTTTCCTCTATAGGTGTGTTGTGTGACTTGAGATTCCTTAACCAACCCAATTTGATCTAAGTTCTCCTGTGATATCCCATTGGGGTCTCAGCATCCCCAGGTTCAGGATCCCTCTTTTTACCAATGGAGGGACTGTGGAAATGGAGAGTTGCATTACATGTGTTGTCTAACATCACTTACACAAGCTGGGACTTCCCATCTGAGGACTGATTTTTCTTGTTGCTTGCCTCTGATTCACTCAGCTACATATATGCCCCAAAATGTATTTTGTACTATTTAAGTGCTTTCCAGAATGATATGATGCTGTAAACAACTTAGCTCCAAGAAATTTCAAAACAGAATTTCTCACAGAAGCCACTGTGAGCAAGACATTTGCTGTTACTCTGTCTGTAAACAACCAGGTGTTTGACCTCTATCCCATACGTCAACAACAACAGGGTGGTCAAATTCACAGGAGCCTGCATGCTCCTCCCTAATCCCACATTGGTCCATGATAGTTACAGGAGGCAATTCCAGCTCTCTAAGCAGATGTGATGAAGCTCTTGGATTCCTTGTCTCACTAATACTGATTTTACCCATGAGGAAATAGCAGCATCTGGCCAAATAAGGCAACAGTATTATATGAAATTCACTTTCCATTGTGCAGGGGCAGCAAGTACTAAGGAGGGAAGGAAACCCCAAAAAATAGCTGCTTACTGATGTCTGAGCAGCTTTACCTGCTGTGCAGTCCTCACTACCAAAAAGTTAGAGGTCTGCCTAGGTGCTTTAATTGAGAAAAAGCAAACTGCATGTCTCAGGGCAAAAACCAGTATGATTACACTGGCAATGAGGCAGAGGAGACAGAATGCATCTGGCAGAATCAGGACTTGGACAGTGTAGTTAAATTGTGGTTTAGGGACCACTCCTACAGTGAAAATTTACCACTGGAAGCAGAAAGGTAAACTACTGCTCTAATGCTGAGGTCCTGTTAAATTCACCTCATTTGAGTAGCCCTGCACTGTCTGATGAGACTGTATTATATAAAACTTATTTCCAGCACAAAAATCTTTGGCTGGCTGCAGAATGGTGCTGACATGTTTGCTCTAAAGCAAGTAGTATCTGGAACATGCTGAAGAATGGCACTGAGCAAAGGATTAAGAAAAAATGTGCATTGCTGTCATTACCTTTTTTATGAGGAAATGGAAGTTACATACAAAGTGAAAAGAATCAGCACAGGACACCACTGACGTGGGTACTGATCATGGAAACAGGCTCAAGCAAATATCTTCCTTCATCCTCAGGCTTCAAAAGCCGTTTCACAGTGCACAAATCACTGCTGGTGTTTGTCACTTCCACTGATCAGACACAGAATAAATGACAGGCCAAAGAAGAGCAGGAAAAACCCCAGAACTATTTATGGTCAGAAAAGTGTTTAATGTTACTCAGCAACATTGTTTTACCTTTTCCCCATTTGTAAGAAATAAACTCTTTATGAAATGCCTTGTTTCTTTAGGCCACTAGCATTAGAAAAAACTGGATTTTTAATTAAAAGCCTTCCTCATGTTCTCTGACAGTAACCAGGAAAACAAGTTCAGGCCATTTTCTCAAGCACCTAGGCTATAGAAGCTGCTGACAGCTTGCTGGAAGAGAAGCTTTTAGCAAATAGCAATACGCAGTATCCTTCAGACTTCAGCAGCCAAACAGATGCATTTTCTAACCCTGTTATTTGAGAAGTTCCTACATTAGATGCACATTAAGGCACTGATGCCTGGACAGAACACAAAGGTGCCCCTTCTGCTTGAATCATACATTATATTAAAATAAAAGCAAGTATTTCTAAGCGGAATTAACCTAAAAAATTACAAAAGGCAGAGAACAATTATTTAATACACAGTAGAGAGGACTAAATAAAATACTCTGTCCATTATGGGGTATTATTATGAGAAGTGCTGTTCTTCTGAGATGTTTTTCTACCTTGGTGGGAAGAGTGGTATGTTTAACAAGTGCTTTGTCCTACAAGGGAAAGTACAAGCAATGTGTGTGTAAGAAACCCAATCAACACCTGAGAAACTGCCTTCATTTTTAAGTATCTAGGTTCTAGATCAGGAAAAAGAAGACCTGTAAACCCATATCGGTGCTTAATTACCCTGATGTACCTACTGTCTTAACATTTTTATAATGCTAGAGATTACTTTGCATTGGCTGCAAGATGAGAACATGCAGTCAAGCAGGTACTGGCAAATGGTGGCACCAAACACCCGAAATTTGACTACTTATGATAACTTGTTATTACTTATCTCTGGCACCTGAGGCTTTGGGAAGAAGAATTCGAGTTGCCACTCCTAAGTAATTCCCTCTCTTCAATATTCTTCTTCATCAAAGCTTCCTGAAGAACATTTTCCCTTTTTTTTTTTTTAACAAGGCCTAGTACCAAGAAAGTTAAGATTCTATAGGAAATTTGGATTAAAGTTTAATTTATTTCTTCTGATAGGTTTTACTTATCAGTGTTCTTGTTTCAGCAACCTCTACAGTTTATGGCAGCATGTACATTTCTGTATTGTAATAAACCACTCTTCATGGTTTAAAAGTGAATATGGAGTTAAGGATTAGCTGGCAAATATTACTGCTGGCCCCAGACATCTTTCAGTGCCCCATGACAGTTTGGTATAATGTTTCTTCTCCAGTCTGCCTGATTTTCATGGGGATTTTTGATTTTAATTCACATAGGAGTCACTTTTTATTACATTCTGGGATTTATAGATAAGAAAATTGGGCATTTTTCATAGTTTTTTTGTTTGTGTAGCACTCAGCATACTTAAACCCATTTTGGACGCTTGCTGACCTGAATTCCTCATGTGCTGGGCTAAACTGATCTGCCATCTCTCACACAGAAACAAACAGTGATCAATGCCACAGTTTTGCTTTTTCATCAAGCTTCAGCCCTGCACAAGTGTGTGTGTTCACTGAGATGAGGAGGAGAGGGGTGGTTTGCTCAGGACATAGGGAAATGTCTGTAGAATCATAGAATATCCCAAGTTGAAAAGGACCCACAAGTGTTACAGCTGGGATTCTCTAACACACATGTATCAAACCAGGAGGGCCCCAGAAAAAAGTATATAAGGACAGACTCTTGGTAGATGTTTCAGAGATGTTTATTTCTCCAGCCGCACGGCCGGAGCTCTGCCCAGGAACTGTTCCAGTCACGGGACCAAGGGTCCTTCTGCCCGCGCAGGGAACACAAACCAACCAATGGGAACGAGGCTGAGCAGGGACAGGGAAGCCCCGTGTCTGTGCCCTCAGGGCCCCTCTCCCAGGGGGAAGGGGGCAGGGGGGAAGGGACCCCAACATTTCACCCGTTTATTTTAATAAAAGGAGAATGAAAACAACTGGATAAACATAACAAGAACAGTTTTAAAATAATACAAGCCACCCTCCTGAGCCTTTAAATGTCCAAACAGATTCTGTGGAACATCTTATGGCTGACAGAAGGGAGACAGAACTCTCTGAGCATGCTTTGTGGGGAAACTGAGGCAGGAGAGGGTTTAATTTCTTCCCTCCCCCCTCGGCATCGGAGAGGAATTGTAGGGAAAGGGAATTGTGTAGGGAAGCCATGGGGTGAAAAACGGATTAGGAATAAACTGGGGATGGGGTAAATTTAGGAAGGGGTTCATATTGGGTATAGGGTAAAAGGGGAAAGTAGGCTGTGGGTAGGGAAGTTGCTGGGATGGATATTGTTTATAATTTTGTGCATAACGGCTGCCTTTGACTGGAATACCTCCAGGCCCAGTAACATTTGCTGCTTGTAAACCCTTCTTTCCTTGCACTGTATCAAATTGTACAACTTCCCCATCTCCTACACTTTGCAGGAAATTTTCAGGGTTATTCCTTTTAATGGCAGTTCTATGGATGAATAAATCTTCCCCTGTATCATCTCATGTTATAAATCCATAGTTGTTTTTTACATTGTACCATTTCACAGTTCCTGTGACTTTCGTTGCTACAACTCCTCCTATCACGTGCTTGTGTGTTTGTTGTGGGTGCCAGTCCCGCGTGGCCGCTGCCTCGCCGGCTCCGACGTTTCGGCTGGGCCCCCGCGTTGCGGCTGCTCCGCGCTTCCCGAGCGGCGCTGCTCCGGCGCATGTCTGGGCTCTGCGCGGCCCCGTGTTGCCATCGCTGCCGGCCCCGTGCCCTGTGAGCGGTTCCGCTCCGCCAACTCCACGATGCTTTGGGTGTGGCCCCGTTTCAGCTCGGCGCTGCGCTGCGCGGCTTCTCGTGTCGCTGTGGAAACCGCCGCTTCTCCCTCCGCAGGGCTCTCCGAGCCGTGTGCTCAGAGCGGCCTGCCACGCCAATGCCCGGTTCCTGGCTGCCCGTGGCCCACGGCACCCGCGGCGCCTGCGGCATCGCTCCCTCACTCATGGCCATGTGGCCAGGGACCCCGAGGCAGGGATGGGGTCCGCGATAAGATGCGCGCTCCTGAGGGGGCCGGGCGCATCCAGCACAGGCACCTCCGCCGGCACGGCTGCAGTCACGCGCTCCTGGGATGGCTGCCGCACGGTCTCGGCCACAGGATTACGGCCATGCTCTGCTCTAGGGGTAATGGGACCATACAAATGCTCCTCAAGAGCTTCACTGATTACAATTAGTCCACGGAGAGCTTCTGTCGCTAGTCCATGTTTTGTTTGGTCCCTTATCTTATCCTAGATCTCGTACCAAAAACACCCATGACTAGTTCCAGGAGGTTCAATATCAAAAAGTAAGTCTCGAGAAATATAGAAGAAATTTTTGAAAAGCCAGTTAAAAAAATGTTCTACATCTCCCAGAACAAACACTTTCTTGTTTTGCTGTTCAAGGATTCCTTTAACTTCTAGATACATTTCTTTCTGTGGCTCAGAGAGCCACATTTCCCATGATTCTTCCATAGTCCAGAGAGAATATCCAAACCAAGATGAGAAGAGAGAGATCTAGAGTGGTTTTTACTCACGAATTTTCTGTCCTTAGGGATCGGTGTCCTGCCCGCAATTCTCCACCATTTGTTACAGCTGGGATTCTGTAACACGCGTGTATCAAACAAGGAGGCCCGTAGAAAGAAGTATATAAACAGACTCTTGGTAGATGTTTCAGAGATGTTTATTTCTCCAGCCGCACGGCCGGGGCTCTGCTCAGGAACTCCCCCAGTCACGGGACCCGAGGGTCCTTTGCCCACGCAGGGGAACACAAACCAACCAATGTGAACGAGGCTGAGCAGGGGCAGGGAAACCCCGTGTCTGTGCCCTCAGGGACCCCCACACACAAGGATCTTCTAATCCAATTCCTAGCCTGGCATGGAACAACCCCCAGCACCACACCACGTGCCTGAGAACATTGTCCAAGTGCTTCTTGAACTCTGGAAATTGTTTGCAAACTGTTTTAACATCTGTCTCTGTGATTGATTTATTTTTTATTGTTCTACTTCTTGATTGCACAACAAGCAACCTTGGAAAATTTTACAGGGTCCTTCTGGTCACCTAGACTTTAAAGTGTTCTGTAGAGCATGGGAAGCCCCAGGTGAGCTGAACTGAAAGGAAGGAAAAACTGGATTGAAACATCTTTCAAATGCTCTTCATCAATCCAAGTATTGTGGATGATGATTCACTTACTTCCACTAACCTGTGCAATATTTATTGTGTAGGTTAGCAAAAATTTTATTTAAATTTTATACAAGACGTGACATTCTTTTTCTGAAAGTAGGAGGAAAAGTTGAAGGCAATGCTAAAGTACTTTCTCTAGAAGATTCTCTGCTCATCGTGAACCTCTGATTACTCAAACTCCTCCTCCTCTTGCTGACCTCATGGCTGCAATTGTTTATGACCCTCTACCCTTTTGAGGGGAACTCCACTAATGATGTTCTGATATTTGCCTTTCTGTTCTTTCACACAGAAATTGCAGAACACACATTTATCTGCCCAAATTTCCAGGCTTCTCCTTTGAACTCTCCTGAATTGTCCTCTTTGTTTTTTTTGTGTCCCCAAATTAGTTTCTCATTAGCAGTTCAGCCTCTAAAGATATACAAGAGACCATGGACCAAAAGCTGCAGCTACCTTTACTTGGCAGTTATGCCTGATTTCCTGGGCATTGTTAAAAATCCTCTGCTTTAAAGATACAGACATTGAAATATCCTTAGGGGGTTTTTTTTTGAGTAACATTTTGGGTTGAGTTTTTGCAGTATGAAGTTGTGGGGTTCTGAAGAAGCAGAAGGGTTTGGTAGGAGTGGTTTATCTGTCATTCAGTTCCATTGAAATTCCTGAGTTTGTTTCTCGAAACATATTTGGAAAGGCACGAAAATGAAGTTCTTATTAAACTGTCAGGCATATTTTCCTACTTGCTGCTCCTCATAAGAAATACAGAAATGCAAATAGTTCTAAATTGAAAGGGTAATTACTTTACCATAAAACAATATCTGTAATTCAGGTGCTGGAAGCGTCACAATGGGGTATACAGGACTGGTCTGTTGGTATCTAAATCAGAAAAATCCTGGATCAAAATAGCATTCAAGATGCACTGGATTACTGCTAAATATAGGCACAGTTGCAGAAGAAATATAAGGGGAAAATGGCATGTAAAAACATTAATTTTTTTTCTTGTAGCTGATATTTTAGTCTATATTTGACCTGTATTTCTATATGTTTGCTAAAAATACTTGATTTACTAAAATTCAGTATTGTTAATTAGCTATAAGGAAACAGAGTAGACTACTCAAAGTATTTAAGCTTTGAATCTTTTTTTTTTTTAAATATTGAATAAGGGCAACTTGTGATATTTTCTGTCTCTTTACAGTATATGTTAGAGAGGTCTGTGTGGACTACAATAATCCTTTTTTCTATTAACTATGTACTCTCAAAGTTCACTCTGGCATTTCTCATACACTTGACAATATAGGGTCTGGAAAGGAGGCACAAACTTCATTGAAGAGGTATGAAAACTGCATGAATTCTCATTCAAAGCAGGGACTGCAGATATTCAATCTTTAGAGCATCCATCTGGCGTGACACAGCTGCTTTAAAGGAATGTAGTTTTGCAGCCACAGCATGGCCTACACAACCCCCTTTTCCTGTGTTCCTACAAACAACACGTACTCTGGAACAGTCAGATTCACCCTGCCTGTGTGTTCAGTGTGCCTTAACCTTCTGCCCAGCCTGATGCCTCCTGCTTTTGTATATTAACCCCCAAAAGCAGCAGCAGCAGCTCGCAGCTCAAACATTAATTATGGAACTACAATTAGACTAGTGACAGGTCTAGTGCACAGCTTCGGAGTAGAGAAGGTACAAACCACAGCATTTTAAGTTTCCAGGTGACACAGTAGGGATTTCTCTGTTATGTAAAAGACACTTAGAATGATTTTGCTCAAAGGTTTGCACTGAAGAGCTATTACATTCCTTATAAAATGTAACTGGACTTTAAACAGCACAGCTGAAGTTTTCTTGCTATTTTCCCCCCCTATTCTCCTCAATTATTATTACTGAATTAGTTTAAAAATGGGGTTGCACTATTCTCAAGACCAAGCTGGTACTCTGTTTAGCTAGTATTAAATACTCAACCATCCTTCCCCAAGAAAGCAAGAGAGCTTCTTTGTCTTAGGGCGGGGGCTCTGAAGCAAAGGGGATCATCCCACTCTTTTTTCCCAGACTCTGCAGTCCGAAGGGCCTCCTTTATAGTCCTGAGATTGTTAAACTCTTATCCAGGGGCCAGTCAAAAAGGGCATGTCAGAAACCTGAAAATTACACGCATTCCCCTCTTCTAAGGTCAGCAGTGGAAGTGGGGGCAGAAGTAGGGCCCTTCATTCTTGGTCAGTGTGAGGACACAGAGGGATTAAGCCTCACAGCCACAGCAGCAGAGAACCGACATGCTGTTCTCTACATGACCAGGACCTTGCTGTGAGGGGGAGAGGTGGAATTCTGTAAATCAGCTGAAAAGAAAGGTTGAGCTGCTGCTCCTGTGCAGCAGTTGCTGATGTGGCTGGCCTCCATCAAGGCTGCAAAAGGAGAGGGAGGGAGAAATAGCAGAGAAGCTGTGTCTGAATAATGAAACTTTGGCAAAGGACATGGAAATAAGAGATACAAATTCCACAAGAGCTTTCTCAGGCTTAGAGCTAGAGGTCCCACAATGCATTCCTGTCTTCCAGAAAGTTTTCATTCTGTATAAAAGAATATCACTGTGCTTCAGAGAAAAAGCTCAGTACATTCTCCAAAAGCCAGGAGTTCCAGTTTTCCATTTGACATCACTCTGACATTTCTGGGCCAACTTCACTTTCAGGAATCCAATCTGACACAGTGAGTAGCCCTCTCATGCAGTTACTGAGAGTATTACTATTTTAAGTTGAAATATTTAATCAAGCTGAAAATATGCATGTGGAACAGATATTTTAAAATCCAATTTAATTGTCAGTAGTTTGAAACCTGTGGAGCTACCCACTTCACTATCAAAAAGTGGGAAGATTCACAGTTCCCCATCAAAAGACACACTGCACTCAACCTGCAAAGAATGAGAAACTGAACTGTTAAAAAGTAATCTAAAACAGTTCCCCTTACAAGAGCAAGTGCAATCATTAATATTTCTAGTCCTAACATTAATACTCTTTTCTTCCTGCAAGCCTAGGACAGATGGATGGAAATCTTCATTCTGTGTGATCTCAGACCATCCTACTGAGGCAGGGTAAGTTACACCATCTCAGGCTCCAACCTACATCAGGTATAGCATTTCAAACACAAAGGCAGAAGTGAGCTGAAGAAGTGCTCTAAAACAGCTGTATACCCATTTCATGTGGGGAACCTAAGGCAAATTTGATTCAGGATGTTTTCCAGCTTGTTCTCAAGTCCTCTAACTTATCTCAAATTATTAGCAAACTCCTTACACTGAGCACAAACACTGGAAGCTTGCATAAAGGTATTGCATTTAAAGTATGGGGCCTTGAAATATTAAGTTTTCTTTGTGGAGTTACATCCTTTAAATTTAATAGTGTGGTTAAAGCATTCTCACCAAAGACCAGCTGTAACTTCCATAAACTGCTCCCTCGAGAGACTTGGCTCAGTACTTCACCCTTTGGAATTACATTGGGTTCTACTGGCTGGGGCAAGACTGGGAGAAAGAACAGAACCTTAATTTCAGCACAGACTTTCCCAGCACAAGAAGGCCTCTTGAATGATGTGATCACTGATATGTTGGGAATGTACTAAATCAGCTGCTGCCCAGCTAGGATTGAGTTGGAGACTTACAGTTGTGATTAAAAGTAGTAAATACCTTTTCTTAGCATTTTTCTTAACTTCCAATTCAGTTAGGAGGTATTTCGGAGAAAGGAAGAGACTGGAAAACTCATTTGTAGCACAAAAGTACATTGAAATAGGAAACAAAGTTCACTTTTTCAAGAATAGGTAGAAAGCAAATGTAGTTACCTGGGAGAGCTCTCTATGAAAGATTCTTTACTTGATAGAATAAAAGACATCTTCTTTCACAGTTTGTTTCCCAGGAGAGACAGATGCAAACATTTGTTTATTATGTTGCAATCTTTATATAATGCATAATTTTCAATACCTCCAGGCAAATGGAATCCCGTTTTAAGAAATGAGGATTCATGGACTGTGTTTTCTCAGTCATATCACCTCCTTTTCCCCTGCTTGGTAACTCATTTCTCTGCAACTAGAGGAGCTTGGGTAATCTTTTGGTCTTTTGGGAATTGTGCTATGTATCAAAGTGGCAACCAGCCATTCCATATGGTTTTCATTCCATTCAGTCTAAAGGAGCTTCTCTGTCCTGTTATGTGACCATCTAAAAGAGCAGAAACAGAACTTTTGACAGCACAGATATGAAGCTACAACACGACTAATATGTGTAAGGGAGGGAGAAGTATTTAAGAGCCATACAGAGCATTTGTTTTTATTTTAAGAGTGCATATTTTTTCTTTTAGGTTCCATATAAGGCAGTTATGATTATCCAGTGTCTTGGTTTTGGTCTGCCTGCCTGGTTCTCATTCTTCTGGGTGGTCTCCCCAGCCAAGTTCCCCAAAACCACAAGTTCATAATAAATATTTAGGCATTTCCTCAATGCTTTACAAGCAACATCTTCAGTTAGTATAATCCTATAATAATTCTTACAGGCTGCCCAGAGAGTTCATGGAGTCTTCCTCTTTGGAGACATTCAACATCCGCCTGGACATGTCCTTGTGCAACCTGTTCTAGGTGACCCTGCCTTGGCAGGTGGTTGGACTAGAAGACATGCAGAGATCCCATCCAACCCTAAATATTCCGTGATTCTGTGAAAAAGCATTTAGCATATTGTACATCGACACAGCTTTTCCAGAGTTTCCTGATTATTCGTGGGTGTGTCCTATATGTAACAGTTACAGAAGCAGCTTTGCAGTCTGGAATACCTCAATTTTTCAGGCTAACAGAAGTCTTCATATCTGCCATCCAGCAGCTGTACTGCTGATATGCTGTCAGCTAGAGGAACTGCATTTTTTAAAAGCCAAGTTCTGAAAACTCATGGTCCATCTTTCATTTCAAAGTACATTCAGAAAAGTCAATTAAGAATTGACTTCACAACAGAACCCTTAAGACACCCTTACACACCTTCTATTGCCATGAATGAAATCCAGTGTTCAAGGTTTTCAACTTCAATAGACTGCAGCCTTTAAATTCCAGTCAAGTCAATGGAAAACAGAATTCCACCTCAACAAATTGGACATGTCATAGTCAATCCCATATGTTTTTCTGGTAACATTTTGCTTTGAAAAGATAAGGTGAGTGTTAGGCAAGTTTTTATTTACTAAAATCCAATTCATTAACTACCTAAGGCTTTTTACTAGCTGTATTTTAGAGGTCCTGTAGCTGGGTGTATTTAAGTGAAGGTTAAAACACTAAAAAACCCCAGTGCGTTGTGAGAAATTAGATCATAATTTCTAAGCTCTTAAGGTAACATTCTAAAAATATATATTTATTTCTGACTGCTATTAGGAAGACTTCCATGACCTTGTTCTTGTCAGCGTGCTATTTAGAAATAAAATCCTGATTTGCAAAGTTTGTTCCAGATAAACACAGCTGCACACATGTGCTCCCTTGATTGCAGAGTGCATGCACAACTTTGTTTATGTGGGCCAAATCAGCCCACAATTGCACTTGCAATCGAGGTCTCGAATCAGCAGAGGCTTTACAAGGTCTGCTGGTTAAAAGCTGCACCATGCACACATTCAGCATATTTGAGAAGACCCTACACAAAGCTGTCTGTTGCATCTCAGAGATTTGATCCCAGTGGTGGTGGGATCTGGGTGTTTCGCTGGGTGGCTGCTCCAGCTCATCTTCCACAAAGTGCACAATACCAGGTTTTTCTTCCCCTCCTTTTAGGGTATTCATCTCAGTAGGGAAAAAAAGCTCAGCAATGAATTATCTTACTGCATTTACATACAGCTTCACATCCCACCTGAACATCAATCTGTTCTAGCAGGTTAGTATCGGTACATTTGATGTGCAGGACAAACTGATGCAACCTTAGTTCTTAGTCTGCAGCTTTATGTTTTTGAGCCAAGCAGGAATCAGACAGCACAGAAATGTTCATTCTCTCTGACTCATATAAGCTACATTGTTAATTTTTAAAAACATAACTAGCATCTTTATGACAGCTCAGTTTTTTGTACAGAGAAAGGTTTTCCAGCACAGCTGAGTATCATGGAAGAAAACATTAAGACTGTTGTGGGACCTAATGCTGCTTCACCAGGTCATTTGCTAGACTACCCCTCTTTCTATGAAACCCTCAGCCAGCTCCCCAAAACAGTAAGTCAGTTGGCTAAACTTGGTCCTTATGGTTCTGATTATTTTTCTGTACCTGCCAAAATCCCAAATGTCACCAGGGAACAAGAGAAACCTTTCTTGTTAACATGCATAATCAAGTTGAAAGAAGTCACAGTTTACAGCACCCCCAAGTTCACTACATTTGTAGGCTCTCTACATTCCAACAGGCACTTCAGAAAAGTTAGTACTGCTTTATTGTTTCTTGCCAATCTTTTTGAAATGAACACAAATCAACAGGGATGGATTTGGAAAGTCCTACCTGCTACTCTGAAATAACTGTTAGTTAAAAATACCTACTGCTCTGATTAAAGTGTTAATTTCAAATTTCTCCGTTGCAGAGCTAGGACTGAGCAGTTCCTAAAGAAAGGTGATTAAAGACACTTTGAAAGGTACTTGCGCTCACTCAGAAAGGGTGGTAGCTGCAGATACAGCCAAATGCTGACGAAAAAAGAACATGCCTTCATTCAGCAGTTTGACTCTGAAAGTCATAAGTGAACACAGCTGAGAAGGAAGAGTCAGATAAAGTATTTCTGTGCAGAATTTTTAATCAAAGAGATGTGTGATAGTTTCATAGATTTTGAGGTTGAAATGAGACAATAAATCTAACAACCTCCTGCAGCACAGGTCCTCTCACACATTCTTGTATTCAGTGTAGGAATTCAATACATTCAGCCAGTCCTCAGTAGCCTACCGAGTTTCTAGCACAAGGAGTGAGCAGGAGAGGCCAAGATTGGACACTGCACAGAGCAGGGTGTACCAAGAGTGTCCATATCTTTCCAGTCAGTATCCTTGTACCTTTATAGGAGAGTCTCTCCTACCTTAACCTGGGAAAAAAATTGCTTCCTGATGGCAAGTGGAATTAAAGGCATGATCTTAAAGAATCATGAGGACATACCAAGCAGGCATGTAAGCAGGACTAATGAGTGTGATCCAGTTCTCTGTGTTTAGGTCTTTTACGCTACACACTTGTTCAGGTTATCTCCAAGGCAATCTACTCCAGTCCTTGGATTAGAGGAAAACTTGGCTCCCTCCTGCAGACTATTATGCAGCCTTGCTGTATTTTTTGCACCAAGAGCTATATTCTAGTTCTGTTTTACTCTGAGACCATAACAATAGTTCACAATGGTCTTCAGGGAAATTAAAGAAAATTAAAGGAAAACATGTTTCACAGGAAAGTACAGATAGTACAGAGACAACTGAATTTATCAATTGTGAAGGAAAAACATGCTAGTTGAACCATGCTGCTAAAATGTTTCATTTGAAGGTGTCTAAATTTGGGTGCTAATTGAAGGTGTCTAAATTTCTGATTGCTTGATAATTCAGCCAAAGTTACCAGGCACTGTTTATGAAAACATGGAAAAAAAGAGTTTGCTCTGCCAACTGCTGTCCCCACCTGTCTGTTGGCAAGTCTGCATTCAACAACAACAATGTGCACACAAAACTGATTCTTCTCTCAGTGATACTCCTGAATCTTAATTTTTTCTCATGTCTGCATTTAATAATTTCCAAAAGACTATATACCTCACTGAACCCTTTTCATGAAGTTAGGGCAAAAATCTTTTATATACCATGAAAAGGGAAATGGATTCTTCAAGGTGTTTCTAATGAAGAGATATAAAAGTTAAGTTCTTATCTTCTTTATATTTCTCCCAAAGTTTCTACTTTGGAAAGTTGTTGAACTATAACAACTATAGTTGCAGGCCAGATAGAGAGACTTCTTGATGTTTAGTAAAAATGGAGAAAGGTCTTTGCATGCAGAAACTGCCAGGTTGGGCACATGATCTCAGATCAAGGAATGTATTGTGTTCTCTTCAAATTCCAGAAAAATGAGGAATTTGAAAAGAAATGGAAGCTTGTTTGCCATTTCTCTTTTTTCAGTCCTAAAGAAAAAGTTATACAAAGGATGTCTCCCAGTGGTGGCCTACACTGGAGAGTACCAAAGAGCAGCTTCTTGCTTTGCTTGTGGAGGAGAAGTGCCAGGACCAAAGGAGGCTCACTCCAACAGCTGGTCAGCTTCCAGCTGTTCTGATACATTACTTTCTTAATACTTCTTCCCCATGCATGTAAGTAAAAGGCCTTCGAAGGTCTCCAGAAACAGCCACTTGAACAAATAGGTCTCAGAGCCAGGGCGTGAGCGCTCTGAAGGCAGCAGAGTTTAATCAGCACGAGCAGAGTGAAGGTTGGCTGCTGTTCCTTTCACAGCTGCACAACCCCTGCTGCTCAGCCCTTCAGCACAGAGCCTGGGAATGGAGAGGAATTTCATATTTGAGCAGAACACAGTAAGAGTATTGTTACAGATCCTATGGGGCAATAGCATTTCAGAATATGCTGTGTGTACACCTTGAGAGGACACTGATGCTGGCTGGTCAATTTGATAGTGTGCATTTTCTCTGTAAGAGATTTTAGGCTAACGATTAGGAAAAATACAGATTATGGAGTTATATGGCAGATCTCTATCAATTTCAAACTGTAATTACTCAGTAGGAGTTTAAATGAAGAATATTTATTTCTATCCAGACTATGCATTATAGTGCAGGAAGAAGTGAAAGCTGAAGCTATTAATAAAATAGCAAGTTCCAGAGATCTTTATTCAGCAGGATGAATAAAAATTTAAGCATTTTAGGTTTTAGTTATTATTTAAGGAATTCTAAGACCATATATGAATTAAATGCCAAACAGGTTCACGTCTTAACCTTGGTTTGCAGTGCGCAGGGGGAGCTCTGTTGGGGGGGGGCAGCTGTAAAATTGATCATTTTTAGAGGACTTAGAGCTACAGCAGAAACTGCTCAGGGGATTCCTGGTACATTCTCTGATGGCATATACACAGTTGAATTACTCCCAGGTGACCCAGTTCATAGCCATCTAATTCAGAAAATACTTTCATTTTACAGCAGGAATATTTGTAACCTGCTAGTACATTTGTTTTCCAAGCAGACAGGGTTTCAAATAAACTAGGCAACTCTGTTCTCTTCCTTCCAAGTTTTGGTAAAAACATTTCAATCCTCTTCAATCTTCTTCAGGTTATACTCTAGATGTAGAGGAAAGAGGGTGTAAGTGTTGCTCACAGCATGATCTAGAACAGTCTAGCAGACCAGTCATTTGTAATCTGTTCTGTAGTCTTATAAACTAAGACACACAGGAAAAAACCCCAAACACACACAGACACACACACACACAGACACACACACACACAAACCTACAAAACCAGAAAAACCCAAACCAATCCAACCCTAAGAATGACAAGACTAATTTGCTTTTGCAGTAAGGGCAAATCTGGCTCTTGGACAAGAATTGGACTTAATGTATTCAGAAAGTTCTATTTCCACAAGAAGGAAAATACCACTGTTAATCACTCTTTCTAAGTTACTGTAAATACTGACAGCTGGATTTAGAAACTTGAACTAACATGAACTTTAAAGTTCGTTCACTGGATGAGGAGTCACAAAAGATTTTCATAAAGAGAGCCTCAGTGCCAGATCTGTGGGTTTTGTACCATGCAGTTGGTGACTGAGAATTTCCCCATATTCACTTACAGTGGAAATGCATCCTATTTAGTATGGTAGCCAGATTTTTAACAATTATTAAGCACTTTCAGATAGGAATCCTCCCAGGCTGCCAAAGACTCTAATTCTATAGAAGAAATAATAAGAAATATATGGGGAGAAAGTCTGTGTCCATTTGATTAAACTATAACAATAACCAGACATTCTAAACAAAACACACTGTGTTGAATTGGTGTTCATCAGCCCTGCCAGCTCCAGAAATGAAGGGTTTTGGGTTTTACACTACTACAGAAATCTTTATCACTTAAGATACTCAAGAGTTCACACCATGAGGAAAGGCTATGCTAGGCCGTTGTGCTTTTGCTGCTCAAGAATTCCAGGCTACTTCAAGGAAACCACTGTTGCCCATTGCTGGATAACAATAATTGCTTAAAACACTATGCTATGAAGACATTGAAATGATAAAAGCCATAATTCATCTCAATCACTACGAAAACGTGTTTTGCAAATCCCAAGACAACATTCGACCAATGTCTGTCCAAAAGCCCTTAATACAGGTAGAGAGCACTGCTGAGTTGTAGTCTGTTCCTTAAACTGTGGATACCAGTACACTTTAAGCTGATTTGGGGGAGCAGGAATATCTGCTCTACTTGCTTTGCATAATCAAAGAACCACATAATTCCTGGAAAAGTAGCTGATGATTTCAAAGATGGGGTGTGGTTAGCCCCCTACTAAATTTGTATCCCTTTGAGAAAATACTAAATCTTCATCCAGGACTTCGGCAGATGGTGGAGCAACATTGTTTAAAGATGAATTTACAAGGGGCATGGCTGGGGTCTTGGGCTCCAGTAGCCCTTTTCTCTAGCTGCTTCCAACCTTTGTCACTGTATACATAGATGTGGGCGTGACCGAAGGTACGCAGCACAGAAAATGGCCAGACTGTGGCAGGTCCTCAGGCAGGTCACAGCCAAGCAACATGAGATCAGTGACACAAGGGCCAGTGCAGATCAGCTCTCTTCCACGACTGTCAGAATCAGAAAAGTCCTGAAAATCATCTTTGTGCCCTCCAGCTCTATACTCACTGACAAGAGATAGCACAGCTTCATTTTCAAAATGGCTAGAAGGGTCTCAGGCTGCAGGTGGCTGGAAAATGTGGTGGAAATGTCTTACTGGGATGTTGGCAGAGCTCAGGTGGGAGGCATTCCTTGTGGGACAGATTCACTGCCACGTAAAACTTCCCTGAAGCAGTACAACACAGTGATGTCTTAATGAGCTACAGAAAGCTGAGAAACCTGATCATGGCTATTAATTCAGTAATTCTGAGTTTGTTCAATACCCACTGCTTTTTCCCCCCTTTTTTTCTATTTTTTCTGCTCCTTTTTAATAGAGTAAAAAAGCCTACATTCAAAAAACTTGAAAAAGGTGGGTTTTTTTTTTTTTTTTTTTTGAGGGTGTAATGCAACTCAAACTTGTTGCAGGATGTCAGAATCAAGAACTGATAACACAAGTGAAATCCAAACCACATGAATATTGCTCATCCATATTTTTTTTGTTGCAGTGTTTTTGAAAACCAGTCAGCTAAACTGAGATAGTCAACAGTGCAATAAATTTGGTGTATTTCTCTTCTAAGGCCATGGACAAATGAAGAACACTATTAATACATCTCTTTTTTAACTCTCAAATTCATTGATCTCCATTTAGACATCCCATTGCAAGAATGAAATCTCAATTGTCTTAAAATCCATTTCCACTACTTCCTTTAAGGGAATGCTACAGAGTCATAACTGTAACACTAGATCTAATTAATTGGGACTTTGTGCCAGCACAAATATCAAAACAGCTGATACTTTGTTTTTTGGCTGTCTGTCCCCTAAGACTATTCAGTAGGTAGGAAACTCAATTACTTTCTTCAAGTTCCATTATTCTCTAAAAGAAATGCACAAAATTACTCTTTATGCTGTGACTTCATTTAGTTTATCCCCTGGCTCTGTTATTGCTTCTAAGGATGAAGTATCATTGCAACACTTGCACATAGTGTTCACCTAGCGTTTAAAAATGTATCTGTGCTCGTTAAGGAAAAGCCCGAATACACTGTGACAATTATGTCTTTGTTTTGTTTAGCTGGGTACATAATATTTTGCAAATGTGTGTGTAGAACATATTGCACTTCATTTCAGTGCCATAATGGAAGTTTGGGCACCAGAACTGGCTATGTTACCAACACAGCACTAGAATAATTCACTCTAACTTCCCTCAAAAGTAAACATGTATCCAGCTATGTTTATCACTGTTCCCTAAATTTACCTTTTGCATCCTAAGCAGGGTTGCTTAATGTCCTAACTCAGGAAGGTGTTTCAGATGTTTTCAAGTATCCCTTTCAGCTCTGATAGCTGGCTGGGCACATTTCTGGGTACTTTCCTGAACAGAGGTCAGCTTATGCCACTACAGAAAAAGCAGCAAGGGGCAAAATCCACAAGGGACGTGTCATGTCTTACTCAAGTATCTTGTAGGGATGCCAACATCAGGGTAAGTGTTGGCCCTCCTATTACTGCTAAAGGGCAAGTGGAAATTAGCTGTGAGCATGATGCTGCTAAGAGGTAAATTCTGATGCATCTGACAGCACAAGGGCATAGCTAAAATGGGGCTGACTATTTGGTACTGCCTGCTGTTGCAGTAAGACAGTCCCTACTAGGTGATCTACTTTTCTTTCCTGTCTCCAGGTACTCGATAGCATCCCTTTTCCATTATCCTTTCCATCTAACGTAAACAAACCAGCACTGGAGTAACTTTTCCATGCAAAAGGAGGTATGGCTTTTTCAGAATCTGAGTACGATGCAGCTATAGACTGGTGTGGAGGAGGAGTTACTGTTGAGCACTTCCACTGACCTCTCCATTTTGGGCTTTTTGTCATGAAGCTTGCCTGAGGCTAGACACTCCCCCAGGCTTCATCAGAGGTCAACTTCTGATTTGCATGCATCACACAGGACCACTTTTAACCCTAAACTTGTTAAGACAGGTAAATGTTTCACTTAAAATTGGAGCACCTCTGCTAAATTTCTTATCAAGGCAAAGCAAATTTCCAGCAATACTTCCTGCTGCACCTTCCTTTTGAAACTCTACTTCCTTTCCCCTTTTTTACCCCTTCTCCTAACTTTGCACAGGTAAAAGAAGGTTGCTGCAGAGGTAAATTCTGTAAGTGTCTAGTTAGGGTATTTTATTATCCCTTTTGGATACTTAAATATTGCAATGAAGCTGTATCAGAACTTGACATCAGGTCATGCATCTATTTATGTAAGTACATTCAGAATTCATGTTTCCTTGGTATTAATCATTAGAACTCATCCCAGAATCTAAGCCACAAAAGCAAATCTTCTCATCTGAACTTAAATAAATAAGAGCCAATCTGTTTGTGCAGGTAACTTCTAATAGTTTTGCTTTTATAATTAATGCCTATCGGAATACTTAACATATAAAGTTTAAAATAAATGAGAGCCTACTGGCATTACCTAGATATATGGAATATTTTAAACTACTTCAACAAGCTTCAAAAATAATCTTCAATATCTCCAATGTTTAACAATCTTCCAAATTTAACTACTCTGCAAGAAAAGTCAGGAAATAAAATGGCTTTGGGTAAATGATACATACTTAACTCACCAAAATTAAAATCAAGGGTCTTGCTTCGTTATGAAGTTTCCCTATCAGATGGAGGAATTTGCATCTATTCCAAATAATATCAAAGCTTTTAAATTATTCTACCCGGGATATAAAGATAAAGTAAAAAAGTCTTTCTAGTAAATAGGGTTGTTCATGTTTTAGTCAAGAATATGTGTCATGAATCCCTCCACAAAACACCAGTTTTGTAATTTGCCCAATAGTTTCACTGCAAGATAACAATGTTTAGCTCTGAAATTAAAATTTAAACCAGTGACACTCATTTCTTGACAAGCATTACTTTAAAAGCGGTAATTCTCACACCTATACCAATATAATGGCATCAGCTTCAGTAATCAATCTTATTACTGGGTTGATAGGCAGAGCTTGGCCAGTTCTTTAGTTCTGCATCATTTGGAGTCCCCTACAGTTGTTTCAAAGGTGACTGACGTCCTGTTAAAATCTCTGCATCTTTTCTCCAAGTCTTTTTCCACATTTATATTAAGAAAGCTACAGAGGTAAAAGCTAGGGGAAGCAAAATCCCAGGGGATAAGCCATCCTACTGATATCCATTGAGAAGCATTTTGGCATGCCTGAACATCTCATTGCCATTGCTGGAATCCTATCTGACCAGCATTTTCAAGTGCACAGCTACCAGCCAGGTGTGAGGATATTGAATCAGTTTAATTAATGCACTTAGAAGCGGTCGAGGGAAACATCACAGGCATGTTGAGCTTCACCTCAGAGGATTCACCAAGAATCTTTCTACAGCTACCAATTCAGTACAAAAGAATTGTCAGTAGATCAAAGCTCTCCTTGGGCAATATTTAAACACCTAAACCCCAACACTAACCACCTTATCTGATTCCTCCAAATATGCTGAATACACTGCAGATCACAGTAAAATGACACAGTAAAGAGACACGAGTGGCAAATGTTTTAGAGTCTTGCACTTACTTTGACCAGGTCTGTTGATATTCTTAGAAAATACGTCAGTTCCTGGTACCTCACCTTTGATTTTATGCTCTGTGAAAGTTCTAGGTCTAAGCTAATGCTCTGAGGGGAATATCCTCACTCAGTAGAAAACTAAGCTGCCATTTAATGCTGCCTGGTCTGAATGACCAATCTCATATTGGAAACAAGATACATAAATCCTGATAGTCAATTTTACCTTCTGCTTCATGTGATAAGGCAACACTCTGCATAGTGATAGTAATTTCAGTTTCCTTATCACCTCCTGGGCAGGCTTTGCACAGTGTCAGGTTTTTGCAACCATTTTCATTCCAGCTATTCTATGCTATTCTGTACTTCACCACTGTGCTGGTCTATGCTTTTTATAATATGCACTCTAATTTTCATATTTACTTCAGTTTTGCAATAACATTATAAACATAATAACATTATAAATATAAAGGCTACCAAATACTGCAGGATGCAACTGTTTGTTAAACATTTTAACACCATTTATCAGCCTTGGTTAGTTATTGCCCTTGACTCTTCAGAAAATCCTATGTCCCTAGAAACCACAGTACCCAGCATCAACCTTAAAAAGCACTGCACTTTCTTATCTCCCCAAACAACCAAGTACAGTAGTAGCACCTATGGTTCAGCCTTACAGGAGCTCCCCTGCAGAAAAACTTGCGTTTCTAATTCAAGCTTCAGGCAGAAGATAATTTTTTTGGCTCATCATTATTGACTGTAGGTTGAATCTGCTTAAGGGAATAATTTATCACCACACTCTGATTTCCAGGTGCATAAGACAGATGAACTAATTATGCTGGTAACTTACAACAGTCTTGGCTACTTGAACTGGAGCTACACCAAAATGTGGTGAACCACAGTGCGAAAAAGCTGGCTTTATTCAGAAATACTCTATATGCTCTCTGCATCCCACTATCCTTCACTTGGGCCAATTCATCTGACTTAAGCAGTTGTGTGCATATGCTGATGCAGCCTGGCTCACTGGTACCACAGCAATTTATCCCTGCTAAGGCTCTGACACGGTAACTTCTGTATCAGGAATCAACAATGTATGTTTTCTCATCCTGTAATGAATGGAATGTGTTGTGATTCACAGTTACAATAAAAATGCTGAGAGAGGTGTTTAGCCTGATTCTTGCATCCCAGCTATATTCAGGGCAAAACTGAAAATACCCATTGAAAAAACACTTTGTCAGCTTCTCCCAGTAACAGCAGCTGGTAACAATCCTTTAGCTCTTTTCCTCTCTGAAAAGGAAGTGAAACCTGGGGCATCATCAGAACCAGCTGTTCATCATCTGGGATTTCCCTCATGTTGGCAGGAGCTCTCAGGTCTGTATTTCAGGTGGCTTTGTAACCCTCTGAACAGACATGCGCAAGCTAAGGTAGAACTAAGTTGCAGAAGGCAGAATAGATCTGTCATGTTTTGGATCCACAGCTTGCTCCTTCAAGTCCGAATGAGCAGTTCAGTTGGTCTGGACACTACTCAATTAATTCTCCCTTCCTCTTCTGTCCTCCTTTCACCGGCATCTCTCTCCCCTTCTCAGCACTACATCACAGGAACAGTGAGGTTGCCAAGTTTAGCCTCAGAAACAACAAAACCCCCACCAAACAAACCAAAACCACAGACTCCAGCAGATTCTCGGGTATGGAAAATTCAGTTCAGTTACATTTTGGCAAAGACCTTATCTTTAATTGTTCACAATAGGAAGTTTCAGCAGTAATAAGCAATTCTGTCAACCTCAGTAATGGTAAATACAACATTAGTGCTGTGCATATGCACACATTCACATCTATTTTCATACTGTGCACAAATTTCCTGCACAATAGAGTAATTTCAGTTTTCCCATGCTTCACAGCTTGGTTCTGATCGGTTAAGGAAAAGTGGATAAAATACCAGTGTTGAATATTTATTTGCTAGCTTATTTCATTTCAGTGGTTAAGGGGAATAGCATACGGTTTCCTAGAAAATATTTTCTTCAAATTGCTTCTCAATTGGTCTGATGTCATCCAGAGTATTTCTGTCCATAATGAATAACACATTAGGAAAGGGTATTTTTCACAGATAAAACAAGGAAGTAATTTTAACTCCACATCAGCATTGTTTCAGACTTTTCAGTATAATTCCAGAGTCAAGTTTTTATATTGTTGGTTGTCTGGGATTGGGTTTTGGGGGTTTTTTTTTGGTATTATTACAGCATGAACAAGCCAAAAGAAAAATCTGTGTTGCAAGATGACAATACACTGAGCTCAGTTTAATCAGTCTAAAAGTTTGTGAATTGAAAACTATACACTCCTGGTAAGCTCCTCAGAACTGACTGTTGGGGATTCTAGTCATGGACTCTGTGCATGAAATCCTGTAACTCATAAAATCACTATACTCATGCAAAGCACGGCTGTGCCTTGTTATTGCTGGAAACCCAGGACACATATTTGGCCTTCCTGTTTCTGAAGCATGCTCTGAAAAGAGCTATTTTCCTTATGAAATAATTCATAAGCTGTTTTAAGAAGCCTTTCTGATAAGGGTTTTTCCTTTACAGGAAAACTGTTCATCACAGTTAGGTTTGACCTGAAACTGACACAGTGTTCAGAATGAAAAAAGATTAAACCCCACATTTCTCAGCTTATGCTTAATATTTAAATTCCTTCTCTTTTTCACATGTGCTTAGGGAGAGCTAGAGATTGCAAGGTGTGTGGGCTGGCCATTTCTACTGGTACTCCTCAGAGTCATAATGAGCATTTGATTTACGAGTTCTTTGAATAAAGCAGTTTATCCAGACTGGCTCTGGATCAGCCAGAGACTTTCTGTGTTTCAATGAACAAATGCATTCTTTGCAGCCATCCCACTACAATAGAGTCTGAGGTGCTTGGGCCCTGCATTCACAATGCAGAGCCTTGCAAATTGTTGTTTTCCTTTGGAGAAAAGTGCCTTCCTGGAAATTCAAACCACACAATACAATTATGTTCTATACTTCCCTCTGAATTTTATTTAACCCTTTTAGCGTGGACATGCCCAGACTGTCCATCAGAGGGGTGATAGGAAGCTTAGACTAAATGAATGAAGGAGGACAGAGACTGTACCTCTTTATGATGGTCTCAGAGTCAGAAACTGCAATCTGTGGCTTTCCTGCTCTAATATTATGGGAAAGCTACACCTTAATTTTTTTATGTCTTCATTTTTTTGTCATCTCTGTTATGAATACAGATGTTTCTGAATAATTCAGCCATTTTCCAGTCAGCTTTTCTGAAAATCATAAATAAACTGATACTTCATGAGTAAGTAGAGATAGCAGGTTTGGACAGCTGAATGTATCCAGCAAAGGCATCCAAATTAATACAACATTTGGACACATTGAAATCCTACCAACTGCAACTGAATGTGGTCACATTCAGCATAACGTGTATGGTGACTAAATCAGGATTCCAAAATTGATCACATACCAAGGGCAATCTTTGTACAGTCAGTTATTTTAGTTATCAGGTGACGTGTTTTGTAACTAGCCTCTGGGTAGTGCACATAAGGAGGAGGAAAAATTTAATACTTTCATATGAAAACAATCAAACCATGCAAGCAAGCAGAAATATCTTAGCTGAAATATCTTAGAGAAATAAATTGTGCAGAATAGACTACAGCACCAAGCATATGATACACAAGTAACCTTAATTTAGATGCTAATTAACCCAAATGTAAGAATTACAGGGTTAATTAAGCAACATATCCCTCCCACAATTTTATCTGCTGCAGACAAAGGTGAGAGGAGAAGTATCTTACCATTTGATTAAATTAGCCACAAGCCACAGTGGGAAGTTATGATAAACATTTTTGGAAAGCATTTAATTATGAGCCCTAAGTAGGATGGATTCTGCATTTAGATTACATCTATTTTTATTATTGGACCTGAAATATCGAATGATCAAGAAAACAGCCACTTCAACAGCTATGTAATAAATGCTTCTCCTGCAGCACAGTTGTTAAACCAAAACATGTATTTCTAATCAATTTAGTTGTAATGAGCATGCAGAAAACTCATGAAGTTTAAATTAAATCCTTATTTCAAGCACAGTTTGACCACTCTTGGTACAGTGGCTTGTTACACAGAAATTTTCTTTTCAAGCTCTGTTCTCACTTTTCCTTGTCTGTGACACCACCCCAGCTACCTGTAAAGCAATATTCTCTGCTTAGGCAGCTTGTTAGTTTGGTAATGGTAAGAGGAGCCTTCATGCAGAGAAGATTCTCAGCTAGACTAAATTTATTCTTTGGGAACTGGGAGAATTCCATGACGTTTATAGCAATGTTCCTTATTTGAGTATTGATTCTGCAAGATCCATCAACAGCTGCTTTAACTTACGACATCTAAAGTCACTCCTTCCCTAATAAGCCAGCTTGCAAGCAGAAGACTTGTTGAGAGCAGACCTCAGGCTGAAAATATTTTCAGAAGTAAAATCTAGAAACTAAGTTATTTTCTTCAGCTATTTCATTCCAAAAATTCATCAAAAAAGATCCCTGGCAGAGAATTCAAAACACAACTCATGGCTCACAAATAGAACTATTTTATCAGCACTGCAAATCCCATGAGGAAAAACGTCCTATTAAGAATGTTCAGAATGATGCACAGGATTTTCAGATTAGTTGTACTTTAATATTTAAGTGGTAAATGCTGAATTTGGTCTATTAATACTTTACCAAATGGCAGAGGCCAAGACTCAGGATGCATTGGGGATTTTACAGAAAGTCAAAGAATATACCTGACCTATTAGGTTCAAGGAAAATTTGTAAGTTGCAAGCCTACTCAAGGATTCCAGGGCAAAAGCTATCCTGGTATGTCAGCCCAAGCCCTGCTTTAAAAAAGCTTCACAGAGACAATAGCTAATTTTCCAAAGACCATCCTGAAAAATAGGATGAAGTAGCATTTGTTCTCCATGGGTTCCAAATCCAAATATTTAACAGGATATTTTTCACCATGCCACCGTACTGTACAAAAGCAGCCAAGATAAGAAAAAAAAAAAAATTAAATTTTATTTTCCAAATCTGCTATACATTTTTCTAAGATGTTTTTAACCAGCCAGTTATATTCATAAATTTAAGCTGGAAAATTTATTAGCATAACACTAGAAATTCTAATTTAGTTACTTGTGCTTTCTGAAAATACCATGCTCTGCAGAAAGGGCTTAAAAATATTTTCACTGCTGTCTCATAGAACAGTTGCTTCAATAGGTTGCCCTGAGCTTAAATCCAAGATCATTGCTGTTTCTAGAGAACAGTCTTATTTGAGAGAGTTTGTATTGCAGCTATCGGCTCCCAAAGTAACCCAGATTAATATCTTTAAACTTAATTCTTAAACTACCACAAACTGTCATACCTAAACTCACTCCAGAAGAGTTAATGACAGAAAACCACTGAATTGAAAATCCTTATCCATTTGATTAAAGAGCAGGGTAGAGAGATGTCCTACATCAGGGGCCAAAGGGGAGTCAGGACATAGCACACTAAACTTCTCATTGTGTTGTTCTGTCAACAATTCTGAGTTCATAAACATTTATCTGCCCATTTTATAGGGTTCAGTCACTCCTCAGAGCTCTCCCACAAGCCAGTCATTTTAATGTTAACCAAATATTGAACTTGCTGCAAGTCAATAAAAACATTTGTTGACTAAAATACTCAGCCTATAAACAGGCACAGTTAGAGGACTTCTGTTATATAAGAGTGACAAAGTAGAAAGAGGTGATTGGCAGATTGGAAAAAATGAGTAATTCTCTGACATTACATTTAGTAGAATGCACACTATTAAGCATAGTACTTTTATTTACTGGAATAAATCTTATCTAGTATCCAAATAAGATACAGAAAAATGTGTATTTACAAAGGCACACAAGGCTCTACTCTGCAAAGCTTAGCAAGAAATGGTTCTTGGGTCTTATTGGCATCTTCATGTTGGTTCACCTAAACCTTTGATATCATTCATATTACAGAGCAAGGTGACTCAGGTGCAAACCCCACGACTCTGTCAGCAGCAAGATTCTGCATCTCTTGATGTTTCACCTCTAAACATGAAATGTAAGAAACCAATTGATGGACCTACCTCTGTTTAACACATAAGAAAGAATGGTGTAGAAAAATCCCATAGTTCCTAAGGTCATACGAGGGTTTTCTACCAATACTTATTTATGTCCGATCCATCACTTGCACATTTTTTTTCAGAATACTTTTTCCATTTCTGATTTTAAGACTATAAGGCTATATCTGATTGTTTCAAAGAGCCACAGATATTTCAGTGTGGCTAAAAAAAATGTAGAGAAGCATTGATTGTTCAAGTTTTGTGGTCATTTCAAAACATCATTTTACACTGGATATTTAACTATTTGTGTTTGCTTTCTCTAGCAATTTCAGATTTCTTTCCTTCCCAAAGCCACAGGTATTCATGCAAAATAATTTAAAGAAATATTTGCCAAATTTATAATGGATATGAACCATCTGTAATAAAGGGGAGACATAAATTGGTATTTGGAGTACTAGACAGCATGAACCCTGCTATGGAGCAAGCAGTCAATTGAGAATTAAAATCTTTTAGGAGCAGCTTAATTCACTTGTGATAGCTGCATAACAGTTATTGAATCTTCATTTGTAACGTGGATTTCCGTACCTACCGAGAAATTGTATAGATTCCATATGCCAGCACTGGAATCAATATAACATTCTGTAATTCACTGACAGTGAATCACTTCCTCTTCTTGCAAACAATTCATCAGGGTTCTGACAGCTTCCAGGCACACAATGGATCCCATTAAAATAGGGATTCATGTTTTTCTTTGTCAGAGTACTCCAGACCTATTCAAATGTGGCAAACCCTCAATAATTACTCTTGCAGCCCAAGAATGTCTTAGTCTAACCCATGAAACTGGCTGCTCTTCATGGAAGCGTTACTAATCATGCTGCACCCTTTATTTATCCACATAAATGGTCCAGGTTCTTCTACAGAATATTCAGTATGAATGTAATATTCTCAATTATATAAATGCTCGATCCTGTCTGTAGCTTTTTTTTATAATCAAACCAAATTTTTGCCAAGTCCAAGAGCAAATAGTGCTTGTTTGGGTCAGGAGCCACCACGTGAATGGCAGCACTGTGTTAGCAAAATGAGAATGGCCTCATTATAATCTTAAAAGACCATAAACCACACATATTAAGTTAAAAAAAAAATAAAAACCCCAAAGATTTCTTCATCTGATAAGCTTGTGTTTTCAGTGCTCCTTATGGAGTCAGTGAAGTTTAATGTCAAAAAGATAACTACATACAGTAGCTAAAGAACAACTATAGCTTTATATTTCTGGATAGAAGCTTAATAATGAATCTTAAAAAATAATTTTATCAGTTGTACACATGATTAAAATAGCTCTAGCTTTATAATACTGATGAGATAATTAAAGTAATTAGAAATTACACCTACTTGAACAGACAGTCAGTAAAAGCAGCTTTAATCACAATCAAAACCTTTTCTTCCCTGAAGGAAGAATTTTTTTTTCCATATTACAGATTTTTGGTAGTCTCTCATTAATTTTCTTCAGACAGTGATTAGAATAAGCCTTGTCAGTGGTTGGAAGGAACACATTAGGAATGATTTTACATAGAAAAAAAATCAATATCCCATTCCTGGCATTCAGAACTCCTTTCAGCTGACTTCTTGTTCCCCAAATGTGCTTCCCCTTGTTTCTCAGAAAAACTCTCTTTACAGAAATATCTGTCTTAAACAAAACATTTGCTTGTACACTTAGAATAAAGGTATGACTTTTATAATACAGAACACTACAAGCCAGTTTGACAGAATTTGTGTGCTCTGATACTGGCAAAGGCTTAGTTAATACTGTTGCAAATGAACCTCCTGAACACTCCTTTCTCGAGCATCATCTTCTTTTCTCACCAACATCACAAAGGCATGCAAGGAATATAAGACAACTTGAAAATTCTGTTCTCTGAAAAATTCCAGGAGTGCAGCAGCTAAGGTGGGTTGGATGCAAGAGCAGACCAGATTTTAATGCAGTTCTCAGAGTAAAGGCATATATAAAGCTAATATTTCATGTTCTACTCTGCAGTTCAAAATAACTCCATTCCCCTATTTTTCAATTTTGCCATTCTTTAAGATGTCAGTTCCTTGCATATTTTTTAAAATTTATTTTTAATGTTTACTTTTGGACAAGACAAAGTGTTTGCTCATTCTTATACGATACTTGCAAATAAAGATGCCAGTCAAGTTACATCTTATTTATACTGAGTACAAACACCCTTGCCCAATATTTAATGAGCACTTAAGATATATATTTAAAAGAGGTTTTATAGTATTCACTTTGGGAGCACTGAACCTAGCTCTGCCACACCCCAACCCCCAAAGTATCTCTATTAAAAGGCTTTAAATTTGGCCAAGATTTCTGTAAGCCAAAGACCAGAGAAGGCAGCATCCACCCACAAATCTGCTTCAGCATCAGTTTGACTTTTCTTGCCACAGATAACCATTTGACTGTGAAGCTGGTTTGATTTAGACAGGAGTTCAAGTCAAAATTTGTCTTGATTATTGATATCTGTTAACTACCAACAATTTTCTTTGCCCTTAGGACAAATTTTTCCAGATTAGAATGCTATACTAAAACCTCCTCCCAAGAATCTATTATGGAAAATCACAATTAAGGCCATGCTATTTCCAAATATTTTTCCTTGAAATTTCCCATGAAAATGGTTAAAACGAGGTCTTACATGTCTTTTCAAGCATGTAAGATTCTTACTATGAAAAGTTAAACAAGAGGTGTGTTTTACATTATATAGAGCTTGTATGAGGAAGATTAAATCCTCACTGAGGTTATACACCAATGGAACTGCAGTCTGAAGACAAATGATTCAGAAGTTCAGATCCCATTAGAGATAAGAAATCAGGCTTCTATTCCTAATAGTTTCTGTCTGAGTTTAAAATAATCATACCATATGTTAGCACAGTAAAATACATGTTCTTTATTTGAGACAACTGTTTTAAAAACAGATGAAATGCAGCTAAGCGTAGATTCAGCAAACCCAGTATTAGCCTTTTTTAAAAGTGCTAGAGAATTCTTTTTGAAAAATACCTTAACAAAGCAAAGCATTTACTTAAGACTATCTGGCTCTCTCTGACCTGAGAGACTGTATTTTTGAATGTAAATTTTGCATAAGAAGTTGAATGGAAAGATCATATGTCTTTTTCTGCATACTTCTAAGCTGTGACAACCAGGAGTGGTTTGTATTTGAGTGGGAAAAGCTACAGACAGGAAGAAAGGCTCAACCGACTTGGACTGTACTACCAGAAGGATTTAAAAAATAGCCCCACAATTTTGGGAATCAACTGGAAAAGGAATTAGGGAATGGAAGTCCTTTAATCTGCAAGGGGTTCGGTTACAATATGTTGATGAGATCCTGATAGCCACCAAAACTAAAGAACAGTGCTGAGACCTGACTGTTGAATTGTTAAACTTTTTAGTTAAAAGGTTACAGGCTACCGAGGCAGAAGACTGTGACCTTTTTGGTTTTTAAATTTTCTGAGGTCAGATGAAACTAAGCACAGAAAGAAAAAAAGCTGTCTGCCAAATCCCAGAGCGACAAACTGTAAGAGAATGGTGTGCCTTTCTTGGAATGGTCAGGTGGTGGATCAGTAATTATGGATTACCGGTCTCACCTTCGTGTGGACTTTTAAAAACCGCCTGTAAAGATTTTATTAAATGGATTGATCACACTCAGGCCGTGTTCGAACAACTTAAGAAGCACTAATGAGGGCTCCAGCTTTAGACTTACTGGATTACATGAGGTCTTTTGAATTATTCACTTATGAGTGACAAAATATTGCCTTGGGAGTTCCAGCAGAATTCCCAGGAGAACAGAGGCAAGCCGGTGCACACCTTTCTAAACAGCTCGATGATGTGAGCCAAGGGTGGCTGAGCTGTCTGTGAGCAGTCACAGCCATGGTGCTGTTGACTCAGAAAGCTCCTAAATTGACTCCAGGACAAAGCATGACAGTCTGTGTACTGCATATGGTACAGACAGGCTTGGGACAAAAGGGGGCCACTGGCTGTCCCCCAGCCCAATTCTTAAGTACCAAGTGGTGCTAACGAAACAGGGTGACATTACCCTCAAAACCACCTCTATTGCTGATCCTGACAGGTTTCTGTTGGCCACCAAAGTAGGAAGTACTCCAGAGCATGATTGTTTACAAATGATCAAAGAAGTTTATTCCAGCTGACTGATTTAAAGGACAGCCCGAAAGAGAACCCAGATTGGGCACTATATACAGGCAGAAAAAGCTTTGTTTGCAGTGGAAAACACATGTCAGGATATGTGGTAACTACCCAGAGTGAGGTAATTGAATCTAAGGCTCTAATGTCAGATGTTTCAGTGCAGAAGCCCGAGCTGGTTGCTCTCACCCAGGCACTGGAACTGAGTGAAAGGAAGAAAGTAAACGTCTGGATGGGTTCTAAATTTGCTTTTGGCATAGCGTGCATCCCATGGGGCAATTTGGAAGGGGGAGGTTTGTTATCAGCACATGCTACGTCGATCAAACATGGGACACAAATATTACATTTATTGGAAGCAGTACAAAAGCCAGCTGAAGTTGCAATTATGCACTGTAGAGCACACCAGACAAAATAGGGCCAAAACAAGAAAATGACTTAGCTGACAGGGAGGTGAAAGAGGCTGGAGAAAAAGACATCCACGTTTTGGGTCCACAGTGGGAGATTAGCCTACCAGATATTAAGACAGAATATAGTGCAAAAGATTGTCAATTAATTGAAGCATTAGAAGCTAGATTTCACCCTTGTGGATGAAACAATTATGAGAGAAGTAGTAGACAGAGAACACCAATCTATACTCTGGAATGCATACAAATTGTTAAAACACTTAAGAAAGGCAGTAATTATCTCCAAGATGACTGAGGCTGTATATTCAAAGACTTAAAATTATGGCACATATAAAAGAAGTAACCCAAATACTGGAAATAAAGTGGTAATAGGGACTATCAAATCTGGTAACTCCCTGGAAGATTATCAACAAATTGACTTTACAGAACTTCTACATAAAGACAGCAATAAATATATTTTAGCCTGGCTGATCTTGGTGTCACTGTGGGTTATGTGGCTGCTGTGCCCTCAGGGGGCCATGTCCTCATGCTGGCCACAGCTGTGAGGCTGAAAACTCTCAACATCACACTTCTGGTGGTGTGGCTGAGAGGCTCAAGTGGAAGAGGAGTTTCAGTTGTCTCGAGGCTCTTGCTAAAAGTTATCTCTGTGGGAGAGGGCAGGGCTGAGGTGTGGAGCACCCTTTCTCTGTGTTTGAAGTGAGTCCTCCTGGAGTCAGCGGCGCGGTTTGGCTCTTCCCAAGGCAAATTGCAGTGTTCTGCTTGGGTGATGGGAGAGGGCTAAACAGCTGCTATTTACTGTACCCTGAACATCCTTGCTGCAGGCAGGATAACAGGGAGCTGTGGCTGAAGCTCTGTATTGTTTGGTGCTTTCCAGATGCAGTGCTTGATGCTTTTCATCTTTTCCACTATTGTGAAGCAGTAAAGTGTTCTGCAGCTAGCAACGTGTGACACTTAATGTCAAAGTGACTGTTACTTCTTCCCAGGTGGAGATAGGAAGTTACAACGATGAAGAGCTGCTGTTGTTTTGAATTCTTTGCAGGTTTGAGCATTCAGGTTGTACTTTGACCACCAGAGCTCCTAAGCTTGTCTTGCTCGGATCATGAAGAATACCAGAAGACACAGTTGCAGCTGAGTGACTAAAAGGGTGTGGTACTTGCAGTGTATTTCAGCCAATGCCCTCTGGAAAGGGAAGAACTAAAACCTTAAATGAGCAATTACATATAAACCAGATAACAAGGATGATGTTTTTATTTAGCACTAATCTAAACTTCTTGAGGGCTAAAGGTAAGTTGGACAGTCTTTTAAAGTGCCTTTATTAATCATGGGATAAACGCACTAAACCACAGTTGCCACTGTATGATTTGAATGTATTCCAGTAAGTCACACAAATAAGATATTTATATATTTCCACTTAACGTTGTGGAATTGTTTTCCTGCTATTTTGTTTGTACCCAGATGGATTCTATAAAGCATGTCTATTATTCTGCTGGTGTGGTGACTAGTTAGGAAGCTGGTCTTCGTGTTTTATTCCAGGTCTTGCAAACTGCTGAGCATGCTAAATTTAATAAAGTGTGCACAGAGCTCACTGATTTATCCATCTGGCCATGGTTTTATATGCATTTGTAGAGTGTGCTAAACTGAAATTGCAATACTGGGTAATCCACATAGAAACACAGCTCTTAGAAAATCAGTAGGAAATGTTGACCACTGCTACTCGTCATTCTTGAAGGAGGTACTGAACATTTTCAATTACATCAGCTGAGTGATTTTAATATCCACATCAAGGGTATTAATATCAAATGATGTAGTTTTGCTACTGTGAGCAATATGATCATTTAAGTTAATCAGGGAGATCTTTACTCCATCTGCACCAAAGAGCATCGTAATCATATCCAGAGCTATGCATCTTTTATATGTTCTCATTCATGGGTATTCTGCCTGGAGAACTAATGGATATTGGTTTTTGCTGTGCAACTTGCATTTTTCTGGCAAATTCTAATTTTCATAATGCAGAAATATAAAGATAACAGGGTGTGTTTGGTAATGAAAGCAACTATATTCAGAATACAAAAATTATGATGTAAACCTGAGATTAGAAAGAAATGGGTTGAAGGTGAGGGTGGAGGGAAAGGTCTCCTTTATCTATGAGTGCATTACATTTCTGAATGCCTGTGATTAGGAAGGTAGGAAAGCTCAGTCCGAAGCAAGTTTGAGAAGCTCAAAGGTTTAGATGATGGCTGTGAGTTATGCTTGGGTTTTACCGAATTACTGAATGATTACAGAATGGGTAAATGATTGTTAAATGGGTCAGAAAGGTGTGGGGGGCCTAGCAAGGAAGAGGTTTTCTACTTTCATTATAACGTATTCATGCAATTTGAGAAATTCAGTTCCTCTGCTCATGAGTGTGCAGTAGTATAGTCTCAACATATTATAAAGAGTGATTAGCTTACATCCCTTTGAAAAGCATAGTTTGTGCTGATTTAGAAGTCCTACACATAGAAAAAAATCCTGCAATGGTTATCAGGTGACAGCTATTATTTGGTGCTGTTGTTTGTAGAACAACTGTTTCTAAAATTCTGTGTTATTCTGATTATGCTATGTCTGTGGCTGTCTGTATTACACTGTACACTGTGAGCAGTGGTTAAAACATTGCACTTTAGCACTACCTACAAACACACAAGACTTACAAATGCAGCTTTTTGTAGCCATTTTTTTTTCCAGATTACGATGAATAATTTATGTTTAACATTTCATAAGAGGAAAAAGTGCTTAACAGTCCTTTGTTGTATGCCTTTGGTATGAGTGAAGGAATTCAGTAATGCATGAAGGAATTTCCCTTTTTTATTGTCACTTTATTAACTGATTTGCTCAAATGTGAGAATTAATGGTAATTCAGCTGCACGGTGTTAATGCCCTAATCATTAATTTGCATGGGAGATACTCTAATAATAATTAGAGAGAGCTCATTTGTTATTAATGCAGGAGCAGTGAGCATGGCTTTAAAATAATAATCCAATTAACAGGCATTAAGTGGAAATTTTATAGTTTCCATAGCATGAGTGTCTGCTGCTGTAATTTGAAAATATTATTTCATGGCATCAGGTAACAATCTCTAGCAGCTCCTGCCCAGTAAGCCTGGCCTCTGTGAAGGATTGCCTGTAAGGCTGCTACCAGGGTTGGAGGCTGGGCATGTGTTCATGAAATGAACTGAAACCCAGAAATGCTGCTCTTCATAACCCCCAAAGAGCTTTGCAGCCCTCCAAAGGTTCATCTTGAGCATCTCTATTTGTAATCTAACTCCTGGTTTTGAAAGCTCAGGTGTTATGTGCTGTATATAGGTGACCAATAACCTGAAACTGTGGTGGTTTAAAGAACAAGCCAATGAATCATATCAGGTGTCAGGAGTTAATTGTGCTAAGCTGACTGCAGGAAGTAGGAACCAGCACTGATTAGCCTTTGTGGCAGCTTTCTGCAGTGCTCATTAAGCCCCTTTTAAGGCCACAGAAAAATATTTACAGAGGAAAGAATAATCTTCCTAAGTGTCAGACATATGAAGTACTGACTAGGGGAGGAGGGGAGAGTAATGGGCGAGTTAGAAACTTCTTATTGATGATTTGTGTAGATACTGATGCTTTTGGCTGACTGTTCAAGGAGGAAAGGTGTGATGAACCTTTTGCATTACAGTAGATAACAGACTGTTTGGAGTGGTCATGTAGCCCATAGCTTAACAGGAGACAGTCTTGTGTAAATCTAGACAAACCTAGAAGATCATTGTTTCCAGCAGTCACTTCCCTGTGACCAGATGTGTACTGGATTCCTTGGGTCAGGACACCTCTGGGTAAAAGAGGTCACAGCTGAACATGCTTTGTGTCAGCTGGGAGGAGAAAGGTTACTCTGTTAGTGTGGGTTGATATGTCTTACAGTGACAAGTATTGATGTGGCCATAAGGGTCAACCAGCCTGCAATCCTCATCTTCTGTGTTGTACTGCTTTAGATTTCATCTGAGGGATTTTGTGTAAGAGAAGCTTGTTCTTAGGTTAATGTGGTATGTCAATGCTATTGTAATTTAGTTACAAGGTCTGTGAACAGCTTTCTCTGATTGTACAGGACTTGTAGCAGGAAGGACACTGGAAGTGAGGCAAAGTACCCATCTTGGAAGTCTGCACAAATACCCCACGGAGCTTGTTCAAAGTTGGTTGAAGGACTGCAGTGTGTGTATATATAAAAAATAAAACTCGCAGAAAAACAGCTTGAAAAATGGCAGCGAGAAGGATGACAAATTCTAGACAAGTGACTTCTTACCCACTATAGAAATTACATTTGCTAACAGAATTTAGTTGTGGTAGTGGGCCTGGCTGGCAGTGTTCTGAAGGTAGTATTTCAAATTTGTAAAGCCTTCTCAACACACTTTGTGCTGAAAAGGATATTGAACTGTGCGATGTTTTACCAAATTCTACATTGCACCAAGGCAAGTGGATTTATTGCTGAAGAAAGAGGAAATATTGACATAAACTGAACAATAAAGAGTCGAGGGCAGAGGTGGTCCCCAGGTGGAATGAAATATTTCTAGATATTTGTGTCAAACCTCTTGGGTAGTGAAAGATATTTAACAATTGTAACTGCTTCATGCTCCTCATTCAAGAGGTAAGTGGTGATATTCAAATATCTTGTTGTTGACCTGGGAACAGTGTGACTTTTTTACCTTTTTCCTTCTGTCTTTGAGAACAGAATAGAGGAGACTTTTCTGCTTGGACTGCTATCTCACTTCTGGAGAAAAGCTCTTGAGATAAGAGGTTCATCTGCACCAATCCCATGTGTTTTCTATTAGGCTGAGTAGAGATACCTTATCCTGCTCAGCTGAGAAAGATAAAAGCACTCTTCCTCCTGTTACATTTATCATGCCTCTACCACGCTCCATGAATGAAGTAGTGAAAATACTTTTGGTTCCTAGCTTATTAATATTTGCAGCAGCAGAAGCAACTACATCTTGGAACTGTGTAACATCCCTGGAGGATTTTTAGGTGAAGTTGTTGTGAGGGTAAGTGCATTCTTTTCTATAGTAATCATCCATGTCTCCTCCTCAAATAATCTCTCATATAATTGCAGCTAGATCCTAAAGTACTTGCTAGAGATTAGGGGGAAAAATGAGAAATAAATGTTAAATGTAGGCGTTTCTATTGTTCCCTGAGCCTTTGAAAATTGTGTGTAGTGTCCAAGTCAGAGCCAAGGTGACTTTGCAAGCAGCCATCCACGTCCACCTCTTACAGAAATCCACAGCCTTAAGGTAAGGCTCTGCTGTATTTGTGCTGACCTCTTAGGGAGGTTGTTTGTGAACCTCAGTTTTCACTGCTAAATTTAATGTAGGAACTAGAAAGCTTCCAGTGATATTGATTTATGGATGTTAACTCTGGTGATTTTGGTGGTTTAGATCAAGCTATGTTGGGCCACAGTAAAAGATGAGTTTCTTAAACTGCTTGTCAGGACTGAATGTGCAGAGATGGTATTTAGGCAGTCCTGGAGGAGAAAAAAAAGTTATTCTTTGATATTCACAACCTTTTATGACAATACATTTTAGTGAAATTAGAAAAAACTGTTTGTGCCTTGTCGAAGCTGTTGACGGTGTAAAATTCTCATATCCCTTTCTCTCTAGATGACATGTTTCTAGTCTATAATCTAGCCTCATACAGGATTGATACATATCTTTCATTCTTGCTGCCTTTCCTGTGCTGGCTTAGTTCTGTTACACTCATTTTGAAATAAGGAGAACTGGAAAGCCTCAAGATAAGATTTGCTCCATGAATTTATACAGAAAATATAACACTCTATCCTTAGTTGTTCTTTATTCCCCCCAGCATTTTTCAGATCAGTTCTGAATACTTTGAATAATGCATGTTCCAACACAGGTCTGTCTGGGACCATGCTAGTGAACTTCTTTTATCATGAAAAGATGCTTTCCTTCCTACTTTGTTGTTTATGTTTTAGTGGGTTATTAATGCTTGAAGGCTGCTGCCTTATATTTGTAACAGCCATACATCTTTAAAAGCCTTCAAGATATCTTGACACAACTCTTTGAAAAGTTGAGTTTGCTTTCACCCTTGTCCGCAGCTGTCCTACTGCCTCAGAAATTCCCAATAAACTTTGTTTTCTTCCTTTGGCAGAGATACGCCTTTTTTTTTTCACAGTTGTTTTAGCCAAGATATCTGATGTAGTGCAGAATTACTACATGAAGGTTTATGCTGTTATGTCATCGTTTGGTGTAGGTGATAGGGTGGGCAGTGTTACCTTTAGAACTACATATCTGGTAAAAGCCTGTACAAAAGCAACCAGAACACAACAGATCCTCTTTCTTTTTGCCCCTTATCACTTTGATTTCCAGCTTTGGTTCTGCTAGCACCTTTACTTGGGACATCTTGCTAGTCATATCATGTGCTTTTTCCTTCCATTTGTGAGGCAGCTGAGCCATTCAAGGAAGGTATTTTTTTTTTGTGGGCTTCTCTATAGTTACCCAAGTTCTTGTCATCTACCAGCTGCCTTGCTGTAATGTTCCTCGGGTAGCCCCCAAAGAGCTTTTGAGGAACACTGTAATGCTAAAGAAACACCTGCTTTCATAGTGGTATGTTCTATGCAGAGTGAGTAAATAACCAGAGTTAATTCAAGGGCCTTAGAGAAAATCTTGTCCTGGCTGCTGTTACCAGAATGTGAAGCCATGGGCAATAGTTACACATAGCCTTAATAAAAATCACTGCCCTTATTGGGTGACATACTCAATTTGTCAGACCAACAGAATCCCAAGACCTAAAAATTAGTCACTCTTAGAAGCAGTACCTAGTTGTGTACCTAATCCTTTATAGCTTGTCCTTTTAAGTGGGCTGTTGAAGAGTGGATCTGACCCCCAACAGCATCAGGCTTCAGTTGGAAGTTTAAATTCAATCTAAATGTCTGGCTGGGTAAGACAACTGGATGCAGGAAGCAAGGTATTTGAGGCTCATTTTCAAATGGTTGTAACTCAGATCTATTGCTCTGTGGATTTTTATCCCTTAGTTCATCACTTCCTGGTACTGGCTGAGTAGCATGTATAGTTCCTTATCAGACTTGCCACACAGATCATGTCTTTGTATTTTTGGCATAATGCACCATTTCCCTGGAGACTCCAAAAGTTGATTCTGTCCTTGTCTGCTTTGGGTTGGATAAGTCTTGTTTTCTGGTCAGATTCTTACTATCTTAATTTCCAAACCACCTTCAGATCCTAAGTCTGATTGTTCTTCCCTAAGAGACAGCGGCCAGAGGTCTGAGCTTGCCTGCCTGCTATATTTCTTGAATTTTCTGTCATATAACTGGCCAGAGCTCTGGTGACTTCCCTTACTCATCTCATGAGGACATATTACCTTGTCAGATACATTTCATCAAATGTAGAACAGCTGGATGTCAAACTTTAAGGTCTTTTGGAGTCTCAGCAAATAGTCACATCTGCCCAGGAAATACATTATTATTTCAAAGAGAGACCTTTAATTGGAAGTAAGTTTTATCATACCTTCTGGTTAAGGAGGTTTTCTTGTTTTGCAGTGAATATTGATGTTGGCAGATGTTTATCTGTAGGGGACTTGATGAAACATCTTTTTGGAAGAAAAAGTGATTTGCTTACATGCAAGACCAGCATGTTCCTTTGCCCTTGGAGGCAAATAGGGAGCCAGTCTCTTTGATACAGAGCTATTTTTGTCTTCCTCTGAACACTGCTTATCATGCATTATGCATGTTTGTTTTTTTTTTTTTTTTTTAAATGCTGTCAGCAGATACAACCAGCCATTAACCTCAAGTACTTCCTATTTAAAGATAGCACCTGTAGTCAGTTCATTCAATTGTGTGGGACAGAGGCCTTAGGTCACTTGCTGATGATGGCAGAGACCTGATCCTGAAATGGCATGTCAGCATTTTACATCCTGTCCTCTTTGGGAGTTTACAGCTCCATATATCTGGAATCTGCTTTGGTCATGTGGTGGTTTAAAATCAGCTGGGATTTAAACTCTAGAGAAAGAGCTCCCCTTTTTCCCCACCCCCTCTGGTGAGAGAGGGACAAAGGCAGAGACTATGGGCTGAGATAACAATTTAATGAAAACAAACAGCAAAGGCACAAGAAACAATGACAGCAACAATATTAATAATGAAAGTATAGAAAAGATGGGGAGATTTACACACAAGAAGGTGCTCAGCACCCCAACCCAGTTCTGAATGGCTGATGAGACAAAGACAAGATGGTGAATGTTCCTGAAGCCTGGCCGTGATGTGCCGCTATTCCTGGGACAAAGAGAAGGATGGTGGATGTTCCCACAGCTGGCACTCCCCTTCCCTGAGCCAACGAACAACAATGATGAACAAACTCCCTTGAGGGATGGGAAGGGATAGGCAGTGGTGTGAGAGCAGCAGGGTCCACAGCACTGGCCACTGGCAACACCCCTGAAGAAAAACAGAACTGAAATGGTGCCGCTTCTGTGTGTGTCCAATTTTTTCCTTCCCTGAGGTCATGCCTCCAGTGATGATGTGGATGATATGGGATAGTGACCCAGCCATGCTCACATGTCTCTAGGCTTCTCTCCCTCAGCAACTGTGATGAAACCAGGACAGTCAGGATCTTCCTGTTCTCAGTGCTGCAGTAAGTGTTTTCAATATTTGAGTTATTTCAATATTTGAAGTATTTCAATATTGCCTTTTTGAGTAACAAGGGTAGGAAGAGGGGACTTGTACATAAAGCAATAGGTCGAGTAGTGGTGGGAATAGATTTGCACCCCTCAGGCAGAGTGCCCTAGGCAGCGAGGTCACAGTGCTCCTGACTAACGTAGCATATTTGCCACTGGACAATGGGAGCACTCTCATAGCATAATCATCTCTGCAGGCTAGGCAAGATCTACATCAAGGCCTTCTGTCCTGCTGTGTGAGGCTAATAGGCTGATGTAACTGGCTGAATAGTTCTTTAAGGTAGAAAAGCTTAGGTCACTTTTATTTAGAAAGATTTGCTTAAAGGCTGACATCCACATTACTGACTCACTGTGAGAGAGGATGGTGGTACAGACAGGAAGGTGTGAGCATTGAGGGAACATCAACTGCCTGAGCATTTGCTGCCTAGGTTTTGAAAATACTGTTCCAATTAGAGCCATCTATTCAAATTTGTTCCTCAGTATTCTGTTTTGCCTTGTGTTAGCTACATTCGTGGTGTAGACTGACAAGATGTTTAGTGGTCCTGGCAGAATTATGGTTGACTGATGTAAACAGTTCCTGCCAGCATATGTTGAATAGCTTACATTTGTCAGAGTCAATCCATCCTGGTCTCTTCCTGTCTGGATCAGTACCAAAGCAGAGTCTGTACTTGCAGGAGTGAACAGCTAGTCAGTCTGTGAGAACTCTACTATTCACTGTATCTCCTAAACTATATTTGCTGCTGCTTTGTTGAAAGTGTGCTCTTGTAAATTTAGAGGAGAAATCTGCCTGCTGTTAAAGTTTAGAACTGTTTAGTAAAATTCTTGGATTTTAGAGTTTCACTTGATACACCAAATGGAAATGAGCAGTGTCTGCAGCTTGCCTGTGTGGTGTCCCTCTACTTTGTACCAGCTGGGAGCTTAACCAAATGATTAACAGACATCTGTGCAGAAATATTTTACTCTAAACTCCTTGTATAAAAACTTCAGAGGGATAAAGCAATTTTGTCTTTACAGATATTGCACCTATGCATGTGAAACATGAACAGACCTTTAATGTTTTGGTAAATTCATTGCACTGGATTTTTAGCCAGTTGGACCTGAAAGTCCTACCAACCCAGATTAGACCGTGGCTACGTAAAGCTGTCTAGAGCTTGTTTTTGGGGAAACTCATTCTGAAGTGGTTGATAGTTCATTTCTAAGATAGCATGCTTTGAGTCTTCCCTGTGAGAAGTGGATGCTATTTTATTTACATTCAGTGGTTGCCTTTACTTCCAGCATTAACTTGAACTAAATGCATGCATGTTGTGGGCTATCAAAATCCTGGCATCCAGACTGAGGACACAGCTGGTAGCTGTTTCTGATGCTTCTGATGCTCTTCTAGAATCACTGTTACACAAGTGGATATATAGGAATAGTGAATTTTGTGTAACTGTTTAGCAACTGCTACGTACTTGCTACCAACCAGGTTGCATACTGTAGTATCTGCTCACTTGAGGTAGTAGAAAATTGCATTTCCTTGGGAAATTGTGTTCCAGATACTAATGCTCTAGTTAGTGTTCTGCATCCTCCTTCAATTTGTTGAAACTGTAACTGGAAGATTTAAAACTGCCTTCTGATGCACTCAAAGTTTCTTTTTCCCAATAAGGGATACATGTGCAGGTAGCTTTTTCTGGCTCCAGAGTGTCTGATTCATCTTCTCATTTACAGAAACATGGTACTCAAGCATACAGACCACTTTACTCCTTGCTCTCCCCCAGTTCTGCCATCAAAGGAATTGAAAGTGCACTGCCATCAAACCTACTAGAGGCAGACTTTTCTGCTGCTGTTTGTTGAAATTCCCTCGTACTTCACAAGTTGGCACAGGTTGTGGTAGTGGTCTATTTCTGATGGAGAGGCAGGAATTAAAGTTACTGGGCTAGTTTCTTGTGAGATGGCTGTGCCTCTGCACGTGGCCAGACTGAGAGCCCAAGCCAGAGAACCATCTCCTTGCGCATAAAATGGATGGGAATGCTTGTACCCTTAGTGTTGTGGTTTAGCCCTAGCTAGCAACTAAGTACCTTGAAGCTGCTCACTCTCTCTCTCCTTGGGAAGGGGAGGAGAATAAGAAAAAGGGTAAAATCTGTGGGTTGAGATAGGAAGAGTTTAATAATTGAAATAAAGCAAATACGGTACTGCTACTGCTAACAACAATAATTGCAATGAAGCTGTGAAAAAGGAAAACAAAACACAAGAAAAATAAGTGATACACAATAGAAATGCTTACCAGCCACGGTGCTCTCCTTTTGGATTCTTCTGCAATTCACTCCTTCTGGACCACTCCCCCCAGTTTATATAGTGAGCATGGGTTCTGTGGTATGGAATGTGCCTTGGGCCAGCTCAGATCAGCTGTACAGTCTGTGCTTCACCACAGCTCCTTGTGCTCTTCTTCTCCAGCAGAGCATGGGAAACTGAGAAGTTCCCGACTCAGGGTTAGCACTACTTAGCAACAACCAAAACATCTGTGTGTTATCAACATTATCCTCACACTGAATCCAAGAAACACAGCACTGCACCAGCTACTAAGAAAACACTAATTCTACCCTAACCAAAATCAGGACACTTAATTGTGGCACAGCTACATGGGATAGAAAGAAGTTCTGCTAATATGGTGGGTTTTTTCCCCCTCTGTGAAACCAAGTTGAAACGTACAAAAAATGTAATAAGAACAGGAGAATTGGCTGAAGGCATAGAGTCACATTTATCTCTTTCACTTGTGAAAAAAACTTATTGATTGTGATAATTTACTGTTCTTACATGAATTAAAGAAACATTTCCCCTGTTACTGGAGAGCAATTATGATTATTTTCAGGACAGAGAGTCGTGATCACAGGCAGTAATTGCTGCTGTGTCACTGGCCCTTTGTCTTCATTCTGAATAATTATCTGGTACTGATTGTGTAGGAAAGAAAGCTGTATATTTTCCTCCCTCTGTATCCAACATCATGCAGTTCTCATATTGTACCACATCAGCTAGCACATCCTCCTGTCCCACAGCACCAAATGTTGTTTTCATTCAGCCCGTTGAAAGTGCCAGTTGGCCATGTAGTGAGCCTGGGACAGCTGTGCTGCTGAGGAAAAGAGCTCCATTCAGCACTGGGGTTACTGCCACTGTGTATGGCTGTGCACTGAGGGAGATGGAAAAGACCTTACTGACCTGGAGGTCTGTAGGCAATGTAGAGTGTTTTGCTAAATGATCCAAGTGATCTGATGGATTATTGGGATGGGAACATCTCTCACCATGCAATTTTTCAATGAAAACTTAGGAAAAGAGTTGATCTGATCATTGAATCTAAGTGCTGCTTTTGGAGCAGTGTGGAAAGAATTAGTGCGGTTTTATTAACATCTGAGATTGTCATCTTGAATTTGGTGTATAAGTTTTGGTAAACTATTTTCAAGAGTTCAAATAAAGTGAAGATAAATGAGAAGAAAAGCTATTAAGGGATTCTAGGGAACAGGTCTGATTAATGAAGAGAAGCTTGTCTTGTTGAGAATATTCAGTTTAGTGAAATGAATGCTGGATTGTGGACTGTAAATTACTAAGAATTGCTGAGAAAGGAAGAAAATGAAGGGAACTGGTAAGAGATAGCTGTTGTAAAGTATTTGAACCTTGATAGTGTGCCCCAGCCAAACCATTTTTAGTTATTTTTACCAGAGCCCTCAGAGCGGGTGGGACCAGGCTGGAATTACCCTAACGGGCTTCACCTGGCCTTCCACCTTCAGCTGCAGCACATCAGCCCCAAGAGGGTTTTTAAGCTCCAGTCTGAAGGTTTGAGGAGAGAGGTGGGGCAGGCTTCTATCTGCTCTTTGTCCTTTGCTGGCTTTTTGTTTGGATTTCCTGGACTAACTTGGCTGCTGATCACTGGATGGGTTTTGCTGCTGTCAGCATCTTGATGCTGCTTGCCTGGATCAGGAGCCTCACCTGTTAGAGCCCTCAGGAATTCATCAAGGACTGAAAGGTAAACTGTGCTAAACTGGAAAAGAGTTGGGCAAGAAGAAGCTGAAAAGTTAAATACCAAGACAGAAAGGACTAGATAAAAAATGACTGTGCTGCACTGGATTAAAACCAATCATATTATCAGAAAAGTGCATGCAGAGCTCATGGACAAAATAGAGATACCAATCAAGCAATGTGAGCTCTCATGCAGAGCAGATGCAAAATGTATAAGTACTGTATTATAGATAAGTTGTAAAATGTATAAGTAGAGTAGTATGTAAAAGTAGGTAGAATATATAGGAAAGTAAAATGTATAAGTAGTGCAAGATAAGTAAGTAAAGTGCATAAGTACTGTATTAGGTAAAAGTTGTAAAAGGTATAAGTACGTAAGATGTATAAGTAGCGTGATATGTGAAAGTTATACATTCTATAACTTATAAGTAAGTATACTTACTGTATAAGTTATGTATAAGTAGGGTATTATGTCAAAGTTGTGAGATGTGTGAGAACAGGGGTATTTTAAACAATAAGATGCTTCTGCATAATTATATTGATTTGTTAATCAGAAGGCATGAGTTGCTGCAGACAACCCAAGAGCATGCAGGTGCAAATAAGTCTGAAGAAGCATCTGGTGCCAAATTAGAGGTCTCCTGCCTGATGGTTACTTTTGTAATGCTTTTTGCATGGCAAAATTGTACCAAACCAGCTGGTTGTACTGTGGAACATTTAGAGAAGCATGGTTGCCTGAAACAGGGACTAGTGATCCAGGGGGCACTCATAGTAGTTTCACTTCTTCAGTGGCTCTTGACTAGGAGTTTTACTTCATTAGCTTAAAAATTGTAGCTGTCTGTTGTCTAGACTACAGATTTGTTGTGTAAGCAGTAAAAGAGGGAATAGTTTAGTGTATTTTGTAGCAAGCATAATATTTAAGACATAAGCAGATTGCTACTATATCAAGGGTTAATAGGCCTCTCAAATACTGCAGAAAAAAACTATTTCAGTAGCTGCATTGTACTTTTCTCCTTTTAGAAAGGAAGAGCTTACAAGTTTCTGTTTCCTCTGACTTCTTTCCAGTAGAAGTGAAGCTAAGAAGAGGGTGAACTTTTTTATCTTCTACTTTCAGGGTGGAAATAAGGACTAGAGAAGGGTGCTCTGATATGAATATTGGGCACTTGCCTGGTATTATGTTGATCTGCTTTTGTGAGCAAGAGGAATGTGAAGCCCAGTAGGATCCCAATTCATGCAGCCGTTCCTCCTCTCCTTACTGTAGGGTCTGCTATAAAAAAAAGATGTACTTGACTAATCCTTGCTTGTCTACTACCTTCTGGGTTTGTATGCTCCTCCTTCAGACCTAGGAATCACAGCAGTTCATGCCTGCTCTGCGTGTGCTTTCAGTGGGTTTGGACCTCCCTTTTCCACTCAGACTGTGTGGAATCTGCTGGTATTTTGCCACTTTTTCACTGCACAGATCATATTGAAATATTTCGATGATCCACTGTAAATACCTCGCAGATTTCTTTCCTTTTACTGACAAATTCTCTTCCTTCATTAATTTTTGTAGTTAACTTGTATTTGCCTTGCTATTTCAAATACTGTCAAATACAGCTACTCCATATACCCTCTATAGCCATCTGTCAAGGTTATTTTTCTGAAACAACTCCTTAGTCTGTACACTCTGATAGCTCTGACAGAGATGGTTGCAGAGCAACTAACACCTGTGAAGGAAGTCAAAATTTCAGCATTTGAACTGAGATTTCCTCATCACCATAAGCTTTCTTCCAACATCTAGATCAAACTGTCTTCAGAATTACATCAGCATCCTATGCTTATAGCCTGACACCATTCTTAAACTTTCATGATTATTGAACCTTCAAGCATTCTCAACTCTGCATTTGTCTCCTCAATCACTGACTACTTAGGTGACTACAGGTGTAGAACTTCATGATTATTGAAATAAGACCTCTACCAGTTTTAGGATTGTGATCCTATGATATCTGTTATTAGCCTTGTCACCTGTTGTCTAGATAAGCTGGTCCATCAGTAATTTATTAGGCAGAAGGAGTGGAACATCTTAAGATCCTACCTGGATCAAAGCCAGGGACAGCATTAACTTGTCTACTTTGATGTCTGTTATATCAATTCAAATAACTTGATTAAATTATTGGGCTTTGTTTTAGTCAGCAACTTTTTTTGTGTACTATAGTTCCAGTCTGTCCCCAAAACTATGCATTTTGACCATGTGGAAAAATGCTTAGAAATTTGCATAGGTGAGAACTGTCCAGTGTTTCATACTGCCCCCTCAATTCACCAACAAGTTGATTAGACCATGCTATTGTTTTGATGAGCTTGTTCTTTTTTTCTCCTGCAAGTACTTCTGCATTCTTCCCTTTCAGAAAGGGACAACATGATGGCTGAAAGCTGGAGATGCTTTCACTGAATGCAAAGCTTAGCTTCAAGGAGAAATCTAAATAGTTAGCTCTGAGTAAGCAGATAACACGTCCAAAATCAGTCATTATTCCTATAAAATGTACATGATCCCTGAAGGCCCTGTGTTCTGTGTCAAATTACAGAGCTCCACTAATCTGCTGTGGTTTTGCTGTAATGAGATGAGATAGAAAGGGCATAGATGGTAGATGATACATGAACTACAGTAAAAAATAATCGAGGAATGAGGATTACATCCAAAGTGAATGGAAGATTCTCACTTTTACACCAGGCTTTGTACTATTAGGTAACTGGAGCATATATTTTTAAGGTCCAGGCCATTTCTACCCTTTCCCTTGAAAAGGTGAGCCTTAGCACATTTACCAAGTGCTTTCCAGTTTGCACACAGGTTATGTGAAAGACTGTAAAATCTGAACACTTGAAATATCTTGTGATTCCCAAGTATCATGCTTGCTGCTCTAATCCCTTAGTTCTCTCCTAGGCCTGCAGATCAAATCTCCAGCAGATATCCAGGCAGGGTGCTCACAGCAACCTGGGCTACACATGGACTAATGAAACTTGCTAGTTCCCTCTGTGCTGCTGCTACATGAGCTGGATTCAGATATGTTAACTTTGTTTTTGGCAGCAGTTGGAGCAAAGCTGAAATTGTGTTCAGGTATGTGCATGGTTCTGTTATTTGCTGTCAAATTTCTTGAAACAGTTCTGTGGCAAATCAGAAAGCAGATTTACAGTGCTACTTCTGATTCGCTGAATTAGGCTGGCTTCACAGGACTAGGGCCAAACCTCATTTTTTCAGAAAACATTTGTGACTTGAGGGATAATTTGAGAAGCATTCTATGCTGTGGTAATTGTGCATGGTAAGTTATTTTTGGATGCAGTGGACCTAATCAGCTTAGAAAAAGTGAAGACTCTTGTAAAGATCTACTTGCATCAAGGGTGTTATTCTTGATGTGTGTGAGATGTAATTGTGCTGAATCAGGAATGCCATGCTACAGGAAGTAGGGTTAGGTCTTGCTGTACAGAGTGAAGAGGGGATATGAAAAGCATTGGCTATTTTGGCAAGATCTTTTATTCTATGAAATCTCCAAGCTTTTATTTAATGATGATTCTGTAAAGCCAGGTATTGCCTAAGATAGGAGCCCTTAGTGAGTATGGGCCTTGGCTTTTGCAGTTGTCAGGCATGCACCTGAGCCACTGTGCCTGTGTAGTTAAAGGAAACCCTTGCAAAGCCCAGTGGAGTTTTTTGGCGCTCTGCAGTCAGGGCCATGCCACAGGGTTATACTGTGGCTGCTGCTCTAAGTTAGGTGGGATTACAGCTCTACTTTCTGATATGTCTACCATTAAAACCGTGGTGATTGTTGTTACAGTTTGTGTTGCTTGTAGAGGAAGATTGTTAACTTTTATATGTGTAAAGTCAAGCCATTTTTTCAGCTTAGAAGTGAAGAAGGCCTGGGGACAGAGCTTACCACAGCTCTGAAATATCATCGTTTTCAAGGGCTGGATGGTAGGCAACGTTGTTCGCAATTTCAGAATATTCTTGTGTTAAATTTTTATTAACTTCCTCCTAGCAACTAGACAGACAGTCTCATATAAATTCTCAAGTCATTCTTTGTACATAAGAATGTAATTCTGACTGGAGCCCAGTCTCCTATGCTGAGCTAGTAAGGATATATGCCAAAAGTGAGGGTGACTTGATATACGTTGGCATCTATAGAAGCAAGATGAGTGATCTGGAATCTGACACCGTTCTGCCACTCTAATCACAATTTTAGGATATTTCACTTCTGTATTAAAACACATTCCTTTACAGAAAAATCTTCTGAAGGCAGTAGTCCTTTCTGTGGCTAGACAGGAGTTGGGAGGAATAGTTTTTTAAATGTGGAATGTAGCTGTTGCTGAATCTGTTGGTCTTGACTCCCCCAAGGAGGGTAACCTGGCTGGCTGTAGGATTGCAGAGCTTTGGTAACAAAGGGATGTCACACATATTCTTGAACTTATCCTAGCTTTAGCCTTCTGCTCCCATAAGATTTAGAAGTCAAAACTAGTTAAAAATTGATCTTTGCAGGCAGAGAAGTGGTTTTTGTCATGATTTTCAAATAATTTGATTAGTGTGGAATTTAAGATTCCCTTCTGATTTTCTAGGAAAGTGGTGGTAATGGGATAAAACTGGAGTTTGATCTCTTGCTTGATTTTAGTATCTGTTGCTTTATTTTATGTGTACAATTTCAAGGGAAACAAAGAGGAGATTTTTCCATAGAAATTGAAAACTGTGGGGTTTTGTTCTGGAATGAAAATTAGTGTTCCCAGTACTTGAGCAAACCTTGGCAAGCCAGCAGCATGGGGCTACTCACTGCTGTGAGTGTTCTTCATTGGTATAGAGCCAGTTAGAGTGGCCAGTCATGTGGAAGTAACAGCAAGGGAGGGAGTCTAAGCCTTCTGTTTGTGCTTAGTGCCCTGCTGTGGCTTGTATGGCACAAGTGAGAGCTTGCAGGCCAACAGTAAGATGTTGAGCATCTGGATGTGTGAAGATTTTGATATGACAGCTTCTACAGAATTGCAGTGCATCAGAGGAACAGCATCAGGATTCTAAACACTTCTGATTAGTTTTTGAAATAAATTTGGTAAATGGTTTGCAACATGTGGAATTCAATCTCTCCCAGGGGTTCACTTATTGGCTGTGCCAGGATAGCACAGAAGTCCCAGTCCTGTGGGTAGCCATAAGTGACCCATGTCTATTTTGTTTTCTGAAGAAAAGAGTGTTAGTGAAGACTGGGCAATGCTTGATAAGTGTTTACAATATAGGACTATGAAGGATTGCTAGAACTGTCTGAGGTGAGATGCATGACATCTGACAGAGCTGTTGAAAAGGAGGAGTTGAGAAGTAAGAATAAGCTGGAAAGTTTTATTAGGAAGGAAAACTATCTAGTACAGTATGTGACCATTCATCCATAGCCTTGTTTTAGAATTTGTCTTTGGGAGTTCCTTGCCTTAATGCTTAACATCTCTGACATCCTTCCAGGTTAAAGTTAACAAGCTGTTGTCAGCCTTCATGAGAAGATAGAGCTATGCCTGTGAGGCAGGTCCTTTTTCTTCTAACCAAAAAGGATGGGGAGCAGTGGTGAGTTCTGGCATAAACCCTTCTTGGATCACCAAAGTAGAATTTTCTTTGCTGGTTTATTTATACAATTTAAATTGTTTAAGTTGCCTTTATTTTGGCACCAACGTATTCCAAAACAGCCCTGGCATCCAGGTTATCCCACAGTACCAGGGGAGGAAGGAGAGGAAAGATGTAAAATAGAATGTTTCCTGATATGTAAAACCCCTGCTACCCTAAAATTTAGAAGAAATTTGAGCATAAGAATGGTAAAGTCAAAAACAGCATAGGGGAAGCTGATAGCACTGTAAGGTGTAGGCTGTTTATAAACATCACCTTGAAGAGAGAAAATCAGGTCTAGAGTTTGACTCAGCAGGCAAGCAGAAGCTGCTAGAGCTATTGAGACAAGTAGGTTCAGTCCTCACTTTCCTCTGCTCCTAACAATTCACACCCCCTCCTACCTCCAAGTGATCTGTAATTGTTGGCATGGAGATTCAGAGGCAGGAGAGGCAGCATTTAAAGTACAAGTAAACGGAGAGCAAAGTGGTTGAATGCTTTTCAATTCATAGCAATGGTCCTCCAACTTTTAACTATGCATGAAAATGAAAGCATTTAATGCACCATCTAAACAGTCTGGGTGGACTAAAGCTAAGGGTATTTATGCACAAGTATGTTTATCATTAAAATTGCAAAATGTTCTACCTGGTCTGTTCTTAGTGCTCTTTCCTTTTTAGCAATCTCAAAGCTATAAGGCAATGTTCTGACAAACAGAATCAGATAATGTAAGTTTGACTGCTCGTTGTGCTGGTATGAAACTAGTATGAAACTTCTGAATGTGGGGAAGGATGTATGAAGTGGATCCTACAACCTGACTTTTGAGGAAGTTATGAAAATTTTGGTTGTTTCTGAGATGTACATCTCCAATTGAGAAACTAAGTGGTGGTTTGGATTTTATCACTTCTCTGCAATGCCTGTCCTAGCTAGCATTTAAAAAAGTGGAATTTCATTAATATTGTACTAATGGCAGTTCCATTTGGTAACTCATAGCTACATTCTATTTTAGAAATGAAGGAACACTTACTTTGGCTAAGTCAGCCTTTGAATAACTACTGCTGAAGATAAATCTCTCACAAGTTCTAATGTAAGTCAGGCTTTTATAGCTTGTCTTTTATTCCCCTTGAATGCCTTTTTGACTGCATGGGAAAGGGGCTTTACTTTTGCTATAAGCCTACTGATTCTAGCTGCTGTTTTGTTTAACTTTTAGATTTTGGTCTAAATACTAAATGGTGCTTCTAATAGTATTTGAATTTCTGAAGTGATAAAGCATTTGTTCACTAATGAGAAAAGATAAGGCACTGAAATATGCCTATTGCTTATCAAATAAAAAAATCGTCCTTGCTGCTATTGCTAGGAGGAGGAGTAATAATAAATAGATGAAAAATAATTAAGCTATGAAAACCATCCTGGTCAAAATGATAACCAGATTGTGATATCTTGTTGGATTACCTTTACTAGTGACCTCCGAGCCAAGCTCTGAAACAGCTTCAGGCTTTCACTCTTCAAATTATATGGACAAGGCTGATCAAAATAACCAGTGGAGCTCTTCAGACTTGCTCTATAAAGTGGTCTGGAAACACCTGCTGCAACTGAGGGGTTTTTCTTTTGTTACAATTAACCAAAGGAAAGCTCAAAAATTCCCTGCTGTTACAGAAAGAGTGAACAAACCAATATGCTGATCTTGCTAGGGAATGTTTGCAAGCCAACAGACAGGGGTTCATTTATGTGTAGTGCTTCAGGTCCTGGTGCACAGTGAAGTACCAAGATACTGGTCTCTGATTTCTAAAGGAACTGTAGCTTGCCTTTTTATTTAGAGCTGGAATGTGACTTGGAGTATGTGGAGGTGGGTGAGACTTTTTTGCTTTGTCTTCTACCAGATAATACTCTCTGTGTGGCATGAAGCTGTTTCAAATTCGGTAAATGAACCTATGCAACATAAGCATTTGCTGAAAGTCACCAATTCACTGAGGACTTGCTCTGTTATGCTGACATTTATTGGCTGAGTTTTTATAAAAAGCAGGAACAGTATTGCACTGGCAGAGAGGCACGGGAATTTTGCGCTGCTGCTCATACCCCCAAAAGAAAGAGAAGGGGCAGGGCAAATGATTAGGATATCCATGTGTTCTAAGCCTTAGGGAAAAAGAAGATCAATGGTGCCTGATGAAATTTCTTCACTTGTGTGACCACGACTAACACTTTGAGGTCCTCTGCACTGTGTTATTTGAAGGTAGTGTGAATACACAGAGATAAAATATACTTCCCTATTTGTGTGTTTTCCTTCTGTGCTGCTTCTCAGTCTTTTCGTTCACTACCACCTTGCCCCTTTCAGTGGAAATCAAACTTAATGCTTGAATCTACTTTTTTGAATCAGTGCTGATTCTTGCCAGTTAAGCAAAATGAAATTGAATATTCCTGGCACTGAAATTGTGGGACTGATTATGCTGCTTGTTCCCCCTGTATCTGGTGCAGACTACAGGCATGCTTTTCCCTGCGCACTCATTTTCCTAGTTGCAGGGAGGGACAGCTGGAGTGAGACTCCTGCCCTGGGGTGTCTGTAAATCTCAGTGAGAGATTCTTCAGAGAATGGTTTTTCAACACCTTAATTAGTTCTCTGCAGTATCGTTTTTCTACTGACTGCATGAGGTCTAACATCCTGGGTTATGGTGTAAAGGCTCCTTGCCCATGGTGTTTCTAAAATATTTCAAGAGTTTTAATTAGATGCCTTCCAAACTATTGTGAAGATATTCCTTGATAGTCAAATTTTCTACAAGTGCCCTCTTAAGACCAAGACACATGATCCTGCAATCAGGGGAGATCTGAACTGATTTCTTAGAAATCTTGTTTGACCTTGAGTATGTGTCTTAAGGCCGGTCTTCCATGTGTTGCCTTATGCTGCAGATAGTGGAGTTAATGAACAGCAAGCTCTTTGAAAATCCATAATAAGCTCCTGGGGACATACTGTGGTATCAGCAGTAACTACCTTGGTAAAAGTCATGTTTACTGCAGACTTTCTGATGATAGATGCTAGCAGGAATTTGTGTAGTGTATCTCCCCAATACTCTTGCTAGGTAGTTTCTCCCTTCATCTCACTTTCAGGGTTCACCCTGAACCCATGAAGTAATGAAATAATTAACAGAAAACCCAGAGAAAGAGTGTAATGGAAGTCTTTGATCTTTGGGTGTTCAATCAGTCAGAACAAGGAGTAGAAATTACCACTGTAGGGAAGAGTGTGTGTATATATGCATACATATATTCTAAATATATGTAGTTTTTTCATTACGTCAGCTGAAGGCCCTGATTTGCAAATGAAATTCGGCAAGTAGATTTAGTGCTCTGTGCAAATGCACTGGCTAAAAAGTAGAAGGGGATTTTCCATCCTGTTCAGGGCATCAGAGTGGGATGGCCAGGGTAGGAAGTGCTAATTTAGTTTATTTGCCTGAAATAACTTTAAAACTGACAGAACAGAACTTTCTTGCTTCAGAAAGAATTGGGACAGAGATCCAGTAAAAGCTTAAGGATTTTTGACATGAGAACATGAGGTACCTGTGATAACCTATGCAAGTACCTGTTCTTCAAATGTGTTTGTTTATTCTAGGTATGATTTGTCTGGAAGTGTGATAGCAAGGGAATAAATGAAAAATGTTCTCTGAATACTTACAAGTATATCTAAATTTTCTCCAATACATCTTTGCGCTAGAAGTAATTACATATGATTGATAAAGCTTTTGACTTTATAGAATAATTGTGGAACATTCCAAAGGGATAATAAAAATAATTTGTTATTTTATGAAACAGCTTAAACTGCAACAACTAACAGATAACATGCTTAAGCATATGTACAAATGAAAGAAACATTTAATTTTACAACTCACTGTAGCTGGGGGATTTCTTACCACTCTACACTCAGCTCATAAAACTTCAGGTGTTTCTCGCTAAAGCAAGTTTGCATTTTCTTGCAGTTCAATTGGTCTCAACAGTCTTCCAGTGCTCTCAAAGTAAAAATGAATTTGTCTCAGTAAAAAGTGTTAGAATGCCTCAGGCTCAAGCTTGTGTTAGAGCTTGATGATGGCCTGACTTTGCTTTATTGGGACATTGTATGCAGGCATATTAAAAGACAAGTTCTGTCTGAAGAACACAGCAGTTTAAAAAAAGGTCTGTGAGTGAGACAAAGCTGTAAAAGTGAATTGACTTGCCAGAGGTCACAGAACTTGTCAGTTGCCGTGCCAAACCTGGCATTTCTTGCGCTCCAATCCAGAAATGATCAAGCTGAGGCATATTCAGGAAAATTTGGGGGTTTGGACTTTTATCACTTTTTTATTTTCAGAAAAGACAAATCAGAAGTGTGAAGCTTCTCCATATGTATGGGTCAGCTAACTGCTCTTACCATCAGTGCTAGCACTACAGCCAGGCATGCTGTAGGAATCTGTGCTTGCATTTGTGTTTATTCCTCTGCAGCTTCCAAGAAGATTTACTATGGCCCTTAGTGGTGGAGGAGCATTTGATCTACTCTTTCTCATTACTTTTTGGATAAATTATCACAGGGAAGAAAAGAAGGGGTCTTAGATTAACTTTAAATACTGTGGGTATGGGATCATGGATTTAGCTTCTGAATTCGAAAGAACAACAGGGAATTTGTCTTTAGTGGACAACACTGAATTCAAACTTTTTCCTGGTCTATTCATAAGCAAAGGCAAAAAATGCTTCATGTTGACTGTTAAACCTTATACATTCCCTCAGTTCTCTCCTGTTCTGAGCAGATATGAGTAAGTGTTGTTAAAAGCGCTAATCTTTTGTCAAGACATAAGTAAATATTTAATAGTACACATAGAATGATGCAAAGAGAACCTTTCAGTTCTGGAGGGTGATTCAGCCTGTAGGTTGGGTAGATTTCATGCACATTTTGTGTCCCTGAATCCTTGTGGGAGAGGGAAGACGTGTGATAGAAAATCCAATTTATTCAGAGCCAAAAGATGGTAACCTTGAAACATTTTATTGAAGCGTTTTGATTAGCTGAGGTAGATGTTTCTTTCATGAGCAGATGTTCCTCAAACTCTGCTCAATTAGGTGCAAAGTTTTCATGATGGCAGATAACTGCTGCCTGGAAGGGGCTGACGTGGAACCATTGAGCTCTCATTTCAAAGGAGTCGAAGGCATGGGTTCTAACAGTAAAGTCACAAGAACAGCTGACTTGAAAAATTACTTTTGGGGTTTTTTTGGTGTATTTTACCTGGATTCACTATTGACTTTAGAGGAATGCTATAGCAGTAAAGAGGAATGAGGGCATTCATTTATAGTCTCTACTGAAAATCAATAGATTCTACATCTGAAATCCAGGCTTTCAGTTTAGGTTTTGGCCTTTCTTTCTGGTAGATTAAGATGCACTTTTTATTATTTTTCCTTGCTGCTTTTTTCTTTCTGAAACTGAAAACCTTGTTCTCAGAGGTGTCCGAGGACAAGATGTGACTACCCATATGAAGGGTGTGAAGATGACACATTTGAGACTTGAGCTAAAATAAAATGACTGAACTCTCTTTAAATACTGCTTTTGCTGAAGACTTGCTTTGGAATGGTGAAGTGCTGTATTCCATTTTACACAATGAGACCTTGCTAGTTTTGTCAGTATATGTGATTAAACAAGAAGGCACTTGCAAATTATTCATCCTAAACACCCTGTTGAAAGTTTGGAAGGGGGGGAAAAACCCCAACCTGTTATTGACTTTACTGAACCTAGACATGAAGCTATCTGGTCACACCACAGTGTAGTAAGTCTTGGACACAAAACAGCTCTGGGGGAAAGGAGAGGTCTGATGGCTGCTTGGGTTCTCCCCTTGGCTTGCCCATGGGTCCTGCTCCTGAAGCAGCCTGGCTCTTCCTGAGCAAGTGGTCAGAGAGCCACCCAGGAAGAGGGATGATGGTGAAGTGTTTGCTAACTCACCTGCTGGCTCTCTGGATATTTTAATCTCTTCTTCTGGAAGCAGTGTGTACTATTTACAGCTCTGCTGGCTGCAGGTAATGGAGCCTCACTCAGGGGAAACCTGTTTTGCTGAGGATTCTCTACAGTGCCTGCTGCTGATCATGATGGATACAGGTTGATGTTTTTTTTCTTTGTGTTACATGTATGCAACATGAGTGTTGCTTGTAGTCATTGGCTAGCACAATACTCCATCTTTCCATGAAGCAGAAAGTTTCACACTTTCCCGTTTGAGGTCAGGTGAATAACTAGCAAGTAATACTTTCCTGACTCCTGTTAAGTTACAGGAGTTTGAATATCTGGCCTATCCCTTCCTTTTCTCTCCAGTAAAGATAGGTACAAATGATTGTTATTTTAAAAAGATACTAAGCCATCAGACTTGCTGAACAACAAAACATAAGCTGAAAAGAATCAAAACGATTAGGAATGCATGTTATTTTCATCAATAATTCTGTGCATGAAGCTGTGTGTGCATGTAATTGGGTTTAATTGCATGCATTGAAATAAAAAGACTGACCATTGCTCTTTTTGTTGTAGAACTCTTACCATGCTTTCAAAGCTCTGGTGTCTGTGTACCAAGGACACTTAAAATAGATAATGTTAGAATTTACTTGCTGACTTACAGCCTTGGAAGTCAGTGTCCATTCCATAAGGGCAGGAGAACAAGTAACAGAGAAGTTGCAAGTAACAGCTGGTTCTTGGAGGAATTTCAAATGATTTGAATGTACAAAGGAATAGGAAGGTGCAATTGAGAAAGTTAGCTTTGTACTCAGACTCTGATTTATGGTCCGTGAAGTCTGTTTTTGAAAGGACTTGCACTTTTTCTCCTGTGCAGAAGCAGCCAGAACTTTGATATAAGTATAAAAATACGTGAATCCAGTCTGCTTTCCTTTGTCCAGCTTGATAGGCACTGAAAGCAGCAACTGTGAAGGAAGTGCTACTCAGTCTTGGATTGTAGAATGATCGGGGCAGATGGTAACTTCAGGAAATTGAGCTGCCAGATTCTAACCTGTCAGTTCAGAGCATGGGCAAGCTGCAGCTTTATAGAGGCTTAACACTGCCAAATTTGAAAGATTTTATAGGGCTAAATAAGAAACATTCCTGACAGCTTGATAATTTTCAGTCTGTGCTCAAAAGCAGATGGATATAAAAGCTTTTAGACTTAACAGTTGTTTAAAAATGTTGACAAAACAGTGTTTTTGCATTGAGCAAATAAACTCTTTCTGCATGGCTGGAAGAAAAATCCCAAGTCTGAGACAGTCTGTGGGAAATGTCATCCAAAATGACTTGGGACAGGGGAAAGAGATTAAACGAGGTCTTAAACACAGAAAATGTTAGGTTTCTTTAGCTATTAGTGCTGGCAGTTTGGGCTGTGATAAGCATAGGGAACCTGGTGTGGCAAGGACTTGTACCTCTGTGTTCTGCTGGCTGCCAAATGTGACTTGCCAACCAGCCTGCTTTGGCTGTGACTGGGATACTTGGCTCCCAATCCATGCATTCCATCAGCTGTGTATTAGAGGGAGTCTTCTAAAGGAAGGCTAAGACACAAGTGAGACTGATGCTTACCATTACATTCTACTCTGCCTTTTTCTGTAAGGGGTTCCTGCAGCAGAAAAACTGAAATAGATGAGCTTAGGTAAACATTTGTAACTGAGCCCCCAGGAAGCACAGTGGCTGCACAGGGGTGTGCATTAACATTCTGGTTGCAGAGACACACCAGGGAGGCTGGGCTCTGCTTCAGAAAAAATGCCTCCTTAGCTTGGTGAAGGTTAAGGGTTAACTAGAAGCTGCTTGCTGAAGAATAGCTTGAACAGTATTGGTGGGGATTGTTTTGGAAGGGGCTCTAATGAATGTATGAGAAGAAATAGCTGCTGTTGAAATATGGGGCATCATCTAGGACTGATCTAAGACAGCAGAGGGACTTTAAGATTGGAGTTGAAACCTGTTACTTCTTCATGGTGACATCTGTGTGTTATTGGCTTCTCCCCTAGACTAGAAGAGGAGCAGAAAGTTTTAAGATGAAGTTTGGTGCAGGTGGGAGAATATATGGATGTGAATCTTTACAAGCCTTGTTTTTTCAGTATTGGACCAGTTTGTACAATATTTTTCCCCATGCACACACACACACACATACACAAGTCTAGCTTCTATCACTTGTACCATGCATAATCAGATGTCCTGTAAATAACCTAAATATGCCAAGTGGGCTAAACTTTTCTTGCGTTCAACTTTTTATCACCATTGCATTGCACTTCTGGCATGGTACAAACAGGTTGCAACCAAGGTTGATTCACTTCATGCTTTCATATAGGTAAATACTCAGCTATCAGCCTCTTTAAACCCATACTATTAGCTGCCCTTTCAAATTCCATTGTTCTTAGCAAGATGGGATCCCTGGAGTATTCCATGGAATCTTTGATCTAGAAATTTTTGGCCCTGGGTCTTGCTTTCTGATGTTTTAGTATCTGGTCAATTTACACAGAAAAACTAAATATAAGCCACAAGGTGAAATAGTTTCCTGCTAATAAATCCTGCACTACAGTATTTTGTTTCTCTGATGCTATGTTTTTGTTTGTCTCCATTTTTCAGTTTGTTCTGCAGATGTGTTTACTCATTGTCATGAAAATCATTGTTCTCAGAGATCTATGTGCAAAGCGAAGTGTAAATGGTCTGTTTGCTAACATCAAAGCAAAAAAAAAAAAGTTATTAATTTTCTTGGTATTGAATTTTGTGGTTTTTTTCATGCTTCTGTTGAGTGCTTAGAAAATGAGTTGTTCCCCCTAATATTTTATAGAATACTATATGGTAAATTTTTCTACTTATATGGTAGGGAAGTTGAGGACACTTTACTAACATTCAAATTGGTGCCAGCAAGGTTCAGTCCTTTCTGTAGATCTTATGCCTTGTTGACTGCTTGGTCTCTGGAATTTCAAAATGGTCTGTAGCAAAAATGTGTCAAAATACTTAGAATCTAGAAAATCCAGGCATTTTGTGCAGTTCTGAAAAAACCATGACTGCTACTCATACTTTTATATGTCTCCATGCCATACCACTGCCAAGTGTACCAGCCCTCGAGTGCATTGCGTTGTCAGAGGCACTGGTCAGAAGTCTTTGGCTAAGCCCTTTTCTACCTAGAGAGAAATATAATGTAGTTAGCTGTCAGACACTGAGATCACCTCTGGCACTCTTAATTGAAGCAGTTAAATAAGCTCATGAAGACAGCCTTGTGGCCCAGGAGCTTTGAAACGTACTTGTGGTGTGAGTTGGAGAAGAACGATGCAGTCTCCCTGTGGATGTCACCTTGGTCTTTTGTCCCCCTACTCCTCCCTTGGGGCAGATCTGCAGCAGCTGCTGGAGTGTCCTAGCCCTGATGAAGACAGTGACAGATGTGCATTTCCCTGCAGCTGCACATCTGCCTCTAGGGAAGAGAAGCATTGGACCTAGCAAACCACATTTAGGAATATTTTGCAGGTCTCTGTACGTAACCAGTTTCCCATCTGGGATGTTGAAACTGCAGAAGATCCCCGCTGCACCCTAGACACAGAACACCTTGGCAGCTCCACTTTACAACTTGGTGCTTAATTAGATCTTTGCAGATGTCATAGTAAATCAGGCTTTGGAATTTCCTGATTCCCAGTTCCGTTCCCCCCATACTGGCCTGGAAGCCACCATGTCACTTGTACTGTAGGGCATTAAAGTCTTAGATAAATGGAACCAGACTTTCAAAAAGGTAGAGAGGGGTGGAATGGGGTAGCAAGAGGTGACCAATGTACCAGTGGTGGAGGATGCAGAATGTGCTGTCTGGCAGGTACATGCAGCATGTGGAAAATGTGTAGGTATGTGAAGGCAGAGAGGTTCTGGCCTACAGCAGTTATGTCTTACAGAAAATAATTCTTAAACCTAGTGCGTGTGATCTTCAGTGTCTGTATTCTGTAACGTGCTGTGAGTCTCTAGGTTATTACTGAAAACAGGGTATGCCTATATTCATATTGTGCTGTACCCATTACAAAGGGTCGTTGTGTCTTGGTTTGAAAGACAGGTGCCTGCCAGTGAAGATTTCCCTTGAAATGGAAAATATGACCCCTTACCCTCCACATTATAATAAACTTTGAAATTATGGGGGTTTCAGGCAAAGATACAGGAAAAGGAATAACAGTTCTTTACTAATAGATATCAAACAAGACAAACAAACATTGCTCTTTTGTGTAGGTTCTTGAGAGGAGACTAGAGAAAAACTGGGATTTTGCTGAATGAAATAGCTTCCACAAAAGTGGAGCAAAAAGTTGGGCATAGCTCTCTGAGATGGTATAGAAAAGGTTATTCTTTGTACTGGCTCACGGAAAAGGGTGAAGGTTTGGCTGAGTAGTATTTTATCTGAATTGATTCCCTCAACCCAGCTATAAATCAAGGCTTGAGTAGTGTACTAGGGAGTATAAGATACTGAGATATAAATCAAGGCCTGAACACTGTACCTGTGAGTATAAAACACTTGATGTTGTACAAGTCCAGGCTCAAAAAGTGTCTGTATGAAAAGCTTGGAGAGATAAATGGTGGCACTTGAACACTGGCTGTTTGGAATATAAACCAGGGTTAGACGTCTCATTTTGGCATTAGTTCTTGAACACACGTGTACCTTACAGTTGCCAACTCAAAGCAAAATATTCCAGTCTCCTACCTGCCTGCTGAGATGGCAAGCACTTCAGAAGTTATTTCTGTATGCAGTCTTCTTAAAAATTAATTTTTTGGTGTGTACTGTACTTTGCATGAAAGAAAAGGAATGTTCTTTTGATAGTAGGAGCTTCTGTATTTTGGTATCAAATATAATGAAAATTTCTTACATAATTTAAATGTATATTTTTCTGAAGGAAGATGGCTCCTTTTCATTTACCGATATGGCAACATGTTCTCATCTGGGGAATATGTTCTCCTAAGCTTTCTAGACAACCTGTTTTGAAGAAGGATTGTGGCTCAGTTGCCCAGCAATTTACTTTGGCTAAGAGTTCTTTTAATTCTCCTGAACAACACTTATCAGGGATTTTATCTTTGGGTCCCCTTGATTCATACAGACTAAATCAATTGCTTGTAAAGAGCCCACATCAAATTAATACAGTATTGAAAATTCTGAGTGGAATCTGATGGACATATATGGTCATGGATAAAATGTTAACGTCCCTTAATTACCCTGAGACTGATTCACAACCTCATGATCCAGGTGTTGAAGTTGTCAGTCTCGAGGTGCTGGAAGAATCAGTAGAGGAGACATCATAAGTTATCTGCTTTTAATTAATTTCCTTTTCTATAAATTGCACTGATTTGTGAGGTAAGGCTCATATGATCACTCAGTAATTTAGTAAAACCATTCTAGAAAAGATTAAATACCTGTGCTGGCAGTCTTCCTGAACACTCTGTCTGTTAGCTATTAAAACTATTTTTACTTCCATATTGTTGAAAGTCATGACAAGGTTTCATTAGCTCCCTTCTCAACATCTTTTTAATAAGCCCACGATTTGCCATCTTTCCAGTTTCCCTTCTATCTGGTACAAACAAGAGTGAGATTTACAGTGGTGTTCCATCTGTGCAAGGTAGGAGACATTAACTTGTTTGGCTATAATACCTTGACTTCAAGTTGAATTACAGTTCAAATTTCAGTGTCACAGGGATGTATTACAGCCTTTGCTTTGAAGAGTTGTGGTTTAAACAAGGTATAAGAGAATAAGGTAAATGAGTTAGGGTCAGTGCTCTTTGTTTAGGTGCAGAACCTCTTTAAGTAGAGGACACTTGTCATTGTACAGAAGTCTGGGAAGCCTTACTAAGCATCAGTGTGAAAACTGTACCTCTCCATCCACACATAAGTACATTTCCAATTGTACCTCTCCCCAGTCTTCATCTTTCTTAGAAGTGCAGATGGAAATTTAAGGGTAATTGGTTTGGAACAAAATAGAACAGTAGTATTCTTTTTAGGTTGATAAATGCTGTATTCCTATGTAAGGCTTTTGTGCTGATAGTGGCTCAATTTATGGACAGAAACAAGTGTATGTCTTCTGTTCTCTAACCTGTGTAACTAATGTTAGAACTCTTCCTTCTGGAAGATGCTGACTATCTAATTTCTAATGCTGGAGGATGGTTGAAATGACCTTGAGGTTCATGCTTTCCTGACACACTAGGTAAATGCTCCCTTCTTCAAAATATTCCTTACTGGAAGTGAATGAGAAACCCCATTGCACTGCCTGGAGTTTAATCCCCTGCTCAGCACAGTAGCAGAAAATCCTGAATTCAATTTCTGCTGATTATGAACACAGAAGTTGTGGTGGTTTCGACTGCTTATTGCAGAAGTTGAGTTGCAGACAGTTTGTGTTCTCTGTACAGCAAACTATTGCCCAGTGATACAGAAAAACCCAAGACATCCTACCCCCCTGCTTGGCGAAGTGCTAAGGCAGGGAGAATTTGTGTTTTGAAAGGGACGGAGCTGAGTGTAGTTATTGTTGAGTAAGATCAGAGTCATGGAAAACCAGGGTGGAACACTGTCTAAGACCCATATCTACTGTTCACTCAGTGAGGGGAAAAAACCTCAAATTTATTAAGTTATGTAATTAAGGACTAGCTGGGTGAGTACAGATAGACAAGGGATAATTTGTAGTTGTAACTCAGTCTGTATATTTTCAGACTTCTGAATTCTTGGCTCTAAGTTTTAATACTGTAGCACAGATTTAATGTTATCCAAATACATTTTTCAGTAACCTATTAGCGTATTTCTGTATTTTATAACTTTTTACTCTTTCATAGCTCCATTTAGTTTCCATTTGTTCTTTTCTTCATTGTTTAATCTAATTGGTGACCTTGGGCTAAGGAAGTAAATGTCAAATCTTAGCCAGTTTCCTACTTTCTATCTTAAACGTGATCAAGTTCTTCCTTTTCAGAAAATCTCTTTAGTTAAAAGTGCATATTTTTATAATTTCTACATGGAACCTCTTGTAACTCTTTCTTGTTGCTTGTTTCCAATTTATGGGTATCTAAACTTTTCCCTTTACATAATGTTTATCAGATGGTCTGACCTGAATTTAAAACAAGAGTAAAAAAAAATGCACACGTAGGGTCTTTTCTGCAGTAAAGCTGCCAAGCTCATGTCATCTGAGTAAAGTCATTTTAATATTGAAAGGTATCTAAAGAGCATGGCAGCAGGTCTGCTACCTTTCTCCTTCCTCTTTGGTTCCACTTGTGTGGTTAATATTAGGGGTATGATCAAGTTTCTGGGTGTTCTGATCGCTCAGGCTTCAGAAGCTGTTAGTTACTGCCCCGAAGCAAAGAAACCACATTTTCATACCAGCTGAAATAAACACAGTATTTCTACAACTGTGTTTACAAGGATTTATGCTGAACTGTGTTATCACAGTTTAAGAATCATCCTAGAAAATTCAAGAGTCATCCAGGAAGGATAAAATAATTGTATTCGCTGTAAGTACTGCAGAATTTTTAAAAAAGCTCCACAGGTCATAGATGGCAATGGAAACAGTTGCAGCTGAAACTTATTCATAGCCTGAAATACCTATATGGACCATCCCTCATGTGGGCACCCATTTGACTGAGTATTAGTGAAGTATCTAATACACAATTTGCTTGGCTCTGCTGTTGAGGTTGTAAATATGCATTAATGACAGGCCTGTGGATAGTAACCCTGCTGTGAAAACTTAAGTGGCAGCTTAGAACTGGGTGTCCAAATATTCCACTTGAACAAGGTGAACACTCTGGACTTCCTTTTTCAGCACAAGAGGAAGTATCTTTCAAAGATCAATTAAACTGAAAGGCATATCATTACCAAAATGGTGGTTTAGATTATTTAAAGTGCAGCTCTAAGGAGAGAGGTCACCTGAGGGCTGAGTAAATGAATGTTCATTCCTCAATGGAAGGATGGAAGGGAAGGCTCTTTAAGGGGTTAAGAGATCAGAGTGCAGATTTATGGTAGGATATCACCCTGGAGATCCTCTACTCTTATTTTGGACATCACAGAACAGAAAACAATGAATTTCTTCTTAAGAGGAGGAAAAAGGTCTCAGTTTAAAGAAAGAGTTGCTCTTGTTCAAAAAATATAGCTCAGAGGAGTGCTTGTGCTCCTGTACTTTTCCCAGAGAGGTGTGGTTTTGGAAGCAGTAATGTGTCAACTGCTGTGCCACAAATCTCAGTAAGGCAGGCTCTGAAGGAAGAAGCAAAGAACACTGCTTATTGTTAGCTTGCTCAGAGTTGGTGTTTTTCTGGTGGTTTTTTGAGAATGCAGTTAATTACACCACCTTGATCTACCTTGTTTTATACATTGTGAACCAGTAATAGACTGCTACTGAGGCCATTGTAAAAGCAGAATTTTGTTGTTTTTCTTATTCACTGCAAGTAAAAGGATTGTTGTTGTTCTTTTCAGCAAGTGCAGTGTCCTTCTTGTTTCTGCCTCAGGTTCAAACTTAGGATATTGAGCAATTATATGAACCAATTTAGACCCTACTGCAATCTTGGTTCAATTCCTTCTGGCAAGTTTTAGTCCTCACCTAGAATTACACCTGAAGACGGCTGGCATCCTTATGTTGGTAATTTTTTTCCCTGTTTTGGGTTTTTATTTTCCTGTGAGAATTTTACCAGAGAATTAGCTAGCATTCATGCACACAAATTACATCTGTCTCTCAATGTAAATGTAGGTTTGGTGGTTTTCCCATTTGAATTTTTGAATTAACTCTCTTTCCTACTCCCCCCAGGCTTTTACAGTGTCTAAATTTGAGTTAGCTCACTAGGAACCTATGCTAATGTCATCTTGTATTTGTGGACTCAAATGTATTTATGCTGTATAGGTTCATTCAGATTAGCCCAACTGTTCAAGCCATTGGTGTTCACAACCAGGAAAAATCTCATTCAGCTAGCACAGAGCAACTCTATTAGTGCAACTACTGAAGCATGAAATAACACCCCCAGCCCTAGTTAAAAATGAAGCAGCAAGAGAGACCTCAAAAATCAGAGCTTTTGTTTTCAGTGTAGCTTTACCAAACATGCAAAGGTATCACTGGCCTTACCAACCTCATCCCTCCTCTGTGTGGTTATTAACCTGTGAGTTATGTAACTATGCAACACTCCTGACAATGCTGTCTGAACATGCTGGGGAAAGTCAGGTAGGATTTTACTTGTACATCATTCTAACCATTGAAGAATTATGCATTTTATGGTGAATTTAGTTCCTAAAGCACATTTAATTGGAGTCCTTGAGTGCCCATCATCCAATTACCAATGCACAGCTCAGATGCATTGTGTAAAGGCTTGCGAGTCAGTTAAGCCCAGTATTTTTTTTAAACTAAATTTTAGTTTTTCTAGGACACTGTCCATGATCACTTGTGATCAGAGAATGAGCGAGCTGAATCTTCCATTTAGGTGTGAAAATATTTGTCATTGCCAGTAAGAGGAGATTAACTACCTTCCATTGCTTTAGCTAGTTGAAATGTGTCAAGGTGCTCTAGGTTTGGTTTATCTATTGATCTTATCTACAACTGGATTACTCGGTGCCTTTTAGCTTGCAGTTGGAGTTGGATTGGAAATCCTTTTGCAGCAGTATTGAGAGACATCTCATAAGGAAATACTAACACGTGATGGGGAGCAACAACAGAAGTTCATGCCATGGTTGCATGACAGCCCCTCGAGATGAAGCATACCACAGGCAGCAGAGTGCACTTAAGCCCTGTTTTATCTAGTCTTATGTGAAGTTATGAAGTAGCTGTTTTCTTAAAGCTTTGTACTGCATCCTAATGCCTCCAAAGCATTGAGTGCCTGGTTGTGACCCCAGAGAGGACATCTCATGCCTCTGTTAGTGGAGCTACTTCTTCTCTTTTCTTCTGCATAGATTGCTTCCTCAGGAAAACTCATGCAGGCTTTCTAGCACAAATATGAGCACTAACCTGGACAAAGCTTATCTAACTGCTCTGTGCAGGCACAGGATCTTCTGGGTAAGAAGCTCTTTCTAAAATTTGGGTCTGTTTTTTAAGTTTGAATTTCATGAGTTGGATATTCTGCAGCTCTTATTGTTCAGCCTGTTAACTCTGCTGAAAGGGCATGCTGAGTTAAAGGAATCAGCTTTTTTCCTACCTTTCTTTTTTCCTCAGCTGGAAATGGACTAATTGTCCAAACTTGGTAAAGAACATTCACATGAAATGCATGACAGGTTTTCCTTGTGTGTGTATTCTCATGTTTCCAAGTAAAGACAGATCCATATGCATGGTACCAAAGGCAATATTTTCTCTCTGGGGAGCTGTCCTATATAGTTTATGAAATCAACCTTTGTGTAAGTATGCAGAAAGCTACAGGAAAGTTTTGTTCCCATGGGAAATCAAGTTCTTTTCCAATACTGAAAGATGGAAAAGCAGCAAAATCTAAGGTTAGAGGAGAAAATAAAGCTGATTTTGAGTAACACAATGAAAATAGTGTAATATTTAAACTGAAAAAAGCCTGTAGAGAATGTTGAGGCAAATAGAAACTGGCCATCTGAGATGAACATTTAGATGCTTCTGTTAGCACAGCCTGACCTGAAAGGCAGAGAAATGAAGTTGCATGCATTCAGTATAAATATTTTTGTTCAAAGCTCCATGGAATCTAGTTTGCATCTGCGTAAAAGTAATTCTTTCTTTAAAAATAAAGCTTGCTTCTGCATAACAGTTTTGATCTGACTCAAGGAGAGGAAAAAGTGTTTAAGAAGACTCTAAAAGCTACCACATCTGGTTCCTTGTGCAACTGCTCTGCTGGGCAGATTTTTTGGCAGGGGCTGCTAGAGTCCAGATTTTTCAGTTCTTCCCCAAAAGCAATGCCAGGTCTTTTGGAGAAGACAGACAAGCCCAGGGGCTGAGCTTAGCTGGCTGTACTGAAGAGTACATACTCAGAGGTACTCAGAACATGGGATATGCAGGTTGAAATTTTCACAGCTCTAAGAGAAGGAACAAAAGAAGCAGATCTAGTGAGTAGATCTGAAAAGTCTAGAGGACAAAATCAGGAGACTAGGAATAGGAAAACTAGTGGCTCTGGAATGATAGAGTGTTGAAGCTCAGGAGGAATTAAGGAGCATAAGACAGCAGTGTCAGGGGAGTGTTTTTCTCCCTTTCTACCTTCTGTGCCCTCTCCCATCCTCCAAGAACTGTGATATGGGCAGACATGTAGCTCTGTCCTGCCTCCTTAGCCAAGCAGTGGGATTGCTGTTGCTCCCTTTCCTACTGTCATCTTTTTATCAGGCTTTGTATTGATGTCTCAAATTATTTTTTTTGTTGCTGTGACACTATAGTGCTCTAAAATGCCTCAAAATTGTCAGTTCCTCCTGAAAGGGGCAGAGAGATAAATGCTATACCAAGGTCAAGTAGACTGGGATACTTCTGGAAGTACCTTTAACATCTTTGCTTGTCTTCTCACACAGTTTAAGATGAAATAGTTGTAAGGGGTACTCATCATATCTGCCTTGTTATTCTGTTTGTTATACTGCATCACTGCAAGGTGAGATAGAAAACAAATAGCAGCCTCATGTCTGATTTTTCTTTCTTTTACGTTACAAGTAAGAATTTAACCTAAACCACTCTAGCAAAGGCTTATTGCCCTTTAATTCTTCACCTTGATGTCCTGGAGTCAGGAATGCTCATGTAATAAAGTAAATTGAGAGAAAACAAGAAGATCCAATTGATTTCAGTTGTAGGGCTAAATCCAGCTTGCATTTAATTACTCCTCTGATAATAAACCAGTCACTACTGTTTTTCTTTTAATGTTTTTTTGAGTGGAGTTTGCTGTATCAAGGTATTTCAGGCAAAACACAGTCCCTACTACTTCATTTACTCTAGAGCTGACTAATCACTGGGACATTTGAGCTACTAGATGGCAAAGAGAGAGCTATGATCTGATTACTGAGAACGCAGAAAATTAATGCTTTTAAGTTCTGAGCAGAGAGATAAGAGCTTCCTGAAGATATGCTTAGATGTGATGCTCTTTCTTGTCCTTATCAAGTTGTTGGTGAAACTGCCCTTTCTATATTGAACCATGATGTAATCCTGTTCTGCTGTGAAAGATTTCAGTTGACCTGGTTGGTTTTTTCCAACTATTCTGTAACACATATATTTGTTCTTTCCACTGAAAATTCAGCAGCTGGTCACTGGTTGATTGGCCTTTAACACTGTCTTAATTATCCCCATCAAGAGAAATGTTGGCTTTAATAATTTCCATGTGAAGGCTGTCTTAGCTCATGGCCGTTAAGGTCTGTCTGTCAGTTGCAGTAGGGAGAGGTCTCAGACAAATGGTATTTCTTGCAGCTCTGGAAGTCTCAGCTAACACTAATGTAGCAATTTTGGGAAGGTTTGGTGCTTGTTTGGAAGAACTTGCGGTCAAAATGTCAGAGGAAGAAAAGGAAGAAGGGAAACGATGCACTCAATGTTGCAGAGGTCAGTGGCAAGTGTTCCTTTCTACTCCAACTCTTGTTCTGTCCTTCTGTGTTCTCAGAAGACTTCTGAAGCACTAATTAGGGGATGACATTGCTATGATATGAACTAGAATATTACCAAATGTTTTGTAGGTGTCCAGAGTTAGCACTGATAATATGATATTAAGATGGTGAGTTAACAGACATATCCAATGGACAAGCTGATGAAGAAAAGTAGTATTAGGATGAAGGCAAAAATTTCCTGGAATCATATAGGTTTTGTCAAAAGAACCAAACCACCCTCTGCATCCTCTACCAACACCTACCCCCTCTGAAAAGAAAAGGAAAAAAAAAGATGACCTGAAGAACAATGCCACCTTACAGTGAACATTATACTTCGGCTAGCAGAAGCTTTAAGGTCTGTCATGAGCCCAGCTTGAGTTTCATTCAACCCTAGTATCCCCATCAAAGCTTTGATGTATCATAATGGCAATTTCAATTCCCTTTTAAAAGCTGCCCTAGAAAAGTAATTTTTCCAATTTTTTAGTGGTAGCTCTTGTCAGGTACTTGAAAGTAATAAACACTGAAGGGACAAGGGAAATATTAGGGGCAACCAAAAAAAAATTTCTTTATGTGACTGCTAACTGGATTGTTTTTATAAGTCAGGCAGCCTAAATTGATTGGTAAGAAGTGAGCAAAGCTGCAGCCAGTTTCTGGATGGCGATGGTGGAAAGAAATAGCTCTGCTTACTACTGAAACTTGACACCTTGTCTGAAATCCGAATTGTAGCATATCTGCTCTCTAAACACAGAAGTGATTTAATGGTGTTACTTTGAAAGCTCCACAGGTCACAAATGAAATATGAAAAACATGTAAGAGGAGTTATAAATTAGAGCACAGAGCTGGGGGGGCAGGTACCTTGGGATGCTTAGTCTCAGTTCATGCTGAGCTCACCCCAAGCTTGCAGTTTTCATCGTGCCTTATTTCACTATCCTTTAAGGGACAGGCAAGTTGTAAAGTTGCTTATATTAGCTTTGCCTAAGAAAGTTGCCTTTATTCACATGATGCTTACTCATCTGATCAAGCTAATGATATTAGCACTTCACTGACTGATCCTTATTTCTCTTCTATAATGCAGGAAATAATTTTTTTACATAACCTTTGGATCATGTGAGACAACTGCAGTTTTGACAGTGAAAACAGTCATGCATTCAACTTCTACTTTTTAAAGCCAAAGGCTCTGTCAACTTACTGGGGTGTTAGAGTCTGAGGGAGATAAGTGTCTGTCACAAGTAGGTATGTGTTAGCGTGTGGAACTTTCTAAACTTGTATAAGGACTGGAAAGAAAAGATAGAAGGTTCTTACCCTCGACTGTGCTTTGCTTCTAAGCATAAATGTCCTTAGAGCTGCTCTAGAGCTGCAGTAACAGTCGGTTCTGAAACTGTGCTGGAGCTGGCACTGGTAGGGATGTCTGCTTGTCATTTTCTCTGGCCCTCTGCTCTAAGCAGAGTCAGTAAGAGCAGGCTGCTCAGCCACTTCTGCAGTCGGGTTTTGTAGGTCACACAGCCTCCCTGGGCCCTTGTTTCAATATATCTCCACCTTTGTAGTGATTTCTTTTCCAGGAGTAGACTTAATTTATAACCAAGTTAAAACCAGAAAAATGAATCTCATTAATACTATTTTTGTTTTACCTAAATCTGTATATTGTGCATTTCTTGTTTGAATGCAAGTAATTGTGCAGAACCCTGACTTTTCACCATAGCTCAGCTGAAAGCACAGTATTCTGTACTTTCCAGACTACATGAATTGCTTATCTAGGATCTATATACAGAGATCATTGATTTTTATGGGATGAATCCTTGATTTTGTTTGAGAGCATTTTCCTGTGTGGGTTATTTGACCTTTCATCAGTACTGGAACAGGTCATACTGGCTTTTCAGATGGAAATCAAATGTCTGACAATCTCAGTTGTGTGCACTCTGTTAACATTGGTCTAAATAATAAGAAAATTAATTGTTTCTGTCTAGAGTTACTTCTACCTCGTTTACTGCCAAATTATTTAGCCAGGGATGCAGGGCTCAAGAATTCTTTCTTTGAATTCTTAAATATTAAAGCAGTACTGATTCAGAGGAGGTATTTTGGACCCACTCTTCTGGGTGTGCATCAAGATAGCCTTAACATTGGAAGGATATTTTACTCCCTGTTTTGCTGTTCTGTAAAATGTCCTCCAATGAATGAAACAGTAGGGGTGATTTAGGTGATCACTTTGACACTGAAGTAAAACAGTGATTTCTTTTATCAGGTATTTATGCAAGGCTCAGGGTTTTGGTAACAATTTTTTCTCCTAATTCAGTTAGCTTCTTCAAAGACTTCACTGTTTACTGGTGCTGTTGCCAAAGAGCAGAAAAGTAAAGAAGCATGCATTTCCTCTTAGCTTGAAGAAAGAATTTTTATTTGAGTGTAAGAGGGCACAGGTTTCAGCAAAACAGGCTGAGAAACTAGCCTGAGGGCTTGTGTAATGTATAAAAATACTGAGCTCTGCAATAGCAGAACCAACCTGCAAGTTTAGCTCTAAATATCTAAGAAGCTCCACATGAGGAGAGGTGTCATGATGCCTTGCTAGAAGGCATTTCCAATAGCTACTGCTTTAAAGGGACTCATTTTGGAGCATGGCAAACAAGGCTGCTTCAGGGGAGGGCTTCGTGTGCCCTTGTGTGTCAGGATGTGCCAAATGCACTCACCTTGCAGGTGATTGTCCAGCCATGCTCTGATAAGGGCAGGAGTAAGATTCATGTCTTTCTCTTAAAAGCCTGAGTCACTCTGAAGATAAATTTATTGCTTCTACCCTATGGATTAGGCCTGTTGAAGTGTTTTGAACTGTCATATGCATACTTTCCTACCCTTTAATAAGATATTTCTTTAAAGGATTAAAGCTTTAAACAAGTTTACTGTAATGAAGCATCAATTGCTGGAATAATGAAGCTTGAAGGGTTTGTGTTCTGGTAGTTAAGAGCTTTCTGCTTCTAAAAAGATAAGGTGCCTTCTTGCAAAGTGGAATTAGCTGAATGTTAATGTTTGTGCTTGACAGTGTTGGGTCCCTGGCCAGTGGCTGCTGTCTTTTGGAAAGGCCACTTAAAGTCCTTATCACAAAAAATACTTAGGCATAATGAAAAGCATATGAAAATGGTAGAACTACAGAAGTGTTCCCTTCCCCACCATCTGATCATTCTCTAATGGTTTGCTTGTGATGTGAAGTGTCTTCTTGTTAGAACCAGCAGCCTAATGGCACTGATCTGAGAACAGAAGCAATCTTCCTGTTCTTAACAAGTATAAGTTTGCTTTAGCTGGGTTTTATGCAGCCCTTCATAAAATCCAGATTTTGGGGTATTTTGATGAAAATTACTTGTATGGTGTCTCTGAGTAGTTTAACAAGGCCAGAAACTCAAGCAGTACATGCTCCAGCTGGTAGCTGAACCGTGTGAAGACACAAAACCAGCTGTGTATTATCACAAGAAAAAACTGTTCATTGATTTCTCTCCCTGCTGTTCATCCCCCCTGTTGTCACAAGAAGGCAGTAGTTGAAAATTACAGATGAGCCTGTTGGTCTTGGACTGGCTGGGTAATGTCCACACGTGGGGAATAGTTGTGTGCAATGACTAAAACATTCCTTGGTGGATATGCTGGATTTTGGAGCAGCTACCACTGAGCAGTGGTGACAAATCTCACGTTTAACTCCTAGTTCTATCTGCTCAGGGCCTAAACCTTTATTTTTGCATTCAGTGCTACCTCTTCCCTCGTGCTGTTTTGAGTTTTAACCTCGTGTCCTGGCTTAGACTCCAGCCTGATTCTGGACATTTGCTCTCAGCCCCACTCAATGGTTTCTTTGGCTTTATATTAGGCTTTTTCCCAGCTTTCAGCTTTTTCTAGAAATTCAGTCTTCTTCTGGCTTTGCCTTGAGTATCTTGCCATGCTCTCCTGCCAGAGCCACTCTTGTAGTTAGTTGACTTCAGGCCTTTTCTGTTGGGTGCACATCTCTAACTTCTGGTTCCTTCAATTTTTGTTCTTCCCTTTGATTTCCATTTTCCTGGGTGAGCACGTTTTCTCCTTTTCTGGAGATTCCTGCTACGCAGGGACTCCCTGAGATGGAAGTTGTGGCTGTCCACTGGGAAGGGCTGTCCCATTCCTTAACAGCCTTTATCACTGCTGTGTGTGCATTACTAGCTTCTGTGTCTTGGTATAATTTAAACCTGTTTGTAAATGTCTATGATAATATTCTTCCATTGTTTCTCTGCAGCCTGATTACATAAATGTCATTATTGTAATTTGCATATGCATTGTGGAAGGTGTGTGTGTTATGTCACATATTGGCACGAGTTATGTGGCGCTGCTATGTCCTGTGAAGTTTAGCATGCTGGAAAACACAGCAAATGAATTTTAAAACTTCTCTCCAGTGAGGGTGGTGGCTTCCTGTGTGTAGAAAATGCTGACATTTTGGGACATTATGAAAGGGATGACAAAAACGGCAGGAATCCTGGAAGTCATCATGAGGCTTAAAGCACAATAAAATTTCTACTTGAACGTTAAAATTTCCCTGAGTGTGATACACAAAGTACTTTGTCATAGTAAAATACTGTTAATATAAGTGATTTATTGTTTTTTATCTTTTTCTCTAGTGAATGTCAGAATACTCCCTATGACTTCATGTAGGTCCCCAAAGCAGGAAGCTGTTAACCAGAGCAATAGTTTATGTTCCCACCTACTGAGACACTTGGCTAAGAGTCTGCCAAGCAGCTGGCTGTGAGACTTTCACTCATGATCAGCTTCTTTCATTGTAGAATGTTGACCAATGTAAAATCAAAAACTACTCCATTTGCTTCAATTTGTTTTCAGGGAAAAGGTCAGTCTGTAATCCCTAACCAAAACTTGTAAAACTTGTGAGGGAAAGCAAAAGCTAAAAATATCATCTCAAATTTAAATGCATTGATTTTAAGGGAAATGCCTAGGTTCAGTGGACAGTGACTGGAGCTTATGGAAACATGCCTTTTTGAAACAAAGTCTAATTTCCATATAAATATGATGGTTGGAACACACTGCATTTTGCTTGCAACAGTAATGGCGTTTACTCAATGAAGCTATTGTTTTCCAATGCATGCATATCTCAGTGAGAGTGAAATATTTTGAGAAATGGAATAGCCATGATAGCAGTGATATCCTGCTGCTGCTAACCAGAGGATGTTAAAATTTATGCTGTAAACTCACTGTGATCAATTCTTTGTAAAAGCAGTGTTGGAACACAGTTGTTGAAGTGGTACCTTCACACTTGTGAGCTCTCAGAGGCACAGACTGTCATGCTGTGGGCCCTGTGGTGTCCCTCCATGGGGATAGAGCAAATAATGCAATTATTATGTGAAAGTAAAGAAAACAGGGGTCCCTTTTCTGTATAAGTGTTGGAGGTGGGGAAGGAGTGTTTTTGTGTGTACTTTTTACTTTTTTTTTTTTTTTCCTGTAGTGATTTCACGTATCTGCAAATAAATTTATAGTGTAGTGCTTTCCAGGAAAGCACATTGATACCTCTGTATCTCAAATAATGTTTAGGCTTACTGCCCCTAAATTGAAGAATTTAAACTTAAGGCTTCTGATGGGGTGGCTGCAACTGTTTGATTCTTTAGAATAAGTACTAATCTAAGGCTAAGTATGCTTTTTGCACGTGGGCAAGACTTTTATGTATCTTAAGATTTTCAGCTACAGCATGTGGGAAAAAATGCATAAGGCAGAGAAAAATTTGGTTAAAATTTCATTTTCAGTCCATACTAGGAACTCATTAACTGAAATAGTTCTATCAAGCCAATTTTGACTGAAAATTGAGCATGTAAAGGATGAGAATTATTTGCTGGGTGTATTATATAAACTGAAAAAATAATTTCTCTGGGTTGCAGGTCTCAAATGAAAGCAACAAAAGATAAATAGAAAACACTTAGCTGACGGTGAACTGCACAGTGTAGATCCCTCTTACATTTTTGAATGCTTCCCAGAAACTGAGAGATGCAGGACTTGTGCTGGGAGACTTTTATTAGAAATGAGAAAAGTGGTTAGTTTAAAAGACAACTTGAAAGTCTGAGGTTTGTGTGACTGAGTGGGATGCATTTTTTGTTACAGAAGTTATCACTGAATGACAGCCGCTATTAGGTGTGGGTTCCAAATTTCACACTAAAGACATTAAGTATCAGCCTACAAGACATGGAGTGCTGCATGCATCTGAAGCTCACTTATGGAGGTTTTGTAGCTCCTATGCAGTTGGAATATAATATTACTGAATGGAACACTGGCAAGCAGCTATGGAAATCTGAGTGGTTTGCCTTGTGTGTTTATATATTACAGCTGAACTACTGTAGCAAATTTAAAATCTTAATTTTTGTTTTCCATTGTTATTAAATTAAATAATTGGGCAAATTAGAGTTGAAAACTCTGGTGGTTTTTTTTTGTTTGTTTGTTTTTTTTGTTTGGTTTTTTTTTTTTTTTTGCGGTATGTTACCAGCCTTTAATATTTGGAGCAAATAAAGAGGCAATTAAAATACACATAGAAGGTTCAAGAATGTGCAAGACAGACTACATGTTACCTTCTCTTTTGAGGTGCCCACGTGTGGTTACATTACTTTTCACAGTGAAATGGACCAACAGGTTTCCTAAAGGGGCTTGTGCTGTGCTTTTCATCTTGAGAAAACAAGGTTCCCTTTGTCTAAGTCACTTACTAACAGTAGTACAACCAGTAGGTTTGGCCAGGGAGAGAAAGTCTTCAACCTCCATTTAGGATGATATACCTAACTTATGAAGAAATCTACTCTGCTGAGATCTGAAGGAAATAGGGCTTCATGGGTTTTGATTTTCATTTAAATAGTGCAGTTCTGTATTGACCTACCACTATCTGTGTTCTGCTGAGCCCCCACTACTACCAGAGTGGTGATTTGCACATTTTTTTGGAAGTTTGGACTAATTTATCTACAAGTCAGAGCATATCAAACAAAATTCAATAGCTTTCTGGAATCAATTATACTGGAAGTGAAGCAAATTTAATTCCTACTAGTGCATTTTTCTTAAAGCCAAGGGGTCTTATAAAATCAATGCATGTAAAGAAGCATGAAACTTTATAGTGAATTTTGTTTTGTTTACATACCCTTGCAGAAATAACATCTTTTCTAGTGTTATGTTTTCCTAATGAAAAATACAATTTCTAAAGCAGATATTTTGGATTAGATTACTACAAGGATTTAATATTTTATAATTACATTAGTTTTGCAAGTAGAATAACAGTTGGTGAGTGGACATGTTTATCCACACTATTCTAATTGAACGTCAATAGACACTTGATAAACACCAATAATGCGCCTCATACACCATCCTGCAAGGAATTTTTTCTTAAAATCAGACTGTACTCCAAGAGTTTTTTCTCTGGAAATGATAAATATAATACAAACTTCCCTTAAACCCATTAGATTTTTATGCAAATACAATAATCAAAGAAGCCCTAAGTTAATCTGTTTATTTTACATCAATTGAAAGATACAATAATTGCTGCAATATCTGAGGGAGTTGGGCACCTTTTCTATAGATAAGCTTACTAAACTCTGCACTTGGTGAAAGTCTACCTAAAAAGAGAAAGTGGCAAAATATCTTTACAATTAAGTGTTAATTTCCATCTGCATCTGTTAGATGCATGTCTGTTTTTCAGGATGAAGCTTTAAGTAGCTCTTTCACTGCATGGTTAGGAGAAATTTCAGATGTTTCAAGATGCAAATTTGCCTCAGTTTTCTTACAAAAAAAAAAAAAAAAAGGAAAATATCCAAGTGACTGTAAGTGCCTTATACCCAGTACTTGTTTTGTACTTCAGGTGCAGAGTCCTTAGATTGCCACCAGCAACAAGTTCCTTTAGCTCAGAATTTTGACTTGTACTTTCCTTCCTTCTTGAGCATTGAGACCTGAAGAGAAATAGGAGAGCTGGTGTCACCTACTAGGTGCCTATACCCTCTGCTAGCCTCTTGCTGTAAAGATTGAGCTCCTTGTGCTGGTGTATAACTGCAGAGGGTAAATTGCACGTGACATGGAGACAGCCAGTCACTCAGACATAAAGTAAAACCACTAAGAGGTCTAAAGATGCACACAGATTGTATTCTAAAGACTTGTGTGAAGCAAAACAGGCCAATAGCTAGAGCAAAGCTACCAAATCTCCTAAATGCTCAGTAGGTTACTCTGGGTATTTTCTTTTTCGTTATCAGCCAGTGCATATTCCCTGTAGCTGGCTAAGGCACTGGAAATGCTGTGATTCTTTGACAAGTTCTGGGGCATGCTTGTGGTCCTGGAGGCAGCTGGGATGTTAGGCATGCTTCTCTCTGTCATGTTTGCAGTGGGTATAATTTCACATTAGTTTAATCAAGTCTGTTAGATCACTTTTTAATGTGGAAAAGGCCAGGGTCTGAAACTACATTAATTATAAGTGATGTATGCTACAAAATTTATGAAGAAGTCTATTTTGTGGTAGCTAGGTCAAGTAGCCATCCTATGTAGGATTTATTTAAGGGGAGCTTAAAACTTTATGGAAGATGATCCCTAATGCTAGAAGAAAGACACAAGAAAGTGTCTTGCTCCAGAAAGCTGTAGGATATATCATGGGTATTTTTGAGGAGTTAGACAAGTATCCATCAGGAATGTCCTAATTCTAGTGGTTATATGATGGAATAAAAGAAGGACTGGCTGCCCTTCTTTATGAGCACTCAATTCTGCTCCAGCTGGTAGGAAAAATTGCCCTGGTACTTGTGAGTGTTTGAATTCCCATTTCTGAGGAGCTCTGCTATGTGTACTATAAGATCTTCTTTTTGATGCTTTTTGTCAAAACCAGCCTTTTTATACAGCTAAGAGACTGGTACTGCTCTTTGAGCTCTGGGTCTCTGAATCTCTATGCCTGATTACTGTCCCGCATGTGTGTGTAGCGGGGAGTCATGAGTCAGCTCATGTCAAAGGATCAAACTGAGAGCTGGGCACTGCTCTTAATTTGTACCATTCAGTTTTCTATCCTGTTTTTCTCTGTAGCTACTACACTGTAGGTAAGGCTTTGATGAAGCATGTGTGTCGTAGCTGTATCTTAAAGTTCAGGGATGAGGGTTGAAAAGAATTCTCACTTCCAGAAACAGAAGGTCTATGAATGCTCTCATAGCTGAGGGCCAGCTACTCAAGAGGTGTTTGTGTATTTGTTAACTAAACACTGTCAAAGTTAGCACCAGCTGCTTAACCAGCTTTCCGCCATTTTACATCCTTTTTTATTCCTATTTAAAACTCTTGTCAGCTTCTAGCAAAAACCTTTTCTGCATTCCTTTCCTTGGCACAAGAGCTGGGTGGTTTAACAGGGCACTGTCAGAGCTAGTGGACTATAATTAAACCTGACAGCTGTATTTTGGTTTCTGGGCATTGATGAGTTCATACAGATCCTGCTCTATTCTGCCAGTATGTTTTGTTCTTGTCAGCAGCAAAAACTACTTAATATAGGTTAAAAAAGTATTTTCCAGTGTCAGAGAACAGGTTTCTTGTCTGTCTGTCCAGAAGAATGCTGTTTCCATTCTTTGCAGCAGTTGTCATCCTTAGTGTAAGAGAAGGGAGCAAATGTCTCCAGAGGGAGACATGGCAAGGATGTGCTGATGCCAGGTGATGAGTTTGTCCCTCAGCTTTAGGTGTGACAGCCTCTGGGTTGAGGCGTCTGTGCCCTGGGACAGTGAAGCTGCAAGCATGGTTTGCACCTGAAGCACTCTGGAATTAAAATGTGCCAAAAACACCCATGCTGACAGATGCACAGAGTGTTTCTACCTAGCACGAGGCTTAGCATTCAGGAGCTAAGAGTCTGTCTTTATTTTATCACAAATACTTTCTACTAAGCAGTACAACATAAGCAGTGAACTTTGAAGAGGTGTTTGAGTTCAGAAGAGCTTCTTGCTACATTTCCATGAGTAGGGAGATGTTTTGGAAGAGTGAAACAGATGTGGAAGGAACATTAACCCAGCTGCTTAAAGAACTTGTCCCTGTGCTTGGCTGTGGTGCATTAGAAACAAAGAGACACAATTACAATTAAGTTCAAGAAATAGAAGTAGGTACAATTATAAGCCACTGCAGTGGCTTGCTGACGAGAGCTATTTGATCAAATCCCTAAAAAAGGATGGAGTGTGCCAAGAACTTAAAGATGAATAGTACCTGTGCAGTACCATTAGGGAAGAACCCATATTTTGGGATTTTCTTAAGATTGGGTTGATGCTGAAAGGATGTATGCTGTCTTGATTTAAAATCTGCATTTCTGTTTGAGGTGAATTCTGGCCTTTCAGTCTGATGCAAAGCTTTTCTTCACCAGGCAGAACTAATTAATGTGCAGTTTGACATTGTAATGTCTCCAACAGCAAGCCAGCATGAAAGGTTCCCTCCTTCCACATAGTCATTCCTGCCTCTGCTCTTCTGTTCTTTACCTGTGTGGGTGACCTTAGCAGGCTGTTGAGGTTGTGCTGTACAGTGGTGAGTGAAATGCTGTGGCCTGAGACATCCTCGTAAGTGGGAACAGTAGTGCAGCAAGGGTCTGGTAACCTGTAGCTGAGTTTCTATCTTTGCTTTCAGAGTGCTTGAACTGTAGCCTGAAATAAAAAAAAAAGAACACTATTTACAGCAGGAATTTCAAAACATTTTTCTGTCTGCTGTTGTTAAGCAGAAGGAAATTTTCTACAGCATAAAAAAAAAAAATCATCTCTTTTTATTCAAAGAATGCTGATAAGGGTTGTTGCTAAGGGAGCCATTTAATGTCCATCCTTGGATTTGAAAGTGTACCTGTGCAAACTATTACAGAGTCAATGTCCCTTTATTTCTTAGGGCAGAGGCCACCCAGAGAGAGAAGAGAGCCACCCAGAGAGAGGCTTTTAGAGAGAGAATGCATGATGTCTTTCAGCATACGTGGTTGACTGATAAAATGAAGGCATGACTCTTGCTAGCTTCCTTTTTTTTTTTGTATTAGAGAGTATAATTAATTACATTGCCCTAAACTGCATTTTGATAATATCCAGGAATGGAAACCACAAGGGCATTTAATACAAGCTTGTGTGGAAGTGGAATTTTATATTCTTGCTTGATTAGCATTGAAGAGCAGCAAAATAGAAATGAGCCTTCTGTTCTGTAAAGGAAGCTGACAGGTTGTCATAGGCTGCTTTTGGGGTTAGGTATATTGGGATGAGAGTAGGGGACACTTGTGCTGTGACTATGAGGACTCAGTTCTCAGAAATTGATGGTGTTCTACAGAGAAGGCTGGAGTACAAAAAAGGCCTTTAGAGGGCTTTGCTTCAGTTAAATGTTGCTTATTGAATTAGCTATCCATTTAAAACTGCTATCAAAATATGCAGTGTGTAGTTTACTTCCTTCCAAATTTGTTCTGGAAACAGGGGTTTCTCTACAGCCCTTCTAGGACATGTCACCATGGAAGCACTTACAAAAATAATGTTTCATATCTTTTAAATAGTCTTGTTTCTCTGAGATTGTTTGCATTTGATAGAAGAAGAAAGAGAGGCTACAAATTGACATTTACTGGAATGAAAGCTGGTCCTGCATATTTTTTTTAACAGTACTGAAGGTTTAAAATGCAGCATTCCTTGACTTCAGGCTTCATTTGAGTGCTTTTACCTTTTAAAACAAGATGTATTTTAAATCAGGTATGAGCTTACCATCAGGTTGCAATTAGAAATGAAAACATTTTGTGTAGACTTAGATGTATTAGCAAAAAAATTACTCCACTGTGTTACTGCTACAGAGATTTTGCTTTGTGTATAACTGCCATCAGCTGAACATAAAGGTTTCTGCTGCTCACAGGACCAAGTCATAATTACCTTTCTTCACTGGCTGTATTCTTACTAGTGGAAACCTCAGCATTTGAAACAAAAGTTCAGTAAAACATGATGCCCAATGCTGAATGCGGTTCATAGTCTGTCTGTGAATTGTAAACCATCCTTTCTTGTACATTTAATGACTTGTGGGATATGGATGGATATTTTTGTATAAGTTTAATGTAGATTGAAAGGTTAATACAAGTAAGTTGATCTTAATGAAGTCACCTGGAATTCAGTGACAGAGTGGTTTGCAGTGGGGAGCAGAGCTATAAAATCAGTGACCTTTTTGGCTCATGGGACCTTTCCTTGGCTCAGCTCAGCCAGACAGTTACCAAGAAATGGAGTGGTGCTTTAACATGATGGTATGTTGGGCAAATGGAGACTGTTTCCAGGCAAGGGATCAGATGTGGAAGGCCAGCTAAGATGGGTAAGGCAGATGTCAGGAGAGGAAAAGAACTCTACTGCTGCATCTCCCATGCTGGCTGCTGGTTCTTGGTCTATGCAGAGCCAAATTCAGGCCTTGGCAAAAAATGCAGTACAACTGTCCACATTAGCAGAACCAGAGTGCTGCTTCCAATGTCAGAAATCATGTACTGCCAGATAATTTCTGCAGCATCTGTGCAGGATGAAATGACCTTCACTCTTTTGTCATGCAGACCTAACAAAATTAACTCACCCCCTCCAATGGACTGTGTCCTCTGGGAGGAAGTCACGGGGAGAAAAGTTTGTGTTCTTTAGTAAGTCTGTTTGCACTTACTGAAGCAAGAGGGCTAGGTTAGGTCACAGCTCTGGTTCGTGTTCATGTCAAACAGAAGGAACAAATCTCAGTATTTCTAATATTCCTGTGGGAATTGCTCAAATGATTCATTTTTGAATGACTCCAGTTGTACAGTGGAAACTGAAGGATTGGGGCAGAAACTGAGTTTAAAAATAAATTGTGAAGGAGTCCGGCCTTTGGGTATTTCATTTTTTTAGACTGTAACTCCCTAGGCAATACTTCACAATGAAGAAATGTTACACACTTGGACATTCCCTTTGCTGTCACTAGCCTTTTCTTCTCAGACACTTGACAGTATTTTTAAGAACAATCTTGCTGACTATTGGCAAATAGCAGTTTTTGAGCTGTTGAAGATGTGTGACATAGAGCAAAGCAAGTGTTAAAACAAAGTTAATTTCTTCTGCTTTCTTGAGCTATCTGTGGGGTTCAACCTTGCTGATTGTCTCCATAGCATCCTTGCCAAATAATTTCATGCTCGTGTTCTCAGTATGCCTATGGTGATAGGGACAAACTAGTGATGAAATTGAAGTTGATACCTTGACTATCTGATGTTTCCCTTCTCATGGACTCACTTTGAAATCTAGATCAAAGTAACTGTATTGAGCCGTTCATAATCACTGGCTGCTAGAGATTTACTGAAGACCAAGTCCTTAGAAAACCAGATGAGAGGTATTAATTTCTTACTGCTACTGAGTTGGGCAACAGAATGTTCTTGAAAATTGACCAACTCAAAAGAAATTTAAGAGAAGGCTGAGTAGAGCTTTTGGAGCTGGAGAATCATGTGACAGTATGTTTTATTTCCACTTCCAGTTCGAAGGACACAGAAATTGGGTGAAGGTTTAGCTAGGTGCAGATTTTGGTTTTGGTGCTTACCCATGGGACAGTGCCTGCCCTTAGGAAGGGGTAAGGAATTAGCTTCTTCTGCTCAGCCTGACCTCAAAGTTGACTCTGCACTTGTGTGTGCCGACTGCAGTGAGCAATGGGAAAGCCTCTGCTGCTCGTATACTCAGTTTTGAAAGAGCTCTTATTAAATGGAAATTAATGAGTGATTAATGAACATTATTAGGGTTTTTTTCCCTGGGAAAGCTTTCACCCTGTGCTTTCCTGAGATTTCATGTAGCATGGAATCAGTCACCCATTTGCTTCAAAAAGGGACTCTGGCACAACATCCCAGATGCAGATAAAGATAATGGCTTTTACAGCTGCAGATATAGGACTGCGTTCAGAGAAGAGGTACAACAAGGAAAAAAGGCAAATGTAAAGCCAGCATCTTCCTGGCTTCCTTATTCAAAGTAAACTGAAGTTGCAAATGGATGTGGGAGCTGCAGACAAGCCCATTCAAAGTGGAAATGGGGCAAGTGAGTATCAGAGGGAACATAAAAAGTGCTGGCAGTGCTGCAGCAGCCTGTTAAGCAACGTGGCCAGGACAGACTGGGTCGATGAAAAGAACAATTAATTGCCAGCCTCTAAGGAATAGGTAATTAAAAAAGAGATGTGGGAAGCACAGTCATTCAAATGGCTTTGTTGGCCTTTCAGCCACTTCTATAAAGGTGTTTCCCAGTTCTTAATTGTCTAGTCAGCTGAAGTGAGATTAAACCTCAGGTATGCTGCAGGTGTTCAACTTGAAAACCCTGTTATCAGATGTTTGTACAGAAAGTTCACTGCCTGCCTGGCCCCTTGCATTAAAGCTGCTCCCCCCATGGTTTTTGCAAAGCTATTATCTGAAATATATTTCCATAGTCAGGTTCAGTTGTGCATGCTTGTTCTCCTCTAAGGTAATAATGCCTGCAAGTAAGACTATTTAGCCTGGGGGATGAGGACTGAGCAAGCTAGAAAGGGGGTTAAATTCATTTGACAAGAAAAAGTAGTGGCAATACAACTAGTTAGCCAGGTTAAATATTAAATTTAATGAGCATTAGTGCAAATGGTATGTTGGAGATCTGATGTCTTAACAAGTCATAAAATAAAATTTTCCTCAGGAACAGCAGCTTTATGGCTTTTTGGATATTCACAGAGGGGCCAGATGGTGAATCCTGTGCTTATTCTCTTATTTTACAAGTTCAGTGCTGAAATGAACAGGGCTGTTGACAAAGCCAAGATATTACTGAGTGCCAAAACCTTGCTGGCTGGCAATGCCACTTGGTACAGATTTAGCCAACATTGTTCCTCAAATGTGCTGCACACAGCTGGAGTCCTGTGCAGAGATCTTACTGCAGTGTTGAGATGAAGGCAGTGAACTGAGATGCAGGTGGTCACAGCTTGATTTCTGTCACTGCTAGATCTTTCTGCATGCCCATTCCAAAATTAACTGCACCACCTTTTTTAAAACCGGCATCAGTAAGGGAGAGTTTTGGAAGAAGTTCATTGACATGGTGGTAAAGCTACCAGTAGCACACCATAAGATCAAATGGTGATTTTTCAGGATCCCATCTTTATTCTATCTCTCTGGCCTAAAGAATTTACTGGACAAAATTCAGCCATTGTAGTAATTTTATAAGTGTTTCAACAATGAGCTGAAAGCTGTGAGGACACAGATGAAGCAATGAAAGAAAAGACTGAGCCCTAATAATTTTGGTTATCCTCAGGAGGTAAAAATATGTTGTGATAGTTCTAAGTCCAAGAGATGGTAAAAAATGCTAGAGCCAGCTGGCAACATAGGAAGATTCAGGTGGGAAGATTGCACTTGCTGTGGGTGATGCCTTCTTGTCCTTGTGATCTAAATTCAGAATATTGAGGAGCACTTGCTAAACCAGCTTTGCCACATGTCAAAATCTGTGAAAAGCAAAAAGTTAAGTCTGCCTTCACACTTTATTTTTTTTTTTCCAATTAGTAGCTGAGTGCAAAGGTCTTATGTATTTGGAACTCACTTGCTTTTAGAGGTTTCTTACATCCCAAAATCTCTCTTGATCACTGACACTACACAACTTTTTGAAAAAAAAGAGTGCTAATTCTGGAGAGCATTATTTCTGTGAAAACATGTGAGCTTGGAGATGTTTCCTGGAGTTCTAGCCTGAAATTTAATACAGCAATGTCAGGTATTAAGACAGGAAGCAAACAAAATAAATACAACAGTAACCAGTAACCTTTTGGTACAGCATTTTCGTAACAGGGGCTGCAAGAAGCTGCAGTGCTTCATGGTCCTGTAGCTCTTCCCTCTTGCATGACCTTCAGGCTGTACTGCAACACTTCTGCTAACAGAGCCAAAGAGTTTGTTTACAGTTCCCTTACTTTGAACAAGTTTTGGGCTTACTGTTAGCTGTATTAACATGCTAATTGAGGTTACAATGATTGAGACAAACTGAAATATTCCTTGTTGCAATAGGAAGTTTTATAGCTTCCAGTTGCAGACTGCAGCAACATGATTTTTCCTGAATATTTCACAAAAGGGACATGAATGTTCTTTGTGTGATACAGTAACATAGCAAGGCACATAAGGCAAACCCTAAGAGAGATCTATATTGTTTGCAGAACAAATATAAGTAATACTTTGGAAAATGATGCATTCTTTGGAGCTCATTTTTCATTTTCTTCTCCATCTGCTTGTCTCCCTTCATATTTTCCAAACACTCTTTTTTTTTTTTTTGCCATCCAAAAGTAAAATTGTGTAGACCTATGTTTCTAGTCCTAACTTTGAGTTTTGAAAGAATTCTATAATGAAGGGGTTAGAAGATTGATAGGAAGTGTTTCATGGCAAGACCTACAGGTTCAGGAAATAGTATTAATAGTGTAATGAAAACCCATAATGGTATCGATTTTCATGAATGGGGAAGAAAAGGTGCAGTCAATAAACTGCAGCAAGTGTAAGTGGCTCAGACACTGGAATCTTACCTGCTAAACAATTAGATCAGAATTTAAAACCTTAATTTTGAATATTCCAAATGTGTGATTTTGAATTTATACATGTAAATACATTAACAGGGCTGGTAAGCTTTGTGTACAAAATGTCTTGGGGTTTTTGGGCTGTACATAGATATATGTGCATTTATGGCATGTATGGTTTAACATGGTCAGGCTCCCCTCCCTTAGCAGGAAGATCATGTTAGCATGGGGAGAGGGTAATATTTAGCTCCCTTGAAAATGTCCTGGACTGTGGAATTCTTTAGGAATCCCTATCTTTTACCAGTGGTTTCAGTCGTCTTCCCCATGTTTCCATGAGGAAGAGATCACTGTGAAGCTCACCTCTCTCAACTAGCCTACATGTGAGTCTCGGCAAACCCTGTGGAAGCCTCCACCCTTCCCTCTGGATCACACTGAGGGAGTTGAGTACACTCAGGGTCTCCTGTGTGCCTCCTGGACAAAACCCTTCCTGGTAAAAACTGGGAAGGACTGTTTTGACTCCATCTCAGCTCCTTAGTTCTCACTGTTAATTATTGCTCCAAAACTTGTGCCAAGTCACATTGCCAGACTTGTCTCCCCAAGTGTCCTGACAGGATGTCTTTTCAATGTGTTATATTACATGGTATTTCTTGCAGGGTTTCTTCAGTGTTGAAGGAATTCTTTAGGACTGAATTTCTAAATGCTCTTTTGCAGGAGTATTGCAATGGAAGAAGTGACCTAATGGGATAAATCCCTTTGCAGTGTCCATTAACACCTTTTCATAAAGTTTCTTCATTTCAAGCTTAATGTTTGGAGCAGCAGGGAATTAAGCAGCAGCACTTAAAGCAGGGTACTGGCAGATGTCAGTGAATCAATGTGTCAATATGACTTGATGGAGGTAGTGGACAGCATTTCTGAGCTTCTCTGCTTTTGGCACACATTTATAAGGAGGAGCTGGGGCAAGCCGGAGAGTAATACTTGGAGGACTATGAGGAATTAACCTGAACATGGATACTTTCGGCTCCTGGGAAATCTGACTGCATCTCTTCATTTGGAATAGATTACAGCAGTACAGAGCAGCCAATGTAACTAATTGGTCAAATTTTTCCTGCTGTTTTACAAAGAGTCAGAGTATCAGTTATCTACTCATCTCTTGGGAAATTTATAGTGAAAAAATCTAGAAGTAAAGTTGGTTGTTTCAGCAGAAATGGATTTGCAGCTGCTGAGGAGAATTTGATTATGTGCTACTTTCAAAGAAATGCGATACGTCATTCACTCCTGGACAGAAAGCCTTTTCTGTGACTAAGATTTTCAGACAGCCTAGGATAGCTGGGGAATAGGACTGGATTTCTTCTTTATACGCCTAGTGTTTCTTAAGTTCAAAGTGCATTAGAAGCATGCAGACATTGGGAAATGTTACAGTACATATATTGAAGAGTTTTCCAATAATTCAGTAAAATGTTAAAAATCTCAAGATGGATTTCTGGCTGGAAAGATGTCTGCTGTTTTGAAACAGTGTTTCTCACCTGTTGAAGTACTGGCTTTGTAATCAGCTCGTAATGCAAGAATTGAGACAAGGTAGTTGCACAGTAGAAATCCACTATGGTTGTCTCATGTCTCGGAGGATGAATGTTCATTTCTGCACACACAAAATTCTTGTTCTTCTACTAATCACTGGAGCCTTACAAAATGAGCTTGTGCTCACAGAAATGAAAAAAATCATTATTGTGGTGGGTCTGGCTGTAAGATCATATATTTATTGAAAATATCGGTGACTGAGAGGTGTCTGCAGAAGACATTGCAGACTTACAATTGTTAGAAACACTGGTGGAGAATGGCAGGAGGCATTTTGGCAGGGAAGCTGCACCATGAGCCTGTTTAAAGGTTGAGCCTCTTTCCAGAGCTGGCCTCACAGGAAGCTCTGAATAGTGGTTGAACTGTGATACTGAGGTGGTTCTTGGGATGTGCAGAGCTTTGCCACTTGACAAGGTGGTGCCTGGGGAAGACTGACCATCTTCCTGATCTCCACAACAATGGCACCACAAAATCAGTGGGCCAGGTTTATCCCATCCCAGCATACACTCTGCTGAGAAGAGCACCTCCCAGCAGATGGGGCTCAGTGAGGCAGCATAGGTTCCAAGGGGGTCATGCAAAGTGCTCTACGCTGAAAAGCACGTAAGAGCCAGAACTGTCTGGCTGGAGCCAAGGAAATAGAGTTCATGGAATAAAAATGTGATTCCCCAGACTGAAATAGCACCAAATCTTGCAGGATTCTTCATCACCATCTGTTTGCTGAGAACACACAGTAGAGCCTAAATTATGCACCACGCTGTCACGCTGGGGAGGAGGAAGCATGGGTGAGCAACTGCATTACGTGCACAGGGAGTTCTTTAACTGTGTCACTCCCTGTTTGCAGCTTGAGGAGCCCTTAGGTGCACAAGGTCATTACAGGCATGACTCAAGCTGAGATCACTTCTGGAAGAACTCTCTTTTTCCTGTTCCTAGCACTAGTAGCATCATAGACAAATCCTGGGAAAAACAAAGGAAATCCACCATTGATTTTATCACCGAGGAGAGTTGAGTTTGAATACAGCTTGTCGCTATTTTCAGCACAATACTACATTTATTCTTGGCTTTCACTGCCCAGAGGGAAGCAGTGTAGGTCAAGTTAGTCCAAAAGATGCTATATATGGTTGAACCAACTTGCACCTTACATCAGCTTTTGCAGCACATTTGGCATAATGAGTGAAAAAACCCTTTTTTTTCCCAGTCCAATATTAATTTCTAATTTGCTTTAAGGGAATGAACCAGTTTAGTGTTAAGCTTTCCCATACTCATGTAATTATTCATGTGTCTAAACAGCTGCAGTTTTTTTCTTCTTGTACCCAGAAATAACAACTAAATTTACTTGGATTTTTAATACTACTTGGAGACAGTGTTATGGATAACTTTATCCTAGGACCTACAGGCTTTGATTTGGAGAAGTCATTATTACTGGAAGCAATTTTCTACCAACTCCTCAGTGAGCTGTGTCAATTTGGTGTTGTCCTTAAACCCAAAATGCATAGGGCATTCATATGGGATTGCTCTGCATAGGAAACCCTTAATTTTATGCCAGATGAATTTAAGTTTAAACAATCCACACTTTGAAGGACTCTAGCAAGTTTCCCTGCACCCTGAAATTAATTTGTTATTTAGATGTCTCCTTAGATCGCCTTAAAATTGTTAGTTTAGAGTGTGATGCAATTCTTATTTGCATGAGATCTGCCAAGTAGATACCTGAATATTTTTCTTTCATGCAAAATATAATTGGACATTAATTTATGGAGTATCCTCTGAAAGTTCTTTGTGGAGAGGTGGATTAATGATTTTAACTTGCTTTACCTGCATAAATCCAGATAACAATACCTTGTAGAACCCAAGTATTCTAATTGTTTCCTGGCAGGCAGAAATGAAGACCTGCTGTGCTCCTTTCCCAGTGCTTCTGCATCTTTTACACTGGTGTTGGAAATCTGTGAGCTTTCTGTGCAGGTTTCAGTTCATGTCTTCACTGTGACCTTAGCTCAGGGCTGGGAAGTAACAAGAGGGTGCTGTGAAGAAGATCCAGCATCGCTTAGGATCCCTAATGAAGATCTGGTTGGCTGAGAAATCCACACACTTGTGTCTCAACTTGCACTCATTTGTTTTCTGTTTCTGTGTGATGAAGCTGCTTGATAGCTCTGAGCTGTGATTTAGCCAGTTCTGCTGGGATGTTTTGCTGGGAGTCTTTCCCAGGGGACCAGTGTACAGAAACACAATTATGGTTCACTCCACAAGCCTTGCTAGTCTGTTTCCAGTTTCAAGCCTTTTCATGGCCACAGTGAGAGGATGAGAGGAAAGGCAGATGCCTTACTAGTGAGAAGGGAGGAAAATACACATTAGTTGAATACTAACAGAGTTTTAAGTGGTTCCTTTAGCTGTAAAAGCCTTACCACCCCTCACTTCCTGCACATGCTCACAGTCTTCAGCGTTGCAGAAATACACATCTTGCACCCATTAACAGTTCAGAGATGACTCTATGCAACTCCCTTTAGAGACAGGGAAAAGAGTGTGGGAGCAGTTTGGAGTCTCAGCATCTGTTATCCCTTCTGCCAAATTGCTGCAGCATGGCAACCAGATGGGAGTGATGCCATTTCTCCTCAAGAACGAGCCACCCTTTGAGTAAAGCATTTCATTAAGGACAAAATCCTGGAACCTCAGGCACAGCTCTCCCTCTGTGCTTGGTGGGGGGATTTTTAGGGTTGGGGTTTTTTGTTGTTTTGGTTTTTTTGTTTGTTATTTTCTGGTTTCTTTGGGTTTTGTTGACTGTCAAATATATTTTGATTAGAGACACTGCAGAGTGGAGAGCTAATTTAATAGAAAGAATAAAATTATTGTATTTTTGTAAGAAGAGAAGGAACAGAAGAAATCAAGGGTATGTAGTATATGGTGAACAGTAAACTCAAACATTATTCTTTGATAAACATACTGATTTTTATACACTTAGTCTTAGCCACATGCTTTCAGCTTTCCTCATCCATTTCACATGTTAGCACAGGTGAAAATATTTAGTTAGTGTTAAGATAGTGGCAGTAGTTTTAAGTGTGGTTAAACATTTGGGGCACACTGTTCAAACTGCATTATAATGTGTGTACAGTAGTGAAATGCAGAGCTACCTTTGGGCATCTGAAAACAACTGTTCACTCAGCTTGTCCTTGTAATTATGGTAAGTGCATGTGCAATGGCAAGAAAAAGCATGTAAGTCATGGGCATTTCCTTGAGGAGTCTGTCTTTACAAATCTAATATCTAGATACATTATGAAATTTAAAGCATACAGATTTAATCCAGGCAAGTTTCCTTAAGCATTGGCTGAAGGCATTAGCCTCACAGTTATTTGCAGAGAAATTTCATGTACAGCTTCACATACTTGCAAAACTTCATCAGCAATGCACTCCAAGTAATTTCATCCACATCTATATCTGGGCAAACCATTCGCTGAGGTATTTTCTGCCATCTGTGAATGTTCATCTGCAGTTTATATGCCAGATGTGTATTGGCAGGATACATGCTACAAAAAACAAGGATCCAGAACTGTAATAGTAATCCCAGTGCTGCAAATCAAGAAAACTTTTATATTATTAGATAGTAGATTGCAAATTAGTTTGCTAAATAAATGTGTTGTTCATAAATAAAGAACAAAAGAATGACTTGCTGTAAACGTGGGTCTCAAGAAAGCCATTTCCACAGGTGCATGAACCACAGCAGTTGGGGAATTCAGTTGATCCTGGCTGGTCTGCCCTGGTGACATTTAAGTTATTTTCCCATGACTTGAGTATTCCAGTTGCTTTACAGCATACTTTGTGTCATTTAACCTTGGCTGACTTGTGGAGGATTTCAAAGCCACTGTGTTAGTATTGGATTTCTCATGATACCTCCACTGAATCAATTCCCTTCTCTTGGTCAGTGTAGGGGGTGAAGGGACAGCACTGTGTAACCCTAATTTAGTACAGTCTCAGAGAAAGAGGAAACTCTGGGACAGTGATTTAGTTAATGCAGCAAGATATATGTATATATCTAGGGCAGGGTGTGGTGAGAAATCCCCTGAATGTTCAAGTTGTGTGGGAGGTATGCATATAAATCCACTTAACAGTTGAGTTACTGTGTGGAATATTCTTCCCACACAGTATATTGGAAGAATTGAGGAAGTGTATTTGAGGAGAGCTTAAGACCTGCTAATAAAAGCCTAACCCACAGGCCTGCTAGGCAAGTCAGCTCATGCTGAGCCTTGTGCTCTTGTGGCCTAAGTAGCCTGATATCAACTGTGGTCTAGATTTACCTTTGATATCTTTATATTACCCCTATCTGTGACTGCAGCAGACATTCCCTAAGGCTGCACTTATGCTGGTGAGGCCCCCTCATGAGCTAATGAGTCCTGAACCTTCTCACATTCCTCCTGCAGGAGCTGCTGGCTGTTGAGAGATGTCAAAGGTCTAACTGAAGAGAAGCCCCGGCTGAAAAGCAAATGTGCTGTCCCAAGGATCAAAGTCGCTCTTCCTATATCCCAGGGACTATCTCAAGCATGACCAGAGTCTTTCTAATCCTCAGTCTCTGTAATCAGGGCTCCATTAGAGTCTTTGTTTGCTTAAACATCAATACTCCTGGTTCCGAGCTGTAAGAGCTGTCTAAGTGGAGCTGCAGCCATCCTGCCCAAGCTGCCTGCAGCCAGAAATGTGCTCCCCATGTGTGAATTGCTCTCTGTATCTTCGTAGACTAAAGTCATGGGAGCTGCTACCCATGAACCTGAGGGAATTAGGAATGCAGTAAACTGAGCCCTTGCTGACTTAGTTCTGGTCCTGTTGGCAGATTTACAGAATCCTTTCTTAGAGACCTTTTCTTTTGTCCCATAGCTTAAGTTATTAGGTTTCTTCAGTTCTATAGTCTATTCATATGCTCAAAAGACAAGTTCATTCCCCCATTCTCATTTTTTGGGAGTAAGAATCCATAGTTCAGATTGCTGTTGCGCAACCTGTCCTGGGACATGTCACTGAAATCACAGCAATATATAGCACCTCTGGGGAACCATTTTCCCTTGCCTGGCATTGTGAAGTGGTGATGCCCGCCACTTGGACTGTGCTAATCCATGGCCACAACACCCAACAAGACACATTTTATGATTTATGGACACTGATGTTAATGACTTTAACTAGAATGGGTTAAAAAATGCACTTACTACTTACATTTAAAACAGCTTTTTTAGAGAGAGTAGTTTAATCATAGTTTATAACATCTTAGTCCTGCTCTGTCGACCACCTCTAACCTGTCCTACTTCTGTTTGTAATATGTTTATACTGCTTTTCATTTTATTGGAGTTTAATAAGCTACTCATAAAGGCATTTTTATATTGCGGCCCGATTCCTTGAAGTCAGCTTGCCTGGTATTTTAAACGTCATCTCTAAAACTTCTTTTCATGTATAAGACATTATTTCTATTTTAATTGTCACACCTGTAATGCTGAACTTTGTACATGTGCCAGTCAATTATGTTTTCTCTCTGAATGCTGTGCCTTGAGTTGAACGGATGACGTGGGAATGGTGGCAGTGCATGGTGCAAGCCCTTTCCTGTGTGTGGGGTGTCCCAGGGCAGAGGATACTGCACATCATTCTGTTTCAGGTACAGCTTACGGCTGTGTAGACACAAAAATCAGAAGAAGAGTATTTCAGAAAGCAAAAGTCCAAGTTATTTTGCATGCATAGTGGTTACAGGGAGCTTGGGTAGATTTGCATGTAAAATGTGTTCTGGCCGTACTCTGTAAGAGGCAGGCTTTAATGGCTTTTAGACCCCACTGGGTGGGAGGCTTTAGGTTATCCCTTAGTGTTTAATTACATGGAATGTGTGTTCAGCAGATTGTTCAGCTATCACCTGGAAACCTTCAGGCTGGATGCTGTGAGCTGCTGATAGCCCTGATGGTGCAGCTCCGTGGGTGCTAATATGGCAAAGATCAGATTTCTCATTTGGGGCTACTTGCAGTGGCCCTTTGCTTTGGCACTTATCTGTCAGGCCTGGCCAGGTGGCTTTGCATGGCTGGTAATGAATGTGGAAAACTGCTGCATAATCTATTCCTAGAACTAAGATTTGTGTGTCTTGATAAAGGTAAATACTAGGTTGGTTGAGGCTTTTCCAATGTAATTTGTTTCTTTGGTGGAAACATTTCAATTTTCTGGGCTTTCAGTGTTCAGTTTTTCTGTTTGTTTGTATGATGTGGTATGGACAAGCAATACCTGTTCCCTCTGTAGTTTGCAAGAGGAAGTTAGGATGGAATTGGAAGTAGGAGCACAGCTGGTTTTGCAATGTGTATGAGAAGCAAATAGATGTCATTAATACCTGTGTTTAGTTGGCTTTGTCCTGGCTGTTTTAGAATCTGTTACTATTACCAGTCACTCATGTTTTCATTTTCTGCAAAACAAATAAGTTGTGTTTTGGAGACAAAATAGCACAGAAAAAATTTATTTCGTAGGCAGGTGGTAGTGTATAACTAAGTCAAAACAGCTGTAAGAAGAAAGAACAAATTAAAAATTAGCTTTGGGAGAGAAAAAGAAGAAATTAGTTCATCTGATGGCAAGAAAGAGAAGGACAATTTCCCCAAATCAGGAAACCAAAAAGAAAAGTAACAGAACTTCACTTTAGGATAAAATGAGGCGTGTGCAGGAGCAGCACAGTCAAAACAAACAGTGATGCATGAAAACAAACCTCAGGCTGAGGAATACCACACAAAAATGTGTCAGTCTGACTGGTCGTTTTACCTCCCTTTGTAGCACAGAGCCAGGCAGCTTGCGGGTAAGGGATGAAAACTCAGTTTGCTGTCACTGGCTTTCAGGCAGGTCAGTAGTGACCAATATTTGTGATAGCTGTGATGGCAGCCTTTGGATTTCTTTGAAAGTACTCTCTGATATTTCAGCTATTAGCTGACAGACACCCCTTAAATGCTGGTCTTGGTGAAAAGGGAAATTAAATGGAGTGTCCTTTGAAAGATTCACCCCAGAATGAGCAAATACCTTGAATATTTGGTTTTGCATGTGCAGTAACTTGAGAGTACCACAGGAGTAATCTTAAAACAGCTTCCAGCAGTTGGGGCTCTAATGTGTGTCTTGTCTTATGCTAATATACCACTTAGTAAATAACGTGGTAACAAGAAGGCTTTGTTGAAGAGTTCTCCTTGTATAGAATAGCTGTAGGATGCTGCAGTGGCACGAGCTTATGAATTCTTCTCCAGAGATGCCTGTTGGCAGAGTGTGGTGATCCTGTGCTGGGTATTTGAGTTACTTTGCTGGAGGGAACTCTATCCATTTATCTTCACAAATGGTAAACCTACTTGTACTGAAAGAATGAATCCTCCCACTTAGCTGATCTAAATGTGAGGCTTAACTTTGGTGGTGGGACACCTTGCACTGACTTGTGAAAAGCAGTTTGTTATCCATGGGAAGGTGAGGGCTGATCCTACTCACAGGGAGGAGTTACCTCCAAAGAGGACCCAAACAATAGACTTTTAAAAAAGATACTCTTTGCAAAATGAGTCTACACCAACCTTAATGTTATTTTCCAGGTAGAATATTCTGCCTGATCGGTATCACTGAAGACCTCAAAATGGATACGGCCACTCTCTGGGAGTGCAGTACAGGGAAGGATTTGTGCTGGTAAACTCCATGCACAAATGGCAGTTGCATAATTATAAAACTCATCCTTCTTATTTTGCAGACCTCTGGTTGTTTCACTTGTCCTCCAAGTCATTGACAGGCCAGCTCTAGTAACCAGCTCTTTTTCAATGAGACCATGAAGCTGCAGCATGCAAGGTAAGAGATTTCAGATATTCTCCAGGAAAAGTAAATGATCAGTCAAGATGTGCTTCTCATATTTTAAGTGGAAATCTAAAGAAAACCTGAAGAGAAGTTCAGATTCTCTGAGTCTGAATATTCAAACTGACTGAATGGTATAAACAGTCCCAGTGTCAGAGACATAATTCTGAATAAGGGACCTGTCTTAAAACACACTTGGAGGCGATACCTTAAAGACAGAGGAAACTTAAGCAGTTCAGAAACAAATAAAAAATGTACCTCACTGAGATTAACCAAGATTACTGATTGTTTTGCATTAGCAGAAAAGGATTGAAATCTAGGCTGGAAATCATAAGAAGAATCTGAAATCATAGAGGGGGGAGCTGAGACTGTCATTGCAGCTTGTAAACTGTAGTTAACAGGATGATGACAGAAGTCTATAAGCAAAAATTCCTGTGCTGAATGGTCATGGAGGTCAGTCTTAGAGGACCTAGGGGATGTTACCAAGGTGCTGTCATCCTCATGAGGCCTGTTTGTGGTATAAAATAGAGTACACACTCTTTTCTACAGGTCTAAATTTATACAGCTCTAGTCACATCAAAGGAAGATTGGTCCGTAACCCTTCGGGTCTGGTCCTGTACACTGTGTGATAGCTCCTTTTTTCTAGTGTGCCATCCACTTCAGTCCATTTTTCTGGCTCTGAATAACCCTCACAGCTTTAGCACAGCAACATTGCATAAGGCAGGATCTACTAAAATTGGTTTTCTCAATTTTAGCAGTGCCCCTGGACAGGTTTCAGCTTCAGGATTGCCAGTTTGAAACACATGAATCTCACAGAAACATTAGCAGGGTACAGTCTCAAACCTGGTCTGCCAGTGTTGCCCTCCACAAGCTGGCACTGGGAGAACCACCCAGACAAGATCAGTTCATTAAATAGGAACCAAGGGGGTAATGCCCCAAATGAGGGTTCAGTCATGGGTTTAAGTTTAGGAGTATCAGAGATTGTGGTCAAGACACATATCCTTGTGTCCACAGAGGTGTGGAAGAACTTCAGGGCCACTGAAATAAACTTTGTCCTTCAACTCTCCCATCTATCTTGTGGGAAAAAGGAGACAATACCTCTCCAAAAGATTTTCAAATAATGAAATTGGGAAATAATTTCCAAAGCCCTGAACTAAAAAAGTCCCTGCCCTTGGGCTGCACAAAGGGCACTTTTTTCCCATAGTATTCTCTCCCCTCAAGTAGGAGCAGTAAGCAAATCCTCTTTAGCCAAGCCAGGTAAAGGTGAGGAAATGGTGATAGTTTTTGTATAAGGGAATCAGCATACTGTAACATCCAAAGTCTCAGGCTGGCATCTGTTCAATTACCTGGCTGCTTCTGGAGTCTTACAAGAGCCTGGGAGAGCCTGAATTCCCTTCCTGCAGCTGCTAGCATGCTCCTGTTGCATGGTGGAGAAAATCATCTGTGGGCAGCAAACACAGTGAGGCTGAACCTCTAACATTGCTTATCAAGCCATGGGGTCAGGTGGATACAGGAGGGGAAGGGAAACAGGAGGCTGACTTGAACAATGTGAGCTGAAGTGAACTTGGAAAGGGAAATTTAATCTTTAATTTTGGGTCTTTAATCAAAGATGTAAGTAGACATATATGGAAGGTACTTGTAAATGGAGGGCAACACCTTTTTTAGCAAGTGAGACAAGTTTCTCAAAATCTGAGCATGAGTGTTCTTTCTGTCATTGCTGTTGAATCCCTTTTAATTTCACAGACTCTATAGTGTTCATCAGCCTTTGTAAAGACATAGCAATTCATGAAGCACTACTGGAATGATGGAGTCACTTCAGCCTAGCATTTTCTGATTAAAACCAGAAGAAGCAGCAGAACAGTCTGAGATTGGATTTTCTTGAGCAAGGGTGTTGCTGAAGCCAAATAAACACTCAAGACCCTAACAGGATTTTAAACAGAAAAACTCTGAACCAGAACAGCTTCATAGCTGTGAGATTTGATACTTTTCTGAACATCAGTAGCTTTGCCTTGGATTTCATCTTAGTACTGTGCTGCTTTCTATTGCCAGGTCATATTTCCTCAAAAAGTGTCCTCTAATTAGCTGCTCAGAACCCACTACATGATCCCAACTTAGCGTTAAAAGGAGCTTCAAGTACAATCTGTACAAATACGTGTTGGGATGGAACCCAAATTTATGTTCGGAAGTGCTGGTCTGTGAGAACAAATGGTTGCAATCAAGGAAGGACACATTTCAAGACAAAAAAGTCTTGCTGTGGAACCTTAATTGTCCATGTATTTTTTCAATGCCTAAACACAGCTATATATGCTTGTGATTAATAATACTTTTTCTAGGAAGTTATTTGATTATTTATATTATTTGACTATTTAGAGAAATCACTGTATTCCTGGCAACTGTGCTATTCCCCTTCAAATCTATGTAAAACCAATTAATAGAAAACACATCATTAGAACAAAACGGGAACAGATGTGTTTCAGAGAGGCAGTGTGAAGATAGATCTCCATTATATTGCTTTCATTGGAAGGAGTTTTCGGGAAAAGAATAAATATGTGACTGAGAGTAATGACAGACGGTTAGGAAGAACTTAACTTGCCTTGGGAGGGGATAAGAGATAAGGACTGGTACAGGGAAGAAAGAAATGCATACATCACAGAGAAAATTGGCAGTTAGGAAGAGATAGGAAATTGAGATTTGCAACATCTAAGTGGATTTAGAGGAATAATGGACAAGGTAAACTGTAAAGAAGAGTTCCTGGAAATAAGGGTAGATTTCAGCTCTGGTCAGCAGTTGCTTTCCAAGCCTCAGAAGTAGCATGTGTCTGATGTTCAAAAGGCTGCAAATGATTGAGGTCGCTGCCTATCAAAACTGATCCATGTTAACCATACTAAACAGTCTACTGAAAGTCACTTAAAGCATATTCTAAATAAGCTAAAAGATTAAAGGAGACCTGTTGATTGGATCCTTGAATCTGAAAACTATTTGTAGTTCTGAAAATGAGTTGTGTTCAGCAGCCTGAACTTCTAGCTGGCTTACAACTACTTGTGTGGGAAGGCAGTGTCGTACCTCCCCTTTTCTGAATGCAAGAAAGTGCTTTAGTTTGTTTCTTTCAAGGTGGTACCTCAAGTGACCTCTACATACATGAAGTGGCTTTGTCAGGCTGAAAACCACCACATCTCCATTGCCATTCCATGTGTTCTCCCTGAATGTACCTATTTATGGGCTAAGAAAACTGCATGGGACAAAGTGCTAAACATGCGGTATTTGAAAGGATGTGCAGGAGTGCACATTTATCTTTTATTATCTCCCTTAAGCAGTCCTGTTCTTCAGAAGCTCTAACAGCCATCCATTATTCATCAGCTCTCTGTCTCCTCAGCTGATTGCCAAGCAGAGTTGTGATGTGGAACAGCAGCCTTGCAGAGTGTGAAGTGGGATGGATACTAGATTATGCAAGGGAATTATCTGTTCCAGTAAAGGTCTGGTTTCCAGGGCTTCTGACATAACTAAGCAGAAACAGTAAGTGCAAATGTAGGGACATAGTGTTATACCTGAACAGATTAAGATATTAATGCCATGAGTAACTCCTTCCTGTAGAACTAAGTCCAAGGCAGCTTTTGCTAAGGCATTCTAATGTGAACGAGCCTTCATCCTGGTTTGGAAACTGCCTCAACTGCTCAAAACACCAGGAGTTCCAGCCTATTTGACCTGAAGCTGGGTAGCTCCCAGAGCACAGGGTGGAGCAGATGTGCTGCCAGATGCTGGCTTTGTGTGCTGGAGGTGCCAGATCAGGGGATTTGCAAGAACCACCTGTCTACCCTTTGTCTTAAACTTAGCTAGCAAACATTCACCCTATAGTGCCAGTTGAAAATGCCTTTCTGGAAAAGAAAATGTAGGAATTATCTGGATCCCTTGGCCTGTATGTAAACACTTAAGGCTTTGGTACAGTGATTAATTTACCTACTTTCTGAGGATATCCCCATTCAGGGATGTGTAGTAGCCCTTCTAAACCCTTCCAGATTGGTTTCCCCATGATGATCACATAAACTTCTGCCTTACAAAGCAACCTACTCCAATTCCTCTAGTTTTCTGTAGGGGAAGCCTAACACTTCAGGACCTTCCACCACACTTTTGCTATATGTGGGGCTTTAAACCCCAAGCATAAAAAAATTGATGTTCTGTGCATGTAATTTACCTTCTGTGCCTCAGGCATCAAATATCACGTGGCAGATCAGCGATTGAAGTAATTGATAGTTTTGCAGGAGATTGGAAGAGCTGTAGGATGTATGATGTAATGAAACAATTTTGACTTTACTCAAGTTTTCAGCCTTGAAGCAAGAAGGGGCACCAAGACTGTGGTTAATTACAAAAATGAGTGCTGTCTGTCAAAGTGTGACACAAAGCCTGTGTCACACAGCTTTGTGGCATGAACTGTGATTAATATCAGGCTCACTTGATAGCCTTAGAACTTCCCACCACCCCTACAAACAATGCAGACTTGTTGTGCAGAAATTCATTTGTGCTTCAATGTTTGTAATAATGTGACTGGTATGAAAATAACACCACAAAGTAAAATAGCAAGAACAGGGATTAGCTATTTAAGGTCGAAATCTTTTGTTTTCTAGAGGTACATCGAGATCTTGCATAAGAGCCAATGATTTCTCTGGATAGTGCTCAAGCAGAATTGTATTTTTGATTATATAATCAACTCAGCCCTAAACAGCTATAACCACCTACTAAAATGGAAGTGTTTTATGAGAAATCAGCTGTAGCAGGAGACTTCAGAACATTTTAAAGCAAGTGGATTTTTTACCCCTTTTTTTAGCTGACCTGTTATTATAATAGTGCTTCCTTTGAGAGACCTTCTAGGCAAGGCTGTCAGCAATAGACTTCTTGGCTATGAGTGCACCAGGTCAACCTCTGTCTTCAGGGCAACAGGCAAGAAAAGTGCAAACAGATCAGACTGCCAATTCTTGCAAGCTGCAAATAACTCTTGGTTCTGCTTGTCAGCTTTACAGATCCTACATGGCTGCAGGATACTGTGCCAATAGCAATATAAAGGTATCTTGTTTCAAATACCTAATATGTGGATCAGACTGTAGGATGCCAACAAAGCTGGTTTACAAGGAAGGATGCTCCTTTCTTTTGTGCTGCTTGAACTTCATCACCCTGCTGTGATGCTTAATGAAATCGTTGTGCGAACTGTGAACGCTGATTTTTGTTATAAGCCAAATACCACAAAGAGTTCTGTGTTTTCAATCAGCTGTGAGCTGATAGCAGCCTTATCAAACTCCATCTTTGGAGGCAGCTAAAGGACAATCCAAGCAGGCATTAATATAACATAACATATTTATACTCATAAATAGGAATACGCTAAAACTCTCTACTGAATTAAACTCCTTAAACTGAATGGGATGGCCTAGCAGCAGCTAATTTGTGCCAGGACAAGGTTAGGACAGCTAAAGGGACCTGCACTTTGATTTAGATGCTGTGTTCACATACTGTCGCCAAAGTGTTTTAGGGACAGAAAAACCTCATGCTAAGCAACAAACAAGGAGGGCCTGAGGAGCTTGAAAGGACTTTCTCCTAAAGTTATTTTTGCAGATCTGTACAAGGCCAATATCTATGAAAATCATGAATGCTTGCAGCATACTTTGCTTGGCCTGCAGCAGATATGTCCAGTGGCAGTGAAATGGCAATCAAGACCCATAACACCCCAGAAAGCAAAATGTTACTTATGGGTGGAGGATATTACAGGGGTGCCACTCACTGTGAACTCTTCCAAGAAGAGCTTGAGAATGAGCTGAAGAAGCAATGTCTGAATGGTGCTTCACGGCTGAAATAAGCTGTATGCTGCAAAGTTCTGGTCCTGGCCTAGCCTAGCATCATAGGAGGTGCTCCATCAAATTCAGGGTTTTTTAGTTTATAGCAACAAGTGTAGATTTAATAGCAATATATTCAAGGTAAACTTACATCATCAATATAAAAGGATACTCAGGTGAGGTGTCTGCAGCCTGAATCTCTCAGGTAGAGTGTGCTCTAAATTAAACCTGCTGTAGAGCACTCAGAAGGAGATAAATATTTACTACAGCAGGAGATCATTTTGGGATTTAAACCTAGCATCAAGTTCCCAACCAGCTGCACATACCTTGCAGGTCAGAACTGCTGAAGAGCTGATGAGTTCCCCAGCTGTTTGTGCACTAACAGTCTGTTGTTATTTACTTACAAGACAAGCATAATTTAAGATCCAGAAACCTATCCTTACGCTTTTTGCAACAAAACTCTGGGTGTTTGGCATGTTTTGTGAAAGCTGACAGCCAGTCCACCATGCAGTTCTTAGTTGCTACTTAAATATCTCTGCAGAGTATTGTGACTGAGTGCTTTTCAAAGGCAAGTAACATCCCCTCCTTCAGAGCATGATTCAAAGCCAGCTGAAATCAACACAGATAACCTGATTGGAGCTTTGCATCAGGCACCCTCTGCCATCCCAGATGGTATGAGGGAGAAATAGATGCAAACTGAGAGTTTTGAGCAGCTTTTCACATTTCTTTCTTGAAGATGCTAGGGAATAATTACAGTCTGAGACAACTTCTTTTTCTGTTTGATGTGGATTTAAAAAGAGCTTTTTATTAATGCAGCCTCCTCTCTAAGGGGCAGTGCAAAACTTCTTTATATTCTAGAAACCTGCCTATCCAAAGGATGTGTCTACATTCTCTAGTACCAGGAGACAACAACTGCAAAGAGGGGAACTCTGGTGATGCCTAAATATCTGAAAAGCTTACCCTATTCTGCAGAAGAGCTGGAGTTGATTCAGCATTTAATTTATAAGGTTAATTTGTCATACCTTGGTAACAAATTTTATTATGAGTGCCAGTAGTTAATCTTAGAAAATTTACAATCTGTTGAATGTAAAAATATTGCAGCACTGATATTTCCAGTGCAGGTGGAAACCTTGTGTCCTTGGCAGATACTATGACTTTACCATTGTGAAGCCATAAAATTAGGTATAGTGTATCCAGGCCAGTGATGGTATGTCTTTCTGGATCTTGGAAGTCAGAAAGTTTAAGTCAAATATTTAAAATAAGATCTACAGTTTATTTTACTGTTCTGTTTGATCACAGTGAGTGCCTTTTGTAGAATGCCAGAAGAGTCCCTTTGCTCTTTTATAGTATAAAGGCAAATGGAAATATGAAAACTGGAAACCTAAAATGCAATATATCATATTTCAGATTTTCCAACTCCAACATGTCAGCTTTTAATATTTCAAATGAAGCACATTACCATCTTGCAAAAATAATATTGATAAATGTATTCAATTCAGGGTTAGTTTAGCCACAAACACGCTGATTCATTTTTCAGAAACATACTGGTGTGGTGGCAAGACCTTCTCCTATTCTTGAACAGTCATAGAAAATTCAGGTGTCTTCTATGATTGTTTACCCAAAGTTTGTCTATAAATATTAAAAATTCAGTATGATGAAGTCACAGTACAAAAACAATTTGAATTTTTTATGCATAAAAACCTACTGCAGTTTGTGCTTGACTAGTGTTGAATGAGACATGAGCTGAAATCCAGCTGTGGCTGTTGTGATTTTCATTCATTGTTAAGTTGCACGTCCAAATCAACCAATCCTCAAGGGTATGTCAGTCTATCCCAGCAAACCCCATTGCATTACACCTTCAAACACTACCTGTGCAAAGGCGGCAAAAGCAGAGACTTTTTTTCTTTGGAATGTGGCCCCGTAAAGCACACGGCACGCAGTTAAAAACCCCCTGCAGCCCCGAGAACAACAGAAGATAGATGGTCATTTGAATCATAGCGAGCAACTGTCAGAACAGGAAAATGCTTAATGATTGCAGCAAATAGTTTGAATGTATTTGTATTTTAAATTTAGCAAGTCAAAGCAGATCCTGCCATTACACAGCTTTGGCTCCAGGAGCTGAGAACATTTCCAGATGAAGGAAGGACAATTACGGAATTGTTTAGGTTGGAAAAGCCACTCTGCCCCCAGCCTGTAGCTCTGCAGAGGCTTGCTGTGACCCAGGGGCAGGACCTGGTACTTCAGGTTATTGAACCTCGTGCCATTGGCCTGGGCTTATCGATCCAGGCTGTTCAGATCCCCCTGAAGAGCTTTCCTACCCTCCAGCAGGTGGACACTGAGCCAACTTGGAGTCATCTGCACACTGACTGAGGGCCCGATCTTGTTTGGATCATGGATAAAGATACTACACACAACTCGCCCCAATACTGAGCCCTGGGGAACCCCATTTGTGACTGGCCCCAGATGGATGTAACCATCCACTCTCTGGGCTTGGCCATCCAGCCAGTTTTTAGCCAGTGAAGAGTGCTGCTGTCCAAACCAAGGGCTACCAGCTCCAGGAGCATGCTGTGGGAGTCAGTATCGAAGGTGCTGCTGAAGTCCAGGGCAATATCCACAGCCTTTGCCTTATCCACTAAGTGGGTCTTCTTGTCAGAGAAGGAGATCAGGGCGACAGGCTCAACCTGCCTCTCATGAATCCACACTCTGTGGGCCTGATCCCCTGGTTGCCCCCTAGGTGCTGTCTGATGGCACCCAAGATGATCTGCTCCATAACATTCCCCAGCACCGAGATCAGACTGGCAGGACTAAAGTTCCTGGGATCATCCTTCTGACACTTCTCGTAGATGGGCATCATATTTGCTAACCTCCAGTCAACTGGGACCTTGCCAGTTAGCCAGCTCTGCTGGTAAATGATTGAATGTGGCTTGTCTGTGTTTTATCCCCGTGCACTATGAATGTGGTCTGTTGCCCTATTTTCCTCTGCTCTGGAAAGACATACGTCGTGAGACTGCAGGGAGCATCTCTGTCAGTATGGGCTGCACTTCCTGCTCAGCTGGGCAAGGCATTCCAAATCACCTAACATTGGCATCTGGGGGAAAAACACCAAAGCTCTATAAATTAAATATTCAAAGTGCATATTTATACTGAAGTGTTTGGCTTTACTGCCTGCCCACATGTTGTGTATCTGTTAAGGTTGCCTATAGATGCCACTTGAGGCAAGCTTATGCTGTCCTATTTAGATGATTTTTCTCTCAGAACTGCAGTCTTGTTTCTGTTTGGGACTAAATGTAGTGGGAGGTCGAACAGAAAGCAGAACATTCTCACCTCACAAAGGTCAGGGCTGGAGCTGTGTTTGACTAGGGATATACAGAGTCTGTCATTTCAGTGGCTTGGATGTTGACTTGAAAGCAAACCTCTCTTAACGTTGACAGTCACTAAGGTCAGCATGTAATCTATCATTACAGAGTGACTGTTCTTTGTAATCATGCTATTTATCCTGAAGGACCTGGAAAGACATCTATACTTTACAATTCCTATCTCTCAGGAATTATAATCTCTTGCTGAAATTGCTTTCCTAGGAGAACTATCTTGTTGTTTTTTCTGGTCCCTGTTTTTGTTTTTTCCTCTCTCAGCCATGATCTTTTAGTGTCCTGCCTGATGAAATCAGTTCAAGGTAATTTCAGCCAACCCTCTACAGAACCTGTGTTCTGGATCAGCTCCCAGCTTTGTTTCCGTTTTATAGGCTGAAAATGCTGTGACTACCAACCAACTTGTGACAAAGCGGAACCTGTCAAAAGAGTTTTCCAATGCTTTAGCATTTGAAAAATATTGCTTCCTATGAAGAAAGTAGAAAAGAGGGCTCTTAAAGCAGCAGAAATCTAGTCCCTGATAGTGCAATCTGTGCCTTTATCAGCTTCTCCAGATACTCCCTTTATATGATTCAGGGAAGAACCTGTGCCATTTGTATTCTTGTCATTGGTGTTGTGCTTCTTTTTGCAGAAAAAGGTAAGAGTGTCAGCCAAAACAATGTAGAAGCTTGAGCTCACCTCTGCAAAGCTCTTTAAGGTGAGAAACTTCCTTCAGAGCAAATTAACTGATAGATGCAGAGTAGAAATCTCTCACTTATTCAGATCATCAGGTTGAGAGTATGTTTATTATTACATGGAATGATTGGCCAAGGGAGCACTAATGTCTCTGGCACTTGGAATCTGTGTTCAGTATTCCAGAACCCTGTGTGATCTTGGATGTACTGCAGTGGTTGTGAAGTTGTGAAGATGGTACTACAGAGAGGGAGCAATGAGGTACCTTCAGCCACATGCTCTTTACTATGTATAGTGTGTGTGTATGTGCATAAATATATAGTGAAGAAAAATTTTAAATTAACTTACAAAACTAGTTAGAAACAGTTTTTTTCAAAATCTTTGATAAACCTTTGAAGTGAATTTCAGGTTGAAATTTTGTTTGGGTGTTTGCATTTATCATCATGTCATCCAATTCCTAGTGAAGAAAAACAATGGAAAGAAAGAATTCAAAAAAGGAGAGAAAAAATAACAAACCAAATTGAATGTAAATTTGTATACATAAGTTTAGAAAGCACAACGTTCTTTGAAAAGCATGAAGGTTTTAACCAGATTGTGTGATTAAAAACTGGGTCAATCATTTTCATTAAAAATCTAGACATTTGGGCTAGTCCTGATTTTAGCATCAAGCATGTAAATATGCCATTAAGAAACACTTTCAGTCTAGCATTAGAATTTCCAGAAACAGTGCTTAAAAATCCTACTTTCCTGTAATTTGTGGTGAAAATCTTGCGACTGAGTTTTTTTCATGGGCATTAAGGAGATGTTTGTGACAGTGAATTCCTGGACTGGCAGTTAGTGTGGAAAGCACAGGAAACATACTTAGCTCTTAAATAGATGCAGTTTAAATGTGTGACCTCTTCCCAAATCTTTTAAGGATTGAATTTTTTTTTTCCAATGACACTAAAAATAATAATATATTTATGGTTATCTACTGAAGTATATAGGAGTCTATTTGAATTGAGGAAGAAGCAGGGTAAGGGAAGGAATTCTGAGCAGAGATCACTAGTGTTGCCAAACACTTCACAAATGTGTTTATAAGCCAGGAAAGAAGGCTGCTTCTCTCAAGGCTAAGAGGAATGAATCACTGATGTGGGAGGTATAATGTCATCCAATAAAAGAGAAACTCTTCTCCTTTGCACCCGAGCCAGCTGCTTAAAAGGTTAAATAATACTTTCAGATACATTGGTATGTTGCAAAGCAAGGCAAATCTCCTCAGCTCTTCATGTTCCACTACATCAATCGCTGGTGTTTGTACAGGGCTTCACTCCCCTGGAAGGGATGTGTGATAGATGGAGCTAGGATTGCAATATATGGAGCAATCACTTAGAACTTCTGCTTAACCCATTCTCTTAGCTCTTCAGCGTGCATATTCTCAAGTCAGGGCTGAATCCCCCGCAGTTGGTGACCTCCAGTTGCTAAGAAGACACTTACAATTTTACCTTCAGCATCGACAAGTCAAATCCATTAAGGCCAGTCACACTGCTGAATGAAGCACAATGTTGTCTAAGGTATCCCTCCCAGGATTTGGCACTTGGTAATTTTAGTCCTAAAGTGCTAAATTTTGCATTTTGATGTGAAAAAACCCCAAACCCCACATTTACCGATATTCTTCTGTTGGTTCTGGGTTCGAAGCACATGAAAGTATGTTTCCATCTCCAAAGCAAAAAGAATGTTTACATTTATAGCCGTTTCTTAGTTTCACCTTAAACACTAAATAAGCTGTAAAAAAGCTCTAGCAAAATGCTTTCATGCAACTGGAAACCCATAAATAATGTAATTTAGAAAGTCCTTGATTCTAATCTTTCTTCCTAGTGCTTGCTTAGGATTTCTCTAAGACTTGTCTTGAACCTTGAAAGGGAAGAACATGACATGGTCATGCTCATTTTTGTTACTGCCCTTCATAGAGGACTTCAGAGCTATTGTAAGGACTGGCAATCAAGCCCTTGCTCATTTCCTTGCTCGGAGCTTCTGTGTGGCTGCATTTTATTTTCAGGGCGGAATTTCCATTTGTCTGTTCTCTAACTTTTATATTTCAAGTTTTCACTTGTCCCATCATTTCTCAGACACTGAATTGCCATCTTCAAGGGAGATTGAAATTAGTAAAGGTCTTGAGATTGTGAAATGTCCTGTAAAAGTGAAAAATGTGTTATGAATAAAAAAGCTTCAGTACAATGATGTTCCCAGCAGCAGCTCAGTTCTTTATTTGCACTGACAACCAGCTGTCTCTAGGAAAGATGAGTGGCTGCCACTGGCGCAGTTGGACTGCTCCTTGGCTGGTATGTTTGTAGAAGGACAAATGAGCTAAAACAGGGTCATGGTTCTGAAGCTGGGAATGACAGAACTGGGCTCCTTTCCTCTCCCTTGCAATCTGGGCTCAGATACCAAGAAACTGAGTGCTTCTTCATTAGAACACTTCCAGCTAAGCTTTTCTGAAATTCAGCAGTGACAAACTCATTAGACCTAATGATATCCTATGTGAAAGCATTTGGTACTGAGAAAAAATTTGGACAAAAAGGGTGAAAGGAAATTTTCACTTGTCAGTCAGTCTAAATTTTTAGAGCATAAGCTGTCGGGTACTATCTCTTATATGCCATCCTAAATCTATATTCAGTGCTGGAACAGGATCTTCACTAGAGGCAGTAAGAGGTATTGGCCACTAAAAAGTCATATTATACTGCACTAGAAAATGTTGTATGAGGAGCCCCTGATTTAAATGGGAGTAGATGAGCTTCCTTTTTTATTTACAGCACTGTAATTATGGAAAGCATTTTTTTTTTTTCAGACAGTTATAGAACTTCTACTAGTTCTTTTAGCATCCTGACCACCTATTGGCCATTGTACTCTTGGTATAATTACGATGTTACAGTGTACAACTGATTCATTCCAGCATAGTAGTTGGAAGGCAAATAAATTCTACTAAAAAATCCTCTGAATCTTCTCTGCTTTCATGAAGCATTGTGATCCACACGCAGAAAGCAGAGAAATAGAAATTCTAGATTTAATATGTTTTAGATTTTAAGCTCAAATTTTTTCACCTATTAAGAGTCATTTCATCAAGCTCTTTACCATAGTAAATTAGTTCTGCAAAACTCTTGACAGGGGATCAGTGATATACTTCGAAGCTGTACTGTTAGACTAGTGCTTTTTAACTTCCATAACTACTGTTTGTAAAGGAGAACTTTTTGGAGCTGTGCTCATTGAAGCCAAAATTGCGGTCCAATATTGACTCAAAACAATTCTCAACCCCATTTTTCTATCTCAGGCCTCAGAATTTTCCAGGCCTTCTTCATCTGCAGTCCAATTGTAGAAAATAACCATTAGGGTTAGATCTTTGTCCTGATGTTTTTACCTGAACAAGCTTCTTCCAGATTATTAACCTGGCATAATGGATCAGCATACCATAATGGGCCCTAGGGCACATCCCACCAAGGCAATTGCAATACTGAGTGGTTGCAGTGCCCAGTTTTGCAAGGTGATGAATAGAAATAATATTCTGAAGAATGTGTGTACTTTGGATTCAGCACAAAGAATGTGTCTGGGAAACAGCCATTCTGTTGCTGGCAGTTTTGCACCTATTTCAAAGGGTATGAGAGTGTTGGTGTACGAGCTGTGTAACTTCAAGCAAGAAAAAGAAACCACTAGTGGTTTTTCTCAATATCCAGTCTTAATCAAAGGGTATTTTGGCAGATCTAGAAATGCTATTTCCTGTTTGGCTTCTCTCCAATGTTATTTCTAAGGACGGATGTGAGGGACTGAGTTAAGATGAAGGGGTAACTATTCCAGTGGGCTGCAACCACACAATACCAAAGCATTCTCAGTAAATCAATCCTCTTATTTAAACAAGGCATGTGAAGTGTTCTATCCACTCTCCTGGCAAACAGCACTGAAGCACTCTTTCCTGAATGGTAGCTGTACATTGAGACTCCTTGTTCTGAGCTCCAAATGCCCAGAATGGTTGGTAATCCATAGCTGTCCCTCTGAGTCCTCCTCCTTCAAACTACTTTTGGAAGTTAGTATTTGAGTACTCTACAATTTAGTTTCAGCCTGTCTAGTTCTGCTCTAGATTTCTGAGTAGAACATTGGTGCTAACTAGTCAGAGTAAGCCAACAGTGCTGTCCCAAAGCTCAGGATGTCCAAAAGCACTGACTTACAACAGCTGATGGGGGGAAAACCACTTAGAAAATATGTCCAAAGAAAATATGGCAGATGAGTAACATAAAGGAGATCTAACATTGAGAGAAAATGTTCTGAAATACTGCACTGAAACAGCCTACTTCAAAAGACTAATCCCTTGAGGTGGGCTTTGTATGACAGATTATAAAAACTGGTTTTTAATGTATGTCTGGGAAACCAAAATACAGGAAATCAGATCAGTGGCTCAGAGCTGCCTTAGACTTTGCCCTTTGTGTGAGCTCTGCCTGGTTGTAGGTGTCCAGGACTTATTTTCTCTTTGTAATTGTCTGTAAATTGAAGAGATCCTGCTAGTTTTAGCCTGTATGCAAGCTTGTGCAGGGAAGTGTTGAGAGGAATGATGTTTAGCCAGGGCAGCTGCTGCACACATGTCCAGAACGTATCTAGCTGGTGTTGGTGGTTTCCAGACCCCTGAAATCCATTTGCGAGGTTACAGGGCTGCTACTTGTGGTGCTCATAACTCTTCAGTTTTGTCCAGACCAGTGGGAAAATGTCTGAAACACCTCATTTAGGGAGGACTTTTATGAGTCTCTGTGTCGATGTCATTCACTCCTGTGAGAGCAAATAGTCTCCAGGTGGTTTTGCTGCAGTAGGCAGAGGAAGCAAACAGTCAGAAAGTGGGAAAACCCCATTGCTTTGCTGCTGCTGCAGGTAGTTCCAGGAGTGTCTTCAGACTGTGGAAAGAGTCCAAGGCTGGTGCAAAGCCTGTGTTCCAGCCATCTGTGTTGACTTTGGTCTCTCGAAGTTTTCACGTTAAGTCAATCCTGTGCGTGTGTCCAGCTGGGTCTGCAGCACCACAGTTTGCATCGAACACAATAAAGCACAGCCCATTTGCACTTGTGGTCTCTCTCCCTCACCCTTTGCATGACTGACCTCCCTGGCTCTGTGCTGCAAATGCTGGTTTACACAGATGATTGTGATTTGGTCTCCTGGAGCTTAGAGGCTCTTGGCTCACTGAAAGCTGTAGGCTCTGGTCTGCTGGGGGGTTACCTCACACTCCTCTGATAATGGCAGTGTTCTCTAGACCTTGTGGATCTCCTCATCCATGGGAAGCTGTGAGTCAGAAGGCTAGAATCAGCTGCTGCTATGTCCCAGTGAGCTCTTGGCTGAATTCTAATGTACTACCATTAGGTCCATTTAATCAGTTTGATTTTTGGTTTTTTTTTTTCTAGGAAACTTTGACTATCACGGAAAATCACTATTCCAAAGGGCTTTTCCTGCAGTAATTGTAAATCACTAGTAAATCAGTGAGAGGACTGCTGCCTTAAAGCAGATGTTATTTCTCCCTTGAAGTGTGCTTTTCAAAGCAGTCTACTGACATTTGTGTGATTTGATAGGTCCTGTGGACTCCAGAAAGATGAACACCCCAGGCCAGGATACTGGTTGTTGCTTGTGAGTGGCACCATCACCCTGCAAAACTCAGATTGGATGGGACCTCTCTTCTAATGGGGCCTAAACACTTGATAAATAATTAAAATGGTGAGGTGGAAATACAGTGTCCTCATGATCAGTAGGTGCCTTGAGCAGCAGGAAATTAAGAGCCACTTAAAAGTTGCTGTTTTGCCTAAACAGTGGTGGTAGCATTTGTCTTTAACAAGTAGTTGTTGAATAACTGTTATATCAGGATCACACACACATATAAATTGTTTTATCCCTCTTGTAGTCCTAGACTATTAACCTGAAATAAATGCTGTATTGGAAAAAGTAAAAAACAAAAAAATTGCATTTAGTTTTGCATTGTCTGGGAAATGAACTTGCATATTCAGTGTTGAGTTTCTGATGACTTAAACTGTTACTGTGAGGCATGGAAAATTTTGTTTTTAAACTATAAATCCTATTTAAATTCCTTATTTGACATTGAATTTGGGTGAAGAATTTGAATTTTGGCTCCAATTCCAGAGATAATATTTTTACTGCCTTTTAATCTTCTTTATAGCTTAAAGAAAGATGTAAAAGTCTGATCATGGAACTGTTTGGGAACAACATATTGTCTTCCTGGCTGGTGGAGGTGGATATCCCTCCAAGCTTCCCAGCTCATGGAATGCCACAGAATGCTTTTGGCATTCACGTGGTAAAGGTGAAAAGGGCACATGGTGACCTGTGTGCAAAATGGAGAGACCCACAGAACTTCAAACACTTCGAATTACAGTGACATTAGAAAAATTTCAGTGAAGCAACTGTGTCTTCTTCCAGGTGACTTCAGTAGCTTCTGTGTTGGTGGATGTATATTGTTGAATTCTTCAACTTTTAAACTCTGTTTTAATGTTCATGCATCTGAATAACATCATTGGCACCACAGAACACAGCACATGGAATTGCAAGGCTTGTATTTGTTGCAGTGGGGATCCTGCAACACGCATATATCAAACCAGGAGTCCCGTGGAAAGGAAATATATATGGACAGACAGATTCTTGATAGCTGTTTCAGAGATGTTTATTTCTCCAGCCGCATGGCCGGAGCTCTGCCCAGGAACTGTTCCAGTCACGGGACCAAGGGTCCTTCTGCCCGCGCAGGGAACACAAACCAACCAATGGGAACGAGGCTGAGCAGGGACAGGGAAGCCCCGTGTCTGTGCCCTCAGGGCCCCTCTCCCAGGGCTACACGGCAGGGGAGGGACCCCAACACCTCACCCGTTTTATTTTAATAAAAGGAGAATGAAAACAACTGGATAAACATAACAAGAACAGTTTCAAAACAAAACAAGCCACCCTCCTGAGTCTTTAAATGTCCAAACAGATTCTCTGGAACATCTTAGGGCTGACAGAAGGGAGACAGAATTCTCTGAGCATGCTTTGTGGGGAAACTGAGGCAGGAGAGGGTTTAACTTCTTCCCTCCCCCTTTTCATCCCCCACTCGGCATTGGAAAGGGATTTTTGGGGAAACAATTGGCAAAAGCATGGTTTTGTGAGGGAAACCATGGGTGAAAAAACGGATTGGGAATACACTGGGGGTAATAGGACATAGGGTAAAAGGGAAAGGTGGGATTAGGAAAGGGAAACTGTAGGGGGGGCTTACAATGGAGATACTGTCTAACATGACTACGATTTTTTGCATATATACTGCCTTTTACAGGAACACCATCAGGCCCAGTGACCTGCGATGCTTGTAACCCTTTTCTCCCTAGTACAATATTAAATTCCACCACTTCTCCATCTCCCAAGCTTGGGATGCATTTTTCAGGGTTATTCTTTTTAATAGCAGTTCTATGCACGAATATGTCTTGCTGGTTGTCACACCTTGTTATAAAACCATAATTTTGCTTAACATTATACCATTTTACTATCCCTAAGGTCTTAGTTGCTATGATCTTTTCCTTTTTCCGAGTGGCTGCTGTTTTCTGTCTCGCTGCGTCTTTGCTGTCTCTTTCGGTCGCTCCCGTGTTGGAATTGTCGGGGCTGCTGGTGCCTGCGCGCTCTTCCCGGGGTCGCGTTCGGGGCTGCGCGGGCCGGGCCGGGCCGGGCCGTGCCGCTCCGTTCTCCGTGCGTCGCCTCCTCTGGTCGCAGCTTCGCTGCCGCTGCCGGGCGCTGCACCCATGTCTCGGCCGGGCCCCCGAGCGAGGACTCCCCCGCGCCCTGCTCCAGCGCGCGTCTCGGCCGGGCGCGGCTCCGTTCCATCGCCACCGCCTCCAGCCGCCGCCCGCGCGCCGCCCCTCTCGGCCGGGTGTTCACGGGGCTCGCTCCACCACGCGCTGCACGCGGCCGTGCGGGTCCCGCCGGGTCCCGCCGCTCCCGCCGCGCCTCGCTCCGCCACCGACACTGCGGCTCGCGTGGCTCCGCCCGCGCGCGGGAACTGCCTCGCTGCTGCTCGCAGAGCGCTCGGTGCACGTGGCCTGGGCCGCACGGTCCCTGCGCCACGCTTCCCTTCACCAGGACACAGCTGACATTGCTCAACAGTCTCGGTAACTAAATAATATTCACGAAAATATTCTTCCATCGGCATATATTTTGACTCCAGTATTAACTGTGTCCAAACGGTTTTCCAAAAGCCCTTGGTAAGAATTAAATCCCAAGAAACATAGAAAAAGTTCTTAAACAACCATGCCAGGAAGTGTTTCAGTTCTTTTTGAGCTTGAATCAAGCTAAAATTTACAAATCGTTGTTCAAGAATCATTTTAAGTTTAAGATAAATGTCCATATGCGGCTCTGAGAGCCAAGAGTCTTCCCACGGTTCCTCCATAGTTTAGATATGGAATAGCAAAGCAAAACCAAGAAGAGGAATCCAAAGTTTCCAGGGTTTACTCACACAAATCAGTCGCTTAGGGATCGGGGATCGTTCTGCTCACAAATCTCCACCATTTGTTGCAGTGGGGATCCTGCAACACGCATATATCAAACCAGGAGTCCCGTGGAAAGGAAATATATATACGGACAGACAGATTCTTGATAGCTGTTTCAGAGATGTTTATTTCTCCAGCCGCATGGCCGGAGCTCTGCCCAGGAACTGTTCCAGTCACGGGACCAAGGGTCCTTCTGCCCGCGCAGGGAACACAAACCAACCAATGGGAACGAGGCTGAGCAGGGACAGGGAAGCCCCGTGTCTGTGCCCTCAGGGCCCCTCTCCCAGGGCTACACGGCGGGGGAGGGACCCCAACATGTATTAACCATGCAGAGACATTCCCTAGTTTTTTTACATGAAACATCAGAGGAATAAAACCACTGCGTAAGTTAACCTGAAAAAGAAATAAGCAAAGGTTAATTTTTCCTAGGAGCGTATCTTTCTGAGGGAATGGAGAAGTACTGCACAAATCAGATTTTAACAAGACTGATAGTAAAATAGTTTTTCTTGAAACAAGGGTGAACAGTGCTCTTGTACTACCACAATACAGTGAGAAAAAAAATAGTGAAAATGGCATCTTTCCCTAAAGTACTGGCAGTTTTCCCTGTTCATATGGGGGAAAGGATTCTTTCAATGGTAGGATTTAGAAAACACTGATGTTTTTTAATTTACTATTTTTTATAAAGACAGTAAGAATTTCTTATGTGGTCAGTAGTAAGGTATCATAATTTCTGTCTCTCTGGGAGCTTAGATTTCTTTCTGTATGCTCGCATTCCACTATTCCTGCTAATGTGCTGTGCAGGAAGAATTACATTACATAGCTCTGCTGTGCAGCTGGGACTTCCTGGAGGTTTGCATTTTTAAGGTTTTCCCCATCATACCCTGCAACCAAGGCAGCAAATAAATCTTGCAGGTCACATACTGTAGAGAGCACGTGGCAGTTGTGGTGGGGGAGGAATTGCTATCTGTGCCCTGTGGAAGCCAGACTGTTCTGTGTGCCCCAGCACTGCTCAGTTCTGTACTCATTCCAGTGATCTTATTGACATCTCAGAATTTATCCTTGGGAATACTGCAGTGTAGTGGGAGGAAAATAAGATGCAGTTAGCAAACTGATAATTGAAAGTAATAAAAGCCTTAAGCAAATGCATAAAACTCTTCCCAATCATGGTATTTATGGGCCCAAACTGTTAGAGAGATATTTATAGGTTCGAAGGAAATACAAAGCATATGGTATTTTTATCCGGAAATATTCTTTCAATTATACCCTGCATGGATCTCATAAACATCCCTCTTTCATCTAAAAATTCTTCAGTACATTAGGTAAGAAACATCATCCCATTTTTTAGGGGAACGTGGTAAACAAACATCTTGTTCTAACAGATGTTGAAGTGTCTTACAGATTTCAATCAGCAAAAGGAATATTCTATAAGTTTTGGCTCTGGCAGCTCAAAGTACTGCAGCTGTTAGGCCACACATCTTGTATTTTGCTCTTCTATTTGTTATATTGGAGAATGTGTACAATCAGCGTATTTTTTCCTGATTTTCATCTGTTGAGCATAAGCATTTTAATCTGCTTTTTATTTTTTCAGTGTGCTAAATCTCTCCTGCTTTGCAAATGTAGCAGGCTCATACCTTAATGCTTCCTCAAATATCTCTGTGAAAGAAATTTTTGAGAGCACCTTCTCCAGAGTTTCAGTCTCTGGAAACTGTGCTTATAGGAACTAGTCTGGTCTCTCCATTATGCATTGCTGTTTCAGTGCAATCCAGTGTTTACTAGGCAAGTGATCTCTAGAATCCACAACTGGGCTTTGACCTAAGCCTACTGGGAAGGAAGATACTCTAGGAATAGCTGTGAGTGTCAAGTCAAAAGGCAGTTTTATGCTTCATCTTGACTTTGAGTGAAGCCTGGTCCCAGCTAGCACAGCTGTTGTCTCTGTCGCTGCCTTTCCTGGAAGGAGGGATTAGAACTGGCTCACATCTGTCGCTTGGTTGGGAGTGGGAAATATTGTGCAACCTTTTTGCTGAAGTGATGATTTCCTGAGGTGGGGTCCAAAAATTTTGTGCTTGTGTTCGTAATGGGTAGACACGGAAGCAGACCTGGGTTTTGTATTGGTTTTTTTTCTTCTTTTTTAAATGCCTTCATGGATCTTGGAAAATTATACTTTGTCTGAGGAACTGTGCCTGCCACAGTTCCCTGAAAGCCAGGTTGTTTCTCTACCTATCTTGATCTTGCTGGAGCTGAACTGTAATGCAGTGCACACACTGTTTGAGCTGTTCAGTGGAAGCCAGCTCTCAGCTGGAATAGATGTGTTTAATGAGTGCCTAAGCATGTCACTATCAAACTTGTTTCAGATATTGCCATTTCTTAAGGAAAGTTCCTATCCAGCCTCACTTGCCATGACTGCACCTTGATTCCATCAGCCCCTCTTTTGGTAGAATGCAAGTGAGTCCGTCAGGCAGGCCTCAGGTTAAATCGAAATCAGCTATTTTTATTGCCTTATCTGTACTGGTCTTGTTGATTGCTGTTATTTGGAAGCATTGGGCACACCTATCTCTGCCCAAGAGGGTTTGTAGGAGGATGTCAGCCCATGGGATGGCTAATGAAAGTTATGGCTTTGGTACTTGCCTCAGGCTTTAAAACCGCTTTATATAAGTTTCCTTCCCAAATTTTCTGTCTTTTTTTCAGTTTTAGTGCTACCAATCTTCCATCTGTCTCCTGGTTTGACTTCAGTATTTATAGAACCCTTCTTATTCTGGGTCTTTGAAGTCACAGGATTTCCCTCAATGTCCTTCAGAATCCCTGTTGCCCATAAGGGCTGCATACAGTTAAAGCAAGTATCACAGGGTGTAACCCTTTTCTTCCTCAGCTCCTTCTCTTTGTTCAGTTTATTCCATGACATGCTGGAGAGAGAACTGTCTACTTTGGAGTTGTTTATTTTTGTTGTTTGGTTTTAATTTTAAATTACAGCACAGTGTGAGTAGGTGAAAAATACAATTCTTCCCATCTTCTTGACTCTTACTGGATTCTTGTAGGGAAGATGAAATTTATTGGGATGTTTAATGGGTGTGTCTGTATGGCTACATCATAAGTGCGGATCATCTTGTGGCTCCCATTCAGAATCTCTTGGCATGGTACTTCTCTTTTTTCAAAATGCAAACACCAGAGAAACAATATAATTGGATGGGAAAATATGTTCTCTTAGAGTCAGGGAGCACTAGAGGAGCTAATTTTCCTGATTCTCTGACACGCATCACTGATCACTGTATATAAATTATTCAGATGTTAAAAGGATCACAGTTGTAAATACGAAAGGAGTTTGTAGCAATAATCACAACAAACCAATGCTGCTAAATTACTGAAACAAATTATTCATGTCATCATCCTGCAATTTTTTCTGTTTGACCTTTAAACTCTGGAATATGCTTTGGGTGTAGAGCACTGTGGTAGGAGGGGAAGCCACAGCAATTGTGGCAGAGGTTCCTCTGTGGATTCTCACAAAACAGAGCAGCACAGTGGGCAGGAGGTATCAGCAGGGCTCCTGGCTCCTCACTAACCTGGGCACCAATGATATTTCTGCATCTTCCATTCTCCAAATGTGAACATTGCTTTAAAAGCATTTGAAGTGACTTTGGTAGAAGGTCACTGTTGAGCTTGAAGCCACACTGTTAAAACACGTCTGGAGTGACAAGGAAGAGTATAAAGGATACTCATGGGCTTATTGACCCTAGTGTGGAGTGGTGACAGGCACGTGACTGGTTGGACTTTAGTACTTTTTGCAGCCTTCCCTGTGGAACTGGTTTAGCTGGGACAACGTTATCTGTCCAATGCTGTATGAAGCCCTGGCCCTCTGTCCCAGCTGCCTGCTCTGTGCTGTATGAGCTATGCAGAAGAGATTGTAGAGTCTGGCAGGAGATAGAAATACTGAGAGAAGAAGATTTTTTTTTTTTTTTTTTTTTTCCAAACAGGTAGGAGGACTCTGTGATGATCTTGGGATGCACTTGGAACTTTATAACACACAGGATAAAAGTCAAATTTTCTTCTAGATGTCTCCCTATGAATAATAAATTCATCCTCATAGCAGGTGAGAACCATCTTTCTTCCTTCATGCTTAGAAAGACTGTACTGCTAAGTAGTGATGCAGCCCATTGTTTGACTTTTTCAGGTTGAAAAAGTCCCCTGTAGAGACAGTTTTGTGAAGCTGATGTCGATGGATGCAGTGTCAGCATTTCTGCTTTTACGTGTGAATTAGTGCTGTGGAAAACCAGGGAAGGGAATTACCGCTCACATTTGGCTGCTGCTGCTTCTGACAGGGCAGTGCCCGTGCAGTGCTGGCCCAGCCAACTGCCTTACAGGCTGTGCAGGGAGCAGGTGCTACCTTAAAAGGCCTGGCAGGATTCTTCTTCCAGATTTGATTACAGTAGCACCATCTTGGGAGATGTTATTTCATGTTTCTGACACCCCACTGGGAAGCCTGGGAACTCCTGAGCTTTTTGTTGCGCTGTTTGTGGTTCACCTCATGAAGGCAAAACCTTAACAGGCTGAATGCCCACCTTAATTTAAAGCAGCAAATAACTAACACGGTTTCTAATGTTCATTTTGAGATAGGAGAAGTTCTTCACATTGAGAAACTGGGGAACAATATAAGCATCAGTGATTACCCTGTGTGTTCCAGAGAACTTTTTGCATTGAGAGAGCAGGAGTGCCATGTTAGGCCCTGGTGTAGGCTATTACCTCACATCAACTGCCACATCTTCTAGAGGTGTCAGAGAACTGTGAAACCACTTTTGGGAAAGAGGAACAATGTATTTAGGGGACCAACACTTGAAAAAATATTGCAATTTCAGCATCTGACTGGTTTCTAGATAATGAGAGATGACTTTTCTGCTCCACAAGAAGGCATCCACTGCTGCACTCCTCTATGGAAGGTGATAGGCTACCATCACCCTGATATCAAGCAACATGCAATTCTTGGTATAAAAAACAAGTCCTTGAAAAATCTCTTGTTCTTGCCAGTTTCCACTAAGTCATTCCCCCAGTGCAAGCACATGAAATATTGCCTTGGAATCTCACAGCCTTGCTTTGGTCAGTTTAAGTGAATAATGCAGCTACCTTGTGGCTGTGCATTATTTGTTTGGGGCAGGTGGACTAAGCAAATAACAAGTTTGTGTGAGCAAATCCCTCCTTGCTCTAACTTCAAAAACCTGTAGTGGTATTGCACCAAGTGTTGGCTTGACCCATTTTAATCTGAGAGCAGAACTCCTGCCAAATTTGAGGATAAGCATGACAAGCATTACACTGATTTATCAGAGTGAAAGGGGAGTTGCATTAGTGGTTTTGGAATTTATTGTAGTGCATAAATGGTATTTCCATCAGCAAAAAGATGAGAAAGTTGATTTATAACAGATAACTCCAATAATTTCTGAATTTCCATATTAATAGAAAAGTGGTACTTCCATTTTTGCTATTATCCACATATGTGCCATCTTCCTATAAATATGTAAATCTGGCAATTATCTGAGAACGACTTTATTTTCAAATTATACCATAGGAGATAATGAATGGATTTTTTTTTTTTTTTTTACTATCATATTTTTAAGTGTTTTATTGGATCTGGACTACTGTATTGAAAGATAAACTCTATTTGGCAATGTTTGATATTGCATCTAAAACTAGATGGCTGCTAATTCGTTAATTTTCCTTTAACCAAAAGCACAGAACTGAGCCATACTCAGATTAGATGCTATTGATTTGTTTCCTTCTCTTTTGTGACTTTCAGGGTAATGTGCTGAATAGGAACTTGCAAAAGATATATTGCTCATGGAAAAGGAATTCATGTAAACAGTATAGATGGTGAATAAAACTAATGCTAAAACTCTACCTCAGCACCATTATGTGGTGACAGGGTAAATACCAACACCTGCACAAATGAGTCCTTCCATACATGTTAGTGGTTTAGGAATGTGGTAGTGCCAGCCATATGAAAGGAAAAAGCCTGGGAGCATCAGGCAGGACACATCAGAACTTGATGGATCGGACAGTACCTGGAAGAAGAAGCAGTGTCTGGGGTTCAAGTGGTTCAGAAGGAAAATTGCCCTGCTTAGGGGTTTGATTATGTGTAATCACACAGCTTTTAAACCGTGAGAAGTCTTGACATCAGAGTTGTCCTGTAGTTTTGGGACCACCCACCAGAGATACTCAGCTGTTGCACATAGCCACATGTCTCCTTTGAGTCATTCTTCAGTATTGACGCAATAAAAACCAGAGTGAAAGTTATGGATATGGGTTTATTTCCAGTGAAAAAGCAAGCTTTTCCCCCTATTACAAAAGCCATCAGAGCAGGTATCTGCTGATGGGGCTTTCCGCAAGGGAGGAGTTCTGAACCAAGTCAGCCAGTGAGAATTTGCCATGTGAAAGTTGTTCTTGTTTCTGTAAACCTGAGGAGTCATGGTTGTTTTAAATTGTGTATCTAGGAGCTTTCACGATGAGAAGGTAAAACTTCCTCCTAGATATCTCACTTTGATTTCTTTTGTAAGTGCAACGTTCAGTTCAGGGAAAATAGATTTCAGAGTGAAGCACCATTTACTGGGAGAAGCCTTTTTCCTTGGCAGCAAAACATCTTAAAAAATGTGCTTTCATTTGATCTTTCTCTTTCAGTTAGAGGTTAGACACTTTACACTGGCCTATATTTACATGGAAGATTAGCAGTCTGTGTATCACAGAATTGTTTCACTTGAAAAGTTGACATATATGACATTATTCCATGCTTTTTTCTCCATTTAAACATGAGAAATTTATGGTGAGGTCCTCGTGAGCTTTTCTCATTGCATGCATTGCTGACAGATTAAGCGATGGTCCATTTCATATAACGCCTGTGTTGTGTGAATTGATAGGAGGAGAGCTGAGGCTTGGGGTTTAGTATACCTTGTGCAAATTTGGAGCAAGTGTCTTAACACTTGGCAGGGGGAAATATTTTTTGTAAATTTTCTGTGTCAAAAAAGGAATTTGTGTGCAGATATCAGCAGAGGCTGAGAGTGCAGTGTGGTGACTGGGATGGCCTTCATGGTGAAAAACATGGAGGAAATAGACCATTTGACTTGGACACTGTGTTAATAAGGAAAACAGTTTAGAAAAGGATTTGGCATCTTTATGTGTATGAATGTAGTGATGGTCCAAAGTTAGTTACCAAAACACTGATTTTTTTTTTTACCAGAGTGAAAGTGGTACCAATCTGAATGTTATGAAGATCTGGCTTTCTCAGAATGTTCTTTCTGCATCACTTGCAAGATCTATGCTTTGCTTTTTGTCTTTGTGCAGTTGAAAAATGACACACTCACTGAGCTGTGTTGTGGGGAAAAGCCACATATGGAATGTCAAGGACTGAAGCTATGCTCATTTACAGCACTGGCCACTCCAATCACCACAACGATTTCATCAGCCTCACTTCAGAAAACAAGTGATGTTTGACTTATCTGGGCAAATGATATTTCAGAGCTGGCTTCAGCAATCTTTCTGTGGCTTGACAGTTGGTCTGCAACACATGAAACAGAGTAAACACTCTTTCATATTTGAAATTCGAAGCAGGCACCTTGAGGCATACCTTGAATGTGCTTCTGTTCCATATAGAATTATAAGAGAAGATTGATTTTTTTAATGTTTCTATGGCATTCCTGTTAAAATGTAAACTCACTCTGGGGCACTGGGAAGTACAGAGCTTGGATGCAACAATAGTTACACAGTTCCAGAAATTTTTCTGCAGCTGATGTCCTGATATGTTTTTAAGGAGTCTGTCTTCCTCTCAAGCTCAGCCACTTTTTTAACTATCCATTAATATTTTCTATGCACCTGAATAACAGTGCATGGAAGTCATCTTTCCATCCTCTTCAACTGTGTTTTAATCAGGCTCAGGATATTTTTTCTGAGGAGCTGAGTTTCTCAGGTGTGAGGCATATGTTTTGTTCCACATAGAATGGTAGAACAAGTAAATTGGGAAAATGGGAGGATTATTGAATTCATTTGGTTTTCATGTCATTGTCACTACCATGCACTATTGCTTTTTGCTGCCTTCCTCTTGAGATAAAAATGGGTTTAGTCCTTGAATTTATGAAGTTCAATTCTTCCTTTACGGATTCACAGCCTACAGACTTGGCCTTCGACTGGCTCCTCAAACAGAAGTGATTTGCATGTTTCTTTCATTTTCACTCTGCTGCAGAAACATCTGTCCACAGGCTGGTGACCTTACCTGAACTTAATTCCTTGGGTGCATGCAGTGCTACTTCACATGGCTTCATGGTAAATTTTTCCTGTGAGTCAGCACAAATTAGTTGATTTCCTTGGACTTCATTTAGGGATGATGGCATGGTGTGGGTAAAGGTAATAGGCCATGAGTTCTAGCTCTAAGAGTTTTTCCAGCTGGCATCTTAGGCTGAGGAAAAAGAACACTCACTAATTACCTGATAGCTTCAGTTTTCTCACTCGTTTTAGTGGAATTCACATATTGCCACTCTGCTCAGTCAGACGTTTTGGCCTGAGAAGTTCCTTTCCTTTGAGAGCGATTAAATGTAGCTGTTTGGAAGGAGATGGGAAAGACTAAAGCAGCACTCTTCAATCTTTTTGCACACTGGGCAAACAGATCAGTATTCAAAGGGACTTCTCCATAGGTGCAGAGCTGCCCCTCTTCTGAAGCCAGCTTTTAAGCTCAGGGTGGAGCAGTGGGTCCCAGTTCACAGAGCCTGCAGAGCTCTGCCTTCCCTAAAGCTGCACTGCCTGTCAACATGTGAGGCTGGGACTCCAGAGATACGTCTGCATGGCTGGACTTGAGACAGGGCTTGGTGGCTCCGTGCCAAAGCTGGTGTTGCTGTGCTGCTCCTGATGGTAGTCAGCTCATGCAGTAGATTGTACAAAGTCACAGGCTGGGACAGGCATTCAGGGAATTGCTGGAGAAAATGAAGGGTGAAAGGCAACGCTTAAGTGTGCTGTTTCAACAACTTGGCAGCTGGACATTGGCTTTCTCTGCAGAATTTATTAGAATGAAGCCTTTTTGTGCTAGCTGCAAATCTGGCCTGGTACACCTGTGGTTGATTTTCAACTTGAAACTAGAGAAAACATCCTAGAACCTAGGGCTCTCCCCCCTTATTGCCAGTGATTACACAGGCTTTTTGTTCCATGCCAGAGACCTGGAAGAGATTGCACTTGGGATGCATACAATTCAACTGGACATTGCTTTGTTGTGCTGGCCTTGCTGTTGATGTAAAGCTTTCTGCTTTTGTCCTCACATCTCTGGATTTACATTGGCTTCTGCTAATGAGACTTAAAAGGAATTAGAACTGACCTCAAATTAAGACTGGGCTGTTCCTGCAGAGCCATCCAAACTGTTTATTATATTGATCAGTTAAGCCCCATGAATTCCTCAAGTTAGTCAATGATGTGAACTGACAAGTTAAATTATTACAGTGAAAGCCCTGCTGTGCTAACTTAATTTATGTTGTAGGGCCTCAAACCAGATTTTTATCTGTGTGCTTCTTTGGGGTTTTTTTTTCTCTTTTCTTTAAGACTAAAGTGAGAATTTTCTTTTTGAAAAACAGGTTTGCTGTGAGGATAAATTATATCAAGTCAGTTGTCCACTGAAACTACAAATAATGCTGCTTTTATTTTAAATTCAATAATACAGGCATCTGGAGCTATAAACACTTTCTACAAGTTGTGTGGCCCTGGGAAGATACAGACAACTTGCATCTGTATTGTATTGTATTGTTACCTTACCTGACTTGATATATTCAAATTAGGGGCATGCTTTTGATGTGAATGAGAAATTGGAGAGGAAAGCCTCATATAGAAGAGACAAAAACCTTGTGGATTCTGATGGGTACAGCCTTGGGAAAGAAGAGGGAAAGAGCTTTCTGCAGTGCTGTGGTCAGGTCTCCATTCCTCACTCAGAGCATCAGGGCTCGGGGCCATGGAAATGCTGCTGGAGTGCTGTGCTTAGTCAGCCTGAAGTGTATGACACAGTTGTGTACTCACAAAGCAATGTCGAGGGAGGTTTGGTGTCATGGCAATGATGCTGATGACAGCCTGAAAGAGAGGAAAATGAAAAGGATTTTTGACTCTTTACTGTATACTTATATAAGCCCTCAAGTGAGACAGCTTAAGGAAAAAAACTTTGCTGCCTTGAAGAAAAGGAGGAAGAACCAGTTTTGGCAGGTTTCCTTTGCATACAGCTTGCCCTGGTGTGTTACTGCATAATTTCTTCCTGCTGTTGTGTTCCATTTCCTTTTAAGTGACTTTTAAATGGTGCCTGTGAATGTATTTATGAGCAACCAGGGTTAAAAATAGTGATAAAAAAAAAAGTCTCTGAGCTGATAGTAGATTGTGGGCACTGGACTTGCTCTGTTTGGATAAGGAACAAAAGCTCCATCCATGCAATGTGCTCTCTTTGCAATCTTTACATGTGGGTTGAGCTGCAACAATCTGTGACTCTGGGCTAGGTGTTCATATTTGGGGATTGCTGGACCATGGCACACTGGCAGATAGATTCCAGTTATTCCAGGTATTCTAAAGACTAAATATCCATTAATTATATGATTAATAGTACAGCCATTAGTAGTTGGGACTGACTTGCTTGACTCCTCATGGTGTTTTGGTTTCATTCCTTTCATATTTTTAAGGGTTTTATCAAACAGATCTGCAACTTCATATTTAATTACTTAAATACTATTGTCTTGACAAATGGCCTTTTCTAAAATGCAAATACCTAAAATTTGTGAAAGAGCAAGATTTTTAAGTTAAAGTATGAGTCGGTGATGCAGTTTTTAAAGAAACCTGGGAGTAAATCCTAGATTTTCACTTAACTGAATGGATATTTGTTTTTCTTTTTCAAGGACGTTGTCCTGCAGTGCAATCAACCTACTTACAGTCCTCTCCACATGCATCTCCATAGATGTAGTGTCCAGCCCTTCACTAACAGATGCCATGAAGCTGAAGTTCAGCAGGAAGGAACCTGCTGTCCCAGCTGCAAACCCACAGTGCCAGGCAGAAGAGCTGCTTGAACATGCTATACAAATATCAAAGTCTCTTAAAGTTGAGTGGATACTTTCTATTGCAGTCTTCCTAGTATATGCACCTTATTTTCCTGCGGTTTTTTTTTCTACTGCAATTATCTTAACTCAACAATATAGTTATCCATGCTCATCATCTACATGCTGCCCTTTCAATGTTGTATTTGACTGCTGAGTTCTAAGAATTGGGCAGACTTAGTGCATTTATACGGACTTACATTTCAAAGGTGTTGACATTTCTCGTGTTGAGAAAGGGTTGAGCCTTGAGGAGTAGGGCTATCAGCCTAGGCTCCACTGTCAGCTTTCAGCAAGGGTCCTCTGACTATTGCAGACTTGAGGGTTTGTGAGCTCTGAGAGCATCCTCTCACAGAGATGCTGGTTGCAGCCTGCTGCAGTCCAGGAGTGTTCAAGGTGCCTCCTGTAGGACCCCTGTTTATAGGGTCACAAGATGATTGGTTTTAGTCACAGTGAAATTTCACCCTGGCCACTATCCAGGCTGGTAATTACTGGTGTTTGCAAAGCTCCAACATCAATGTTTTCATGCCAGTCTGGTTACAGTTCAGGTAAGGAATGTTCCAGGGCTCTCAGGGTGTGACTGACTATTCCCACTCTCATCCCCCACCTTAGCCAGGCACCAGGAGTTCCTGGTACAGTCAGTGCTGCTCCCACCTTATCCATGCAAGGGTTCCCAGTACAGTCATGGGCTGCTTCACCCCTGAACCCACTACACAAAGATCAAGGCCTGACAGAAATTCTTGAGATCATGGAGCAGATCATATAAAATTTTTCTTTAACCAAGGCAGAGTTCCTGCAGAGATATCTTTGTGTAGGGGCAACTTTCAAGGCAACTCTTTACGACAGTGAGCAGCATATGTAACCAAAAGTATCACCATTTATAGTGAGTCGTTGGCACTAAATGTAGAGCACTTATTTTACCACTTCTGGCTCATGCTGAGCTAAATTTGGAAGACAGAATAGGCAATTCCAGTTCTTATCATGGGTGCTGTGCTTTTTTTGGGTATCTGAACTGCCACATGCCCCTTTTTGCTTGAAAACTGTGGCTTTTGTGTTGTCTTTGTTTAGTTTTCTTCATTCCCCAGTTATTATCAGGGGTTCAGTGAATACTGTACATCACAGCCTGAAAGACACACACTGGAGTCTCTAGTCACACTTACTCTTCTCTCTCCCTTTCAGAAATGTTACATGTTCCTTATGTTGCCCATAACCTCCCTCTTCCCAAGACACTGAGGCAAAGATCTTGAGCAGCATCTGCCTGACTGAATACCTCACTGACCCTGGGGTTTGTTCCTATCTCTTCATGTTCTGGGTGCTGAACTAACACGTCTGGCTGTTCAGGACATCAACAGGGTGTCTCAGAGTAGGAGTTAAAACAGACTCCTGAAGGCCCCTTTCCAGTGATCTCTCTCCAAAGTGGATTTCTCCCAGAGGGAAGATTTCCTCTTGCCTATGAGGACATCTGCTCAACAAAAATTATTTGAACGAATCCTTGAAGGCTAGCACCTTTTAATTTACTTCAGCTGATGATTAAATTTGTGTTATTTCCAAAATATGCTTTGCTTCCACATGCTCTCCTGCCGGCTGCATTCAGACACTTCCATGTCAGTGGATAATGTCTCTGGTCCTGCCAGTCACCTCTCATATCCTGCCTCACTGAGCCCTACCAGAACTGTGACTAGTCTGGCTGTTGGGGAGCAGATGCCATGACAGTAAAGATGCTGTGCTTTATTCTGCATTTTAATACTTGCTGTGAACAGGGCCCTGAGGGACTGCAAGTCCCAGTCAAGGATGAGCTACCTTCTGCCTTTCAGTGCCTTGCACATGAAAATAGCTGGACCAGAATGCCTAATGCTTTCTAAACTACCTCAGACTTGGACGTGCCTCAGGCACCAGTTTCAAGCCACAGAACTATCAGGACAAGCATCTCAGTGGCAATCACTCCTGCTCCTTCAGTCTGTTACTTTTCCTGCAGTGGGTTGGTTTGGGTCTCTGTGAGCACATTTCATTGACTAAAAATTGGTCCCTAAAAAAAAAAAAAAAAAAAAAGAAGAAACTCTGGAGTGGGGCAGTGCACCAAACTCCTTGTGAGCTGATAGGACCCATTTATGCTGGGCCTTGCAGAGAGCACACATGTTGACAGAAGGTAGAACCTTTTAGTTCAGTCTCAGTTGTCATCACTGCATTTTACCTGTTTTCGCTCTGAAGACTTCCTTGGAAAAATTCTTCCTCTGACTTTTGCAAGGGTGACTGCTAGAGAGCATTTTGAGACTCTCCTGCTGTGACAACTCCCTTCAACAGCCCTTTCATAAAACCAAAAGAACAAATGCATTGGAAAAGAGCTTGTTTTACCTGTTTCCTTTGAAAAGTTTGTAAATGTTACTTTTAGTGTTTAGCTCCTAAAGGTCAATTATTTCTTTTCTCTTATAAACAAAATTGGCCAGCTAGGGAGAACAGATGGTATAAAACTGGATATGGGACTTTGCCACTTCTCATTTGATGGCAGGACCTCCAGGCCACTGGTTAATAGCTTGCACCAGCAGTCTCTTCCTTCTGAACCCCAGCATTTGGCATCGAGCTATCTCACCGGTTCCCACTGCCCTGGTATTGCCTCTGCTGAGAACACTTGATAGAAATACCTGGAATTTACTTCTACACCTTTTTCCAGAGGCTCCTGCCATCTTTGAGGATTGTCAGTTGTGTTATTCCTTCTGACAGCTCTCCTTTATCCATCCTCAGTGGGCTGTTATAAGTTTGTTTCCCATGATAATCCTTTCTAGTGACATTTTGCATGCATATTATTTTCTCCAAAAGTTTGCGTGCAAATTTTCATGGTAGATTGAATCTCTGCAGCTGAATTGGTGCATTAAGCTGGGAAAGTGGAGTGTATAAGGAAAATGCACTCCTAGGAGTTGACTTTAACTGGTGTTATAACTGGGTGCTGCTGTCTTTCCATTCACAATTTACAATACAAATGTCTTTTGGTTCTGCAACCCTTAAACACATAGGAAGGAGACAACTAATTTGCATGGGTAATCTTACGAAAGCCATCTTTGTAATGAAGTGCAAACTGTGATTCCATCCACTGTCAGTGTATTATGCTACTTCAATAGGCTTTCATTTCATTACTAGAAGTCAAGATTCCCTTATTAAACTTTTCTATTAAAACAGAGTGAGAAGGAGCTTCCAAAGTCCACATTGCTTCTGCTGTGTCACTTTTATTATAATGTAATGTACATAGACAAATAAGATATCCCATTGTATTTGCCTATGGGTGTTAAATATGCCCTTGAAACCAAAGGCAAAGTGAAGCATAATAAAAAATACCGTAGCAAGACAGCCTGATGGCACAACTTCCATTATTGGCTCTGTGAAGCAAGGTATTGAAAACTGAAGGACTTTAGGAGGCTGAGAACATCCTCAGCAAACTGCCTATGGGTATAATCCATTCCTGGGCCATGAGCTGGGCTGAGTTCACTGAGATAAGCTAATAGCAAATCTCTCTCCACGGGTGAGCAGGCTGCTGTCAGCCATAACCTTGGGACAGAACTGCAGTACTTCAGGTTGCCTAGGAAGCTTTATCCTAAGACTTTCTGTACTTTGACAGCTTTAGGAGGAACGGGTATTTCGGGTATTTTGGTGGGACTGTGTTTATCTGCTGGAACAGATACTTCAGTGGTGATCTGGTCATTGCCTGAGGTGGTGTGCTGAACACTCCTGGTGCTCTTGGGAAACACTTGGGAGAAAGTTGGAATGGATATGTCAGGCAGACGGCTTAAAAATGGGAGAACAAGAAGAGAATATTTGCGATGCAGGACAATGCAGGTCAAATTCGAATAAGCTATAAAGATCCCTGTGTTTCTCTCTAGAACTGTGTGGAAAAGAACTGTTCTGTGCCAGGGGTGGGAATTACAAAATCTCTGAAGTTGGAATAAAATACAAATGATTTGAAGTGCCCACTGAAGGTGAATAGTGCTAGTGGTGGGGCACCTGCTCCTTGGTACCTGGGAGCATGTGAATCAGTGCCCTTCCACATGGTGGGCTCTGCTAGAGGTATGGATTCTTTTTTCATCCCATTTCACTATTCTTGGCTGATGACTAGTGATTAGGATTAGTGAGGTCCTTTCAAACATTTCTCCTGCCTTTCATATCTCTTAAGGAAGGTGGAACATCACATTCTTTTTTTCTTGTAATGTTTTACCTCCCCTGTGTTACTTCTTCTTAATAAAGCTAGTGCAATTAAAAGGTCATTATTTGATCCTTGTGGAGAATCTCTACTGTGCCATATTTCCTTGTGGCTGCCAGGAATGATCAGCTTCAAGTGACTGGAAGTTGGGCAAAGCTGAGGACAGACAATAGCAGAGATCCTGATGTGGATATTGTTGATTCAAGGCTTGAGGTGCAGCTGGAATTTTCCCATAATGCAGAACAGAAGCACAGATATTTCCAAGGATGACAGAGTAGCTTGCTGGGGTTCTTGAAAATATTTTTCTGCTAAATGAACGTTCTGTTCTCTGTGGACTTGACTAAAAGAACAGATCATAATATATCCTAGAAGTAAAAAAATAATCTTCTTCAAGCCTGTTTGTCAGCAAAACTCTAGAAGCAGCAATTAAAAATACTCTAAAATGTTGGGGGAAAGCTCTAGACTTGCTGCTCATGACTGGACTTTAATTCATACTTTTTTTTCTATATTGAAGAGGTGGGACCTTTCCTAGATTGATTTTTTCCATTCTAAATGTTATGGAATTATTAAGCAACTTTTGAGAGTGCACTAAATTTATGGCCATTATTTTCTAATGAATTCTGGTTGAACTGACAACTTTAATCAATTCTACCTTTCAGAAATATAAATAGGAAGGAGAAAGAAATAAATAATGTTTTGACCACAAGGCAATGCAGCATTTGGAAATGAAGCTTGAAATGTCCAACTAAGTTGCATTAATGAAATATCAGGCCTCAACTTTGTAACCCTGGTTGGGATGTCATGGAACCCAGTGCTGGCATGTGGAGGCTGTCTTGGAGATTTCCTTTAATCTTCCAAGCTGGCAGGGTATGAAAGATTAAAATGCTCTGGATCTACCAGACTTGCCACCTCTGGTCCAGGCAAGTTATTAATGTGCTATGTGAACAGCAATTCTTTATTAATTGTACTGCTGGCCAGTGATCAATGTGACAAGCTTAGCAAAGAGCACAGTTATTCATCAGAGAGTTGTCAAGTAGTAATTGCCCTCATATGCATTAGAATAAGGCAGTGTGAGAGTCAGAATGGGTGAGCTTTTAACCTTTTTTGGGGCAGGTGTCAACAAAATTAAAATCTGCTAACGTACTAGTAAATAAATAAATTGGAAAGGCATTTATTTGCTCTGATACTATCACACCACTATAAAGCAAAACAAAGGGTCATACTTTAGCAGCATTTATATTTTTAAATGTTTTTTAAAGTGTTTTCAACAAATTCTTTTCTGTATACACTGCTATCAGTTACACTTTTGTAAGGGCAGGCACAGGGTTTGCAGTTTTTTCCTTATAAAGAAAAATGGAATAGTTGAGATGTAATGTTGTAACTGTTCTTTAGACTATAAAATGTACAATTGTGCAACCATTGTTACAAGCAGAATTTATTTAGACCTGCCATGACATTCTTTCACCTTTTGTGGGAAAGCACATCAGTAATAAAATGTCAGTGCTTTTCTTTCTGCAGAGGTGAAGACTTACACTTTTCACCAAAGACTGCTATTTTTGGGGTTGTCAGAAGCCCTGTGGAAGTGGCAAAGCTAAGGCTGAATGTGTAGTCTCTGTCCTGGTCCCTGCTGTACCTGACAGTATTAAACTTTCTCACATTATGTGTTGCCCCCATCATCCAAGATAACTGTATGCTTCAGCTGTGGTGCTTGCACAGGCTGTCTGCTGGGTGCAGTGCTGCTTTGCACATGTATGTGAGTAAGTGTCTTGCCTTATAACATCAATTGTCATGGAGCTTTGTACTTCAATTTATGTATAATACATGCACAGACAGGACTCATCTTTTAGAATGCACGCTATCTGCATTTTGTTTTGCTTTTACTGTGCTTACTTTGTTTTCATGAGTTCCTGTGAACCTATTGAACTGAAGATTTAGAGTGAACCTATCCCAGAAGTTAACGTTTCAGAATACAGCTGAGGCTAAACCTGGCTGTAAATGATAGTTTATTTATCATGCACCTTAATGATGGTGTGTTAGGCTGGTTCTCTAGGCCTTCCATCTAACACATTTCAGATTGCTAAACTCAGTAGAAGAAATCACAGAATCCTAGAATGGGTTGGGTTGGAAGGGACCTTGAAGGTCTTGTTCCAACCCCTGCCATTGGAGATGGGGCAGCCACAGCTTCTCTGGGCAACCTCTGCCAGGATCTCATCACCCTTACAGTCAAGAATTTCTTCCAGGTATCTAACCTAAACCTTCTCTGTTTCACTCTCCCTTGTCCTTTCTCTACATGCTCTTGTAAAATGCTCCTCTCCATCTTTCTTGTTGGCTCCCTTCAGGTACCAAAGGCCACATTTGAAGCTTCCCAGATGGAACAATCCCAATTTTCTCAACCTTTCCTCATAGCAGGGAAGCAGGGTGTTCCACCCCTCCACTCGTCTTGGTAGCCTCCCTCATAATAATGGATTGAGGTCAGAGATGGGCCGATTGTGGAATAAAGTTAAGATTTGTTGAAAAATAGAGCACTTTGGTAGGAAAGGATGAGCAAAGGACAGCCAGTATTTAGGCTATTGAAAGGAAAGCTGACAATGTGTATAGTTTAGACTTGCTCATGATAGTCCATAGCCTGTGTGATAATGAGACCTGTTCAGATTGGATTTCCTTGGCATTCAACAGCATTGTTTTTAATGATCTCATCTGGAATTTCTGCTTCTGCCTTGCTAGTCAAAATGATCTCATCTAAATACTGAGGAAAATGCTGATAGAGACCACTTTATCACACTCCTAATGCATGTTATCAAGATAAGATAAATAAAATGTTCTGAAAGTAGGTATGAGAGATTCTTTGTCCAATTTCAAACCCACACAAATAGACAAGGGTGAAACCATTAGTGTGATCAGCTTAGAAAGAAAATGAGCAGTGAACATGAAGTGGGAGGAAGGAGAATTCATTTATGGAACACACTGAAGCATCAAGCAGAGGACTGTTTAGGCATTTCTGCTCTTTCTAGTAAAATGAGGCACAACTGCTGGAAACTGTCTCATGCTTTACAGTATAAGTGTATATTTTTATTGCACATGATACAAGGCAGCCAGTGTTTTATTACTTAAAGAACAAACTCAGACAAAAATCTTAATCCACGCATGTAGGAGGGCATTGTCAAGAAGAAATATTCTGAATGGCAGAATCTTGCAAAGACTCAACTCAGTGTATAAATTAGTAAAGCCTCATCTCAGCTTCCCCAGCACGAGTGTGAGCAGTGCTCAAGGCATGTAGTCATCACTGCAACCTGTGGCAAGACAATTAACTTGAAAAAAGTATTCCTTGCAAATTCTCTGCAATGTGTTTTTTCTAGCAACTCATTCAAATGCAACTTGGTTTAGCCAAATTCTGACATCCAGCCTTGAAACTCTTTGCCTCAATGCCTGAAAAATTTTGTTGACAGCCTTATAGTCTGCTTTGACAAGTGTCAGACCGGCTGCTACAGTTTCTCTTGTTCCCTGATTCCTCCTCATCACTGTGTTTACCTACAGTTTTTGATACTCTGGCTAGTGTTGGTGTGGTCTTCAGAACACAGGAATTTAAGGCTGAGTATCCTGGCTTTTGTATGTCACAGTAAATTAGAGGATTTAAATCAGTGCAGTTCTAAAAATAAATGTTCCATTTATTATTAAAATAAATGAAATAGGAGAGTGAATTTGTTTCACCATTTGTTTTCTGTAGACAGGTTTTATTCTGTTCTCTATTGGGTTAAACCGGGGCCTTTGACCATTGAATAATGGAGCAGTCATCAAAGAGAGAAGAGTTTTGAGGAATAAACATGGTAGCTTGATAGTAATGCCTGAGCAGTTAAAGCTTTCAAATCGACTGGTGCTGTTATCTGTTTTAATATTTCATGGAATGAGGGGGAGATTTTCATACCCTGTGGACAGAGGCAGATCCCAGCATGTTTGTGCTTGTGTTGTACAGGGATGTAAGCAGGGGTGAGGAAATGCTATGTCTGTATTCGAAATGTGCTGCCTTTCCTGAATAGCACAGAACTGTGCTGAGTACTGAAGGTGAACAAATTAAAACTAAGTGTATTTTTAAGAGTTAATCTTGTGTGTGTAATATCTGCACTGAAAGCCTCGTTTTTGGGCAGCTCCCTGCAGGCAGGAGATACAGAGCAAAATTCCTGTCTGATATTACACAGGAGATCATATTGAATTTATCATCCCTTTGCTCTGCTCTTTTGATCCTTAGATTTTCTTTAGCTAAAGGTTATGGCTTTTAATGATAAATTTAGATTCTATAATACATAGCTGGAGACACAAGCAGTCAGAGCCTTGAGTACATACATGGGGATTACAAGGTAATATTTTTTCTGTCAGGATATTTTTGACTGTGTTTTTTTGTCCTGAGATAGAGATGAAAAATTCTCCAGGTACTGTTCTGTTCCTGGACATCAGGAATTGATAACATGCCCTTTGAATAGTGAGCCCCATCCAGACATGAGATGAAATTCAGGGCAGTCCAAGATGCTTCACTTAAAAAAATGAAACTCCTGAACTAAAGGTGGGGTGGAGAACTGAAGCCCTGAAAATGACAGCTGTGTTTTATTTCTTCCCACCATGCACAGGTTGCAGCTATTTCAGTGTTCAGCATCATGCCTGACCATTGTAGTGCTTGACATCAAATAACCTTCCAACCCAGCTGGAAAAAAACAGCATTTGATGGCATTTTCCTTCATAAGCAGAGGGAGCTTGGTAGGCCACCTGACCAGCTCTGGGTAAAGTTCAGCTGAGGGACTTTTGTATGATCTTTCAGCTGGAAAGCACAACAGAAGAGGAAAGGTTGTGTGCTGTCAGAAGTCCTGTGGGTCAGGCAAGACACCAAACAAGTGGCTGAATGTGTTAGTTGTAAAAGGTCAGATTTTGATCTGTTAATCTGATGTGAGTTAGAGTTTTTCATAAAATTAAATTCTTACAAACATCTTACTCAGTCTTCTTAATTACATGGAGTTTGAGGTATATTTGGTAAATATTTCTAAAGCAGTATCTGCTCAGATAGGCCTGATCCAAACAAACTGTCAGTTGCACTTCAAACCTTTTCCCTTAGTCTGCCTCCAATGTCTTTTGCAGTGTGGACTTAGTGTGACCCTCCAGGTGACAGCAACACATGGCATGGCTGTCCACAGCCATTCTGTCTGGCGTTCCCTCTTCTGTTTTCTTCTGTTAAGCTTCTTCATCTGTTGTTACTAAGAGTTTCAGGTTTGGAAGAATGGAACAGTCTCCAGGAACCCAGGAGAGTATGGGTTCATTCTGCCTCTAGTATTATACACACATGCTCCTATATGTGTGCTATATAATTTGGCCAAAATCCAACTGGCACTCAATCATCCTAGTGCCACAAAAGGCATTAAAAAGTAAATACATAGCAGCAAAAGGAGGGCTAAGGATAATCTCCCATCTTTATTGCATGCAGAGGAAAATATAGTGGCAAAGGATGAGGAAAAGGCTGAGATACTTAAAGCCTTCTTTGCCTCAGTGGTTAGTAGTAACTCCAGTTGTTGTCCAGGTACACAACTCCCCAAGAGGCAAGACAGGGACAGGGAGCAGAATGAAGCACCATAATCTGGGGGGGAATGCTCAGTGACTTCCCACACCACCTAGACACACACAAGTCTGTGGGGCCATCTGGCATTCTCCCAGGGGTACTGAGGCAGCTGGTGGGAGTGCTCACTGTCCATCATTTACCAGCAGTCTTGGCTACTGGGGAGGTCCTGGCTGACTGGAGGTGAGCAACTGTGATCCTTACCTACAAGAAGGGCCAGAAGGAGGCTCTGGGGAACTTCAGGCCCGTCAGCCTGACCTTGGTGTTGGGGAAGGCTGTTTAGTCTGGAGAAAAGGAGGCTCAGGGAGGACCTTACTGTTCTCTACAACTAGCTGAAGGCAGATTGTAATGAGGTGAGGGTTGGTCTCTTCTCCCAAAGAACAAGTGACAAGACAAAAGGAAACAGCCTCAAGTCGCACCAGGGTTTAGATTGGATGCTAGAAAAAAATTCTTCATGGAAAGGGTTTTCAAGCATTGGAACAGTCACCACCCCTGGAGGGATTTAAAAGATGTGTAGATGCGGCACTTGGGGATATGGGTTAGTGGTGAGCTTGGCTGTGCTGAGGGAATGATTTGACTTGAGGAACTTAAAGGTGGTCTCCAACCTAAGGATTCCGTAGCTCTGTATGTGTGTGTATGTACATATACATATGAATGAGACTTATTTCCTCATACACTAAGTTTTGTGCTTCCCTTTTGGAATATTTCTTTCTATTTTGCAGTGTCACAGTGTATAGATGGGACAACTGAGATCAGGAGCTGTCTGCTTTGGTACTTTGCAGGAATCCACAGCATATCTTGAGTTCACTCCAGGTGAGAGAAAGAACACAGTGAAAGGAGTGTAACCCCTTGTTAGGAGAGTAGAGGTTATGTCAGGGAGGAATAAAATGCTCTGTCCAGATTTTTAAAAAAGACAAACAATGGTCAGATGTTTCTGTCCCATCCTTGTGCCCAAGCCACAAAAGAAGTCTTCTTAAATGTCTTGTTTGATCCATATGCAGTCCTACTTGGTATCTTAAGTCATGCTTATATTAATATCACTCTAAGATTAGCAATTTCCTGTAGGAATATTTGAATTGCATATCATAGACAATTAATATAAAAGTCTTTTTGTGGTGCCTTTCGTCTCAAGAGTCTGAGAAATTTTCAGTTTTGAAAAAAGAAGATGAAAAAATGTTCTTTTTCTGGTCTTTTTAAGCTTTACTGTATTAAAGAGCTCTTGTGGTTGGCATCACACCATTAAAAAGTCAGAAGCTGATAGCCACGATATTTCATGTATGGTAGGCTTTACAACAAATTACAACACTGACTGCTGAGACTATCTAAGTTGCTGGAAAAATGGATTTAATTGTCCATTCTGAAACTATTTCCAGGATCAAATAGAATTTCTTTAACTACACATGCTCTTTATAACCCTGGTTCAATTCCGTTGCAGTAAATCTGAGGGGAGAGCAGAACGGCAAGTTAAAAACAGCACTGAGGTTTTATAGCACCAACATTAAACTATATGTCATCTTGAAATTAAAGTACTGGGCTGAAAGGTTTTCTACTTACAATGATTTGTTACTACGTGGATATCTAATTTGCATTTTAAAATCTCTTCCTGCCCAATGGCCAGGAGCATGGTGTGTATGTGTGGAGAGGAGTGTGTGTGTCTGTGTGGAGGGGTCTGTTTCTTTGTGACCTCCATTGGCCTTTTGAATTTTGTCTTGCTCAGGTTTGAAGAAGTTCCTCCCATTTTGTGAGAACTCTGTTTTGTTGCTGTCACCAGCTACATAGGCTATTAAATGACTAGTGGGAACAAAATAAGAATTAAGCACAAAATCATTGAAAATCAAATCCAGTAAGGACTGTAAAACAGCAATGTGTGTTCATATATGAAATTAGTACAGACACTTCCATTTTGTCCCTGTTTAAGTGGTTGCTGGAGATTCAAGGCAATGGAAAATTCGGCCTCTTACACTGATTCTGGAATATATAAACATTTTGACACTTGATATTTGTAAAGTCCAATGGTAAAGGGCATTGCTCTCTGTAAGCTATAGATGCTCGCGTGTAAGTTGCCTGGAATGGGAAACGTGCTTCCTTCCTTATGTCAAAGGAGCCTGAAAAAATGCTTTTCTGCACCCTGGCTGATTCTCTTTCCAGTTCTGATACTCCTGGCTCGTTCCACCAGCCTTGGGCAGTGAGCTGCTCCCCATGTTGCACTCAGGTGCGTGTCTTGGGTTTAATTGGCTTTTAGCTTGTGAGTGCCCAGCTTGGTGGTGCAAGAGGTCTTGTTCTCCCTTGCTGCTTACTAAGGTTGTCCAGTTCCTAAGAGCACTTTTGTGGTGAGACCTTGAGCCTGCAGGTCTGTGACAGGGGGCTGTTGCCCCCACATAACCTACTGTTGTACTCAGCAGTGCTCCGAATACGTGCAGTGGCTCTCAGCATCATGCACCAAAGTTTTTTTCCTGAAGTAACTCAAAAGTGAAGCATCTGAGGGTGTGATTTTCTTTTTTCAGCTTTGTAATGAGCAGGGTGACTGAGATGTATCACAGAATGGTTGAGGTTGGAAGGGACTTCTGGAGGTCATTTGTCCCCCAGCAGGCAGGCTGAAGCAGGGCCAGCTGGAGCTGGCTGCCCAAACCATGTCCAGATGGCTTTTAAATGCCTCCAATACTGGAGAGTCTACAAACTCTGTGGGCAAGCTGTGCTAGTCACCCTCACAGTTAACAAAGCATTTCCTTATGTTCAGCACCTCCTGTGTTCCAGTTTGTGCCCATTGACTCTTGTCCTTTCACTGGGCACCACTGCAAAGGGCCTGGCACCACCTTGTCCACACCTTCCACTCAGGAATTTGTATGCATCAGGAAGATCCCCTTGGGCCTTCACTTCTCCAGGCAGCACACTCCCAGCTTTCTCAGCCTTTCCTCATATGTGATGGGCTCCAGTCCCTCAGTCATCTTGAGGACCCTTCATGGGGCTGCCTCCAGCACGTTCATGTCTCTGTTGCACTGTGGAGCCCACAGCTGGACCCAGCACTGCAGGTGTGACCTCAGCAGAGGGGAAGGATCCCCTCCCTCAGCCTGATGGTGATGGTCTACCTAATAGCCCTCTTTGGGCCAAGGGCCCACTGCTGGCCCATGTTCAACCTGATGTCCACCAGAACACCCGGGGTGAGTGCAGAAAGGAGCAGGTTTGAAGCCAGAGGGTCTCACTCTTGGCTTCAGGCATTGCCTATACCTCCCTAGGGCTGGTTTCTAGGGAGCCCTGGCACTGCCTGAGCTCTTACAGGGGAAGAGCACAGGAGTTCAGCCCATGAGAACAAACAGATCTCCTCCCCTCAGTCCCACTTGGAGCTGTGATAGGCTGAGGTGGATTGCCTGGCCTGCAGGTCTCTCTGCACGATCGCCCTTGTTTAGGAGGGTAGGTAAATGTTTGAACATCAGCCTTGTGATTGCTGTGAAGGGCATTTGATCTCGGGAAGTGCAATTGAAGGGATCAACACAGGATTTGGAGATGGGATGTGAATTTTTGACTGGCAGTTCAGACCTGTGGTGTATTTTATCAAATAGGAGGGTGACTATTTAAAAATATTTTAAAATAATTAAAAAAATATTTAAGGTAATTTTTTAAAATTATGAGCATAATCACTGCAAAGCCCATGCTCATTTTACAGTATATTTGTAATTTCATTATTTAAAGAGCTTTTTATTTTCATGTTTATGCCCTGGGGACTTTACAAACTGTGATCTAGTCTAAAAATGTGAGATTCCTTCTGAGAATACTTGCTGTGCCAAAATTTGGGGTTTTTTCCTTTTTAAAGAATGAACAATGTTCAAATTAGATAATTCCAGCATTTAAGAAGCAGTGTGGGGAAAAAAGAGAGGAGGAAGTGGCATGGCAGGGAGCATCTTCATTGTGTTTTTTTCTTTTGAAGGGAGAAGATTAGTGAATCAGTGTAGTGTGTTAACAAAATTTTTCTGCAGTTTTGTATCATAAGTCATAAAGGACATGAATCAAATGTGGGTTTATTTAAAATACATTAACAAGGCTTTTGCAAAAAATTAACTTGTAAAATGAACAGAACAATTTTCTCCTGTATTTTTGATCATTCCTTTTTAAGCAGTGAGCATCTCAATTCCTGGAATGCGTGAAGAACAGGCTTTTTATTTGGAGATGTAGAGAATTTCGCTGTCAGGAAACTGAGTTATGTTATAATAGAGTAACAGTGTATTAGGCCTTGGTAAACCAGCTGTGATAAATCTAAAACTGAAATTAATTAAACATGACTCTTCCTAGATTTTTATTTGTTGCTTTTGCCTATTATTTTTAGTCCTGTCCACTTAAGATGGAGTCAATAAAAAGCCAAAGCGCTGCAAGAATGTGACTACTCTTTGCTTACGTAGCACCTCAAGAAGCATGGCAGGATACTTGTGAGACAGCCTGTTCTGAGAACTTGATATTCTGAAGAACTAAAAGATTTGGGTAGCTTACCTAGCTGTCAATTTTTCAGGCTTTTCAGCCAAGGTTGCTACTGCATGCCAAATCTTGCAGAGGCTTAATTTGAGATACAGCACCCAGCTCAACAAAACTGTGTCTGTCCAAAGCAGGACTGAAGGTGATAAAATTAAATGAATAGCTATGTTGTTTCCAGGGTAATCAAATTCAGTAGTTAGGAGTTCAGTAATATGTAGTCTTTTATATAGCCCCTCAGTGTTATAATTAATTCAGTCTTCAATTTGGCAGGTTGTGGATTATGGTTAGATTATCACCCTGATGTGTGCCAGCTGGGCTTCATTGCACCTTAAGGCCTTTAATTTGAAGATTATCTGGAGCCTTGATCCTAATGCTGCTGACCCCTGTTATCTCTGGTCTTCAGAAAGTGTTTCTTTGCTGGTCCATTTGCACTGAGGAGCACAGCAGGCAGCCATCCACAGTATTTGTGGAGGTTCTGCTAATGACTTAGGATCAGCACCTACCCTCCAATTACAGTTTACTAATCTGTAAACTAACAGCTGCTGGGGTCTCTGTGGTTTTTCAGAAATGTGATATATTTTCTGTACCTAAATGAAGAACTGTGGAATGGTTTTGATTAGGAGTTAGGAGAGCTACAGGTACAGTGGTGCTCTCTGCCGGATTAGCTAAGTCTGAACCTTTAAAGTAGCTGGCTTTAGAAGTCAGACTGGGAATTGAGCAGGGATATGTTTTTAGGGCAGTCTGTGAGCAGAGAACAGAAGAGGTCTATCTAAAAAATAAACTCAGCTGCTTACTGTTTATATGACCATATCCTTGATCTAACATGAAGTTGTTGCCTCCCTTCTGTTCAATGGAATTAAGATTAAAGGCTTGTTTGAGTTTTAAACAGCTCCATGGGTAAATGCAGATTTCTAAGATATAGACCAAAAACCTTTAAAAAAACCCTTTCAAAAACCAGGTATTGGAAACCCTTTTCAAAAACTGCTATTCCTATAAACTTCCCTTCACACAATATTATGTCAAACAATTCACCACTTATGACCCCACTCCGGAGGATTTGGGCACTGGGGCACTGGTTGTGATGGTGCTCTTAGATGTATCTGTTCCAAACTCAAACTTTACCTCAATTTTTCGCCACTGTAAATAAAAGTCAGACTACAGGCTGTTAGCATTAATTTGTTTCTGCTCTGTGCAACTTGCTGGAGGGTGGAAAGAAACATTCCAAGTTATGTGGCATTATTGACAACAAATACATTCATGGAGAAGATTTAAACATGAAAGGAAAATAGTGCCAAGGGGCTGTGTGGCTCTGGCTTTGAACCATAGCAGGAGCCTGACCCTATATCTGATACAGCCAAACTGTTTGCTGCTGCTGTTTGTAATGTCATCCATAGAATTACTTTGCAACTGGCAGATTTTAGGTTCTGGCTCGAACTGGGATGTCGTGCACACCCATGAGTTAGCATCTCTGCTGATACAGTAGTAGATAAATTTCCTCTGTGTTGTGCTCTCCCCATAGCTCACGTTACTGGTAATGGGAACTTAATGAATAAATCCCACGGCAAGCACAGCACTGAACTTAATTCAAACTTGTGAAGAATCTGAACTAAATATTTTATTTTTTTTTTGTATCCTCAGGTTCCTTGAGTAGAGGCTTGCCCCAAACTTTCAGATGTCAAAATGTTCTAGGAACAGCACCTTTTTATTCAACTGATACAGTCATAAGAATTCAAACATCCTTTGGGGAGTGCACAGCTTATACCTAAAGATTATTCCAGTTACAGGAGTTTGTTTTAAAGAGGATTTGTGTATTCAGCACAAGCTCTGGATTTACAGCATTTAACTTGCAAGTTTCAGTCAATGGGCTCTCTGCCCAAAACCTCTAAAATACTTTTCCAAACCACAAAACCAACAAGACTCCTTCTGAATCAGCTCTCAGACTCCAATTTCATTACTTATTTACTCTGAGCCTTTTCAATTAGTCTGGCAATATTTCTAGGAAGTTACCAAAATGGGGTACTGAGCCAATAAAAAAAGAAAAAAAGAATCCTTTCTGTCATGGGATATTTGTTGCACAAAATGTCCAGAAAGTACCTCTGAAGCTGCTTCAGTGCAGTGACTTCACCTGCTCAGAGCCTGAGCACTACACAGAGATATTCACAGGGACCTGTGAAGCTGCCTCCCAGCAGCAGGGGTGATGGACAAGTTGCCAGTTCTATTTATGGCTTTCCTTGTAGGTAGCTCTCCTACAGCTTTTCTCACAACATGTTTCCGAAAATTATAAAGTGCTGTACACAATTTGTCTTTCTAATCCACATTCTTTAGCGCTATTGAAATAACAGGATTTTTTGTTCTTCTTATTTAGCTATGAAACTGGTGGATAATCCTTTCTAGTTAATCCAAAATATTCAGACATTAAAGAAATATTTTAATTTAAAACATTTCCTTTAATTTTTGAGGTATAAATAGCTTTGGGAAAAGTATCCAAAATGTTTTATTGAGAATGTTAAAAAAAAAAAAAAGAACAAACTTTTGAACTGTATTTTTGCTCAAACTCTTTGTGTTCAGTCCAAATATACAAATAATTGAGATATCAAATTATGGATTTTTAAAGTAAATGCAATAAGGAAAAAATCTTGGCAAGCTCTACTAGTCTCATTTTCCTTTGAGCGCAGCAGAGAAAATTTGGATAAAAAGCAAGCAAAACTTATTTTGTTCCTTTCAGTACAGCCTGTGCCTCCTGACCTTCTCAGGTTGTGCATAGAAACGCCCTCTACAGCTTCAGATGGAGTTTTGGGAAAACCTTGCAGAGTGTGATCCCTGCTACCTAGGTGTGGCTTGAAAGAGCAATCTCAAAAAATTCAAGACAATTTTTGTTGCAGATCAGTTCTCGTGTCCAGTATGTGAGGCTTAGCACCAGGCTGAACCATTGCCCAGGCCCAGCTCCTCCTTAGGGGCTGCTTCCCTTCCGCTGTCCTTACGGAAATTACGCGGCTTCGGGCCAGCTCGGGGTCATCTGCTGAGGGAGGACCCTTTGGCAACTCCCGGCTCTGAAATCTGAGAGCATCCTTTCAACCTGTGACAAAGCAGGGAGGATGTTCCACAAATACTGCACTGATGCTGTGGAAAAGCCTCTGTGAATAAGTGTCCTCCTGTAGCTGCCACACCTCTGCATTGCAGGGAGTCAACGGGGAAAGACTTTTGACTTCATCTTTTCTGCTCCTCTGTGTGATCTAGAGTCTCACAAGTGTTTGAGCCTTTTTTGAAGAGGTGGGAGATTGGGCAAGGGTGATTTCAGCTTCAGGAATGTCTCATTGAAGGTTTTTTTTGATGAAATGAATAATTACTTTTTTTCAAGAAATATCTGTGAGGCAGAGGAAGGGAGCTCACAGCTGGGATCACTTACAAGTAGCTTCCTCACCTGGAAAAATTAATGCAGATTGAAAATGTTATAATGCACACCCAAATGAGCAGTATCCTCTGTGAGAGATTCTCCAGAATTTTCCACCACTGCAAAAACATTGCTTGCCATGTGACTTTCTATGGGGAGGAGTTCCAACAATTTTACTTATTAAGGAAGTTGTGGATCGGAAAACATCAGCTCTTTGTGCAATTTGCCATTTTGTTTTTATTGATCCTCCAGAGTGTCAGACCTGAGCTGGATTTCCATGGCACCATGGAATTTACTGGATAGCCTAAGGTACTTGGAACAACATGTGTAACTCATATTTAAGGGGATAATTGTTTGGTGCTGACCTCTAAAGATGCTGCTGGCATCGTGCTGTTGAGGAGATAAATGTTTCTGCAATGACCTGTGGAGAGAAGTCCAGCAACATTAAACGCTGAAGTCCCGTGGAGCATCTTTGGGATGTCAGATCCTGTGTCATTAGTGTAAAACAACGAAGTATTTAGACTGCAACTGTGAATGTCTGTCTGATATTCAAAAAGGCCAGAAAGGTGAGGGCTTTGATTCATTGCTTAACACAAACCCTTAGCATTTTCTGCATCTGCAGTTTAAAGCGTGATTAGCTTCACACAGAAAAATTCAATTTTCTTTATATAATGCTATTATTTCAAACTTTGAAGACTTGATTCTCTCATGTAGGCAGACCTTGGAAGCTTTCTGTTCAGTTCTCAACATTCCGTCTCCAAACGCTGTTGGCCTTTAGTTCAGTTTCTTCGGAAGCTGAATCTCTTGAGGAAAGCTCATTCTGCTTTGAAGATGTCGGGTTCCAGGCATCTGAGCTCCTCAAAACCAAATTTGTTTTCTCATTCAAAGCACCTCTTTGCAGCTAGGGCCCTTTGTTTTTAAAGGGATATTGCCAATTAAAATTGGCCACTGAGGGTAGATATATCAGCTTCAGAGCTCTAAATTCTCATGGAAGTGTTTTCTAAGAAAACAAATATTCTCTTTGCAGCATTTAGAACCTGAATATTTTAGCATCAAAAAACTTGTGGTGAAGTGGATAAACAGAAAGCCCTTTTTTCCCTACCCTTCTCAAGCCCCCTAAGTTCTGAGGTGCCAGCAAGTGGCTGTACAAAAAAATGTTTGCTTAAATTAGCTTTTGCTTAGTTTCTAATTTTCAGTCCAAAACCCAAATGAGCCATTAAAGGAAACCACACTAATGAGATGCACTACAAAGCGAAACACGCCAGGGGCAAAAAGCAGGCTTTTAATTTGTTCAGCTTAAATCTCTAACATCTGTCTGTGATGGACCATGTCACTAAGCACATTAAGAATATCAGAATTAGACTTTTGCGATCAGTGCCTCCTCTGTTTGCCTTTCTCCATTTTCTCACTCATTTTCTTGGCATGCAGTGGTGCAGTAAAATACTTTAAAGGGCAAAGACTCTGAGCTGTAAGTTGAACTTTGGTTTGGATGTGGAGCATTGGGCCTGGTTGCCAATTCCTTGTTCAGTCAGCTTGTACCACAGCTGGAACACACGCGCAAGCACTCTCTCTTTCCGTAAACAGTGAGTACCCCAGTGCTGCTCAGGAGTCAGGGATGGGTACAAGCGTCTCTTAGAACAACAATCTCAAGAAGGCAGGGAGATGGAGACTTCAAGCAGCAGTAAATCAGAGCAGTTTTGTTGTTCTTCTGTGTTCAGAGGCCTGGTGGGTTTCCTGGGGCTAGTGTTCCTAGGGCTAGTATTTGTAGTCTGAGCTTCCGAAGAGAGAACTTAGGGGCACAGCTGGGCTTGTATGGATAAATTCTGCTGTTGATCACAGGACATCTTCTTCTTGAGAATGTCTGGCTCGTGGTGGCTCACTGAGAGCATGAATGCGGCTGGCAGCTGGTAGCACTTGGCAAAGTGTGCCAGCACAGCCACAGCCAGCCAGGCTCATTCTTCTGGTTAGGACAATTCTCCCTTTTCTCTTTTCCTCCCAAAAGCAAATGTCTATTTATTCACATTTAGATTGGTCCCAGGGAAGAAATTTAGCACTTTACCTGCCCTGCCATGCAATGTGGTGCCTCACTATGTTTCTGTTTGCACTGTTAACTGGATATCCAATCTTAGAATTGCCCAAGCCAGAGAAATAGGTTGTTTGACCACCAATCCTTGTAAGCAGGCTAAAATGGGATCTAGGGGACCCTAGTATCAGTTGTTGTCTGTAAAACTATTCTTGACTGCCTTCACTGAGGTTGTATCCTGACAAAGTGAACCGTGAACTCTGACCTGCTCCATTCAAAGTGGTGGAATCCACCCAGATTGTTTGCAGGAGCAGTTTGTTGGGTGGCTCCCCAGTCAGGTCAGGTGTGTACACTTACAATCTGTTGAAAGAGGGCTGTAGTAAGAATTTCTTCTGTGCAGTCACCCTTGATTGTGGGTTCCCTTGTGAAGCACTGTAAGTTTTATCTTCATGTAGCAGCAGCCTTTCTCCTCTGCCTGGTAGTGACTGCTCCTGCTGAGGCTCACTGCCCAGTGGGAAGTTCTGCATCCTTGGCAGGTGACCAGTCTGTGTGCAGAGCTGGATTTGTGGCTGTCAAGTAGCCTGACTTCACCAACTTCCTCTTTTGTGTTTTTTCTAAAAAAGAGTAAATATATGTGGAACAGGACTACTGTTCTGTCTTGCAGAAATACAGGTTTTGTTTTGCTGAACTTTAATTTTTAGAGAATGTTAGAAAATGCAGGCAATTGTTTCATAAATATTTTAAAATGAAGTAGTATTCACTCTTCACAGCTTCTGCTCTGTGGATCTTTAATACTTCATTGTCCTTTGAGCATTTTCATGTGCTGATCTATCCTTCTGCTTTGCATGTACCTGAAATGGTATCTGTGTAGTCCTTTGCTAAATATAGCAAATGTCAATCCACCATTTTTCTTTACTAAGTTACTCTTTTATAATACTTACAATAAAAATAGGTCTGCATGGAGAAACTTGTGTTTTTAATGTATAAAACTTAATGATGGGAGAGACAAGAATTACTAGCACCATCTATTCATTGAGAAGCAGTATGTGTGTGTATTTGTGCAGAATTGTGCAAACCTCAACAGCTTGAACTATGAGAATTGCTCCTTTTGCAGTTTCCCTCTAATCCCAGGGCACACTGTCAAGTGAAGTATCCCACCTTTGCTGATTCATGTCTAAACTCCAAGTAACAAATTCCCATCTTCTCCACTCGGTGCTTCCAGCAGAATCATAGAGAACAGAAATTCCAAGCTGCTTTCTGATTCTTAATGTTTGAGAAAAAATAATATGGTCAGCTTTAAGGGAGGTGACTGAGAAGTTGACTTTGATTTCTGTCTGGAAATGCTGATGGCAAGACCTCTGCTCTAAGAGCAGCGGGGGGCCCTGGAAAGCCTTTTTCATTGGGGGAATCTAATCCATCTCTCTTAGGAGGTTCGCAGAAGGCATAATCAGATTGTCTAGTCTGATCCACTTGGTGTCAGAGGTCACTGAATTTCATGCAGGTTGCTCTGTAATGAGTCTTATCTGATATTCTCAAGCATTGACAACATCCAAAAGGTCACAACATTGGCAGTGGAGCCAAGACCATGAAAAACTTTCCTCTTGAGTGGTTTTAGCTTCTGTATTGTCCTAATTCGTGTCTAAAATTTGACCCCAGTTCCATTGCAGTATTTAAGTGTGCGACTCCATCAATTCCAGTAGTTGCTATCCTTCTAAATATGTCTTGACACCTGGGTCCTTGTGTGTACAGCTGGATTTTCATTCTGTAGAGTAACGATTGCATGGATGTGTTTGGCAATTGCAGAGCATGTTGATGAAGTGGACTGTAAAATGAATCCAAAGAGGCAAATGGTAATCTGAAGTGAAATGCAAGCAGCCTCTTTCTTATTCCAAATGTACTTTCCTACCAAATTGTTTGGAAATGTCTCCAGTACTTAGAAATTTGGGATGAAATGTTTCATTTGTTTTTAATTCTACAGCTAATACCTGTGTAGGGAAATTAATCTGAAACATACTTTCAGTAGTAGTAGGAGGGAGGAGAGGAGGGAAACCTATAATCAGTAATGTTAGAGCTGGGTATGATGGAGGACAGAATTTGGAGCTGAATTTGTTATGTGAGAAGGGAACTTGGCTGGTCTGAGCAGTTTTGTTTTAAAGGGGCATCGTGCCATATAACAGGAAGGTATCAGACCTCTCTGAGGCACAGAAGGGGGAAGATTCAGAGCTCTGTTTCTAAATGCCAGGTCTAACTAATCAAAGGAAATGGGATGAGGAAGCTGGGAAATTACTGCCTTAGAAACTCCCAGAAGTTGAAAAAGTAACCAACATCACTGGGTCATGAGTTACAATATCTAACTGCAGTCTATGACTGTTTTGTTTTATGAAAGAAGGGAGTATTGAAAAGTAGGTAGGGATAGTCTTAATACTTTGAAGAACGATCCTGTGCTGGCCAAGGAGAATCATCCCCATGAACAAAAGGCTGGTTCACAAAGATATTTCTATGTGGATTCATCAGATTCATCTGGAACTGAGATGCTTTCAGTCTTCTAAACTTAATTAACTTAATGGTCTTGCACTAATACAATTGGATGAGAGCCCACAAATGAATGGTTGAGACAGGATGGACTAACATAATTTTTATCGAAGATCAATTGCATGTTGCCTGAATGTCCTCTTCATTTGGTTGTTTTAACTTGTAACATGCAGCTTCCTTTGATGCCCCCTTCTCCTGCACTGAGAGACATGGTGAGCAATCGATTACTTTGTGGGATCAATTAAAGCTGTTGTGGCTGCTTTAAAATGTATAAATACGTTCTGTTTCCCTGTTGACAGCCACAGTGTGGCCTTAGTTAAAGTTGCCCCTTGTCGCCCTGCCACTGGCCACCAGAGAACACTTACATTCTCATTTGGATGGACTTTAGGTTCAAAGTGCTCTGAAACAGCTGAGGTGGCATGTGGTTTGTGTCAGCAAGTGATAGATATTTTGATAGAGATGCTGGATATTTTCTTTTTAAATCTGATATTCCTGGAGGTGTCAGTCTGCTGGGTCAAAGTTTGCTGGCCCTTGGAGAGCTCTGCAAAGGTATAACAATCTGTTTATAAGATGCAGTGTCTTTTTTATTAGATTATTTATTGTTGCCAAGGAGAAGAAAGCCCATTTCAGTGCATATGGGAAGCTGTAGATCAGTCCAGCACGTGCTCTTACAGCCTGAGCAGTGCTTTGGAGCAGTAAAAGCTAAAAACCATCAGAGGAGAAGTGGATGCTGCAGAGCTTGGAACCTGAGTCTTAGAATTTTTGTGATCTCTCTGCTACAAGTGGCCAGAAAACAAGCTTTTCATCAGGCAGAAATGCTAAGAATAGCAAACCCCACACTCAGACACTGCAAATAGAAGACCAAACTTGTGAAACTGAAACATATGGCAGAAGGCGAGATGAAGTGCTTCAGGCTTAGCTTTCAGTTTGCAAATGGGAGAGAGATTTTTGCCAGCTGCATGTGCAAAAATGTGAAACCAAATATACTGAGTAACTGAGTTCAGAGGAATGTAGGAAGCTTAGTTAGTTCACTCTGCACAAATACAGGTACACAGTCTGGAATTATATCAGGTTACCTGAGTTAATTTATATTGGACCATATTGCTCTTAGTCAGAATTTGACCAATAGTCAGTTCTGTAATATTAATTTTTTTTGAGTTTTATGTGATTCATGTGATTCTCTGGACCTACTATTTGAAGTAGTGAGAAGCCTCAAGATATGTTGAGGTTTCAAAATTAATGGGAAGTTGCTGTGGTGGGCATGATCCTTACCAAATAGGAAATTAGAGAGATAAAAGCATTCTTCTGATGTGAAGAACATTTGAATTTCCTATTTAAAAAAACTTGAGATGAGGTTAATTACCCTGACATGTGATTAAGTGGGCTAAAATATATTAATTTGTTAAGGGAATAACGCTGAAATATGAGATACCTGAAGGTACTTAACCAGGAAGGACAGTCCAAGTCCCTAGAATTTGTTTCCATCCAAATATACAGATAATTTATTTGTTCTCTTGGACTTTGTTAGTTCTGGATCTCAATCAATCTTCTATATGTTTATGTAGAATTTCATTGGGCACAACAGGAACATGATGTATGTCCAGCTGTAAAAAATACCAGACTTCAAGGACATCTAATCTTAAACTGGAAAGAGACAGTTTGATATGTCATATGCACTATTCTGCTGAATTTTGGTATATTGACAAGAGTGGGACAGAATGAAAAAATAATCCAGTAAATCTTTACAGGAAGACTGAAAGGACAAGGCTGACTTCATGGTTCAGGCTTTGCCTCTGGAGTGAAAGAATCAGAGGAAACTTGCAGTAATGAATTTTTATATGTCATTCTCAAAGTGTGGTGCTGGGAGAAGTGGGGAGCTGCCTTCTTATCTGCTGGGACTTTCTTGAACTGAAGGATATTTGCTCTGCTGAGGAATCAATGCAAGAGCTATTTCAAGGATATATCCCACAGATCCCATTATTCAGTAGACCTGAAATTCAAATCCTGATTTGACAGTGAAAATAGAAAGTTAAGCATACAAGTGTGTTGCGGGTTCAGTTTGTAACTGGGCAGAAACACCAATTTAGTGTAGTGGTTTGGTCCAAAATACTCATTACTGTTTCCCTTCTGTGAGATGAGAATTAGGAGAAAAGCAAAGCAGGCACTAAACTTGAAAGAATATAAATAAGGTTATTAACAGACCTAAAAGAGGGAAAAAAAATTATACCACCTTCAGAACTCTTCTCCTCCCCCCACCTTCCTCCCTTCTCCAAGTGACAATGCAAAAAAGACAACCCTTAAGATGTTCAGTCTGTTTACCACTTCCATAATAACCGTGTTCCATTTAGAAAGAGAAGTCTCTTCTTGCTCGTGCTATGAAAACATTATCACAACGAGACAGCTGCCCACTTCCAAATATTGTTCAGTCCATTTAGGAAGAGGAGGAGTCTCTCTGCTCACATGTGAGTCCCTTCCCCCGACTTCCAGCTTTTCCCACAACTGCTTTCGAGGGTCCACTCTTGAAGTTTTTTGGGGTACAATTTTAAGGCTGAGCCGTTCAGAAACAGGAACAGAGGCCCTTCTCCTTCCCTGGGAGCAAAGGGTCTTCCTCATCTTCATCTTTAGGACTATCTCTGGGAGCATCTCTAGGAACTGAGGTTTTCTCCTTTCCCATTTGGAGCAAAAGTCCTCATCGCTTCCATCTCCCCTTGTTCAAACGTCTCATGAAATTACAGCTGCGTCAGCATCTGCCTATCTCAGTGCAGGTACTTTTGCTTACAAGCACGAGTTGAACACTCCACCCCCCATATCTTCATGAAATTACAACGGGATACTCAGATATATCATAGCTTCACAACAGAATTTCAGCTTTAAGCATCTCCTCTTTCTCTTCCCTCAGGTTTTCAGCTCTTCACAGGAATAAAAGGGTTAATCTCACCTCAGCCTTGCAGCTGGAATGTTGCTTATTGCAGTGGAGGGGGGGGGAGCTGAGCCTCTCAGGCTGCCCACAGCAGGGCTGTGGGGGGGTTCCGCGGGTGGAACAGGGCCCATCGGCTCCAGGATGGCCGTGGCCTGGCCTGGCCTAACCCAAGCAGGGCCTGGGCCGGGCCCACTGGCCCCCGCACGGGCCCCGCAGCCACCTGTCTCAGCACTGGAAACAAGAGAGAGCTTGGGGGGGAGTTTGTCTATTCTTAAGTGTGGATCACAGAGGTGGTCACAACTTTAAGTGGCTTAAAGAATTGTCCATATTCAAACTGGCCGCTGATAGGTTCTGTCAGGTCATAGAGGAAGCTGTAAGAAGAACATCACTTCCGAGACTCAGCTTGCTAACCTATGACAAAGTGCAACGAAGCGCTTCAGCATTCTGGTGAGGACACGCTGTATGAACTGGTTGGTACTGCCTGGTAAGCAGGTGGTGATAACCTGTCACACTTTACCTGCTATAAACAGCTGAAAACTAACTGAAGGTAACCTTGTAAAGAATTGAAGGTGTGTGTGTTTGTGCTGTGGTAGGTCACAGAAGGCTTAGGATCCCCATGACACAGGCTCCTGACTAAAGACATGACATACCAGGAGGAAAAAAAGAGGAGAATGTCCAATTTGCTGAGTGATGTGTTGAGTTGCACAGGGAGGATAATCTGTCTCCAGTCCTGGAACTGCAGCCAGAGCTGCCATGTACAGGCCCACTGTACCAGCTTCATATTCTGTGCTGCACAGAGAGAGACTCTCCATCACAAAACAGAGCTCATCTTTTCCACACCAATCAGTCCTCACTGTAGTTTTGCAGACAGTTTATAGGTTTTTATAGGTGTGAACACATAGAGCAAAGAGCTAGCAGTGCTGAAGAGCTGCCCTGCTATCCAAGGTACTTTACTCTAAAGTGGGTGGTTTGTTTTTTCAATTCTAACTGATTTACCCAGGGGCAGGCCTCCCCAGACACAGAACTGCTGTTTTCCCCCAAGTCTGTATTCCCTACTGGCAAATAACCTGAAAAGTTACAGAGGCTGGCAGGGATCATTTGAAAAAAATGCTTTTTACAAAAGTAGAACTTTGCTTCTCCTCTAGTAAGTACCTTGAAGCTTCATCAGCAGTGCTGCATTCAGTTAGTTTGTATTAACATGAATTGCAGTAAGGCTGAGACTTCTTTTACATACAATGTCGAAAGAATCAGAGTCAATTAATAGTCTTAAAAATTTTGACATAATATTAATTGCTGTCTGCTCTAAAGTGCAGAATCCACCTATGTTTTTAAGTTTAAACAAAAAGCAATTTGGACAAGTCCTGTGGGCTGTCTTGTGTGAGCTCAGACAAGCTGATCCAAAGCAGAGGTCTAGGAATAGCTGTGCACAGAAGGCAAAAAGGCCAGGTCTTTCAGTATTTCTTGTGTTCCCTATCAATAAAAGGATAAATGGCTCTACAGAACAGCAAAGCAACGTTCCTGCCTATGGAATGAGCGCATCCTTTGCCCTACCCTGCATCAAAAATATTGTAATCTAAGTCTAGTGTTCTCACCTCCTGAATTAATGCACAGTTGGCTATTTTTAGGGAGTCTTAACTATCCCAGTTCTTTTTGCACTGGGACATTGTGGACATCCTTGGAGTGGAAGCTGATCATACTTTTCGCTCTGATGAACCAAGATGTTCAAGTTCACAGGCAGGCTTTATTCAGAGTTTATTTATTTTGAGTTTGATTCTCCTGTTCTTCATATTGTAATGCACATGTTCAGAATTGTTACTTGAATCTGTAGTTGCATAAAATGGTGTAGGAAGGGATGCCTTCAAAATACATAGCTGCTAAATTATGCAAGTTTATTTCCAGTAGATGATGTCTGTGTTGTGTAACTGTAGTGGACCTGATTATTTCTTGAGCTGACATAGGTTAACTCTCTGCACTCTAGCTCTGTTTAATCATATTCAGATGTTAATCTGATGCACATGTTGTAATTTAAGATTGTGGCATTGGCTTTTTGTCCGTTTATCCAAATATGGTAATGGTTTTTGTTTTGGGTTGTCAGGTAATAGTTGTTCAGGCTCTGGCCACTAGAGTATGCACTCTTCTGCACGGGCTGGAATATCAGCCTTCTCTTTTCCCTCTGTAAAACAGGTGGAGGGTGCCAAATATGCACATGCACCGAGGTCTCCTATTGGTTCCAACAATAGTTCACTATTCCTTATTTGAAAATATGGTTTGTGTGTTGATCAGGGTAGTTCTTCCTGAAGCAGTAAAAAAAGAAAAAAAAAAAAAGTTGAATGAATTTGGGGTTTTTGGTTTGCTTTGGTTTCCCCCACACACCCTGTTCTTCCCCATCTGGAGACTGCAGCTCTAAGATGTTCCAGTCTTTGTTTTGGGAAAGTTGCAGGTCAGTGCAGGAAGTGTGTGACTGTCTGCTGAAGTGAGGGCAATCCCAGGGGTTGGAGCAGGCTGCCAGTGACCCCCTGAAGCTACTCACCCTACACACAGGCTGCTTGTGCCTTGGTGTCTTCTGTGCTTCAAAGGTGGAAGAGCTTTCACTAGCTGAGGTTACACCTCCTGTTCTGGTATTAACTGGGAGATGACAAAGAAAGGCTGCCAGCGTGGGTTATCAGTGCAAACAATGCATGTGTAACAGGACCTTACTTCAGGAACAAATGCTTCACTTTTCTGAGGCAGGAGGTTTCTTGTCTTGTTGGGAACATTGTCCAGGAGCTGTAGATAAGAAATTCCTAAAGTAAAAAGCTAGACCCTCCCATTAGTTTTACATTGAATAGCAAAATTTTTATGGGATTTTGCTGACTTTACGTGATAGTTATTTATCACCAACAAAATCCTGTTTGCTTCTGAAACCTTTGTCTCACACAATTACCTGGCCACCCACTCACCATCTGCTAAACATGATGCTGCTTCACTAAAGAAAGAAAGAAAGAATATGATGTTTTATGGAGGAGGTATTTTGCGATTTGTATGTATATAAGTGTTGATAACAGAATTAATGGTCTCCCAGGACCTTTTCTGCACTGCTATTACCTCACCAGCCCATCCCTAACCTGTGGCAGTACCTGGGGTTATGTCTGAAGTTCAGCATTCTGTATTTGGCTCTGCTGAAGTGTGTGATGCTCACCAGCTCATTTCTGTTTGTCGAGGCCCCTCTGAACTGCAGCTCTCCTCTGCAGGGCTGTGCTGGTATAACCTTGCTCTGGGCCCAATGTCCCAGTCCCTTTTCACAAGTAGCCCCTGATGGTTCTAAGTCTTTTGGGGCTATTCTTGCTCTTTTTATAGCCAGCTGTCTTGTATTTTTAGGGCCCGACAGATTACTGAATGTGCTCTGAAAGGGTTTTACCTAAGTCTTCTAAGCATTGCAAAGGGTTGAATAAAAATTTAAACACCAAATTTGATATTGGCATCATGGGCATTAGTAACATGCAGGTCTCTTAACTCTGCTCTGAAAACGAGCAGTCTGACATTGAGTTATGAAAGAGTAAATTGGGAGCAAGCAGCAAATACCTGTAAGTGATTTTTTTTTTTTGTATTAGCCCTGTATCATGTGTCACGGTCTCCAACATCTGTCCTCAGAGTCTGGAACCTTGTTAGCAAATCTCTCTGTGGCAATTGCCTCAGTTTGATGGTGAGTCATTTCATGCACTTCAGCTATGATTTCTGCCTTAATTCTTGTCTAGTCCAAATGATTAAGGGAAGCAAATACTGTAGAGGTTAGGTAGAAAGCTTTTATCTTAGTCAAAGGAATTGGATCATGGTCTATTTTATCAAGCATCTTGAGTCTATAATTTTCCATGACTCTTCCACTAGATTATTGGAGGCAATAGTTAACAAGAGGTATGATGTAAAATAGGACATCACAGATAATATCTGCTACTAAATGTTCTGGTTTGGGCTTATGAAAGTGGGTGTAAAATGCTATTTCATGAGACAATGAACTGAATCTTGTTAGCATGAGAATGTACAGAAAGACCCCAAACCATTACAGTGCCATGGAGGTTGGTTCAAGAACAGACAGGTGTACCTTAGGGGAGGAAAACCCCATAAAACCAAGCAATCCTGACTGTGCTATAATGCAAAGCAACAAGAAAGAATTCCATTGTAGCAGAAGGAAAAATGAACTCTACAGAGAGTACAGTAACTGCCATGACTGACCTCTGCCATAAACATTTTTGGGCATGATTTGGTAAAATTGAAAACAATTGCACTTCCAAGTGTGACTATTGATTTTTCTTCTGGGTTGGCATGAAGTTATAGAGACCACAGTTTAGAAAATTTGGGTCTGATCTTTTGGAAAACCACTTTGTCCCAGTCGTCTTGTAGTACTGCTAAAAACGAAGTTCATGTTGTTCAATGGTCTTGTGCACAATCAGGTACAGATTTCATAGCTGCTTTTGAAAACCACTTTTAAAATCCTTTTGCTTGCTTATTGCTCAGATGGGATATGCCCAAGTTCACTAGAATTATGTAGAGCTTAATTTATTAAAGGTTTTAAAACAATTTCAGGTCTTCTGCAAGGTTCTAAATAAGTATGAAATCTTAGAAGATAATTTTGTGCTTGATCTTACATTTGTTTGAAGTTAGTGGTGAATTTCCCATTGATTTCATTAGTGTGGCATGAGGCTCCTGGGGCAAAAGTCCCAGTGTATTTTGGTCTATTTTTGGACTTATGTTTGCAAGAAGAGTGGAATGAGTGCAGGCATCTCTCATGAGTCAGAGGAGAGAATTCTCAAGTGGGCATAGTTATAATAAATTTAGCTCAAATTGTTCAGCTGATAATTAGAACTAAGGCAGGGAGGAAATAGTGAGGACCTTGTCAGAGGTAGTATAATTCCTGACCTCCTCCAATAAGCTGGAAGTCCTGTGGTAAAAATAAAAATATTTTTTAAATAACTGGGATGACTGTGATTTCTGTCTGATTTGCCTCTTTTCTAGTGAACATGGTATCTGCTGCAACTAGATCTGACAGTAAAAACTTGGAGGTATATTTTATTAGAAGCTGATGCATTCTGTTTTGTTCAGTATATTGCTAGGGTTTTTAATGAATTTTATTAACAGTTTGGTTCTCTTAAGTCTACCTAGGTTAGATTACAGGGTGACTATATAGTCTAAATATATTTATATATTGGATTAAGCATTACCATCTTGATTTTACAGATAGTATTTCTAAAGCAGACTAATCTGAGCTGTGAAGAGCTGCCTGGTTTGCCAGGTAGTAGCTTTTGATTAATAAACTCAGATTTCATTCTGATCTCACACTGCAGCACAGTCAGGTGGCACTGCTGGTGCCTCTGGTGCAGGCAGTGAAGGAGATCAGCAGGTTGCTATGGGTAGTCAGAAATAAAAAGGCCAAACCATAAAGCCATTCAGGTGCTCAGCTCCTGGCATCTTTGGATTGATGGCTGCTTGGTGTCTTGTTTTTTGGTGGTTGGTTTGTTTTACTTATTTTTTCCTGCTTATATTCAAATTTCTATACTGGCTCTTGGTTGCATTTTTCATGGTCAGACTTGGTGCATATTCCAGCTAAATGGGGTATATACCCACCCTGCTTCCTCTCCATCTGGGGAGAAATTTTGTGCTGCAAAGTCTATTCCAATAAAGATCATAAAACTGCCTGTCTCCTTTGTTTCTATGAACTGTGGGAAGCCTTTTAGCAGGAAATGTTAAATGTGGGTTCCCACATACCACCAAGACTATTATTATCCATTGCAAAAGGGCACACAGCAATTGAGCCAAATTTGATTTGGCCTTTACTAACTTCATCCTTGATTCCTAGTAGACTGCCTTATTTCTCTGTCAATTCATTTTCCATGCAGCTTAAGAACTTTTATATGCAATAAAACTTATAATGGTTGTAATTTATTTGCCTCAATATAATTTTGACATCATTCTGTCCCTCTTTGCTAGATGCATTCTCCCTAATGGTCAAGAAGACGAACATTTCTGGAATTGCCTTAGGAGGAGTTCCACTGGAGAATAAAGAGAGACTAAAGTCTCCTAGGACTACCAAAATGCCTGCCCATGAACAAAATATTATATGGACAAAGATGGATTTTGAGAGTATAGCCTGTTCACTTTAACAGGAATTGTGTTGTGTGATGGCATGGACATAGTTTTGATTGAAAACTCTGAACTTATTTTGCATATGTAATAGCTACTGTACAGAACTGATGTGATCATAATTCATTTAATTGGAACCAATAAATCTGCCCAGTCAGAGGGATTTTTTTTTTTAAGTGACTATGGTAGAACGTGAAATCCTGTGCCTTGGTTTTAGAGTGTCCACAGCCCATTCCCAGCAGTATAAGCTCTTAAGGAATTGAATGAGTCCTAATGGGCACACACACCTACCCTGGAAATGCTGTTTGTGAGGTGTCTGGTTTATGTGGAAGTGGTGGCTTCCCACAGATCTTTCAAGCCATGCTGTGAGGCATGAAGAGGTCAAATGACTTACCAAAGTCTTGCAGAATGCCAGCTGAAATTAAGATCTAATGTGCTTCTGGCTTGATTGAGGTTGCTACTTAAGCCACTGGAACACAAAGTGGGTTAGGCAGTCTGGGAGGGAGCCCTGGAGCAGTTGGCTGAGCACTTGAGGGTTGCAGTTGAAAATGCTGAGGGATTTGCCCGTTTTTCGGGATTCCACACGGAAACATAGCTCATTTAGAGAGGGGCAGGAAGGTGTTGCTTGTTCTTAATGAACAGTTCTTGTAAAATTCTAATTACTTATCATCTCTGGAAGTTTTTAGTGATAAAGCAGAGTTGTTACATGAAGCCTGTAATGATGTGGGGAAGTGGGTATGAATTTTCTCGTGCTCAGCTGGATTCCCATTATTGCCTTCCCTATAGAGCGGCCTGTCCCAAGCAGGACATGTTCCTTGTCTCTCAGGGAAGAACAGCCTCTAGAGGAGTGAGTTGGTCCCTCCAAGCACAAGGGCAGTGCTCTGGGATTAGAGGACTTCTCTAGGTTTGAGCTGCTGTGCTCTGAGTTTATTGAGGAGGAGAATGAGAAGTTTCTATACAAGAGGAAGAATCCTGTTACTGAGCCACTTGTGAACACAGATCCTTGGTGATGGGCTGACTGTCAGACCTGGGTTCTCAGCAAGAAAAAGGTGCATTGGCCTTGCTAATACTTAAGATTACAGATGGAGTAGTAGCATTTTAAAAGAACTCCTTTTCCTTGGACTTCTCCATTTTACTATACTGTTCTCCTAAGAATATTACCTTAGCTTACCTCTGGAAAATGGCCAGTGAGCCTCGTGAAAGTTTTATGGCAGTTTATTACTGCCTAATTCACCTTTCAAAGTGAGGGTGAGATTTTCAATTGCTTTCCAGAACTTTGTCCTTGCTTGCTGCATCTGAGGGCCAAAGTTTACACCAAATATTGTAATGTCTGAAGCTGTTAAGCCCGTGTCATTAATTTGGGGCTTATATTTAATCCTACATAGACAGCGATTTTGTCATGTAGAAAAAGGGCTAATTTTGGAATATTAGGCTAAAATACCATACAGAAGCGCTGAAAACTTTTCCTTTTTGTGATTTCTAGTTAAGGAATTTTGTCTTTGATTAAGACACAGCTGAACATGCAGTTTGATGTATCTAGAGAGTTTATATTCAGCATGGCAATAAAAATATCCATTAAATATCAAAAGGAAAAAAATGCTTTGAAGCACCTTTAATATTTTGGAGGTTTTTTTGTTCTTTCTTGCAAGTAAAATAGTATAATTTTTTAAAAATTCTCTAGTAAAACATTTTACTATGCCCTTAAGACTTAGCAAGTTGCTCTTGTACTCATGAACATGTTTTGCTATGCTTCACTACCAAACCCTCATTAAAGATGAGTAAACTCTGGATTGCCTTCCCTTGGAATGGCAACTGATTGGTCCAGTTAAAATGCTAGTAATGTTCTATGAAAAGGGAGATCTGAAACTAATCTCATTTTTCTCTGCTTTCGAAAACTACCAAAAAGCCAAAAATTAATTTTTACTTTCTTTCATATTTTTCAAAATGTTGCTGTACTTTAATACATATATAGAATTTTCTAGGTGCTTTTTCAGTGGAATTAATTTTACTCTAACTCCATTATTTTAATATGGTATTAAACCAGTTTTTCCTGTCTGAGGGACTGTATTCACATAGCAAAGGTGTGGCAAGGGTATGGAAGCCTGTGTTTGATTAGCAGTGTGATGTATTTCACCTGTAATGTTCTTTATATCAAGAAAGGAAAAGATGATGTCTTTTACCTGTGGTCTTCTGGAGAGGAGATGTTGCACACAAACACAGCTCCTCAAAGTCAGATTGTCACATCAAACAGTCAAGTTTGAGTCTGTCATTTGAGGAGATGTAGTACAGAATTAACCCACTGTTAGGTGAGTTTATGTAGTGCTGTTTTCATAGGAGTTGTTAAATTTGTCAGGGACTAATTTTATTGTGTGCTGGCTTTCCTCTATCCTGTAAACAGACAGAATTAGACAAAAGCCAAAATATTCAAGCTTCCTCTAATTTTGGATGCCCAATTTCAAATTCTAGGCAGTGGTTTTGCAAAATGTATACTAGTTCTTGGTCACTAGGGTGTGGCAATGGGAAAGTGGAAGAAATTACCTGATTTAAAAGGCCTGAGTTTGTTTTGGCCCTCAGCACAAGTGATCTCTGAGGTTCATGCAAAGTAGGAGGAAACAAATCATATGTAACAAATGTCAAACTTGTGATAAGATCTTATCAAAAAGATCAAATAATTCTCTAATAACAATTCTGTAACATTTAAAAACTCAGGGTTTGAACACCGTGAGCAGGGATTTGGGTTTGTGAGCAGTTGCTCTCAGTTACACTATTGGCCTATGATGGAGCCTGGTAGATCCCAGACAACATTACCAGCATTCTCTAGTGTGGGTGGTTTTTCTTTTGCTCTGGTTTCTTCTGTTTGTGTTGGTTTGCAGTTTTTGTTGTTTGTTCTTTTTCACTTTTTTGTTTTTCTTCTGTAAATAAAGTGGAATCTATTTGGCCTGGAGGATTCATTCCAGTTTTTCCTCTTCAAAATCTGTTTTGGTATTTTGATAACAAGAGAAAATGAAACTTGCAAAGTAATCCAGTCTACTTGAGACAGGATTATTTTCAGAGGCCATCAAATGAAAGGATCATCACAAGCTGAGGTCATTTTATGCTATAGAGCTCTCATGCAAAGTTTTGATGTAAATGGGGTGCCAGATTAGTTCAGCTGAAATTGCACAAATGCTCTAATGTGTTGCAGAAACAGCAAAGTGCAGACTTTCCAGTCTAACTAATATAAAATCAAAGTTGTAATTCTGTAATCTACTAGCAGCCAACTATCTTCAAACCACTCTATTTCTAAAAGAAGCAATTTGGCTATAGTGGCCCATTTTCTAGTTGTATGAGTGAATAAATGCTTTTAGTGGCACAGCCTTGGAGTGTCACAAATGCACCTCTTTGGTTTTGCACTATAAATTTGAAGATAATTTCCTGCTTTTAGTTGTGGGGTAAAAGGAAAATCATAAGTTTCAACTGTTTCCAATTTCAGAATTATCCGTCTTGCATTTGCTAAAAAGTGTCATTTAAAAGCATGTATTGAAATGATCAGCTTGGTTGCTCTGCTTCAGCCCTTTATTGTGTCAGTTCTGTTTTCAGGTGTACAGGCAGGATGGGCCTAAAAGAAACAGTGGCTTCTCTTTAGTTCTGACAGTAGCAATGCCAAGTTCTTGGGTTCAGAATGCTTTCTGTGGTAGTTCCTCTGTGGGATATTTTGCCTTATTCTGAGCTCTGGCATGATTCAATTCCAGTGTAATTTTCTGATCGCTCCCCTGTGTGCTACAGAGCTCATCACTTTAGCAAACATTTGGAATCTTCTGATTTCTGCTATCCATAACAATTGCTGCACTTACTCATGCCTAGCTTGCCTTCAAGATTTAGTGCACACTGAATGTGTAACTCATTTATCACAATGTGGTGATGAATTTACCCCATATTCCCCTATTTGTCTATGAAACATTTCCTGCTTCCAGAAATCATGCTGAAATTTGAAAATATTGTGATAATTCAGAAAAACTACTAGAATTTTAGTCTGTTAGCTGGTATTTCTCAGCGTGCTCACAAATAATGGGTAATGGAAGTGGATTTAGCATGTTTAATTGCAGAATTTCTTGTGCATCACTTTGACTAAATGTAATAATTTTTACACTTGTGCCAGGTAAAACGTTATAGAGCTAGTGAAGAATCTGCTATGTGTATTTCATAAGTGAAGATTTTTGGGAAAAGTGGGTGCTGATCTCAGTGCAGGTTTGCTGGCATCTTTTTTCCTGTCAGAAAGGCTTGGGTAATTTATGGCAGCTTTGCCTTCTTATGATCATTTAGCTTATTTCTTCTGCAGGGCAGGGTAATGCTGGCCACAGGTACAGACTGGGGGCTGTGAGTAGCCTGTGGGAAGGAGACAACCTTATTGCTCTCTACAGCTTCCTGAGGAAGGGAAGTGGAGAGGGAGGCACTGAGCTCTTCTTCTTGAGATCCAGTGACAGGACATGTGGGAATGGCTCAAAGCTGTGCAGGGACAGGGTCAAACTGGACACAAGGAAGCATTTCTTTACTGAAGAGTGGGGTCAGACCCTAGAACAGGCTTCCTGGAGAGGTGGTCAATGCCCCACGCCTGTCAGTGTGCAGGAGGCATTTGCACAGTGCCTTTAATAACAAATTTCAACTTTTGGTCGGTCCTGATCAGGCAGTTGGATGAGATGTGATTGTTGTCAGTCCCTTCCAAATGGAATAGTCTGTTCTACTTTAACACTCAGAGTGTGTTACAGTGTCTGTCACTCTCAGTGCAGCTGTAGCGAGCAGAATTTCTCAAGAACTTTGTCTTGTTTCATTCTCAGACAATCTAAAATATGCTCCTACCTCCAGGATCTCAGCCATGCTACTGAACCAAATGAGGATTATTGGGGTGCACAGAGTCATCTGCATGGCATCCCGAGTTGTATCTTGTACTGCACTTGGGACTTGGGTCCTGATTTGGGGACACAAGCTGAAATTAGCTGTAATAGATGATGACAACTGCTGACCTTGGAGTTAATGGGGGACCTTTCATTAGTATGGTTGGTGACATGCATCTGTCTCACACGTGCTTTTCCATCTCCTGGAAACTGAGCATATTGCTTTGCAACATCTCCATCTTGTTCCCAACACAGGCTTTCAGTTCCCCTGATGAGCAGTGCTTGGTGGCATATTCTGCATTTAGAAAATGGCCCAGTAGTTGTCAGTATTTTAAAATGGGACAATAAGGGTAAGAGTCTGGAGACATTTGGGAGTGTAGCTCTCCCAGCAGTAATCACTAGGAAGGTGGGCTGCTGGCCTGAAGTGCTACGCCATTCATCTTCCTAGAAAAATGATTATGTGACAGTGTGTGACAACTGATCTGTCACTGAAAAGAAATGCTAATCCACATTTAGCAAACCTCTGCAAGTAAAACCAAAGCCTTATGTGCAGGAAGAGTTTTTAAAATAGAATTCTAAATTAATATGAGACTACCCTTCTGAATCAATTTCTTCTCATATTGTATATTTAACTGCACAATGGCATGTCAAGTTTGTCAAGAGACAAATCACTTCCTTGTTTATAAACATGGCTTCCCTTCCAAAGTCATGTCATGAGACTGGACTTGAACACTGGGAATCAAACTGTGAAAGATTCCTGGAGAGAACATACAAAGAGATAGCTCTCACAGCTTTGCATAAAATAGTTTTTCTGTTGTTAGCAATAACTTACTTTTAAGGTCCATTATTTCAGGACTCTTGAGCAAGACTTGGCTCTAGCAGGAAATGAGTTTTTCTGGGCTTTTTTATTTTATTTTTCTCCCAAGTGATTTATGGCTCTGTGTGTTACTGCTGAAGCAATGCTGCCCAATATCACAGGATGGGTACAGATGTCTGCAGAAGTTTTCTTTCACCTATTTCATATCTTTTCACAATATAATTTTGGACAGACCCTAGAAGGTTCAGTGTTTCAGCTGTACTGTTTTTCTTGCTGGTAAAGATAATACTGAGCATTCTTCTTTCTGACACCAGTGCCTTTTACCTTGCTAATGCTGCAGTAGCTAAAAACTGAGAATTGGAACTGCTGGATGGATGGCCCTCCTAACTATTCCATTAATCTCTGGGAGGCCTATTTTACTTATAAGCTGCCCTGCCACATTCCTATGCCTGGCCTCCTTTAAGCCTGGCGTTTAGGTCCAATTGTTTAAAGCAATCTCTTGTTGTAGCTGGTTGGGGTGAAATGGAGCTATCTGTCAATTTGAAAAGGTCACTGGCTGTGTCAGAATGACAGTGATTCCAAATTATCCATTAATCTCCCAATTTAAAATTGTCATCCTTCTTATTACAGCCAGCCAGCCACAGAGGCTGAAATAGACCTCTTCTCTTACACCCAAGACCAAGCAGCTTTTTTATTAGCTGGCAGATAAAATTGGCAGTACGTTCTAGCATTAAATATTCATTGACCGCTCTCTTAAAAGAAATGTCTGCTAACAAGTTGAAAATATATGAGAAAACAGCCAAAGAAATTACAATTGATTTTCTTGTCTTATCTGCCAAGATTTGGGCTATTTGATTAGTGTAAGACACTCAGCATATTCCTGTACTGGTTTGAGTCAGAGGGTGATGTATGCCAGAACTTCCTTGCCCACATTTTGGCATTGGTTTGATATTGGGGACCTACACAGTGTGTTAAATGGAGGGTAAATTAGAGAAAGTGTAATTCTCTATGGAAAATGAGACTTAATAGCTTTTTCATTGTCAAAGGAATAGCTCTGGAAGATGGAAAATGTTCCAGATAAGGGGTTCAGGCCTGAAATATGTTTCGTTTTCTCACACAGGATGATGGTGTAGTGCTGATGAGGTTTAAGAAAACAGGGGAGAGCTCTGGGCCATCTGCTGCTCCTGAGGGGAATGAGGGCTTAGACTCCTCTTTTCCATGTCTGTCATCCATCACCTGAGCCCCAAATTCACTGCTGGTGCTGTTTGGAATTTAATAGTTGTAACTTAGGGGGCTTTACAAAGTGGTTAAATGGTGGGATCGTGGCAGTGCCCCCGTTGTGAACAGAAGTGTAATCATCTATCCTGGCAGTGAAAATCCAGACAGCTTTGGGAGGTTTTTTGATGTGGCGTTGTTGTGATGTGATGCCCATTTATACAGAAAAAGGTATAAGCCAGGGAAGCATAAGGAAAGGAAATCCAAGGCACGTGGAATGGCAGAAGGCACATGGTCATTTCGTGCTCTGAGGAACAAAGAGTCTGCTTGGACACTGATAACCAGGCAAGACTGAGTGCAAGTGGCGGTGGATTTACCAGCCTCATCTCAATCCTTGGTTATGAAAAACTTTTGAATGTGTCCAGAACCACACATACACAGAGGACTTTTTTGTTGCTTCTTTGCAATGGCCATAATGTATTAATTCATGGCAGACAGCATGGCAGGTGTTGTCTGTGTACCCCAAATAACTGTTGTACCCCATGGAAGGACCTGCTAAGACTTTCCATTCAGGTATATCAGATAAAGGATAAGTTTATTTTATAGCCAGCCAGAGATGCACAAGCTGCAGGTTGACTGCAGCTTTACCAGTTAAACTTTCTTTTCCAGTGAGCATCAGGGTTGTGTGCAGGTGCCAGCTCTGCTCAGCTCTCCTCTGACTGCTCTTATATGCAGTTTGTTGGGATTGTGGAAAGCAGAAGGTGAGAAGAAAGTGGGGTGTCTGCTGTATCGCATATTTTGTCTGTTTCCAGTTCAGAGATATTTGACTTCCAGGAGACAATGTGTGTGCAATTTTTTACTCTAGATTTTTTCCCCCTCTGTCTTTTGCAAGTTTAATTGCTCATTAAAAGTCACAGAGAAGCACACACTGGCACAATGTTTTGATGAAACACCTAATGACTTTGAGCATTTGATTTATGGACATAGCTTAGGTTACACGGGGACTTGTGTCAAAACAGGCCAGAGATAAGCTTACATTTATCTATGGAAGTTAAGGGATAATTATGTTAAAACACTGCGTTTTAAAGGAAACAAAGACAGACCTCTGGGAAGTGCATTTTCACAGCATGTATTAGCAAAGCCCAATCAACCTCCTTGTGGGAGAACAATTAACAGAATTAAAAGTTGGAATTTTAATTATCATACAAATTAGAGGGAAGTTAATCAGCTTGTATTTTATGACTTGACTTGGCTTTGAGCATTGCTGCTCGAATTTTATGGCAAAATTTTGATTAATTGAGACACTGCATGAAAGCATAAAATCCTGACTTAGGCAGCATTTTAATGCCTGGCTCAATTTCCACCTGCTACCTACAGTATGGGAAGCAGCAACAATGAGTCAATGCAGAAGCCAAACATTTGTTTGCCCCAGTAGAAATGTGCAAAACAATTTCTCTGCCAGTGGCCAAACCTGCTTTTTCTAAAAAGCTCCTCTTTTTGCTTTCTAACTACATAACATGTTGGTTTACACCTAGTGCATTGCTATGAACTATTCAAAAGTTAGAGATTTTCACTGACTGACTGGAAGCACCTTTTCAATACTAATCAAAGCCCAGCTTCTTCTTTGGTTTAGGGTTGGGTTTTAATTTTTTTAATTCATCACAGCTGAACAAAATTTTGTACAGCAGCAGCCTAAATAACTTTGAGAGGAAACAGGGTGAAAGTTGCTACATTGTGGGTTGTCAAGAGTGAGTAGTTTCATGTGAAATCTAAAGGCACCTACAGGCCTGTGTGGGACCTTTGGAACTGCTACCCCAGACTCAGCAATGCCTTGCCTTGGCAGGTATTTGAATCTTGTTTTGAGTTGTGCTGATCAGAACTTGAAAGCAGTTAGAGCAGTTTGTGGCACTGTGGGAGGATGGCAAGTTCCAGTTCAGCTGCTGATAATGTGGGTTTGATAAAATACTTATTTCTTTTTGATTGTTCTTTTTCACCCCAATGACTTAATTTGAGGTTTGGTTCCAGACAGATTAAAGAGTCAAAACTTTGATTGCTCCTCTACTAGAAAATGGGAATCTAGATTCAGATTCCCTACATAGAGAAAGGTACTGAATTTGGTATTTGCACTTTATCTTTCTCTTCCCTCCTCTTCCTCTAGTAAATATCTGTCAGTAAATATCTGCAAACCTGAAGGATAGTCTTGCCATATTTGACACTGAAAATCAAAGAAGGGCTAAAGCTAAGCTCAGTCCAGGAAAAACGAAATCAAACACTTTGCAATCCTTTCTTTGTTTGGGTTGTAAAAACAAAATTCAAATAACAAAGTCTCAGAAAAGGCAAACCTATGCTTCAGTCAGAACACAAGGCACAAACAGATTGCAGAATAAACTAGACTGCAATTTTATAGGGTCTCAAGTTAAAAGAGTAGTTTAGTTATGATGCTGGATTTAGTTTGGGCTCAAGTAATGATCTAGGAAGCTGGAGAGGAGCACTGGAAATGACCGTGTGCTAATGAGGACCCCAGCCGCAGCTTTCTGTGCTAGTTAATTTGCAATCTATGTGGAGAGCTGTTGGCAAGCCTATAAAAATGAGGTTTTGCAAAAGTAATCGCCACTTCGAAGTCTAGAGATACAGCCTGAGGAAGCAGAAGCATGTTGATTATTAAATTTCCACTTTGAACATTGTTTGGAAAGTTGACGTTACTGCTTCCTACCTGCTGAAGTGAGGAAAGCGTATTGTCCTCCACACCAAAATAGAGCTGGAGCTCACCATTTCAAAAGACAGCTAACAGGAATGGGTTTTGGCAACTGTGCCAGATATGCCAGCTAACTCAACATTGTCCATTTAGAAACAATAATATGTTTCTAAACATTTTATCTTTGAGGATGTTTGGCTGAAGTGCAAAGGTTCAGTCTGTTTGCTGAAAGGCTATGATGAAAGCATCCTCTTTGCTGCTCTGAATGTGCTGCTACTCAGTACGTTCCTGGATTAGTTCTGGGCATGATATAATGTGTGTTTTAGGGTGAATCCTTTGGCCACCTAAAGGTCAGCAAAGCCTCCAAAAGAACTCTTTAAAGCATGCCCCTGTGGAATAAGGTGGTGAAAAAGCCTGAGGCAAGAGTGCTGTGTTATGTTCCCTAAGGAATTCCAGTTTGGTTTTGAATGGTTAAATATGGTAGGTAAGCCAAACATGCTACTTCAGACTCCCCTGAGTAGAGGCAAGCTCTCTCCTCTCTCCTTTCTCCTCTCCAAAATAAGTCTCATGGAGTGAATTCCACAAGGCTGCAGTGTTAGAGGGACAGAAGAAAGTCAATGAGCTGGTAAAGGTCCAAGGATTTATTGCAGAGCAGGTATTATGCAAATCAAACTAATTACTTCATAGAACTGTCAGGTGGTCTGAATGGATGTGGCCATCAGGATCTGTACAATGTCACAGTTTCACTTACCTGTCAGTTTACTTTGAGTTAGGTTGAAAACAAAATGTTCTTCTGTCAAAGGTACAAGTGCAACAGGACCTTTTCTTTTCCAAACACATTGATTTTAAAGCTCAACCAGAGAAGTTGAATAAGGTCCTGCAGGGTTTGAGTACAACCTCAGCGGAGGCTGATGGATGTTAAATAGATCCTTTCAATCAGAAGGGACCTACAGTGGCCATCTAGTCCAGCTGCTTGAGCAGATGTGGCACAGAGGAGTGCCAGAGATCCACAGCTGGCTCTGAACGAGTTACTGCCCGAAGTGAGGTCAGTCGCTCTGCCTAGAGAGCTTGAGACATGTGAGCTCAGGGGGGCAGTTCTCTAGCTGTGTCCCTCAAGGCTCGTTTGGGAGGCTCCAAACCGTGTGCTGTGCTTTGCAGTGACACTCTGGAGAGGAGCTCTGCTTGGCAGTGGGGGAGGCATCCTGCTCTGTGGCAGCACTCACAGTAATCTCTCTGATCTGAATAGTACAGGCAACAGGTTGCAGCCTGGGCCCAGTGGTTAAGGGAGGGAGAGGCTTCCTTTACAAGGTAGAGTTACGTAAATGTCTCAGTCAAGGCTTCTATAATTGGATTTTTTAGGAATTATTTTGTCAATGGTGCTTGCCATTATGTTAAATCAATTGTCCCTGCCCTAAAAATAAATTGAGAAATCCTGAGCTGTCATCCATTTTAACTGGGGAAACGGACACGTTCATGACCTCCAGCCTTGCAAGTGTTTGCTTAAGCATAACAGAACTCTGAGTTTTCCTCCAGAGTTTGAAATAAAGAAGACATTAACCCCTGTGTGAGATGAGGGATGCCCCCATATCCATGTGGTGAATGGAGCTCTGTGCAGGCGACTGAATAGCAGAGTAGGGAGGAAACCAGGAAACTCTGAGCTGTCAGTGCTATGTAAGGGAACTTTCAACAGTATCTGAAGCTCGAGGGTGTCATTCAGAGCACACCTGAACTCCTCTCAAAGGCTCTGCTGTAGCATATGGTCCCTGGCATTCCCTTGGGAATTTGAGTTCCCTGGGGGGCTCTTGGTACCTTGCAGCGTCCTCCCTGTGATGGCCCGGGGACACTATCTGGTTGTAAGTCTGGAAATGAAATGCTTACACCATTTGGCATTTGTTACTTGAATAATTTTTCCTTTTAACTTACACACACTCTTAATTTTTAACAGGTAGGGTCACTTGAGATGTCCTCTGAAAATGAGGGGGTAGCTGACTCCTGTGACTTGATTTAGCCCAGCTGGCAAGCTCAGTTACAAATGAGGAACTCTGTTTAAAAAACAGATGCTGCAATTGAACCTAAGTATTCTGTAGTAAATGGAAATGCTTTTTAATTTTCTTTTAAGTACTGTTTTGTTTTGGAAGGATCTGGAGTTTGTTTCAAATAAGACGTGTACCTAAATGCTAGAAATTTTTAAGTGTGCTTAGAAAATGGAAAACAACAATGGAAAGAAAGCCAACATAAATGTGAAGTTAAATGGTTTACCCTCACTAGAGGGTAAATGTAGGATAACTGTGACAAGAATTTCCCAAGCACAGCATCCATGTGATGACTCGGCATCCCAGCATATGGCTTACATTAAAGTAAGCCCTCCAATTCTATGCTCCAGATAATGAAGTCTACTTTTCCAATGATTCTGGAAGTAGTAATTATCTTATCTAAAACCATATGTTAGAGGGAAAAGAATTCCATTCTTGCTAAGTAATTACTATTGGTAATTAATTAAGTACAGACTTCCCAGTCTAGAGTATCATTTTCTAACATCACATTATTTGACAGATGCAACCCACATTGGAGTTATGTTTGTGAAGCAGATCATATGGGGTGCCTGGTCCTTACCATTCTTAGAATATCAGATTAATTAGGCAGCCCCTAAATGCACTCAGGATTTCAGGTGTTCTGTTCCTTGGCTGTCCTTACTGTTGCAGATACGTGGGTTTTAAGGCTATGCTTTCAACCATCGTGAGCAGCACTGTGCAGTCAGGCCACATCTTGAGATCTGAGACCTAGTTTCAGATTTTTAGTACAATGTCCTTTTAACATCCAGGATGGTTTAATGGGACACTCACTGGAGCAGATACTGATGGGAGAGAGTCTAAACTTGAGAACAGAAGCAATGAAAACCTTGGCTGGGTAAGAGGGGAAAGTTTGCATGGTGCCTGAGTTCTGACAAGAGTTTGCTCCATATGTCAAATGAATTCAATTATCATCTCTTTACCAGAAATCCTGTAGAGTTCGGTTGACTTGGGGCCAGCTGTAACTATTGTGAAAAGAAGACTGTTCCATGCCCAATTCAGACTGAATCTCCAGCTTCTGAACTGGAGATAAGGTTTGAAATGCTCTGCTTTCATCATGTTTAGTTCAGGTGCATCAGTACATATCTTCTCTCCAGCATAATTTTTAAACAGCAGCCACCGTGCACTGTCACTGAATGGTGGCATCAGTGGTCAAAAGCTGGCCTGAAGGCTGGCAGTTTTCTGTCAGTGATGGGGTCTGTTTCTGCTGTTAGTCATGGAGATGTTCACAGCTGTACACAATGGCTGGGGTTGTGCATTCACTTGGAAGAGCACCACTCAGTAAAGACAAGTGCTCTCCTGGCAGGTGTGGTGACCTTTATATTTTGGGAGAGTATTTAGAGCTATCCCCTCCAGCTGGGCTTGCCTCCACAAGGAGCTCTGAGCACTGGGCTGTGTTACAGGTATGTTATATGCTCTTTGTTTTGTTCATCCTGTTTGACAGGGGGAGAGCAATGTTTTAACTCAGGGAAAATGCATTTGAGGATGTCTCTGAACAACGTTTACTGTGTGAGACCTTCTGTCATGATTGGCTGTTGTGCCAGTGCCTCATTTCACTGGGATTAGGCCAGGACTAACAGTAACTCAAAAATACAGCTGCTCTTAGAGTTATTTCATTTGTCAGCTCTCTAGAACTTTACTTGTAAAGTTATTTCATCTCAAGCAAGATCAAACCATTGCTCTTGTGATTCTAATGGACTATATTTCTAGTATGGTATATAATAGGTGGAATTCCCTGATATCAAATATTGGAGGTGCACTGCCTTATAAAACTCCTGCAAAGGACTAATAAAGTCAGGTCCTAAAAGTGCAGTTTTGTCTTCATGTTTCTTAAAAATAACCAGTCCCTATTGTGTCCTACAATATCTTCCTATTAATCAAGGACATAAACCTTTCTATATAAATATTACACAGTTACAAAGACATCCTTTTTTCAAGTTTGAACTTATATAAAGGGAAAAGAGCATGGATGAGTGAGCTTTGTATTAAGTTAGAAGAGGTAATTATAGGTTTGTGATGCGAAAGATTTTTACTTCTTTGAAAACATGTGGTCCACTTGTTCGTCCTGAGATCCGCATTCCTACTACCTGGAGGCTCCTAAATACACACCTGTACACTTTTTCTCTACAGTAATGGATGGGAAGAATATATGTTGCATTGTCTTCTAATACTTTAAATGCCATGGATTATGGGGAGAGCTCTATGCTGAGCCCTCAGCCACCCTCAAGGAGGTATTCCACCAACAGATTTCTGAGTATTAGGCTGCTAGATCAGGCTGAAAGGGGAGAATTTGGTTATGTGGGGTACTGATGTGGAAGTAATTTTAACTCCCAGAGGCGAGCAAGGCATTGTGTCCTTCTTAGTGCTACAAATGAGCAGGCAGCATGCCTTTTGCCATTGCCTCCCAGCACGCTGTAAACCAGGACACACATCTCCTTTGGCTGGGGAAGCCTCCACATTCTGTGGGCAGTAACGCAAGCTGCCCCCAGACTTGGTGCTGTAGGTGATTCAGCTGTGCCACTGAGGCTATTCTAAAGCAGCAGTCTGCTGCTGTTATGCTTGAAATTGCTTCTGCTTTCTCCACATCTTGCTTTTGAATCCCCCTTCCCCATTCTGGTCATGTTTTTCCAGCAATATTTAATCAGTGGGAGCTGCTGTCCCCTTGGCTATTACTACACAGTGTGGTGACCAAAGCTTGCTTTGTGAGAGGTGCATTTGGGAGCAAGGAAAAAGGCAAACCAAAATTGTGGAGTATGTTTTATTCAATGGTGCTTGAAGTTGCAGTTCTCCAGGGTGTACCAACTAGCATATTTCCATAGGAATCTGAATCTACTGTGATTTTAATGGAAGAAAACTGTATTGACTTCAAGCAACTTTCTCGGTCTCATATAGCCTCTGCCATTAGAAATTATGACTTTGAGCCATATCCAGGTATGAGTCCATTCCATGTTGATTTTAAGGAATTGCTGTGTAGAACACAACTGTTCTCTATTTCAGACAATCTAGTATCTCCAGACTGATGGATAGAATTTATTTGCATCTTTTTTTTCCTACGAGTTTGTTCTTTGTCCACCTTTGATGTTTTGCATTTGCAATGCTTGAGAGCAAATTGTGCTCAAGGAGGTATACGGCTTCCCTTGTTCTTGAAAGGATTCTTGCTTATCTGGCTGATACTGATAGGGTTCATCATAACTTCAGTGTAAACTGGATTGACTTTGATTATCTTCAAATATATGCTCCTGTCTTAAAGGTTTAGGTCAGTGCATGCTACTTTTGGCATACTACATGACTTTCTAAAGCTAATGCTTGTTCCTTATCCTTGTGCATTAGAATTCAAGGCCTTCTCAAGTCCTCCAAAGGCAAACAACTCGCTAACAAGAGCTTTCAGTGGCATCTTGGTGCTCAGGGCTGTAAACATGAGAAGCAATTCAATATCATTTGTGAATTCTGTTCTGTTCTCTGTACCGTTACATTCACGTGTGGCTGCTGTGATGGGAGTCCTGCTCTCCTTCCTGGAGTCTGCATTGCCTAAAGATGTATATTTACTAGTCCACGTTTTTCATAGGCATGAAGTTTTCAATGCCTTTCCTAAGTGCTGGAATATGTACCTGAGCTAGTAACACACGTGTGGTGTCTGCCACTGTGAAAAATTGTGCATCTTCCGTTGTGTAGCCTTAAGTGATGAAAGTGAGAAGAGCAGTCTTACCCTTTGCAAGTTTTTGAGTTCCAGCAGTTTTTCCTTGGATTTTTTTGTTTGGCTCTGTATCAAACTGAGGGCAATGTAGAAAGGCTTGAATCTCACTGTGCTGATTATAAGCTCACTTTAGCATTCATTCAAACCTAGAGAGAATGGATATGTAGGCCCAGAACTGCTCATATAACCATCACCTGATGCTATTAACACTTACATGAAAAGTCTAGATAGTAGATGTAGTGGTTTTGTTATAAGGAGTGTGTAGGAATTAAAAAAGATTTTCTGGTAGCTGTGCAGATGAATCTGCTTCTGCCTAAATTAAAAAAAAAGGAAGCACAGCAAAAGGGGGCAAGTAACCTGAACTAGATTAGCCAAAAAGAAGAGGAATTTTAAGTCAAAATTCAAGTTTCTTCTCACTGGCCTGCAAGGCCTCTCAGTTCTCTCAGTGGAATGAGAAAGAATAACTTATTAATTTATACTTATAAGATTTTTATTGCAAGCTAAATTATCTTTTTTTACTCTAGAGAAGGTCATGTGTAGCAATTGATATCATCAAAAGAGAAATCTGGGAAAGATAGCTGTGTTAACTGTTAGTTAAATTTTAGCATTTTAAATTAGGAAAAAAACCAAGCAATTTTTCCATGTGGAGAGAGGAGATTTTGCTATTTCCACGTGTGACTGTCTTATGTAATTTTGAATAACTTATTATTCCTATTCTAACACTCTCCTTCTTCTTTCCCCACATTAGACACCAATACAATACAGATGGCAAAGGATAGAACACTTTCCTGGATAGAGCATTAGGCTGCTTGAAGATCTTCACAAGCTGGTGGTTTCTGAGCAGTCAACCCAGGGGTGAACTCGAACTGACTGACTGAAACCTGCCTTCATCTGCATCATCTGCTTGCTTTTTGGGTGAGGACTTCATCTTGAAAAGCCGCTTCCTATGGTGAAAAACAGGAGAGAGTTATGCTTTCAAACTGTAGAGAAGGCAAATATTTTGGATTCTGGCTTCTGTATTTCTGCAGAGATTTGTGTGATCTCACTGAATGCTGAGTGCTTGTGAAGACACTGAAGATATCCTTTGCCAATACTTGTAAGTAAGTATCACATTGTGTTTTACTGTGTGCTTGGTTTCTTCTTTGAAATTCCATGTTTGGGATAGGAGAGCTTATAAACTTTATTTGCTAAAAAAAAGTGTGTGCAGGCTTTAGTTATGCTGCTCGCATATCTAGAAAAAAGTCATACCTCCCCAGTTTACCCTTTTAATGAGGTCATGCCATTCTATCTAAAGAACTATTGAGGAAGAAGCCTCAAAATATGTCAGAACCAAGCTGACAACATATGTTGCATTTAGGCAATCCCATTTTACATGCTCTGTCCCGATTTTATTTAAATAATAGTATCTTTTTTCTTTCTTTCCCTCTCTAGAGTTCCAATAACAAAACATTTTGCTGAATAAAATGACAAGGGAAATCTATGCTTAAATTCACAAATTAGTGTTCACTCTCCAACTGTGATCTGAATTATTGTCTAAATAATGTGGATGAAACACCTATTTCAAGGGCTGGCAGGATTTCTCCTTTATTTTGTCAGTGTGTATTTCAGTGTTTTTAGCAGAAGATTAGTACATATAGGATCTGTCAATAGCAGTAAATTGTCCAGTGATATGCTTGCCATCTCCACATGGGAGACAAAATGTTCCTTTCTCAACTGCAGATCTTAGGGGTTATGTTTCTATGGTAAACAGGACATTAGTGTAATTGCCAATTTTGCTTGTGCTGCTACGCCATAGAAAATGGCTGGATTTCCAATATGGTTGGGAATTGAAATATTTAACTGAGGAAGCCAAGTGTGGCCTGCTTGCAAGAGCCAGAGACAGCAGATTAACAGCAGTCAAGCTGGTGTTTGAATCCAAAGTGTCTGAGACTGAACATCTTGGAATGCTCTTCACTTCTGAGAGCTGGTTCAAGTGCAGAAAGGATCCATTTCCTGTATGTCATGGTTACATGCTTAATGCTGGGCATCCAAAATCTGGATTAATTGCTTGGCAGGATTTTTTAAAGTCAGGCTTATTGACAGGAAATTACTTGGAAAAATCTCTGGGAAACTTAGGACAAACACTGAACTGTTGGAAAAAGCAGTGTTACTCCATGTGTTACTTCTGGTTAGAGAGTGGCTCCCACAGCATCAGACTTTGCACCGTGGCAACCTAAAACTGTACCTTAATATGGAAGCAGCATTCCTGGTGGTACTTGTGTGAAATGTAATCTACAGATTTTTCAGGTTTAGACAGAAATATGTGACAAAAATCAAGCTTCCCACTATTTTTCAAGGTATGTGGACAAAAACAAGGGTTGAAAATTGATGTCTCTGTTGTCTTAGTGGTTGTATAAAGGGTTGCTCCAAGCAGTTCCTTACAAAGCAAGGATTATGAAAAGGGCTGCATGGAAACACACATGAACAGCTCTGAATGTTTCCTGCTGTGCAGTGTGTGCCCCGGGGAAACCCAGGGTGCAGTGTTCCAGCAGCAACTCCTCTCTCCTGGGAAAGTAGGGAAAGCACTGGTGGTACCTTTTGATGCTCTTGTATTTACCTGAAGTAAAGCAGGAAGATTTTTATCTGTGGATCCTCCTGAAGCTTTGTGCAGCTCACTAGTGTCCATGTAAGCCAAAGTCAACTCCAAGAAAGGATGCCTTCCATGGTCATTAGTTACCTCAGGGTTCATTACAGTCTAACATATGGAACTTCACATTGTGAAACACAAAAAATTAGCCTCCTAATATGGAATTTAAACTACTGGTTTTTTAAAGCTCTTCTCATGCCAAGTATTTTTTCTGAGTGCAACTTGTAGCTGGCGCATAGAAGGGGAGAAAATACGGTGATAGAGTGGTCTGATTTCTTTCACAGGAGCACCCAGGGATCAGTCTGACTTCTGTTAAACAGAGGTTTCGATTCTTTTCATCTCAGACTGCTCCACATCAGGCAATCTTTTCAACTCTCATTTATCTGTCAGGCATATCACTTATCTTGGAGCTAGTAGAAGGCTTTAGAGCTATGAGGGGTTTTTTTATTTTTTTTTTTTTTGGTGGTATAATGCTATTTCTAACACATTGTCTCAGCCTCAATTTGGAATCATTTTCCTCCCTCTTCTGTAGGTGCTTCCTGGAGTTTAATGGTCAAATTTTGTAAGAGATATCTCATCAGTACTTGTCCCATCTCTTCCCTAAGTGATTGCATCGGATGAGCAGAAAAGGATGGATAATTGCCTATTGGATTCCGGTTAGTGAAGGTCAAGGTAGTCTCTGCCTGGCCTACCCTCTGCTTGTCATACAACTCTGTTATTACAGGGTTTATTCAAGCCTATAATCAGCTGAATTGCACTGAGATGGAACCGTCTGCTTCACTGAGTAGTTTTTTTTGTGGCAGTGTGGTCAGGCTTTGTCTACCCTTGACAGTATAGATGAAATGTCCACAGATTTTCCACTCTGGACCCATTGCATTTTTAGTTCTCTGAGTTTTCATTTAAGAAGCTGGTTTAAGGAAGGAAAGAAAAAGCTGTGTAGTGCAGTTGGCATGCTGGAGGGAAGGGATGGCATCCAGAGGAACCTGGACAGGCTGCAGAGGTGGGCCTGTACAAACCTCATGAAGTTCAGCAAGGCCAAGTGCAAGGTGCTGCACCTGGGTCAGGGCAACCTCAAGCATTATTACAAGCTGGGTGGAGAATGGACTGAGAGCAGCCCCGAGGAGGAGGAAATGGGGGTGTTGGTGGGTGAGAAGCTGGACACGACCCAGCAGTGTGTGCCTGCAGCTCAGAAAGCCACCGTGTCCTGGTCTGCATCAGGAGAAGTGTGACCAGCAGCTCAGGGCAGTGATTCTCCCCAGCCACAGCAGGCAGCTGGAACAAGAGGATCTTTGAGGTCCCTTCCATCCCAAGCCATTCTGTGACACAACTGTCACTTAATGAGTACATGGCTAAGGATGAGTTCTGTCCTCATTTCAATCGACCTAGCTACAGGAGTCTAGTGCAGCCTGGATATGATAGCATTTTGTGCAGGATTTTTAAGTGTACTTACTAGCAATATTTTCTGTCAAGATTCTATTAGTCCTGTTACAAACATGTTATCAAGTTTGCATAATAAAATTAGTTGTGCCTGCATGGAAACTGGTATGAAATTGAACTATACTGTAGAATATCTTGAGGCCTTGGAGAATTCCATACATTCTAGTAATGAATTTCATAAGCATTAATTCTTGAAAGTTGTGTTTAATGTCTGTCTGGCCTTGGCCAAATCAAAGGCAGACCTTAGTCTTGCCTGTTTAAGCTAAAAGATCTCTGGGGAAGAGAATATAAACCATTCTCTGCATGTGCTTTTGAGGCTGCTTGAAATTCTCTTTGATGCAAGTTTTAGCCTGGTCTCGAGGGTCTGCCTTCTGACTAGTTCAAAACCAGCTTTGCTGCTTTTTTGAGGTTTTATGATAAAGCGAGGGAAAATCTGTTAGGTTATAGAGTTTGTGCTAAGGAACTTAAAATTGTGGCACAAAGGCAGGGATGCTTCAGAAGTATAAGAGGCTGGGTGACCACCAGTCCTTTGGACCTTGGCTGTAACAGAATTTTCTAGAAAAATATCTTCTGCTGTTTCCTCATACCATGATATTTGAGAAGTACTAAAATAGGTGGATGGGGTTTTAGAATTTTGAAATAGTTTCAGTGTCAAAATGTCTGATACAATGCTCTGGGAGTTGGTGAGACCTTAGGGTGAGTTTTCATGGGACTTTCTGTGTCACATCTGGTTTAGTCATACTGACTTACACATGGGAATTATTTTCTCTTTATCCAACTTAGAAGTGCAATTCTCTTTTAAAAAGATTTATCTTGAGTCTTGGCACTCAAGAGGCTTATACAGGTTGGAACTGATCTGTGTGGAGGAAGTCCTTAGTGTTGCTCTTCCTGACCTGCTTCTGGGTGACAATTCCTGTAACTGGAATTGTGGATTCTGAGTCCAGGTTCAGCCCATTGATTTCTTGAAAGTAGCTATTTTATAAGCTAGTGGCTTGTGTCATAGCCTGAAAAGAATATTTTTGAGAGGTTTTTTTAGGAAAGGTGTATTCTACATCTGCCTTTCACCCTTCTGTCCCTGGGGCCTTCTTGATTTCCCAGGGGCAGTGTCTCAAGTGTATGATATTCAATGCGTGCATTGCTTCAAGAATTTTATATTGGAAACTGTAAAGAAACACTTTGGTTGATCCACGGAGATGAGAGAAGTAAGGACAAGAACTAAAAATTATTCTGTGCCTGTGTATAACATCTCTTGCTGCTTTAAGTAATCAGATGGAATAAATTAAATTATGTGGGTTTTTGTGAAAGACAGCTTAGCTGTCTTCAAATACAAAACTCCTCTTTAATTAATGTGTTCAGAGCCTTTGTCAGTGTGGAAATACTTTGTCAATGTGGAATGAGTATTTAGTTGGTTATGAATTTATATTGAAGAAGAGAAAATGCAGTGTTTTATCTGTGTGTCTGCTTCAGCTTAGTTTGAGACCGCAGAGCTCTTACTTCCATTTGGAGCTATTTTAATGTTGAAACTTTCTGCCATGAGAACAACTTAGAAAATGCCCCATCTGAACAATTCATACCACGTCTTCATATGTGGTATTCTCTGCAGATACAGTCTCTTTTGAGAAGGGGAGAGAGATATATTCCCTGCTCCCCAGCTGGAGGAAACAACTGTCTCTCTGGAACAAATCAGTGGTTCAAGGCTGAAATTGCTTGAAGATGATGCCTAATACTTTGTTAACATCCTCTGGTTTGGGGCTCTTATAACTAAAAACAAGAAGGTCATGGTTTCACATCTGGCTTTTCCTTCACAAAACTTCTCTCATGGTTATGTGAGTGAGCTGCCCACCATTAACAAGTTGCTGACTTTTTTTATATGCTCAACTGAGTGTGAAGTGACAGTCTCTATTTTCTGCTCCCCTTTAACAAATAAGCTGCTTACATCTGGAACTGGAGTCTGTTGCTATAGAAGATGCTTTCTGCATATTTTCCTCCACAGAAAATGGATGCTACATAAGCCAGTGGCTCTGGGCTGCTCCTTCTCGCAAACAGGGTGCAGACGCAGTGCACCTTTTCAGAGTCTGGGGTAAATTTTGTGCAAAATTTTCATAAATTCAGCAAAGAAAGGACCTGTCTTGTGGACTGAGATTGCTGGATGCTTTGAACTCTTTGACCTCTGCCATTGTGAACTTAGAGTAGAGGAAATGGCATTGGTAACTCAGTACATTAGAGTACTGAGCCCTCCCTACATAGACATCACTTGTGTTCACTGCAAGAAAATTCACTATCTCTGCAGGGGATTCACTTATTCATGCTTGGAGAGGAGCAGAAGAGGAAGGGAGGGAGTTAAAACAGTTCAGTGTGTACAGAAATCAATGGAAAGATTCACATTAACTTCAATGGATTTTGGATTTGGAGCTTAAACTCTACTATATGGTCTCATCAATAAAAGACCTTCTGTTTTTCTACTTAAGCAAAAGTTCTTGAAGACTGAACTGAACTTTCCCCTCAAGGTGCTTGCACTGTAGATTTATTACAGCTGCATTAAAGCAGCCATTTCTGTGCTTTTAATGCATTAACAGGCTGCCAGTTGAATAAGATTGTATGTTTGGGTGGAAAAGAAATCTAGAGACATGCTACAGATAGTGCTTGGAATGGTAATGAGAATGGCAGCTCATTAGGATTAGCAATGCAAAAAAGGTTCCAGTTAATGAACAATGAAAACATTTTGGCAGTTGCAGGGTTGATTATTGCAAGGCTGTTCATGCTGCTATAATTTAAGCATCTAACGTGACTGTCCATTATCAGCTCAGATTTTGAGAGGTTTATTATTCCATCAAAACATTAATTCTGTGCTGAGAGTTGGCATGGAAGACAGGCAAGCGACTGAGTTGCATTATATGTGCTATTTGTATATTTGATAGAGACTGTAAATGAAGCAGGAGCCAAGTTTGTTAGGCCCAAATTAAAATGCCTGTTATCTTTTTCTTATTAGAAGGGCTTGAGAGAGACTGCATGGGCAGGAGCAGATGATGCTGCTGGAAAGGGTCCCATTCAGTTCATGGGCAAGCATGACAGCTCCAGCCTGCCCCCACTGTCCCAAGGTCTGGCTATTGGAGACAAACCTTTCTGAGCACCAGCTGTGGTAAAGTGGCTCTGACTGAATTTGCTTTCAATGTAGAACAGTAGAATTTTACTGCTACTGAAGATGGTGAAGTTTGACTTCACTATTCCCATGGAAGACAAGTGCTTTGCCCCTGACATCAGGGAAAGGCCAGTTAGCACTGGGCTAACCTTCATAGGAAAGTTGCTCAGGAGAAGAGCAGGGGATAACAGGAGAGACGAGGAGAGTAAGTGCTGACTTACGGTGTCCTCTGCAGGGTAGTGCAAACCGAGGTTCCAGTCTGACTGAAAGGCACAGGCTTCAGGCTATTTGCTTTTCTGGGCCTCTTATTACTTCGGTTTTAATCTGATGTGAAACCAAAACTACTTCTGATTTCCCAGTCAGTTCTAGTCAAAGCTGGTTTCTCAGTGTTGGCAACTATTGTTGGCAATCCCTAACAGAGTAAAAATGACCACAAGTACCCAAAAATAATGTTTTGTTAATAATCCAGGGATTGTTCTGTGGGACTTGGAAGATCTTGAATTTGGAGGGAAGATTTCCCTTGACTTTTATTTTCCACTCTGATTATTTTTAAAATTTATTTACTTCCATCTAAATTGCACGTCTTCTGCCTAATGGGGCTTCCACCCAGCAATCCCCAGTGCCTGGCTCCCCTCTGTAGCAGATGGTGTGAGTAACCTGGCCCAGTTTCACCATCAGTGAGCAGCAGAAGGTGCTGCCAGGTCGTTGGATGCTGTGGATGCCTTGTGGTGGTTACAGTTTAGCTGTAGAAAATTATGCTCCCTGACAATCAAGTAGCACAGTTGGTATTAAGAAAATGTGAATATTATTGTCTAGAAAATGGTATGGGGCTCTAATCAGTGTGATTTTCTTATTGCTGTGAAATTATCTGTGGAAAATATCAGCTCAACCTGGTTCTTTGGTAAACTGTGTGCATTATTCCATGGGATGGCAAAGTCTGGGCAGAGGACCTGCTTTTCCTCTGGTGTGGAGGGGCTCAATCACTCCCTCACCAGTTCTGCCATACTAATTACTATGGAGGGGGTTATTTTATAATCACATTTTGGGTTAGCGTTGGCAGCATTGTCACTAGATGTAAGTCAGGTTTGATGTGGTTTGTGATGTTATGGTTTTGGACCAAGGAGATGGTCCGGCAGTGGGCTGGGTCCCTTTTCATGCTGATGTTGATGGGAATTTTGGACACTAACTTTTTGCAGGATCTTAACCACCCTTGTAAATTAATGGGCACCAAGAAAAAGGTGCAGCCAGAGTGTATTCATTAGGGTCTGTGAAAGTAACAGTTTTGCAATACATACATCCTGAAACTCTTTTTGACTATTATTATTATTATTAGTAGTAGTAGTAGTAGTAGTGTTAGTATTATTATTATTATTATTCAGGCTGCATTTAACCCATAGTTTCTTTGGGCTGAGGCCTTTCTACAAAATATTGTCCTGATGTAGATGGTTTGTAGCAGTTCAAACCCTGGTTTAACTCCTCCTTTCATTTTATGGTTGTACATGACAAGGGGAGCTTTGAGTCTGTCATGGCCCTACAGACACTTTCTCAGCTACCAAAGTAATTTAAAAATACCAGCCAAACTTCCCCAAACTTCCCCAAACTTAGGAACTCAAGCCATGAGCTAAAAACCTCAGCAATTCCAGAGAGGAAACACTGCAGTGGTGTCATAGTAAACACCAATTCTGATTAAAACACCTGAATTTATAATGAAGGCTTCTAAAAAAAGTTTAAAAATATTTTTGGGCACAGCTTCTGCGCAAAAGTCCTCTTCCACAAGAGTCTGCCAACTACTACAGAGCTACTCAGGGCTTAAAGTGTTACTCCAGGTAGTGTCTGGGCCAGCAGGGCAGGGGTTGGAGCTCTGCAGCAAATTCTTGCCATCAGGCAGCCAGGACATAAGGGTTAGGAAAAGAAAAAAAAGAAAACAAACACAACAAACCCCAAAGCCCCACTGGCCACATCTCCTGAGAGTCAGAGAACTTGTAAAATGTCACCTTTGTCTTCCCTGATGCCAAACTCCTGATGGGAGGTTCAGAATAAGGCATGGGGGATGTGGAAAGAAGAATTTAACAAACCTAAACCACAAAACTTGTCTTGGACTTTCGAGCGTTTTGCAATTTTGGTCCCAGAAAGTCATGCAAGTTTCATGAAACTTCCATGGAATTGAAATAAAACACTTAAGCTGTAATTTTGTATTCACCTTTTTGTATTCAGCCTTTTGTATTCACTGCCTGAATTCCACAGTTATGAACAAATCCTTCACATGGATAATTTTGGGGTTACTCTAGTGTTTGACTCTTCAAAGAGGCTAGATGGTACCAAAGTGAATTAAAGTGAGAGCTAGGTGTGCTCTGCCAGGCAAATTACTCTTACATCTTCTGCTCCTTTTCTAGGAGAACCACACAGTCTTCCAGCAAAATTGGTTTAAATTAACACAATTACAGTTGTTTGCAGGAAATGAAGGGCTGGAGTAACCCCAGGCTGTGAGAGGGCTGCCCTGTGCTCTGCTGGGGGATGCAGTACACTGAAGCAAAGACAACTTGCTCCTGCCAAGGCCACAGTGCTCTGCAGGTGTTTGCTTTCCATTGAGCTACGCCTGCCCATGTACCCTGCAGCCACATGAGCACTTGGAAGCCCAGTCAGGTGCATCTCAGACTCACTAGTCAAGGCTCTGCATTAGTTACCTGTGCCTGTAGACCTGATCCTTCTGGCCTGGTTCATGTCCAACAGGCTGTAAGGCACAGCAGTGAGCCTGACTTGGCTGCCCCTGACATGGCAGTGCAGCTCCTGGGACTGTGAAGACATTTCTCGTGATTATAAATTGCTTATCAGGATGAATTCATATTTTAATTGTGTTTTAATACTAGACACAGAAGAATTTTCTAGGGGCACAACTGGCTCTTCGTTCCCATACAGAAGCATGTAAAGGTGGTGCAGTGATTTGCAGCAACATCTTGAGTCGGTGCCTTGAGGCACAAAAACCTGTTTCTTGGGGTTGTTCTCTCAGCTGAGAGACAGCAAAACAGATTAGATGACCACAGCATAAAAGCTGAGTTGTACTGTGATGGTCCCAGGACTGCTGCAAGTGAGGGTTAAGCATCTCACAGGTGGGGATTTGGAGTGATCTAGTGGCAAGCAGGCTGCTTGCCAGGGATATTGAGCTGCCGAAGGGTAAAGCTGCTCCAAACTGTAGCAAAACACTTGCAAGTGGGAAATTTCCCTGACCATTTTTTCTCAATTCATTAGTGCCTGCTCAGCCTGTCCCCACAAGCATAGTCAATGCTTCCTGAGCAGCTGCAGCTGGCAGGGTCGAACAAGCACTTTCAGCCCAGGTACACAGTTTACCAATTCCCAGTGCTTGTCCTGGAACAAGGCAGGTACTTTAGACAAGACTTACCTACTTTACACAAGACCTTTGGCTGAATACTGACTGCTGCACCTAAGGGTGTGCCTTGTGTGGCTGGTTTTCTCACTTCTTGCTAACCTTTCTGACAGGACTGACTTGCACAGGAGAGGTTCCTAAAGGGGCTCCTTGCTGCTGCAGCTCCTGTGTAGCTCAGTGATTTTGCAGCAGAGTACAAGCTGCTGAGTCCAGGTCTGATCACTGCTGTACAAAGCAGAGCAGCTTTTGAGGTGCAAAGGCAGCCCAAGTTAGGGACAGGACAAGGTGTGGCTGGGGCTGCTACAGTCTGGTAGGATGTTTTCACCAGAGAGGCTGTCTCCCCTGTGAAAGCACCACACCTATTCCATGGTGACAGCACAGCTACTCTGCAAAAAGCTATTGCCACATCTCAGGGAGTTAAATATTCTCCCAGATGGCTTACTAAGTTGTTGTGATATCCTGGGTGATTCCCTTAATATCTTCTGTGACAGAACTACACATTTGCAAACTGTTTGGCAGAAGGTGACATTTGACTCTCTCCCAAAGCTTTTCACAGCAGTGACAGGAGCAAAAGATAGGCCCCCCAATTTATCCTTGTCAAAAAAATAACTCTGGAACTCATTGACAGACGTGTTGTGTAAGGAGGCACTGTTTTTAGAGTTGCTTTCTAAAATTGAACTTGTGGTCAGATTTCCTGAACCAGCATTTCAATGCCTAGTGCTGTTCTAGAAAAGCTATATATTAGCACAGCATTCTGCTGACCATTCAGAACGCCCTGTACATCAGAAGAACACATTATGACTACTTATCTCAAGTCAGAGCACTGCCAGTGGGAATAACTGTGTGATAAAAAGCATTCCAAGCTCAAGGTTATGTGGTTACCTGGGGCAAAGGGAGGAAGAGTGACATGCACAGACACATTTTAGATCATATCCTGCCTTGGAGCCTTGATGATTTTTATAGACCAGACAAAGATATTTTGAAAATAGAAGGTATCACACAGCACAAGACAGCCAGTGTCAGGTGTGTATTCTGTGGCAGCACCGGAAAAAACAGCCTCTTATAGCTCACTGTGTCAGAAGCAACTCTATTCTCTCTGTTTCCATGAAGTCATTTTTATCAAAAGCCCAGTTCCTGCTCTGGGTCTTGCACATGCAGATTGTGGTCCATACAGTGAGTGTGCTGTGCATAACCCAGTATTTACTCAGTCTGCCTTGCTTTCAAACCAGGGAAACAGTCCCTGGAACAAGAGGTTACCTAATGGAGATGGATTTAGGCTTGCTGCATGATTTCAGGCGTTAAAACTGGATGTGGGTTTATTTGTATGGTTTTTTTCCTCTGAAAGCTTGGTTCTCCTGTCTGATAGATGTTCTTCATGTGAAGGGATGGGTAGGAGAGAGGTGGAAACTCAGGCCAGTGAGTACAGCTTCATTCAGTTGCTATGTTCAGGTCAGAATAGCTTCTGATCCAGAGGTGTATGTGTATGGGTATATCCTGCCTGCAATCAGGGTTTTCCAGTTTTACTGGCAATCTTGAAATAAACCTCTTGGGAATCTGAGCCACTTCAGCTCATTATGTTCTTTTGTTCTTTATGCTATTTGTGGTAGTTTGGGGTATTTCCAGCCATTATTTACAGTAGGCTTCTGCAAGCTCTGGGTGAATTTTTAAAATGCCTTTGAAGATCATGATAAATTGAAAAATACATGAGGGGAGAGTTCCACCTTGTTGGACCAGAGCTTTCGTAATGACCAGGGAGGCCTAGTCTGGAGGGCAGTTGCATCTGCTTGTGTGCTGGGAGCTGTATGTGGAGGGGCAGAGATTTAGAAATGTAGCAGCTGCTTCTTATCTGCCTTTGGCATTTCTGAGCTACTGGAGTTCCTTGAGGAAAGGGAATACAGCCTCCACCAGGAAGGAGGTTTGTGCTTCCCAGTCGTGTTCTTAACTTATCTGAATTCACTTCTTTGGATTTATATTGGGTTAGGATTCTGCTCCACCCATTATGTCTTCTTTTTAGGGATGCCAGCTCCAGAGATTGGAAATAACAAAATACAGAAGCTGTTAACTTTTTGAGGCACATCGGGGGTGGAGGGGCAGTTGTCAGAGAAGCTGTACTGAAGCAGAGACCTTGGAGCACTTCTAGCTGAGGAAATCTGGGGGCTTTTGGGAGCTGCTTTCAACATCCACATGTCAGCTGCTTTGGGAGATTTTTATTGTGCAGCAAAGTTAATTTGAGTTTGCTGATTGTGTTTGCAGTAGCTGCTGCACTCTGGCTAAAGGAAGCTCTGTTGAGACATCAGCGTATGTACCAAACATCGTGCACAATCAGTGGTTGGTTTGGGCTTTTATTGATGAGCCTGGTTCTTATATTTACATTTGGACGTATTGGAAGGTTCCTCAATATCCTGTGGGTGGGGGATAAAAAAATCTCCCATTGAGTGTCTTAGTAATTGTGTAAATAATTTAGCATAACTGTATGGCAGCATAGAATACTCTCCACAAGTAGGTACTGAGTTTCAAGGGATCCAGCTATACCCTCTTCTGCAAAGTATTTGTATACCTTACAAGAAGGTATACAAATTGACTTCACAGGAGCTATGAATAGATTAATACTCAGTGCATAAAAAGTGGTATTCATCTTTGAAATTAATTCAGCTTTGATTGTGATCTTCTCTTAATATATTTCTAAAAAAAAAATTAATTGGGTAGCATAAGTATTCAACAAACGAGCTGATTTAACTTAATCTTGCACTGTCCTTATTAATAAAAAAAGCAAATTTTAATTTGTAATTAAGTCTCACTGAAAATCTGACTCTTCATTTGAAGAAATGTGATATGTGGAGGCAGAGGTAAAGTAACCATTTCCTGGTCAAATCCAAATTTCCCCCTGGAGCAGCCTGCTGTCCTTCATCCTTTATACAGAGACCAGGCACTGAACTTCTTTCTTCAGGGCAGATGCTCAAAGCTGTGCCATATGAATTACCTCTGTCAGAGAACATGTGGCAGGAAACAATCCTTGTACTGGAAAGATTGCTAGAATACTGCATAAAAGGGAATAGACAGAAATGTACAGGCTTTTTAAAGAACCTGGTTCACATTAATAACTTGAGTGGTCGTTTAGGCTCTGATTGGTCCAGGAATCTGGAAAGCTTTCCAGTGTGCAAGGACTGAGCCTAAACTGAGCTCCATGTAATGCCTCCATTCACCAAGTTATCCTTTCAAGTGACAGGGTGCTCTATACAATGGATAGTATTGCTAACCTTGGGAATAGCTCACGGACTTAACTCCCAGCTAACGTATATCTGTTGTGTTCTATAATGTGTGTGAGGAACAAAAGCAGTCAGCACATAATGGGACCAAGAGAAATGCACTAGGAATTCCAAATCTGATATATGTGTTGTAGAGAGAGCATAAAACCTACTCACCAGACACTGACCTTCTCACCACAGTATATGAGTAGTAGATCTTGCGCTCTCTATAGATGCTGGGAGTCCGAACTGAATTGAGATGTACTGATACTGGCCCAGCAAGAAAATTGTTTGCTCATTCTCTGTAACCCTTTGTCATAGTGTATGAAGAACATTCTTTTCCATTGCTGCTAATAAGGTACAGCACAATGGGCAGGGAATGGGCTGGCAGAAACCCCAGCAAGTTGCAGTTGGAAATGATGGTGCATCAGGCAAAGGCATCCAGTGATGTTGCTGGAGTTCACCTTTGCCCAGTGTGATATATTTGACTGCAGTCAGTCAGGAATTTAGCAAAGCAACATCTATGACTCCTCTGTGGGCTGCATCGAAACCAGCAATGTTCCTGGAAGCTGAAAAATGAATCATTATTTTCCATGGTTCCTACTTTATAGTTCTACGGAGTCTTTCCTTAGTCACAAAGGGCTGTTTTATATAGGAGTCCTTTACAGTTCATTAGATGGTTAAGATGAAGTTATGCAATGTCTAGAGTTTAAAAACTTCATGAGATTTGGGAATGCTGAGAGCAGGAGGTGGCAGTTTGGTATGAACTCAACAAGGAGCTTTAATGAAATTAGCAAAGACAACATAGTACTGAATTAGCCTATGAAACTTGTTGCCCAGGGAGCTGTAGATGCTGGGAGTCCTGGAGAGCAGCCATGGATGTGGATTTGGGAGTACAGTCACTGTTGTAGCGTTAATTTTTTCAAGAGGGCTGTTAGGCTACAGACCTGGGATTTTAATGGTTGTATGAGAACCACTGAAAGCAAAAGATTCCTCATCTTCCAGTTGAAATTTCTTACATTTTCTTCAGAGGATTCCAACAAGGCCTCTGAAACCTTTAGGTGTAATGTAGCTGGGCAGTGCTGTATCTGATGTACGTGCTTTGTTATATATTTGTCCTGTGAGAAGCTCTTATTTTTCCTGAAAATTTAAGACTTTTTTCATTTCACCTGATTTTTTTTCCTACTTTATTGACAACCTACTGCAGTTCCAATGGAGTATCACAAGGCAGTGAACATGAAGTATACTTTTTCCAGTATCCATAAGTACTGGGTTTGGGAGCTGAGAAGGCAGTGCAAGTCAGCAGTTTGTTTCAACTTCCCACTAGATTTAATGGTATAAGTTAATTATTTTTTCCTTTTTTTCCATTCAGAAACATTACCGTATCTTAAAGCTAGGGGAAATTGGGATCAGCTTTAGTGATCACTTGAATGGTTTGTCCTGAAAGTCTGTATTTTTTCAGGAGCAAAACATTAAGTGTCTCTAAGACATTTGTGTTTGCCAGACTGTGTTGCTACTTGCAGTGGCTACTGCTTTTGGTTTTCGGAAATGGAAAGAACTACTACTACTCGTATTTTTTTAAGAGAGAACTAATAGCTTTAATAGGTACTCAGGAAAATATTTTTGTAGGGGCCACACGTGAAAAAACTTGCAGAAATCACTGAAAAATACTTTAGAATACATTTTTCTTTGTTAGTGAGACTACCTTGGCCAGATATTTGTAGTGATAGGAATGATGGAGCTTGGATGTTGGAGGAGTGAATAAGCCTAATATTGCATAAAGTTCGAATTTGGCAGTTATTCTGCAGTACATCTATAATCCAAACACATTTGGGGTGGATCTTAGTGGATCGGGTTTTGTGGATCTTCTTTTGAGATTTTGGCTTTTGATTTTGATTCAAAACAGGGCACTGAACTCTGCTTTTACAGGTCTCTACAACGTGCTTTGAGTTGAGTGCGTCAGGTGATGATCTGCTCTTTTAGGTGCTTAAGTGAGTTTAAAATAATAAAAATACCCACTTTTGTGGTGGTTGCCCCATCCCAGCGAGAACTGTATGGAAATCTGAGCCTCCCTAGAATTAGCTGTAGTGAAGCAGACTGGGGGTGGTGCTTGGGAGATCCAGCAAAACCATAGAACTTGTGCAAGCCTTTACATGGAAGTTCTGCCTTCAGCATCTTTGCCCTTTCAGCCTGCATGTAGTTCTGTGGTGTGATACTGAAAGTGCTCATTTTGGGACCAAATCGAGAGCAGCAACTCTCAGCCCCTTGTATTGCAAAAACTCATTCTAATTTGCTTTAAGATGTACTGCTCCTTCTACTGAACTCCCTATTGCTAGCACATTCAGTGCTTGTTCTGAATGCCTCTGGCTCGGGACTGTCTGCTCTTGAAGGCGTGTTTGAATGCAGTGGGCACCACATTGGCGTTCCCTGCAGGATGGTCTGTGGTCGTGGAGCTTTGCTGTAACAGCCTTTCCAGCACTGACCTGGTGGGGAGTATGCCAAAGCCTCACAAATATCTCCAGTTATTTCTCCTGCATTAGTGTCATCCCCCCATTATTTCTCCTGCGTGTTCTCAGAAGAACATGATTGATTTCTTGAGATCTCATTCAGTATTTGTGCAGAGTTACATAACAGGCTCTACATGTGGTTTGCCCCAAGGCAGGCAGCTTGGGTTTCTCCAGTTCCCTGCCCTGGGTGCTGGGAACTGCTAGCCAAAAGCTGGCTTGTATTGCATCCTCTTCCTAACCCCCCTCGGCATCACCTCCCTGGGGTGTATCAGCCATACGGTCACAGAAGGTTCTCCTTCGGGAATATCTTGCCCAATTTGTATTGTTAAAACTTAATGAGTTCACAGGATTGACTCTGCTGCAATTATTTCTTGGTGATGTATAACAAGTAGCTGTCCTTACAGGCTTATAAAATGTTCCAGAGCTCCATTAATTTGCCCTTCATTAGCTGTGTAATTTTGCTAATGACCCGAGATATTTAGAGGCATTGTCCTATGAGAATTATGAGTTTCACGGTGAGGCCTCATAGAAGCGCTGCACACACAGCTCCAGCCCGTCTTGCTACCAGAAATATGTTCTGCCCTGTTGCATCTAATTGTATTTTTTACTTTTGAACTGAAGTAGTCATGCCCTATTGATAAATGAATAATTATTTCATATATGAAATTACACATTTAATGGAAGTTTGCTTTTGTTAGAGTGTTAAATGATTAAATTTGTTAATTGTGTAATGTTACTGGGTATTATGATTCATTTAACCATTAGCAGTTTTCCACTGCATTGACTTTTAAATTCTTATGTAGTGCAATATACATTCTTGTTGCCTTTTCATCAAGTGTTAATAATAACGGAAAATAAAGGTTGGAGTCTGGAATGGAAAGTATCACAACTGTGAAAATTGAAAGAAAAATGATACATGTTACTGGAGACCACTGGAGTTAGTAAGGTGGTGGCTGAGGAGTATGTGGTATCTGAAATAGTCAGAGAAGTGGACTTTCTCATTTTCACAGTATAAAATAGCAAAAAGAACAGGGGAATTTGTAAAGAAGTGGCATGAGGGACAATGGCTGTAGTTCCTACTTTACTCTCTCAGTGAGATGAACAGCTCTCAGTGTCCATCAGCCCTGAAGACTCATATGGGATTTGTCACATTTCCTTCCTGTGATAGAACAGGAGGAGAACCTTCATGAGGCCTGGACTCTGCTATCCTCAAGAGTGTACGTACTTTAATTTGCTTGGAGAAAGGAGGATTGGTGTCTCTAATTAATAGGGTGTGATGGAGAAAGGGAGTCCTGTGGCCTGTGTCATTGGACTGGTGCTTGTAGAGGGATGAGCAGGATGGCTCCTTCAGCCTTGGCCACTGCTGCTACCCGGGAACATGGCTGTTTTCTCAGCTTTTCTGGAGTGAAGGCAGCAGCTGAACCACAGGGGCTGAATAAGTAGCAAAATCACAGAATCATAGAATGATCTGAGTCAGAAGGGACATTGAAGATTATCTCATTCCACTTCCCTGCCTTGGGCAGGGACACCTTCCACTGTCCCAGGTTGCTCCAAGCCCCATCCAACCTGGCCTTGGACACTCCCAGGGATCCAGGGTGGTCCACAGCTTCTCTGGGAACCCTGTGCCAGGGCCTCAGCACCCTCACAGGGAAGGATTTGTTTCCTAATATCCACTCTAAACCTTCTCTCCATCAATGTGAAGCCATTCTCCCTTGTCCTGTCACTACATGCCCTTGTAAATAGTCTCTCTCCATGTTTTTTGTCAGCTCCCTTCAGACACTTGGAAGGCCCAACTAGGTCACCCCGAAGCCGTTTCTTCTCCAGGCTGAACAATCCCCTCTCCCAGGCTTTCCTCAGAGCAGAGCTGCTCCATTCCTCTGATCATCCTGGTGCCTCCTCTGGACTGGCTCCAAAGGTCCCTGTCCTTGCTGTGCTGGGGACCCTGGCTCTGGATGCAGCTCTGCAGGTGGGATCCATCCTGCAGGCAGCGGGGCCTAGGCCCAGCCCCTTCTCTGGAAGTGGGGGGCTGCACATGACCAGGGAGGTGTGAGGGGTGGGCAGCAGAACTGGAGAGAAATGCTGCATTTGTGTCCTGCAGCAACCACTCATTAGACCATGCTTTCAGTATTCCCCCTGTCTGCAGCTTGTACCTGTAAGAAGCTGACTGGTCTCTGTGTTTTGGGTACAAGATGAAGGTTTCCAGAAGGGTTACCTTTACTGATATTGAAGTAAATCACCTTCCATAGATCAAGCAGATCAGGAAACATCATATCACTGTTAGACTAAAGTTGAAACAATCCCTAGGAAAGCCAGAAAAGCTTCAGAAACTGACTTTAACACTATCTTTGAAAGCAAAGTAGTTTTTCTTCAAGATTATCATTGCCATTTAGATGCTGTACATTGTAGTTGGATAAAGAGGGAATTTGGCAGATGAGCTTTTGCCTCTGGAGCCTCCAGATGACTGGAACGAGCTTCCCTTTCAGCTTAAATCAGCAAACAGCATAATCTCCTTTAAGCCTGGGGTTTAAATGGCTGTTTGAAGGAGGATTGTGGAAAATCTATTTCCACAATAGTAATATGGTTACTGGAGCTAAAGAGAATGTGTTGTTTTCATGAGATTTTTGGATGGCCCTGTAGTGTGCATTAAATTATTGCAAGAATGATGCAGTTGGTGGTTTTCACTTAATCTTTAGATATATGTTGCTATTTCCCTTAATCTTTAGGTATCTATCTATCTATCTATCTATAGATAGATATTGGGCTCTGGTAAAGCTGAAAGCAGCTCTTAGTTCTTGGACATTGTTTTCACTGCAGTAAACAAAGTAGCTGTCACTACCCTGAGCAGTCCCTCATGCTGGCTGTAGGAAAGGTGCTTGTGTTTGTTGTGTCCATCAGGAGTCAGTGAAAGGTCCCTCTCCTGACATGTAATGCCAGTGTGGGGGAGTCGTTGATCGAAGCCAACAGCAGAACCTTTCCTCCACCTGTGTGCTGGCTGTAGCATTTGTACCTCAGGCAGTGTCCTTACTGCTGTTCCTGTTTGGAGTATGTATGCCTGGTGACAAATGCCTTTCCATTCTGGCTGGTGCAGTTTGAAGTCCTGACTTCTATGAAATCAAGGCCAGAGTATGCTGCACTCTCTAGCTCAGTGGAGACTGGGAGCCTTGAGCCTTCTCCATTTCTTTGGGCACAGTGTTCCTGAAAAAAAAGCAAATTCGTGGGCTTCGGTGACCGAGTTACCTTGTTGACAGGTTAATTATGTGTGAATATTTATTAGGAGTATGAGCAAAGAACTTTCCTGCAAAGCTGCAGGCAACACTCAAATATCTGAGTTAAATCACAGGTTTCTGCAAAAAAAACACTGCATGTTCTCTGCCTTTGCTAGAGGAGCTGACAGTGGTTCTGCCAGGAAATAAATACCAAAAGAATATTTCTTGCTGGATTTTCCTATCTTCATTGCTTTTGTTTTCAATGTATTGGAGTATTTGTGGGCTATTCTTCCTTCTTTTCTACCTTTCCCCCTGTGAAGGTTGAAGGCAGAAGCTGGAACTACCTTTTATAATTTTCCAAGGGAAGAAGTAGCAATTAATGTTGAAATAATAAGATAATTATCAATGGGGGAAGAAGATTATTTTAAAACAAATGCTATTTCACTCATGCTCTCATGGGCACCAAGATGCATGTGTCCTAGTGGACAGGCCAGCATCCAGGCTGTAAGGCAGGTTTCCCACGTGGATTCCTCAAAACAAAGAAGAGGATAAGCTATGCTGGCTCCCTAGTCCTTATTATGTACCCTGCAACCTTCCTAAGGTTGATTAAGCATGTGCCAGTTTTGAATGTGCCTGGATTGTACCCCTCAGGAGGTCACAGTAGCTGTGATCCTTTTGTGTATTGTGTCCCCCTTCTCTCCATTGTTAGGTTTTATTTATTTTCCTGTCTAGGTGTTGAGTCATCTCTCCCCCTACTCTGTGTCTTCCCAGCACTGTCTCTTCATGGGTTTTGTTTCTATTTCAATATCCTTTATTTTCCTTATCTGGGTTGTGTTGGATCCTGACCTGCTGTCAGCACCTGACACCTTGTATCCCTGTTCCTGCTGTTCCTTCTGGTGCTCCCACACCCACACCTTCCATTTGCTCCCCATTCATACTGCTCTCAACATTGTCATTAGCAATTTCTACAAAGTGGCCATGTGAGTTCATTCTGTACCATCACACCATGCTGTGGATCCCTGCATTCCCCTGCAGTCTGCTCTGCGAGTATGGCAAGTTGCATGAGCACTTAATTTATTTATCCTTTCATATTTCAAATAATTAAGTGAATTGCTGGCACTGCATAGATAATATCTGTAGATCTTAACAACTGATCATGTATGGTTATGGTAATCTGGAGAAAATGCAAATGAACTATGAAAACTGCTTCGTCTATAAATAAAACCATTTAGCTTCAAAGCACTATTGCCATGGAAATTCTTCACCGATAAAGTATGGGAGTGAGGCTTTTCTCATTTAGATTTCCTGAGCCTTTTTATTTTATGCTGACAAGATGCCAGAGGGAAAAGAGCTATAAACTCAGTATTGCATATTTAAAAGATGGTATTTTATTTCATCTTCATTCCAAATCTTTCCATTTACAGTATACAGCCATGAACTGAAATTTATAACAAATGAGGAAAAAGGGATAGGAAATACTGTTGCCAAGCTAAACCTGGTGCTTACTGAAAACTTTTGACTCTGTTTGGAGGTGGCTTCCATCCTATATTTGTAAATACTCTTCTAATCAATATTTCTCAAATGCATTCAGAAAGCTTTCTCTGAACCACACACAAGATGAAGAGCCTCTAAGGATATCTGAGAGAAAACACACTTAACTGATCCATGAGGTGGTGCACATTAAATCCAATCTCCACGAATGTAAGATTCAGTGTGTGCCTGTCTTGCTAGGATTTGCTTTCTGCTGGAGCTCTGGGTAGGACTGAGTTCCCTGTGACATCAGCCTCACTGCTGTTGCACTGAGGAGGTAGAAGGAGCTGGTTAGAAGCTATCTTGGATATTTCTGTGCAGCTTCATAGCAACCTGAGTCTCCTGTGCCTTGTGCCTGGTAATCCCTGCATAGTAGAGTTAGCAATTGTCACCTGGTTTTGCTTTTCTGAACCTATAATTCTGCTATTACTACTGTATTTTTTTTGATGGCAGTTGTGTCTAGGTAAGGTAAGGGTATATTACCGTATTTCTGGTGGGTTATTCAAAGCAGTTTATAGAGTTGCTTCTGACAAAGTTTATGTTAAATTATGTTGTGCTGGACTGGATATAAAGTTGACATAAAATCACCCATTATTTTCTTTTTGTATGTGAGTTGGCAGAAGGTGAACCAAACCATACCAATGCAGTGCTTTGCTTCTCTGCCTACCACGCTTTTTGATTTCATAGCAATTATCTGTAACTGCATATACCCTCTCCTAGAATGACAATTTGATATTGAGGTCTCTAGATCCTACCAGACTTTGGTTTCTGAATCAAACACAGAGGCTGCTGGATGAAGAACTAATATGGAGCTATGAAATGTTGTATCACACCTTTTATCCTGTGTCTCTCTGTGGAAACTTCTTACACAGCTGCACAATCTTCAAATAGATCTGGATGTAGAGTGGTGCAGTGATACGAATGGAAGCCATCTAACAGCTTATTGCAAGGTATGGAGAAAGAGCTTTGTTCAATTTCCATTTTTTAGCATACATTAAAAACAATCAGGCAAACCAGCCCATCAGTGTTACTGGGAGAAGCCTGGCGTCTTTATGAGTTAGTGATCAACGGTCAGGATAACGCTTCCCTTTATTGATCATAGACTGCTACATTCAATTAAAATGAGAAGTAATTTAATGGAATTAAATTCAACTCACTGGGGGCGACCAAGCATGCCGTGCACATTGTGAATGTCACCCAAAGGAAAACTTCACAATGGTAATGCATCCATTGAACATCCGCCTGCTCGCAGCAGGAGCTGGCTGAGTGCCCTCTGCTCCCTCTGTGCACACACAGATTGCTGGTCCCTGTGGCCTCAGCTCAGCACCGGAGGAGTGCAGTTACCTGCTGAATGTGCACCTTATTTTATCTCCCCATGGTAATGGGACGAGGTGTTACCTACTTTGGTGAAGTGCATCACTGTCCTGTCATGAGGCCCTCTCCAAATCTGTGCTGCAAACAGCAAGCGCCCTTGGCTTTTGGATCGCTCAGAGTAGGAAGGCAGCATAGATCCCCATGGCTCCTTAGCAGAACTGAAGAGTCAATTTGCAGTCAAAAGTGCAGGTTCCCTTGAGAAGGTCATGTCTGACAGTTCAAAGGAGAAAGCTTTGTTGATAAGACAGCAGGCTTTAGAAGTTTCAAAGTGTTCAAAATGGACCGTTCCACTTGACACACAAAGCAGGAAGCGTTTGGCTCCTCTGTGATCCTGGGAGCTCTGGATGCTTTCAACACACCCCTTTTGGCTGGCTTTGCCTCTCCTCAGCAGATGGTGTTACACGTTCTTTCAGCCCCCCTCAGCCAGACATAGAGATGCGCTTGGTTTACTGGTGAGCCACAAGGTTATTTCACTCTGACAATGCGATTTCTCTTTTTCTCACCTGCAGAAATCAAAGTATTCCCATACCTATAACTTAGCAGTTACTCCTCAGAACAGTTTGTTTCCTTTTCAAGTGGAAATCTACAGATTTGTCACCCTTTGAGGATTAGATGAGTGATCACCAGCCTCTTGCCAGAAGCACAGACAGCTTTGGCTCTGTGCTTGGCTGTGCTGTGCAGCAGTAAATTAGACCACCACTATCTTTTGTGGGGAAATGCCAATATGACTCCTCTGGTGTCCCCAGTTGCCCCAGGAGGGAAAATCGTCAAAGCCAGATTTTTCTTTTCTCCTTTTTCCTGATAAGATGAACTGCAATAGTGAATTGTCCTCTAGCTTGCTTTTTTTTTTTTTTCCCCCCTCCCTGGAAAAAAAAGGATATATTTTACCTATGATAACTTGTGTTGCATTTTTTACTACAATCTCGACTGAACCAGGCCAGTTGTGTACTGAGCTCTGTGCATACGTGTAAAACGATCCCTGGCCTTGTACCTGTGAAGGTCAAATAGCAAAAGCAAAATCTTCTTTGAATGTGTGGAGAAAAGAGAACATGAAAACAGATGAAGTATTTTCTTCATCTTCTGAAATTAGTTCTTTTGATGTGGTAATACTTAATTTTCTGGGCAAACAGGGTGCTGGCCAGCATGTTCCCTACTGCACTGGGGGCTCCTTTTTCTAATGAGGAATTAACCACAGCTCACATTGGTGTAGTTTTGTATTTGGCTGTGAACTTCAGGCAGAAGCAGCTCACATTTTATGATTCTTTGATTTGTAAAATGTGTAAAAATCAGCAGAGTGAAGATTGTTTGCTTTGCATCTTTTTAAATCACAGAAGCACAGTTTCTTTGGCTTTGTTTAATCTTCCAAATTCATGGCTTGACTTTATGATACATTCTTCTCAGGAAAGGAGCTGTAATGCTTTAAAAGCTTATGCAGATACAGGCTATACCTATTGGAAACAACAATGTTGTTTCGAGGGCAAGATAAATTGTCTGTACATAGTAGTTCTGTGTTGGAAGCAAGAGGGTGGGGAAGAAATACAGGGATGTACACTGAACTAGTTTAAAAATTAAACTGGACAAAGCCTTGCCTATAGATAGAAGTGTTACTTTATCTGCTGAACATTGATTTAATGGCGTAGGGCTTCTTCTGGCAGCTAAAGCTGCCTATAAAACTTTTATGTCACTGTTATTACAGAATCATCACCTGAAGTGTAGGTTTTATTTAGGGATTTTTTAATCACTAAATTGCCTTCAATGATTTTCTAACAACTAGAATTTCCAAATGAGCTTTCCCCTTTATTCCCCGACCCAGCTGCCTTGTGGAAGCCAAAGGGCTTCCCATGTCTTGAATGCTCATTCTAGTGGCAGGAACCTGCTTGAAATAAATTCTTGCCTATATATTTTTTTATGTTTCTTTGACCAGAGGAGAATTTTAAAGATTCTAAAGAGGATGTTTCTATCTGACACAGCTGTGGCCAGATGTACATCACATCTGACACCATAGGAATGGTATGCTCAGCAATAATAGACCACTAAATGAGGAAACCTCTTGAGGGGACTGAGCAGAAGCATCTGCAGGAAGTCCTGGGTGAGGTAGGGGTGTTTGGAGCACTGCTGTATATTCTGTCTCAAACCATTTGCTTGAAGAACCTCTAAGGCTGAACAAGTCAGCTCCTGCTGTCACAGGCAGAATTTTACTTTGGGTTTCAATTTGGAATTAAAGCATTCACCTGCAAGTTAGTGTGTGAATTTTGCTTCAGTTACTTTAATCCATTTTCATTACTTTTCTGTCGACAAAGCCACAATTCCTTATTTTGACCTTTTTTCTTTCCTCTTGTATTTGCTTTATGGTAGCAGGATGTGATACTTAGGCATCAGACACCAAGTTCAACCTTCAATGAAACAAGAAACAAGACAAAGTGAGGAAGAGAATTAATTTCTCTGGCTCTAACAAGAGTTTTCCTGTTACACATACACTGGTCTTTAATGATGTTGATGATTTGGGGCTTTTTTTTGAGGAAAGATTAGACTTCTCTTTCTGTGAGAGTCATGGGATTGCTAAACTTGGGTGGGCATAAGAAGTGAGAGAAGAACATGTTGCCTACAATAGTATCTCAGGAATGTAAGGATTCTTTGTATATCAAATCCTTTCCTCCACACCCAGCTAAACTGTGTGGTGCTGGGAGCTGAGTGCCAAAGAACAGAGGGAATTGCACTTGCCAGCCCAGCTCAGCCACCCTCCCCTTCCCGTGGTGACAGCACATGGGCAGTGCTGTTTGGGAGGTTTTCCTAGTGCACAGCTTAGAGCAGTGGTGTGGAAGAGCAGTGATGTGCTCCTGCCAAACAGACCATCCAAGCATTACAGGAATTGGCTTCAGCTTTCTGGAGCTGCTCATGCAGAAACTTGTTAAGGACTCCAGAGGGTGAGTGCTATCTGCCTGGTGTTACATGGCTGCTGCTTCTGTATTCAATCCATGCTGGGTCTTCATGGGTTAATTGTTTACAAGTGTGAGGTTTCTTGTGACATGCTTGGCCAAATTTAATGTACAGACTTCAATCTGAAGTGAGCAGAGCTTGAAAAATGAAATGTTTTTGAAAGTTGAATTGTAGTCATTTATATGAAAATGCCTTAGGTAGTTCATTCCCCACCGCCCCCCACCAAAATATTCATTTTATAGCACTTAAATAATTCATGTGCATATTGGATGCAGACATAAAGCACAAAAATATATATTCTTCATAAAGCACAGATTTTTTAAACAAATAAGAATTGCTACCATCTGATGATAGTAATGCTTGATTAGCTCCATACTATTTAATTGTTGATGAATGTTCACGATTATTCTGTGACACAAAGAAGAAACAAGATCCTCTGCAGTGGTTTGCAGGAAGTCCCCAGAAACACATCTCCTGTAACATCAGATTTATAGGCACAGCAAGATACATGTGAGGCAGCCAAGTTTAACCCTTGGCTGCACTCATGGCAAGTGGCTGTACTCTGGTTTGCTAAGCCAATGCAGGAAGAAGATATTGAATATATAGGATAACATGGAGAGACACTTCCTCTGGGCACTAAAATAGGGATCTCCAGGGAGTTCTGGATTTGTGATGAGTCATTCTCTGTCAAGAGTCAAGGAGGAGCACGTCCTACCCCCCAATTCCTGCAGCACGAGCATTTCATAACAAGGACTAGGCCACTAATGGTCCTTTGGCACATTGTTGTACGAATATTGCCCTTACTACTGTACTGATGTACAGAGGATTTTTTGACTAAACATCCTTGTGCCATTAAACATTAAAATATTCTTTATCTCCTGTCCACAGGTGCCTGTTGTATACAATAGTAATGTCCTGCTCACACATGGCTGAGTTTTTCTGGTGTAAAACAGACCAACAACCCCCCTCGTGTTAATGTTGTCAGAGATGTTGTCTTACAGAGCTGAGAAAACTGCCTTTCACTGCATTTGAAGCTGGTGTAGATTCTGCTCTCCTGCTACGACTCGAGCTATAAAATGTGTTGGATCAGGTGAATACCTGATGCCTATACCAGCAGGAATAGGAGACTTGAGTGAAGAAGGCCACAGGTACCGGCACAGCTCAGATGTGTTGATGGAGCTCAATTTCTGCTGTTCTGGAGCAGGATGCAAGCCACTGCCATTGGAATGAGGGACTTGGGCAAAGTGAATTTTACTCTGGGTCCCAGGTTTGAATTTATGCATTAGCTCGATACTGATTTTTCAGAAATGCCAGAAGTTAATGACTTGTTTGCTTGATTTCACTTCAGCTCCCGTGATTGTAATTAAATATGGCAACGGAAAGCATTCCTGCTCCAGGGGATGGACTGTGGAAGAAATGGTCACTCTCTTTCAATCCTGCTTACCATAGAAGACAAGGCCAAAGCAGTTTCATTTTTATCAGGAGGGTTTCCCAGTTATTTATCCTTTTGCATTTTGGTGTGGACTTAGGATACCTCTGCCATGGGACAGATGTGTCTGGTCAGGGGAGTGTTGGCATGTCCTGCCTGGGGCTGTTGGGGAGAATGATGGTGCACATGTGGGCATTAGGATGGGGCCCCAGAAGAGTGTGTGGTGCCTCTTGGTATGCAAGCCCAGCTGCCAAGATAACTATCCCTGAAATAGTGTGGTGTGATGAATCGACTCAGAGGAAATTGCTGGAGACAGGAGAAGTAGCACATGAAATATGGGAATGACTACATTGCAGGATGATGAGGACTCTTCTGAAAGAAGATGAAAGCTCTTTTGCTGCAGGTGAGGCATGCTGGGAAGAATAACTTCCCTGTGATTACTCTGTGAGAAATTTTTAGGATTTTTTAATCCATCAGTGCATTTTTGTCAGCTGTTAGAGACACTAGGGTAACTTTATTCAGAGATATCTTGAAGATATCAGTGTACTATTAGAAGAAAGCAAGTCTGAGTTTGTCACCTCTGATGTTGTTGATAAATATCAGCCCATTCAAGGTGCTCAACAATTTTCTGCAGAAGCTTTAAACTTTTCATTAAAACTCTTCTTTAAAATAATTTTTCAGTAAAATAATAATTAATATTTACCTAAAATTTACACTTAATTTGACCAAGCTTGCATAAACACATTTCAATAAAATTCTTAGACATTATCAAAAAATACTCAGTTTTCCTTGAAAATATTTCCAGTTATCCTTCCCAGTCTCTAAACAGCTTCACTAAAGGACTTTCCTGATCAGGTCAAAAGAAATGCACTGGGGAAAAAAGAGCAGCATGAATGTGGAGTAACAACGGGAGAGATTAAGTTAAACAACACCATTTTGAGATGTTCAGTTCAAGTGCCTGTGTTTTGTGCTTGGATAGGTGTTTTAAATAAATCATTTCGTGTGTAAAGCCAAACTTTACAACACCCCCTTGGTGGTGAAAAGCTTAGGTCTGCCTTAGTAGAGAAGCTCTGTTTTAGAGGCTTTTTCCTTCAGAATTCATTTCCTCTCTGGCTTTGTATATATTGACTGCAGGGCATGGTGTACAACATTGTATTTGCAAGCATTTTTAAAGGGAAAGTTCAGATATTTAGGGCTGTAGACAGAGAGGTACTAATCTGAATTTTTTACTTGCAACACCCAAGTATTCTTACTCTAAGAAGAAATGGCCAAGGGAAGTTTGGCCAAATGCAGCTGTTTCTTATATAGGTTATTTCATGGGTCTGATTTTTAATTTCTTATGGTGCCATAGGCTAAGTGATACAGGCATTTTTAAAAATAGAATGATAATGATGATTGCAAGTGTTGGGGAGTACATTTTAGAGGAGAGGACTGCAGTAGTACCTTTAAAAAAGAGTTCTTTAACTCTGTGCTGGGTTTTTGCTCCTGTGGTCTTTTAGTGAGGTATATTTGGTTTTGAATATGCCTTTGAGGACTCTTGAGCAGTAAGAGAGTATAATCAAATCACTTAAGGGTTGATATGGCTTTTTCTGTGGATTATCTGACTGTGGCTGCAATAAGAGTGTTGTTTTCCTCTGGCAAATCACTGCTGTGTGCTGCCATGAAATGCCTGCACACTTAAACTTTATTGCAAATTTAAATTACGTTATTTTGTTGGACAGTAATTCCCTGAAGCATTATAAACCAAATCATTAATTGCTGTTTCTAATGTGCACGATCCATTGGAAAACATTAAGCAACGTTCACGGTTCCCTTTATTGTTATTGCTCTTTCATTGCCTGAGGCAGCAGATCATATGGAAACTCCTGGGCAACCTCAGACTGACATTCTGTGCTTCTGACAGGGATGGCTTTGGGCTGCAGATGTTCTGGGACCATATGGTATCTGCATATTGTCTTCAAGAATTATTACGAAATAGACTATTTTGGAGAGGAAAGATAGCCTGACCATAAATATTAATCACCACAGCTGTAGTTTTAAATAACTGTAAAAGTGTCATAATGGAATTCCAGACTTTTTCTGTTTTTACTCACTGATGTATATTTTCCATACTGCTTTATAAGTAAAAACCTATTTTTCAAAGAATTCTTTGGTAACCCAGCAGATTGTCTGTAAACAAGCTGAGTATTTTCTTGACAAGAACATCTGAACTAAGAGGCATTGTACACCCAAAATGCATTTCTCATCAGGAGATCTAAACCAGTGGTTTTCCCTGCAAAATCCTGTTGTCACATTTTACCTCCAAAACACTAAGAATCCCAACTGTAGAGCTGAACACTGCTTTTCTGCCTGAGTTCCACTAACACCAGGGCCCCAGTGAAAACCTGATGCAGTCTCATGATTAAGCGTGAGTGCAAGGTCTTGTTGAATTTGACCTTTTCTATTTTTCCTGCAAATAAGTGTATTTCCAATACCTCAAGAACATTTGTTTGAACAAAGCTACCTATTACTGGGTCTGCTAGAGTGCTGTGTAATGCTTGCTTGGATGTTGCTCTCTTCCTAAGGCCCCTTGATGTCAATGACATCTACTGAGGGATTTCTTTCATGGGGTCACAGTCATGTGCTTCACAACTCACATCACAGGGGCCTCTATTCTTTTGGGCAGTAGCTTGGTTAAGATTGTGTGTGGTTTGCATATCTCAAGTGAGCCCATTTCTTGCATCTATGAGGTGCAAGAGGAGAGTGGCACTGACCATCCAGCTAGGATGTAGCACATTCAGTGCAGATTGGCTGTCTGTAAAATTTATTGCCTAGAATCATAGATACAGTATTCCTGGAGGGATCTCATGAGGGTGGAGCAGCAGAGGAGAATTAGCTCCCCTACCCTGCTGGCCATGCTGCTTTTGATCAGCTCAGGACAAATTTGTCTTTGCTTGTAGTGGGCTTCTGGGCCTTCAGCACTGAATCTAAACTAAGGCTTTTGTCTTAAGTACAGGTAAAAAGACTGGGGAGAGGGTCTAAATCCTTCAGTGCAGCTGATCAAATTTTCTAAATAATCTTCTTTTGATTTTGCTTGTAATTTGTGACATTAAATGATGGCTCTCTGTGCCTGCTTGTAGAGAATTGTCTGCATATTCTGTAGTGCTGATCAAATAAACCTCAGGTGTTGTGTTGGAATGATGCTCCTGATGACAGAGCCTGTGACTGCTGCCTCGTACTGAGGGTGGTAAAAGCACTTATGAGACCTTGTGCCTTCTCAGCTCTATTTTGGTAGAAGCTGCCATGGTACTCTGGGCACACTCACTTGCTATGAGTGGATTAGGAGGGATTTTCATGCTCTATGTGCGAAGGACCTCCTGTACATTCGTAACATACTAAAGTGAGTGTCAGTAAGTTGTACAGGAAATTCTTCAGAAAATTATTTGACATATATGGCAGTGACCTCAGATTAAACTGCAGGAATTAAGAACAGGAGCAGGGCTGAACCAGGACAGAGTCTAAATGCCTGCCCCACATCAGAGCAGGTGTGGGAACCCATGCACCAGGCTGCATGTTTTGCAAGTACTGCTTTAAATCACTGTTTTTCTGAAAGTGAAGCTAAAAGACCATGTATCCAAGAATCTGAAGCTCTTTAATTTATGCCATTAAGAAAACCTGAAGATATTTTAAATTGCTTCAAAAGATTTAGCATGGAGTAAGCAAAGGAGCAGAACAGAATTCTTCTGTTGGAGGAGCCCAGGCAAACCAGTCATGGGTTCCCTGTTCCCTGCCATTAGTTTTATATTGCAAATATAAATGTGGTGACCAACACAGTGATACTGATAGAGTGGGGTGCAGAGCCCAGTCTGTGGAACACCTCTAGTGCAATGAGGATTTTCTTAGTGTAACTCCCTTCAATTATTGATATACCAGGTTGCCCTGATTTCTTCTGTCTAAAGCTACTGCCATTTTGCATGTTTAGCTATTGGACTTCTGCACATTCACATGAGTCACAACTACAATGCACAAATGATGGATGAAGTACTTTGAGTGCTAAGAAACTATATTTTATGTTTTACAAAGCACAAATATCACAAATCACAACCCTTCCTAGGAAGATGTAATTCAGTTTAATGGCCTTCACCAAAGCTGTGAATACAGCTCAAGAGCTGGCTCAGCCCCTCGTGCAGTATGAGCCTCTCACTGCAGTCCTACTGCTTTGCAATTTGCCTCCTTGTTATTTATGTTCTTTCGTCTTGACCTCATCCTTTTTTTGTAAATGCTAACAAGGCAATAATTGATGCAGTCCTGCCCAGGATCAAGTACTGATCTCTGTTTTTACTGTTGATTAAGGGAGAAAGGTAGAGTGTGTGTATGAATATGTTGAATACTTTATTCTTCAATTTCTGCATTGTCTTACATTAGAATTTTTGTATGTGGAGAGCTTTGAAATTTCAGGTGTTAGATTGTCTGCCATAGTGGGATTGTACTGAGACAGGGTCAGAAGGCTGAATACATGCAGTCTTCATCACAGATGGAGCCTGGATTCCTATTTGGGCACCCAAATATTTGTGATGGAAAAAACCAATTTCTTGGAGTCTTGGAATAATCAAGCTTTTTGGAATAATTAAACATAAAAAACCTGTGCAAATCCTCTTTTTTACCCCAAAATAACTGCTTGCTTTTAGTAATAGGAGTGAATTTGGAGGATACATAGGGTTTTTTAAAAATGCAGGATTTTAAAACATGACTTATATGTGATACAGAGTATTGAAAGGATACACAGAATCCAAACCTCTTCCCCATTACAACTCTACTGGTTAAACTGCAAAAGGCCCCCTCTGTGATGAGCAAAACTATTAGAGGGTGAAGTTGCAGGATGATGTGACATGTTCAAGTCAGATATTCTGTGAATAAAAACTTCCCCTTAGGAGTTTTCACTTCTCTGGGGATTTTTCTGGCAGTCTCCAAACTCCTTAGCAGAGAGAAATTTATTGGAAACTTTCAAATGGAGCGCTAATTTCAAGGGTCTCACCCTGCCACAGCACAGATTTCTGGGATGAAAATCCTGTAATCTTTGCCCTCGTGGCAGTTCCAGGGAACACTGATTATATCAGCTCATCTGTTGGACCCTGGTGTTTGAGTAGAGTGAGACAAACAGAGAGCTCTGATCCAGAACTGAGTTGTTTGCTGGATCTGCCAGTTTTCAACTATTGCTCCCACAAGGATATGCTGGAATAAATTAAGATGGAACTTCTGGAATAAATTAAATTTATGCATAAACTCTTATATTTGAGGTTGGATGAGGGGAAAAAATATTGACTTAAAAGTTCAATAATCTTTCTCCTTTATCCCTGAAGGCTTGCTCCACTGTTAAGGGTTCCTTGGAGGCCACTGAAAAGTGCCCTCATACGTACAAGAGGAATGTTCTGTGGAGTCATGGTGGAGTATGAGAGGATCATGGACAGGAAAGCAGAGATCAGCAGTGGAATCAATTTTTTTAAACCTTGTAAGTTCCCTGCAGTGGGATGGGATGTGCTCGTTAACATGTGTCATTGTGCTGGTGAGTGGGTAACGGCCTCTGAGGTTTCTTCTGCCCATTCCAAGCACTCACTGTAGATTGACATTTCTTAGCAGCTCTTCCCTGATACTCTGGAATTTCCCTCTTGGATATTTTTCTTTTAGTGGAAATATTTTTAGAGACTTGGTGATTTTAGTGTGATCAGCTTTTTTGGTACAGATCAGGATTCAATTTTGTAACTTTGGTAATTGAGTTATTCTTAGTAACTAACTGAAAACTAAATCAAATTTGCTTAGGCTTTGGAAGCAATTGCAATAGGAGAGCAAAGGCATGGATTGCAGAGCAAACCAAGTGGTGAGTCCTATTTTGGTAAAGTATTTCCCAGGGATGTGCAGAAATCTATTGTACCATCCTGCACTCCTGTCTAATGACATTGGACTACATTTGAGGAAAAAAATGAGTTTACATTCAACTCATTTCAAACTTTGGGGGAAAGAAGGGAGGGAATGTATTGAGATTATGCAATATTTTGTTATCCCTCTGATTTTGACATTTCCTAGAGCTGAGTGAAGTAAAGCACAAGGAGGGTAAATGAATTCTTAATGTTTCCAAGTGAAACTCAGTGCAGTGTAACTCAATGTAGGAGCTCAGGCCATCTCCCTGTGTGCCTTAGAGTCAAATGACTTACCAGTCATTTCTTGTTACAAGGTTGATCAATAGAAATGAAAGTGGCAATTCAGTCGGGCAGGCCCAGGGTAACTGCTGGGTTCATTTAAACTCCCAAGGTATCCAGCTCTTCCTGCAGAGCGAGATTGAACGGGCATCCGAACACTTGAAGGGAAAGCAGGCTTAGGAGCAGAGCTGAGTGTGTGGAATAGTAAGATCAAGGACCTGTTGTGAGAAGAATGATGTGGTGGCACAAACCACCCAGCATCCTGTGTGTGGCTGTAACTGCACTGAAAAAAGGTGGATGTGAGCCAGGATTATCACTGGAGCTGAGAAGAACAAGAAAAATGTCATCTTCTTTTAGTCTGTGACTGGCCATAGTCATTGGCCTAATAATGTCATCCTACAGTTATTTATATGCAGCAGTTCTGGGCTCAATTTCATTTATTTATATGCTGTAGAGACAAAGATAAGAGAGAAACCATATGCATTTTGATAGATACCATATGACTCTGGTTCTCATCCCCCAAATTCTTCCCATTCTCCTCATTTTTTATAGGAGCAAGAAATAATAACAGATGGATTTCTTTCCATAGTTTTAAATTTTGAGGTTTTAGCCTAGTGATGTTCCATCTGCTTGATACCATGAACTATGGGAGTGGTGCATTTTCTTGACACTGTTCAGTGTATTCTAAAAAGAGAGAGCAGTTAGGAAAAATTAATAATTCAAAAACATATGACACAAAGCAGACATATTTCCCCTCCACATCCCAAGTGTGGATCTTGGGATACTCCTGTACCTGAGCAGGGGGATGGCTGACTGCTGGGCACAGTGTCAATAAAGACGTCACTCCAAGAGGTGTGCAGGAAAGAGGATACACACACTGACTGTGGACCTGACTGCAGGAAGATGTGCTTAATGTGGGGCTTTCTATGGTCCATCCAAGCTGGTCATGGCATCATATATTCTGAATAAGCATCCCAATACCTGGTGCTCGGTTTTGAATCTGTTACTCTGTAAGAAGGAGTAATAAAATGCATGGAAGTCCCAATCTCAGGGGAAATACAATTAAAAATAAGTATTAGGTGTGGGAACTGACCTGGTATGAGAATTTTGGCCTTTCTACTTGCAATTCCTTTCAGGATTTTGTTTATTCTCTTTGTCACCATATCTAGTGGGGAAGGACTGGCTGAAATCAAAGACAGATTAGCAGGAGGGTCACAATCCCATCCTTTCATACCAGAAAGGCAGAGTTTAGCCACTCATACTTTTGCTACCAGCTCTGCTGTCCAGCATGGAATAAATCACTGGCCTCAGTCTGGTCAGAGGCCACAATCCCAATTTCATCAAACTCTCTTCATCCTCTTTGGATCAGACCCTGCTCAGGCAAAGCCAAACTGGCACAGGTACTGTTTTACCAAATAATTGGTATTACAGTAATGTCACAGGAAAAGGCTGGTGTTTCACCTGAGCTGAGCTTGTGAATTCTGACTTTCTAACTTACATTTGATCAAAGAATTGTTCTCCTTGAGCCACTGTCTGTGGCATTGTGTCAGAACAAGAAAACACATCTGCAGGCATTCCAGCACCATTGTTTGTAGGTTGGACAAATGCAAAGATGATTCCATATCTTTGTTGTGCAGATATTAGCCCATTTTGCACACATTTTGAGTGATTGGGGAAGCTGTGACATAACTGGTCAGTGACAGTTTGCACCCTTTTAAAAATAACTCCAACTTAGTAATTTTGTTAAAATGATAATACTTATAATTATCATCTGCACTTGGAAAATGTCTCTAATTGATAACAGGGAAGCACAAGGAGTTTATGTAGGGGAAGATTTGCTGAGCCCTTTATGAGTGTCTAAAAATATACTTAAAAATAAAACTACTTTGTGACCTACTTGCTAACATTAAAAAAAAAAAAAAATCATATAGGGTGGCTAGCTCTCCAGTAAGTAGACAAAATTTGATTGCTGATATTTTTAAAGTGTGTTTTTATAGACCAGTGAAGTAAAAGGAGTTCTTAATATTTTTTGAGGGAAAAAATAGCTTGTCATTGGACTCCTCTGTATATGAGGTATGATCAGAGGTTTTCTTTAACCATTTTTATACATATAATGTATCAATTGTTAAAGAAAACATTATATCTAATAATACAGTATATATGTATATCATTTATATAATAATATATGGTTTTAATATATAAAAATTAATGCGAAGCATTTTTCCAAAACTGAAATAATCTGTAACCAGAGTAAAGAAAATGGAGTTTTCTGGATGGCCACAGCTCTGGAGCACAGGAGGAGCTGTCGCCGAGGGGACTTTGGCCAGGCCCTCAGGCTCCTTGTCAGGTCTGGCTGTCCTGTCCTGGTTTGCTGTGAGAAGAGCTGGTGCTGGGTATGTACAACTGCAATGCTTTTCCCACAGTCAGGATCCAATCCAGAGCCCAGGGAAATCACTGACAGCGCTGGGCAAGCTCCTCTGGGACATGAACCACCCCAGGAGTGGATTTCAGTGTTCACCCTTCTCTCTGGCTGTCTTCCCTGTGATGTGAAAGGGAGTTTTGTCTGATTTAGGACTGCTGAGCACCAGGGGATTTCTCTCTGTTCCAGCCAAGAACATTTTGTGGGCCTGTTGAAATCACTCTGTATTGGCAGCCTGATTTACATTTTATTTTCTTCCAAAACACTAATCCTGAGTTAGGAAGGGCTGAAGGAATATAATGTCTAGGAGCATGTTGCCAACACCACTGACATTTAATGACACTGCCCTTGGAATTTCTTTTTAGCTCACTTTTTCCTATCCCTGTCTTAGAGCAAAAAAAAGCAGGTAACCATTCCTTTGTTGAGGCAGAGCCACAGACACAACCAAATAAATACCTGAGCCACAGGCAATGGGACTGCTGGAAGTGCCCCAGCTGGGTACAGCCCATTCCAGGGTAAAAGGGTCAGTGGAAGTCCTTCTGTGCTGCTGCTGGGCAAGTCCCTGGGCAAGAGTTACAGTGAGATGTTGGTGCCCACCCATCCTGCGACTCGGAGAAACTGGGAGGGTTGGCATGTTTTCCTCCTTTTTATTGCAGAGCTTTAAGGTTCCTGAAATGGCAAAGCAGTGCTGTGGATGAGCAGGGGTTGAATTGGTAGAGTGAAAGCATTTACTGAAGGAAAACTTCAAGTGGTTGCCTGAGAAGTGTTTGTTCAACTTACAGGACAGGAAAAATTATTACATCTCAGCACTGTAAGAACACAGAGCTACTTCATAGATTAAAAGGCAAATCCCCCAAAACATACAGAAATGGTTAGACACTTGACAGTTTGTCTGCAGACCACCTAGCATGGGTAATTTTGAGGAAACAGTTGTTTCAGTAAGGACAACTGTGGGTTTGAACACTTGTCTGAGACTTGTTTCTAATCTGTAGCATTTGCAGCAAATCAGTTTGGCGTTTTTAAGTGTTTTAAGACAGTGCTTCTTTGTAACATCTGTTAGTATACCACCCATGGGTTAATAAGCTTTGCAGAGCTGTAGGGATGTAGATGATCTCTAGAATACGTTTCCAGTTGCCAAATTTTGGATTATGGAAATCATTGTCAAAGTGGGGAGTTGTGTGAATTCATTGAGAGTTGAATTTTCAGCAGAAGTCAAAGGAGATTCAGGCTTGTAGTAATCTGAAGCTCATTTTTGTTAATTCCCCATCAGTAGGTAAAAGTTTCAGAAGATCATAAGTACTATGCACCTGGCTCGTTGCTAAAACCTTTTTATGTTAAATGAGATCTGTAAAATTCCCAGTTCAGTAAAATGTTGAAGTACATACTGAAGTCAATCCTGCTAAATCCAGCAATTAAGTCAGTGCCAGTGAGTTTTAAGCACATACCTAAAGCTAAAACATGCCCTTACCTTCTTTGTGATAGAAGTGCTTCATTCCTTAAAGTTTTCATGTGACTCAGGAGCAGAGCTGTAGTCTGTGCTATTTTATCTGAACATGGTTGGTCTTCTCCATATGCTGTCCTAGTCTCCCAGGAAAACTGTCCATCCCCCCAAAAGAGGTTGTGTTATGATCTGGTACTGCATAAAAGTGCTCCAGAAGTGAGGAAACCACGTCTGTGCTTTGTTTGGCATAAATGCTGAAACAAGAAAGCCACAAAACTGGTCCTGAGAAGAAATTGGAGGGCTTTAATGATGTTCTTGAGCATTCCATGAGCAGGCTTGTTCCAGTTACTGAAATGCTAAACTGGAAGGCAGTAACAGAGGTACCACAATAATTGTAACCAGTGTCAGGAGGCCCATCCACTTGCCGATAAAATTAATGCCAATAACTAAACTTCTACATAGTGACTTACAAATTCAGCCAGGAATGCAACTCCTGACCATCCCAGTAGTACTCTGGAATCTTCCTCTGAATGCAGATCAAAGGAGCCCTCTCAGCTCTCAGATGGTGGTGCTGCCCTTCAAATCTGTGTTTTAGTTTGTGTTAAAACAGGAACACAACTGAAAGCTGTTGAAATGCTGCCTTCTCCTGAATTATTTGCTGGCCTGAATTTTAAAAACTAGTATTTCACTTTATCACTGTTCCCTCAGATAAATGCTGCCTCCAGCCTTCTTGCCTTTTATGTTCTGGGTGCTGTATTAAGTCCCTGAGCCATTTTTGTTCCATGGCAGCAAGGCTGCTCCTTCTCTCACCTTGTCTGCTTGCAGAGGTTTTGCCTGATTCTGTGGGAGCTGGCATGAAAACCTCTGATTTTGAATATTTTAATGTGTTACAAAGTACAATAAATGATGGAAATCTCACTTAAAGAGGGGGGAGTGAAGGATGAACCATAAAGTCAGCCTCTTAATCTTCTAATCTGATTTTATTACAGCTGTAATGGCAATTTCAGTTAAACAGCTCTTGTCAGACAACAGTAACTGCAGGTTACAGCTTCACAGGAAACAGTCTTGGTCAGAGGCAAATCAGAAATTGCTCTGAAAAAGTGATCATTTGCTCAAAGCTCCCTTCCACTTAAAATGACCAGACTTTAGTCTAATGAGCAATAAAGAGAATGAATTCACAAATATTGCTATGCTATTAACTGATGTTTCTGATAAGAGCAAAAAACTTTTCTGGAGGATTTATGTAAATTAATTTCACTAGCCACATTTCAGAATGAGGCATCTTTTAAGAGGCAAATTCCCCCATTACTCTCCAAACCCCAAAACTTGGGTTGAACTGATGTTTTGTACTGAATGTAGTTCCCTAATTTGCACTCTCTCTTTTAATATCTGGATCGAAGCGATTCACTTGTCTAGAGTACGTTAGGGGTAAAATGGAGCTGAGTGTGTAGGGTGAGCTCATCAGAGAGATGTTACTGCATGAAATGGGAGCTGTATGAAGCATTTGTCAGGTGTGTCCTGCTGCCTTCAGAGTGAAGGCTGGAGAATGGAGTTTGCAGTTTGAATATTGGGATTTCCCGGTGGCACTCCAGAACTACTAAGCCAGTCCTCTCCAGGAAGTTCTGCCCCTCTTTGCCTGGCAGGAATATTTCAGTGTTGCCCCATTTCTCTTGTCTGACCCTTCTGTGAGCAAAGCATTGTCTGCCCACAGTCTGTCCCATAGAATACAGAGCTACCACACTTCTGGAACAGAGGAGCCACATTTCAAAATCCCAGTATGGAAAGGAGTCTCCCTTTCAGTCCACCCCTAAATTTTCCCTAACAAGAAGGTCATCCTCATTTTCCAGCTTTTCTATTTTCAGATCTCTGCTCCTTGTTTTCTGAATACATGCTTTGCTCCTGTATTTCCAGGATTCCCCAGCATCTCTGTATCTCCAGGATACATCTCTGTATAGCAGAGTCTCAAACCACCTTAGGTCCTGTCTCAACTCCTGCTGTATTGCAGATGCCTCTGGGATTTTATTGCTGGTCATACCTTAAGCATTTATATCATCTTAATATGACCACCAGAGCACTCAAAGAAGTATAGCTTATTGCATTTGTTGCAATTATCTACCTTCTTTCCCTGCTTTGTAAAGAAGAATAAAAGAAACATGGAATGATTCAAGGTCATGGAAAATTTTTCCCTGCCTTCTGCATCACTCTGAAAATATTTATTTGGACATCTTTGTCTAGGGATTATAGAGGAGCTAAAAAGTTGGACATCTGCTGAAGCATGCACAGAAATGCAGTAAGAGCTGAGTGCTGAAGTCCCTAAGAGGCTCTGGAACTCTGAACAGTGTGAAACTGTGTTAAATGCTGTTTCTGATAGAGCCAGAGTGCTATGAAGGATTGGCTTTACCTCTGAGTAGACAGAAACTGAACTTGATGAGAGATTCAAGTTCTGTTGATAATACACTGCCTGTCTTAAGGCACTCCTTATAAAGGGACATATATAGATTTTGGCTTGGTAGTCACATGGTGGCCACAAGCTTTAGGAAACGATTTCTGAATGTCACATTCAGCAAGTTCTTTTTGCAATGCTGGGGCTCAAATTACCGGCCATTGTTGTAGTCCAATTGTCTGAACAATTGAATGTGCTTTAAAATAACTTTAAAAATGTATAAATATATTTTTCTGACATTTGAGCTTAAGTAAGAGCTCTCTTGCATGACAAGTTTCATTCTGGAGTGAATTTTTACTGCCGAGTTATAAACCCCTGGAGTAGCAGTTTCTAATAAAAATGCTGCCAGACCCATAATGATAACAGCACAGTAGTGCTGCTGTAATAAAGAGAAGAAGGGAATCATCAGACTTGCTGCTTAAATTATTTTTTTTATATAGTAGGCATTTGAGAGAGGATCCAATCTTGATGATATTCATGGAGTACTACTAAGAGCTATAAAATTGTTGACAAATATATGGTCCTTCTACAGAATACCAAAAAATGAGATATTTTTCATTTGGCAGTTCAAGAGTTGCTGGTGACAAAGGAGCCAGTGAACATTAAGTCTTGAAATTATTTATTATGAACACTGCATCTCACAAAAAAAAAAAAAAAAAAAAAAAGCAGAAGCAATATTAGAAAGCATCTGAGTGGAAAAACTGATTATTTTGTTGTTCAGTGCCTGCGTTGCAGGACATTTTTTATGTTAGTTATCTGTAGTGCGACACACTGCTCAGAGAAACTGCTTTTTCTATGTTGAAAAGTTGTTTATAGGGCACGATGCTAATCTGATGGAAGTGAGTTGAAATAATGCTCATTAGGCTTAGGCAGACGTGTTGAGGCTGTCTTGATCCCTCCAGAGTTTCTGGGTTTAGTACTGCCCAGCACCTTCCAAGATGTGGAAGGCAGCAGGGGAGAGGCAGCTGCTGGTTCCAAGGAAGGCAGAGAGGTGTGGAGAACCTCAGCCATGCTGCCCTCCCTCCACACGTGAGCAGCACTCCTGCAGGGATACAGAACTGCCTCCTTGCTCTGGCTGGCTTGTGCACTTTGGGTCTGCTGGCCACGGGTTAAGGCAAGAAGAGAGTTTTGGATCTGGCACTGCTGAGAGCACTTGCATGCAAAGTCTTCCAGGAAGAGCAGCTGAGGCCCCTGCAGAGGCCCTGGTTCACCTCTGCACACCTGGCAGGCAAAGTGTGTCCTAGGGGAAAGGCCAGTGGGAAGTCATCAGCCCCAGACTGCCTGCCCAGTGCCTCCAAGCACTCCAGCTCTGCCCAGTGTAGGGGCTGGAGGTTGGTGCCAGCAGCTGTTTGGGGTCTGTAGCTGCAGCTCTGGGTGCCTCCCTCTCTTCTGCAGGGCCGGGTGTCAAGGGGGATGCGATGAAGATGAGAGAAATGCTGTGGGCACAGACATTCAAAGGAAGGCAGTTGGTGGGCTGTGGGTGTGAGGAGGTCCCAGGAGTGTCTCAAGGGACACACAGGAGCAGTAGAAGGCACTGCATGCAGTAGCAGTTACACCCTGGAGTGAAGTTCCTGGCTGTGAAGCTCTTTTTGTACCCTTGAAAGTGAGCTACAGCACTCAGATTTCATTGGGTGACAGGTTTCTTAAAGCCTATCACAAAGAGTGCACAGGCTTGCTCAGATCTTGTTGTTTGGGAAATTGATAGAAGGTAGAGCAGTGGTTTAACTATTGAAATGACATCCTACTAGGAAACAAACCTGCTGTTTCTAGAGATGCAGCTGCTCAGTGATGCTGTGAATATGGCCAGCTTTGTCTGAAATAAGGGCATAGCATCTTTTTGGGTGTTTATTTTTGAATGCTTCAAAATCAATCATGACACTTGTACGTTTTGGGTTTGGTTTTCTTTTTTTTCATTTTGCCATTTGTTGTGGGTACCTGAACAACAGAATTGTATAACCAGACCTGTTCTTTCTGTCTGCCTGGGCAGATCTGCATGTCTGAGCCACAAAGAATCTGGATGTCTTGCAAGCATTTCAAGTCAAAATTTGTTGTCTTCTCTAGCTGCTTCTGGTCCTAAAAGATTATTGGCATTATTGAGTGTTTTTTCTTAGGTGTTTTGTTTATGCAGCAGCACTGTCTAAGGAATGCATTCAGGCAGGCAGTGACCTATTGTACTGCTACAGCTTCTAATAAGTTCCCAGAATCAAACGCTTGTTTGGAGGTCCTGCTCCTTATGATAATGCCCAGTCTGTCTTCAGGTTCTCTGTCTGCAGGCTAGTAGAAGTACTCTAAGCAAAAAATATTGAACCAAGTGCTCAGTGCTTGTGGAGGTTGACTGGATGTTGGTTTCCAGCCAGACCAGTAGCTGAAAGGCTTTATTAATGTTCAGAGTAGGTGGTTTCCTGCAATGAAAATAAAGAGCAGGTTGCTTAATGGGCAAAATAAACCTTATTTTAATTACAGCAGCTCTGGCTGCCAACATGCTTTAAGTATAATTATTTTTAGTTTAAATATTCTCCCTGGGTATGCCAGGTCCATTTCCTTCTCTGTCTTATTCCATTGCCTGACTTAGATCTAATGTACCACAGAGCTTGTGGGAGTGTTGTTGGTTACAAAATGAGTGAGCTGTGAGACAGAGACCACAGTGAGCTGTGAGACGTAAGGGCTGAGCTGAGCTGAGGTGTTGGCTGAGGGGGCACACCTGATCTGGGCCTTAAATACAGAGGAGCAGTGTATCCAGGTGTATTGGAGCAGAGACTAATGGAGTCTGAACCTTGTTGTACCTTAAAGACATCTGAATTTAAGGTCTGCTGTTGAACTCTATTTATTTATTTCTTTATTTGATGTATTAACTCTGGGAAATTTCCTAGGGAAGGGAAAAAATAAGGCTTTGAAATTCAAGGCTAAATCTTTGGCCAGGGTCTCCTGAGAACTATTTTCTAATACTGGAAAAGGGGGACACTTTACAGAGTACCTTCAAGCCCATTACACATTTACCTAAAATATAGTGGTTTGGGTGGGGGTTTTATGTTGGAATTTTTCTTATAGCACAGGCTCATTAGGCAATTAGCAACTCCACTAACTCTACCAAAGGGTTTGGTATTAGTAATGAGTCTGAAGGGATATAAGAATCTTGTTACGTCTTGGTCTTCTCTAAGGATTGCTGAAACACATTTCTGTTGAAATGCCCCTGAGTTTTATTTCCTCTCTGGCTCAATTGTCAAACATATGCATGTGGCAGCACAATGGGGAGCCTGGGATGGAACATCCATTTCTGGGCAGCTCAGAGGCAGGAAGCTCATTCGATCCATCATCACCCTGGAACAAAGATACAAGGCCAGTGTAAAAAGAATCATCAGCAATGTTTGCTCAAAGAATGGAAAAGGCAAACATAGAGAAAAAGAAAAACCTGGTGAGAAGTAGCCCTGGGCTATCTGGAGTCACATCTACCCGCATGCCCTACCCCCTCTCAGCAGCAGAATGCTCTGTGGATGTGTCACTCTGAGGACTGGCCCACGGGAGCGAGGGGCATTCTGGGCAGCGTCACAGCATCAAACACTGACTCAGACAGCTCAGTCTGAGTCTTCAGCCTTGCAGCTTGAAAGTGTTCATCCTTCTGTCATGAAGGAGGAAGACTTGAGGGGTAGCTTAGCATCCCATCTAGGTTGTCTGCACAAGTGCTGATGCCTGACATCCTGAAGTAGGCAATCTGAGATAATTTACCTTAGCAAACTGCTCTTCCTAAATGATGTATTTTCAACCCACTGGAAATTCTCATGCAGGAATGTTTCTCCTTCTAAAGTTCATCACTGGTAGAACTGTTTGTAGAAACTTGCACTCCAACTCATACTAAGTTCCAGAAGAAGGTTGCTCCATCTTATGCCTGGCTTGCAGCCAGACAAATGACAAGGAAACCTGCTTCCCTCTGCAGTGGAGCCTTTAATGACATGAGCACACACAGGCAGTTCCGAGTGCAGTGAGATGATGCAGTTTAACACAAAACACTTAACCATAGCTTCAGTCCTGAAATCTTGCACTTGGTTTAATTGTAGCAATTACAGAGGTGATGAAAAGGGGGAAAAAACCATCAGTTTTTCCTGAGAAGGTAACATCAGATGCATATGTGCACTCTGCTCAGCAGCAAATTCCTATCTCTGAAAGCACTGCTACATGTGGAACTCTCTTATTCCATTGCAGGACTTAGATCTAATATACCACCAAAATTCATTCCAGGCCACCCTCAGAGGTAGTGATATGCATAGTATTTCAATCTGAGAACACACAAATGACCTCCAAAAAGTGAGAAACCAACTAATTAAAAGCACAAGTAGATGCTCACCATGTGTTTGCAATTGAGACTGCAGAGGCGGAAGAGTATTTCAGGGTCAAACTCTGGTCAGTCATGCAGAGCTTGACTGTGTGAAAGCAGCAGCTGTCTATCAGGGAGGGGGATTGCCACCTGGAGGCTTAGAGAGTTAAAGTGGAAAATCAGGGGTAACTGATAGGCCAATTTCTGGGGTTTTATTTACCCTCTAGGTTTTAATTCCGCAGCTCTTTACTCACCTGAATAGTAGAAGGAGATGTTGTGACTCAAACAACTCAAACTATTTCTTTGGACCTGCCTGATGTGCCCGAGCATGACCTTGAACCCATCAGCCAAATCCAGTTCCCTGAGATGGTTCTCACTTCTCTAACTGCTCATGAAGTGCAGGAAGGAACCATGTCCATTTTCCTGGCCTGCCTGCTGTCCAACATGCAGTGTAAGTCTTCAGTCCTAGCAGTACATAGGTATCCAAGGAGTACTTCCAGCACTCTCCAAGTATTCAACAGTATCTGTTTCTAGAAGATGACTTTTAGGGGAAGGTGACAACTCCAGCTCTGGGTTTTTCTGCCAGTCTGATTTCTCACAGGCAGCTTAAGCCAAAGTTAAAGTCATCTTATCTGGCTTGCTGGCAGGAAGGTTATAATCTGCACTCAGTGAATTTCACATTTATTACATTGAATTTCATCTGTCATTTTTTTAGCCCTGTCAAGTCTGCTCTACAATGTTATTCCACAGTTGTTCAAGATGGTATCTTATTTACCATCTGGAGCAACTTAGGATGAGCAAACTATTCTTTTGTATTCACATTCTTTTGTAGAACTTTTATAAAGTTTTGAAGGACCTGGACCTATCGGTCTATGTCCTTTTGGAGAACTCCTGCTGATGTCCTTGCTGCAAATAACTGGTTCCTGCTCAGTTTTCTGTCTCTTGGGCAATTATTTATCCATGTGAGACCCTTGCTTCTGATCATATGGCTGCTTAATTTCCTTAAAAGCTGCTGCTAGGTGGACCTTGCTGAGTGCTTTCAGAAAGTCCAAGTGTACTGGAGGAACTTGATTTCCCTTTTCTTCCTGACTTGTTCAGGGAATTTTAGTCGGGCTGCTAAGCTTGACTCCCATCTATGAAGCTATGTTTGTTTTTTCTCCAAATGCTGCACTTGTTTGTATATCACAAAATGATTTCTTTATTCTGTATCTATTTGCCTTGGAGAGTCATTGGGCTTGCTAGTCCCTAGTTTCCTTGATTTTTCCAGAAATCATATCTTCACTTCCAGCACCAGGGCGATTTTGATTAAGGGGTTACATATCATAACTGAGAGTCAGAAACCTTTCATTCTTAGTTCTTTCAGAACACCTGCCTTAAAGCCTCTTCTCCAGTGATTTGTTGGCTTTGCCTTCATCTGCCTTTATACCATCTTTACTCACAATTCAATCTTGGAACAATCCTGAAATAGCCTGGTCCTGGCAAGCTGAGCTGTTTGCAGCAGTTCTGTCTGATGTCCATCACAGACAGATCAGCCATAGTGACCCTGGTCAATACTTGCAGGTTTAATATTGGAAGCTTCTGCAGTTCCCCGGGGGGGCTGTGTGTGATCTAATGGAACTGACGATCATCCCAGTGAGCTGCTCCCTTCTGACCTCCATTTGGTCCAAGCCCTCTACAAATGCTGCATTACATAAAAGAAACGTGCCCATCTCTCTGCAGGTATGAGGGGACAAGTGTAGAACCTCACCTCATGTGAGCAGATGCTCAGAATAAACAGCTCAGCCTTTGATAACCTCCTATTAGCTTTAACCTGTGGCAGTCAAGATCATGTTTGAGGCCTTAATTTCACGTGACTCAAAAAACTCATCAAAATTAAACCACTTCATGGAGCAGGTAGAGACTTAATTTACAACTCTGGTGCTTTCATAATGGGATGTTCCATTGGGACAAAAAGATATTGAGTGTCATTGAATCTTTCATGTGTGAATAGTGTTTAAATAATTGATAAATCTGATCCTTTGTTGTAGACTAACTATTTTTTCCATGTTTTTGTACCTTCCATTAAAGGAAGCAACATTAATCAGAAGTTAAAAGTTTAAGTTATCTCTTTCTAAAGGCTCAAGGGAAATGAAAACAGAGTGATAATTCCTTAGCAGTAGAGGAAGAATTCCCTGAACACTGTGACATGACAAATTACTGGATCTCTGCCATATGGGGAAGGAGAACATTCCTGGATAGGAATCAGCGGTGCACGAAAGAGAAGGATGGCATACTCCTCCTTTATAATTATCAAAAAGGGCAGGTGGGGAGGCACAATTATGCCATGCCCATAGAAATTTGCACAGGAGAAACTGAATCCTGAAAGGTGTGTTACCAGTACCAAAGGAAGAAGTGAATAGAGGGAGTTGTCTGTAGTCTAAGGAAAAGGGTGGAGGGTAAGTATTAAATCAAGACATGCAGGAGATATGTTGAATTTACTCCACTAAACCATGCATCTTTCAGAGAGTTGTTGCTAAGCATTTTTCTTCGAACATGGAGCTCTTCATCCTTCTTATTTACTTCCTAACATGGGAGAAGGAACTCCACCTACTGAGATGAGGGTTTCCCTCATTCCCCTGCTCTTGACTATACTAGGATGACACCAGGGAGTTTTGTGGTTGAAGTATGGAAAGACATGACCAAAACTTGTGCCATCGAAATTGCTTAAGAGGGGATTGGGGTTTTCACTATGGTGTGCTGTGATAGGAAGTGATTTAGCTGCCACAGGTACAAAGAGCAGCTTTGCTGGGGTGCTTGCAGGGCAGGAGATGCTGTGTCAGCAGAGCATGTATTTGGAGACAAAATGTTCCTTATGCTCCTCTGCATAGAGAATGGTCGATGAAAAAGACCTCTACAAAGGTGTTAAAGAGGACTATGAGACCTCTTCCTGTATTTCTTTGATGAGTATTTATATCAGCACTTCACAGCAGGAAAATAAATCACCTTGACAAGAGATAAATTGTGCTGTACTAAACCCCCTGCCCATGGTGAGAGCCAGGAGCTCTGTTGTTTTTGCTGACACATTTTAAGTCAAAAGAGTTCCTCAGTTGCTCAAAATGACCTAGAGGAAGCAAAATTTGTATCAAATGTTGATTAAATTATCAAATGTATTGATTAATTTTGGCCTTAGTTTGGGACTTTGACAGACCCAGGGGCAGGGCTTAGGACCTCTGAAGAGTTCAGGGCCCTTGCTATAGATGCTTGTATATGGTTAGGCCTTATTTAGTCTGAAAGATAAAAGGCAGGAGTTGTGGTCAGGGAGGGCATCCTGACCCATGGCACCTTTCGTCTGATGTGTTGTATCAGTGGGGTGCTCCTCCAGTGAGAAATCAGGCTCTTTGCTATTAAAAATTACTAGAGTGATTGATAGTGCACTCACATGCCTACTGAATCCTCAAGTGCCACTTTTGGACAGACATCGAGTCGCTCTAGAGGAGGAGGATATGCAGAGGTATTGCAATGTTTCCTCCAGGAAACACTCAGGCCAGTTAAACAGAAATCAGATTTTGAAGCTGTGCCTGACCAAAACCACTCTGGTGCGGTTATTCCCACATGGATTCTGTTTTACAGGGTTTTAGATGATTGCATGCACACAGGAGCAAACTGCTGTTTGCAACTTCTGCACAACTATTGAGATGTCCAAAGGTAATCTCCTCTGGTTCTACAGATTTATGGGCCCCTTATGTGAATGGCCAATCCTGCGTTCTGCACACCTTGAAGAAGTTTATTCCTCTAACCCATCGAGTCCATTTTTTTGGGGCTGTTGTGTGCAATATTCTTGGGTGTTTGTGGCAGTGGAGAGGGAAGGACATAATATCAGACTAAAGGTTGGAAGTAATGATGTTCTTGCAAAAGTTAGCCCAAATTATCTTGCAAACCCTATCTGACTGCTGTGTTGAGCAATGTCCCTTTGAATGGACAGTGAAAGTTTGACGGTTATATTTTAAGCAGAATTGCTTAAAAGATAAAGAGTTGTATAATATTAAACTTGTGAATTGGCTATGAAAATGTCTGCAGTTAAAGATATTTGATTTGCTCTTAGGAAGACCTATATATATTTCTTACATTTGTTTTTGGTATCCTGTAAATGATCTTCCTATGCGGTGTAGGAAGAGGCAAAGTTTAAGGCTTTTTGGCTGGACCAAAGACACATTTTTGGAAGAGTCCACAGCAAGGCCCAGCTGTGATCTGTCACCACTGGACACAGACATGCACTGTACCTCCAGTTGCTGTTGCCATATGCAAAAAGTATGGATGATTACACATCCTGCACTGTCTTGTTGTTCTCAGTCCCTTTCAGAGCGAAGACTGCCTTTCTGTACGTGTAAGCTTGAGAACAGTGGGGCCTGGAATTTGGTTAGATATATTAGGCAGAGTTGAGTCTAAATACTAACGTAATTGGGGGAGCATTTGCTAAAAGGTGTCTGGCAGATCTTTTCCTTCAAATAAAAGAAAGCATCCTGGTTATACTTAATCCAAGTGATTTTGGGGTTTAGATTCTTATTTGATCCGCTTTGTTGTTTGGGATCCAGGTAAGTTAACAGCTCTCTTTTTCTTCAGTATATTAAACCTCTGTAATTCTCTCTTGTAGTTGGTTTGCCAGGCACTCGTGAGCCAGTCACTCATCAGGCAGTCCCCAAGGTGTACTGTATTGCATGCCATTCTTCTTGTTTGACACTTGCTCTCATCAGCATTTAGAACTCTGATATGATGGTAATTAAACCCTGGATACTCTCCAGCTTTTTTTAGTGGCTTAATCATACTTCGTGCTTTTGATGAAACTTAGTATTGAATACCAACAGCCACGCTGATTGCTCACAAGCTGTAAAGACAAGGGCAAGCCATTCTAAGCCATTCCCACCCTATAGCATTTTCCATCTTCCCCTGTATTGTGAAGAAATAGCATCTCTTAATCCTTTGTGTGTTGAGTTTTTCTTCAGCCATCGTACCGCTGCACACTGAGCTGAATAGAAAGGCCCAGGGGACTCTGTTATCTAAACATCAAAAATGAGACAATTTGAAGCTGCATGAATCTGGAGTTACAGTGCAGTTCTCTCCAGTTGCCTATGAATAGCCTTTCCCCCAGCAGGGAATTTGATTCTATCTTGAATGATTTTATTTATATGCTTAATAATGTTGGACAGTTTGAATACATGGACTTTTCAGTCCTGCCAATAGATAGTGTTTCTTTGCTAGGTTTTGTTTGGACACTAACAACAGAGGGCAGAGAGCAAAGATGCCTTCCCTGCAAATCTCATGTTCTGGGGCAGATCCAGCCTTGCCATGAGGAGACATAATCTCCTCAGACGTCTCAGAATTTGGAGGTTCATTATACTGAAAACTCATAGAGTTTCAGATGTGTAGGAGACGGATATAATGCCTCCCACTCTTCTTTCAGGGCTTTGTAAGAACAATCTTTCCTTTGAAAGTTATATAATTAGCCAAAATAGCAAACAGTAAGTTAGCAGTGCCAGCATAGAGCGTGACAGTGCAAGTATAAGCAATTTGGGGTGAGCTGCATTGCAGATGAGTCAGCCTTTTCTTTTTTCACTCTGCATGACTTTTGCAGAATGAAATGCTTCTCTGGGGTCAGAATGAGTGGAGAGGCCTAATACTTTTCTCTTTGGGTAATTCATTAATATTTATCCTGAGTAAGAATCACAAAATCCAGGGTATCTAGAGCACTTAGGTGAGGAAGGTCAAATCCACCATGAGTACCAAAAACCTCACTCTAAACAGAACACCACCATCAGAGACTTTTGCCATGGTGGCACAGCTGGTAAGCTTTAAACACAGTATTGACAGGGCTGTGGCATTCCCTGGGGCCGATTTAGTTTAACCCTGTATGTGCAGCTCTTTTAAAGTTCTTTATATGTGTGTGATACGCACACAGACACGTGAATCTTTTTTTTAAGTGGGGAAAGCTCTGAAAACAGTCAGAGCTCAGTTACACCTCCATCCTCTTTATAGTGTCGGTATCTAAACTGTGTATTTAAAAAGTAAAGACTTTTGGCTCTGGATGCTCAAATATTTTCATTTCTTTTAACAAAAAGCCTGAGTAAGGTTGTGTTTTCAGCTTTGTGTCCTTTTCCAGACATGCCAGTCAGTTGAGTTTAGAGGGCTCCCTCTCACCCATGACTCTGCCTGATGGGAAGATGAAGCTGGGAGTGCACCTCAGCCTGGGAATACCATGTGTCCTACAGCTGCTTCCCAACCAGCTGTACCTTCACTGCTAAGGTGCCACTTCAGGATATGATGTCTCCCAGCTCAGCAGGACTCTGTGTTTCTAATGGAGGTCATTAGTTGCATCACTCAGTTAACTGAAGCAGGGATCTTGTATTTTAGGTACTGCCCAGGTAGCTGGAGGAGGTATCAGGCAGTGAGGGAGGTGGCAGGAAGCCTGCTTTTTACTCCAGGGCAGCTGGCTCGTGACCAGCAGCTGGCTTCTTGGGCAGGCCTGGGGACAACAGCACTGCCCCTGCTGTATGGGGGCACTTCTAAAACAAGTACAGAAACCACCCACCACACAGGGTAAAGCAACAAGGAATTAAGATTAACATGTGGCATGATTTTTTGTCCCTGATCCACCCTGTGAAGTTTTGTAAAACGCTTCTCTTTGTGCCCAGTTCTGGTTTTTTCCTTCCTTCTGGACCCTGGGGAGCTGGAGCAATATGCTTTCAGAAGATGACAAACCTTACTATAGCAAAACCCCGCAATCATATCTCTGTTAGTATCATGGTGATTTTTTAGGTATTATAAGATTAAAAGAAGTGGTTGTCCTGAACAATTTAAATTCTAAGCAAATCAGTCAGCCAGACTACAGAATGTTACAAATGCAGGACCAGAACATGTATCAATCTGTTAACAGCAAAAGAGGATGAAACCTCCTGTATTTAATAAGAGAAAAATCAGCTCCTCTTATGCCTAGCTGCTGCTACAAAAGCATTGTCTCTTCAATCCTGATTCAAATAATGTGTCCTCTAACACAAGATATCATCTCCTTGCTGAGGCTGTAATTATTATTGTAGCCTCTCTTGACCCCAGAAGCTAACAAAAAAAGTCTGGGGAGAGACATTTTCTGTCAGTCGTTCCACTTAAGATGAGAAATTGGTGAGTTAAGTGTGACTTTGATGCACTCCTGCGTATTTTGAAGAATTTACAAAGGCCTGTGTCCCTGAACACAGCAGGACTCAAGGAAGCTCACTTAAAAGCTGTCCTCTCTGGCTTTTCCTCGGGCCATGTTGTTAGTGCTTGCTTGCTGTCCAAGACTTTCTCTCTTCTGGCTTTTCAGTGCACAGTTTTGCTTTCTTTCCTTTTTGATCATTTCCACTGATCAATGCCTTGTCCTCTGAATGTACATCCTGACATCCTTGGGAAGGGCTCCATGGAATAATTAGTTCTGTTTGCTAGGGGATTCTAACAGTTTCCTTGCTTTGTTTTTGCCTCTCTTCTCTCTGGGCTATAGTGTGCATCAGTAGGTTTGTACCACCTAGAAGAGAGGTGGGTTTGCCCTGTGGTGGTTCCTGAGCCTCAGAGGTGCCCCTGCTATCTGGCATTTATGTGCAAGGCAACGGGAACCTCTCCCCACACTTTGTTGTGGAGAGAGGGTACACAGGAGATCACTGAGGGTACAAAGGAGATTGGGTAGCTTTTGGGGGGAGCTCCTTCCCCATGTAAGAGGCAACCTGGCAGAAAGCTATAAATATTTTATCTGAAAATGTGGAAGATGCAGAGCTGGCAGTTCTGAGTCAAGGCTTTTCCTCCCAGACTGGCAAGTACATCCATCCAAGTCAAGGAATTGCAGTGTCCAAATCACAAGCCTTATGGCAAGAGAGACTCTGTCATGTGGGTGAAAGAGTTTCTGGTTGTGCAGCTGTTGAGCTTCTACTGGCCCTTGGCCACCTCAGGAAGTGATGTAAATGAGACTGGCTTTGGCAGGAGACCAGTTAGTGACCCTGAGTGCTGAAACAAGAGTCCATTTGTGATGTGTGTTTGTACAGTTATGTTTCAGCCTGAGTCCCACAGCTTTTCTTCTGAAGCACTGGGCATCTTCTCGTAATCCTAAGAGCAGCCCTGAATATGGAATGCTTCTGAGGATCTTGAGGAATCTTCTGACGATACTGAATGTCAGTATTTGCAGTCAAATGGATCTGGCCAGCTACCAGACACAAGCAAATGAAGTTCATGGTGCCTAGTAGCAATAGATACCAGAATGTTGCCGTGGGCCTGATATTTACATTAGAGGTGGGCTCAAACCCAGGCTGTAGTCTCAGTGCCTCCACTCTGCATGTGTAAAACACCTTTCCTCTTTGTCTCTTTGGATTCCTAGCACAGAAGTGCACTTGTGCAGGTCTGGAGTGCCATCAGTTCTTCAGGAAGGCTCTGTCTCAGATGGTCTTTCACAAAACTTGGGTGGGAAATTAAGAGCATCCTTTGAAACATCCCACCATGCTAAAAGGGGCTTCTATACTACACTTGACTTTGCCACAGACAGCAGTGTCATTTCCTATTGCATTGCCCATGTGAGGCACCTGTGAGTTGGAACAGATGAAATTACTGATGGAAGGCCTAAATGTGCCAGTATCTCCTGCAGCCACATGACGATGCCTGGGATGGGAGGCACAACAGCAGTACCAGGGCGCTGTGGCATCCTACAGCATGCAGTCCAGATGTGATTTGAGGATGTTGAATTCAATCAGTGGAGTTAAGCATTTGAGCTCTTTATTCTGATAATGCACAGCTCTGATCACAAATGATGGTTCTGGCCCTTGGTGTTTTCACATATTGACTCTAGTTAAGTATCTCTGTGGCTGGAGATGAAAACTGTGTGTTGCACAGTTTTAGCACTGTCACTTCTGTTTAGTTTCAGGCATGTTGCTGAGCACATGATACATCCCAGATCTGAGATAAAAAAAGAACAGTTTTCCTTTGCTAATGGAATAAGTTATTTTCGTATAAAGTACAAGCTAGGAATTGGTGTCTGTTTCCTGTTTGAAGATAAACAAGGTCCATTCAATGAAATTACACTATGAGGCAGCTCCTGAAAAGCTAAGGAAATGGGAAAATCTGCGGATTCTCTTAATGTAAGTTACTCTAGATGCTTTTCGAATACAGAATCAGCAAGGACAAAAAGGTATTTTGTGGAATAGATGTGCTGGTTCATTGCAAACTCACAAACAGACAAGAACAAGCAAAGATTTTTCAGATAATGGTCTCAACTGAGAACAGCTAATCGGGCCAATTAGCCCTTATGATGTAGCTGCCTTATGACTAATCTGAGCACCTTATAGTGGGGGATGATTTATAGCACTTGTGTGAGCAGAGCAAGCAAAGGCACGGGCTGCAGAGTTGTCAAGAAGAAAAGTCTAGGAGGGGAGCTCAGCTGCAGCACAAAACTTTTCAAATCAGGATGGCAGCAGAGAGGTTTTGGGTCTCACACAAAAGCCAAAGCTGGAGGGCTGTGGTCTGGGAAGGTGCTTGAGAAGCGTTGGAGCTCACTGGGAGGGTGCAGAGGCCGCTTGCTGGGTCAGGCCTTTCAGAGGAGCAGGAGGAGATGGGAGGTGGGAGCCCAGTGACTCTATGGATGTCTTTTCCCTGGTGGAAGCAGTGGGAGAGCAGTTGTATCCACTATCTCTGATTTAACAGGGTTTGAGACACTGAAGAGTGTAAATAGTATCCCATAGCCAAATCCCAGTAAATAAAGCCAGGTTTGAGAGAAGTCTGTCTCGCTGAATGCTGATCTAGGTTTGAGTGGGGCTGGAACAGGAACCTGTTTCAATTAATTTGCTGAGTTATAGCCCTTGGAGATTAGTTTGAGTTTCAGAGAGGTTGCTAATGATTTTTAGGTGAAGAAACTCTGTCCCTGAAAGGATTTCTGGTATTGAGAGAACTGCAGAGACCATGAGGTCTAAATGTGCCAGAAAGTGGGAGAAAGCAGGAGAAAACACAAGCCCCTAAAATCAGCAGTATGAGAGGAAGCTTTCCAGTGACACAGGCTGGAGAGGTGTGGAGAGGAATCCTCACCTTTCTGAGGGACTTGCTAATCCCAAGTGGGATGTTGGTGCATTGGTTCTGGTTGCATGTTGTGTGCTATTCCAGACTTCCTGAACAGCACCTATCTCCAGTATAGAAAATCTCTTTGTCTTCTTTCCCCTTCCTACAAGACTTGTCACTTTCCTCACAAATGTTGTAGGCTGCAATTTAAGGGATTGACGGTAGGAGGATGAATATAATTATAATGGATGTAATTATGGAAAAGATGATCACATGAAAGATTAAAGAGCAGAGTATTAGGAAAGATGGCTGAAAGCAGGCATTTGCCACAGTTCATGCTTATTTCTGTGTTTAATGTGTTGCCACTTTATGAATGACAGGGATGGGAAAGGTCTTGCTACCCATAACTGGTAAAGTTAATAAGGAAGATGGATGGCTCAGTGCATGTGCATCTAATTAGAAAGGTGGCTGCAGTGCATGTTTTGGACAGAGAAAGGGAAATATGGGAAGCACTACTATTGTACAGAGAATGGGTAATTATAGTAATGGGAAGTATGAAAATACTGTTCAGGAAGCAGCGAGAAATCATTCCTTAACCACAAAGACTCTTGGCAGAATATCCAGATGTGGGCAGATTGACTTTATGCTTGATTTCGGGAAATGCTGAAAGGCACAGGTAGGGAACATTGAATTGTCATTCCTATAATAACAAAAAGGTATCTGTAATCCTGGTTTAGATTACTGAACATGTTATCTAGGAACATTTTAAGAGAAAACTTGTTTTTTTATAGAACGAAAATTTAGTAAAGCAAAGCTTTGGCAGTTAGAGGAATTTCTAGAGACAAAGATCTGAAGAGGACATGAGCATCCTTGGTCAGGAAAATACAGATGACAGCCTGCAAAGGGAGAAGGCAGCCCAAAGCAGTGCTTTTTTGTTTCTTCTGTTAGAGGATAATTTTATACAAGACCAGATTAAAATGGTTTGAAACAGCCTGAGTAGCCTTTGTGATGGGTGGAGGACAGGAGTCTTTCATATTGAAGCCTGGATGCTACTTGATATCCTGTCAGCTTCAATCTTTCTGTTCATGGTTTAAATGGCCTAATTGCTGTAGTTTCATTTATGTAATTTAACTTCCTCTTGCTATAAAGGAAGTTTAATTCAGCATTAACAGATTATTTAAAGATTGTTTTTATATTTGTATCATCTTGGTGCTTTAAAATGATTTCAGAACTAAAACTTCTGGAAAACTACCTGCAGGTTCCAGCTAAAGCATGTAAGATAACTTACAACCCATTAAACTGAAAAGAGGAAGAAATTACGATAAATCCAGCACAAAATTAACACTTTGTACTGGACGGTATCTGTGCTCTTCTCTGGCACCTCTGTGCCCTCTTCACCTTTTTATGGCCCATGGGTTTGCCTGTGACATTAGGCTGAAGGGAGGCTCTGTAATTCCCCAGGACAAGAACTGCTATGGCCAGGGACTGCTGCCTCAAGTCTTTGGCCTGAAATGGTTTATTTCTATGGCAGTTGTTCACCATGGCAGTAGCTTAAGTGGGCATGAACATTTCCATGAACTCTTTGTACATATTTGTACTGATATTTCACTGACGGGCACCTCTGGCACTCCTGCTAGTTATGTTGCAAAGTATAGAAGGAAAAAAGAAATGGATCAGAGAACACAGGTGTGCAAGTACTGTCCCCTCATCTTACTCATGAAAACATAAAATTTTAGATCTGTTCCCAAAAGAACTACAAGTATGCCTGAAGAATCTGTTCTTGTCCTGTCCCTCTTTTGCACCATAACATTGTACTTATTATTCCAGAGCACACATACCTGCAAGGCCTATTCAGCTAAAATAGTTCCTGTGATTGTTTGTCTCCCAAACAACGCCAAGAACTCTGGAGTTCTGCCAAAGAAAGTGAGTCCCATGTGTGACTCTGGAGTGAGAGCAGTGAATACAGCCCTGGAAAGTGTCTATTCCTGCTCCCTGTGCCCTTAACACATGCAGATTTATTCTCCTCCCCACCATTGAGAGAGACTAAGGCCTTTGTAACATCTGAAATGAAAAAGCACGTGAAAATATTCTGCAGAGGAGTTAAGATAAAGAATTGCCATGCAGTAGTCTCCATCTCAAATAAGTTTTGAAAGTATAGCTGTCTTTAAGGTCAGGAATATCCAATAGTATTTTTATCACATCCAAAAGCACACAAAGGAAGAGGATGTTCATGACAGCCAATGGAGGAGGGAACATGTGGGATGCCTTTGACCATCCATGTGCTCTTTAGTTGTGTGTGCTCCTGGAGCCCTGGCTACCCAGGAGAAGTCACTGAATAAATGATGCTTGTAGCAAGGGGGACTAGAGGGTTCCAGGAGTAGAACATCTCTGGTCAAGAAGATGTATTGAAGGTGCATTTTCACCTGAACAGAGTGAAAGAACAAAGGAGGCTTTTGGGTTTTCTCCAAGACAAGTGCAGTCCACAAAAAGCTCTGTGCCTGCTTGGAGGGGGTTGGAGTGCTCATGAGGGAGGGATGTGGATGGAATCAAGTTCACGAGCAATCCAGCACTTGAGCTGAGGGAGCTGCATCTGTTTGCTGCTCACACGCACACAGGGACTCATCTGACATGAGCAAACCCCCTTCAGCTCAGCAGGGAGTGTCTGAATAACACAAACAAACTGCAGACATCCAGGGGGAACACTGGGATTTAAAAGTTTCTGGTGTGTCAGCCTGCAGGTCAGGTGCTGTTCTTTCTGTACCAGAGAGCCAGAAGGGAAGGAAGGTTGTTTGGAATCACTGGGATTGTTGTGGTTGCACATGAGCACCACAGGGCTGAGGTGATGTGGCTGATCCTTAGGCACTCTGTCCCTGGGGCTCAGGGCAAAGGAACTAAAGCAAATGGAGCTTTGCCCCTAAAGCAAACAGAACTAGTGACAATGCTCTAAACTCTCAGACTTGCTGAACAATCAAGGTGTTTGACTCCTCTGCTGTGCCGTTTTGCTCTTAAGGGCAGGGCAGCATGAAAGCACAGGCTGTACTTGAGGGCTTGGGGCTGTATTTTTGCCACTAGCCTGTGGATTATTTTCTATTTGAGATTTGCCTCTGAGGGGCAGTTCCTATAATAATGTTTCCTGCTGGCTTTGTGCCCATGTTCTTCTTCTACACATGCAGTTCTACACCTACAAAGAACAAACAACTGAATAATACATTTTTCAGTTCTTTTGGGACACAGTCTTACGAATTTGCAGAAATGTTTTCCTAAGGAGGTTTTAGGTAGATTACTGTTTTCTATAAATTAACATTTTTCTGCAGATGTGGGCTTAAATCGCTTTTCTTGCGGATTATAAATCTTGTGAATTGTTTCAGTGATGCTTTTAGGAAAATAAATAGATAAAACAGAAATAAGAACTGTTTGTGCCAAGGCTTGATAGATGTTTTCTTGTTTCTGGGAACACACAGGCAGCTGGCTGATGTTTTCTTCCTTTTTTTTTTTCCCAAAGCTACTGAGAGGTAGTCCGGCACATACTGCAAAGATGAAATTGATTTGTTGTGTGCAGAGCTTAAATACAAATACTGTAATTAAAAATGATTACCTACCTGGAAAGCTGAAACGGAGGTGTATGTTATGGCTGAGGTATGGCACTTCAGTGCAGTGTTTCAGTAGTGACACTCCAGACCATCCAGGGGAATTCTAAGGATGGGTGGCACACTAACCTTGTGCTTCAGGTTGTCTTGACAGGCCAGCTACAGAGGACCACAGGATTCAGGTTGCTGTCTCCCCTGCTGTTTCAAAATGTGTTAGAAATATGACCATTTAAAATACCTCCTTTTAATAATGCAGGCACTGCCCTAAGAGTGTTCAGTATCCAGCCCCAATGAGCCAATTCCCACTGGAAACTTGTTCACAGTGTATGTCCAAAATCACTTCCAGGAATCTTTTCCAAAGGCTTTTCTATGAGTCTGCCCTGTGTGCAGTGTCTGTGGTTACTCCAGAGGTGCGACTGGATGGGAATTAATCTTGTGGCATTTCCCTTGGCCAGGTGCAGAAGGGACCCAGAGCCTTACTGGGAATGCATGACCTGCAGTGTAAGGAAGTACAACAGCACTGTCATCCTCAGCTGGCAGCTGCCAAAATCTCTGAGTGTCAAAGAATTTAGGAGTGTCACATCAAATGGGTGTTTGCTCTTTAATATTACTCAGTGGGTTTTTTTGCAAGTACTTAAAAGAACTCTCCTGCATAAGCTGAAACACTATTAAATGTGTTTGTTTTTTTGGAAATTTTCAGCCTCACAGCTGGAATGGAGCTGACTAATAACTAACTTCAGTAGAAGGGGTCTGAAACCTTCCCAGTGATCACAGGGATAGGCAGAGCAGCAGTTGATCTGATGAGGTGATTAAGAATCAAGCATCCATGAGAAATAGCCCTTCAGAGGAAGTTAGCTTTCGTGGGAGCAACTTGAGCTGACCCTGAGGTAGAATAATTATGCTGAAATGACATGAATTGCCCAGAACACTTACATATATTTTAGTTTCTTGCCCTTCTGATCATAATTGAGTGCCTCTACCAGATCAGAAGCTGTTTTAACTCATTTGGAAATAAAATTACTATGTCTACTGTGCTGTGTAAAGTTTAGGAAAACCTTAATGAAACAAATTCTGTCAAGGGAGGCTGTTTTACTCTCCCAAAGTACTTAGTTTAAATCAAATGGAAATGGATTCCTAACTTACATTTATTCCATGTATTGTGTGAAATCTCTTTGTGGGTAATCATTGATTCAAATAGCACTGAATACTGTAGTGGTGGGAATTCAGTTTTTCTCATCTGAGACCTCTCTCCTTATACAGGTCCCTGCCACCAGGACTCACCTCAGCAATCTTTTATTTCCATTTACCTTCCAAAGCACTAAACCCCATTTCATTAGAGGGTACGTACTCAGTCAGGGTTTGTCAGTGAACTGACAGTTCGTTACAGAACTTTAGGACCTGAGCTGTTTCCCTGGGAGAATTGTGCATCAAACCCAAGAAAACTGCTCACAAGCTTTGGTTTTTCTCCTCCCTCACAGCCCTGTCCCTAAGGATTGCACAACCTTGAGGCCGCACACTCAGGAAGGGATGGGAGAAACCAGGAAAGCATTGGAAAGAATTGAAACAATGACAGAAAGGCAGAGAGGAAGCTCTCAAAGAGAGGTAACAGGCCTCTGGAAGAAAAGAACTGCAATGATTAAACTTTAGAAAATAAAATTTGGTATTTGAAAGTCATAAATCAACAGTGACATTGAATCCTTTGTGTATTCAACTTAAATAAAATTCCACAGATTCAGAGGCAAAAGATGGAGTATTTGACAGTATCTCACAGATTTCTGTCAGTCACATGTTGCCTGTTCCCAAGAGCAGACAGATGCTGCAAATTTTAATGGCACTGTAGATTATCCAAGGAATGGGTATCGGGCCTAAAACCCCCATGTTACAATTCTCTCTGTTGCTTATCCTTGCTCTGAGAAATGTGTTGTTGCAGATAGGATATTCATGTTTAGTTTTTACCCAAAGAGGCTTTGGAGAGCTGGTAGAACTGGTGAATTTTGATTCTAGTAGGTGGAGACCTCTTGAATTGCTTGGCATTGTCAGATTCAGTTGCAGCTCTGGCAGAGGGGGGAGGTGGAATTAGCATTAAACCATTTTAAATTGTGGCACTTAACTGAACTAACTACAATTACAGTAAAATGCCTTCTAAAGTGTCTGATTATATCTTTCAGTCAGAAGTTCTAAATAAAATGGATAAACATATATTAAGAAGGAAAACAAGAGTGAGTGTTAAGTAAAGAAAACAAGAGAGATTGCTAAGGATAATTATTATATGCAACACCCTGCATGAGGTGTTAGTGTTTTGTTGATTCTTTGGTGTTATATATTTAGAAAAGGAGGCTGAACTGTCACCTTTGTAACCAAATCGCTTATCACCGAGTGCATTAAGTAGGAAACAGATCACTTATGTTGCATTTACATGGTTAATCTGTCTACCACATTCTGAGTTTCTCCCTAATCAGTCTGAGGAAGATTAGAGCCTTTTTTTCATAATTGCTTTGTTAAACCACTCCACTGAAATTAGCATTTAAATAAGGGTAAATTGAGCACTGAACTGAATTTCCATAAAAATACGATAAACCCCAAGCCTATACAAGGTCTATAAGTGGAGGTAGCTGCAGCATGTGCAGGCTTTATGTTGAGCATGAAAGCAGCCAGGACACAGCTGCCTTCTAGGACTGGGGCAGCATCTATGTGGGTTTGGATGGTTTGTAGGGCAGGGAATCCTGATTTACCTGGCATCTCTAAATAGCACAAAATATTAAGACATGTGGAAGGCTCTTTTTGGTCTGCTAAAATGTTCATGCGTGTGCAGCCTCAATTTGAGATTCGACTTAGTCATTTCAGGTGCAATGATGAATAAATGTGAGGAAGAAAGGGGGTTTATCACAGCAGAGTCCTTCAGATCTCTGTCCTTTTTTCAATCTTCCAGATGACAGCAACTGAGTGAGAAGGTGATTTGTACCTCAGAGGTATTTGGCCAGCCTTTAGGGTCAGTGCTTAACACCCTGTGTGACCAGGGCTTGCCAGAAGCACTCTGAGATTTCATGCCCATTCATTGCATTGGCTTTCAAAAGAACTGCGTGAGCCAAGTGTGTGGATGCAGGTCACCTTCGGATTTATTTTGGTGGGAAGCCCAGGCCAGCATCAATGTGTCTATTCTGATTTTAGGATAAGTGCAGAGGGACCTAGTAGAGTCTTCCAAGAGGACTATTCTCTCCAGGAGAAGGATATTCAGTTTCTACGCTGGGTTCTAGGTCTGGTTCTTTGAACATTGTAAGAGGCACAACCTTGTAGTGTAATTTTGGATAATGGCATAGCCCCTTTAAGAAAGGGGGTTTTATATCCATCCCTTCCAGATACTTGAGAGCTATTCCTCTCTTAAGATGTGGCAGAAGGGGAACATGGTACAAAGATGAAAAAAAGTGTAGGTAATGTGATGACAAAAGTCAGAGTGGAATGCATGTAAGTATGGGAGAAGGAGAAAAAAGAGAGGACATGAAGGCTGGGAAAGAGACTCCTGCATTGGCCAGGAATTGTATTTTTATATGTCTGAGCATGAAGTCCACCCATCACTAGCTTATAACTGAAGGGATTGTAGTTAAACTTGATCTGCATTATTACATCACTGTCTTAATTTAGGTGATTATTAAGACACAACCTTAAAATTTGCTTATTCTGTCTGTGTGTTGGCGTATCTGGCATGGCAGATGTGTTTGGGTTATGATGGGCATGTGTTTGTCTGACTGTGTATAGATGTATATGTCATATGTGTACATATTAAGACCATTTTGGTTGGTCTGTTTTGCCACTTACTATTTTAAACAAAAGGTGGGAGGGATCCAAAGTAACTGTGTATAGGTGTGATAGCTCACTCCTGATGCTTCAGTAAATTCTGGCATATGTTGAGGTCTGCACCTGTAAGGATGACAGCAAGGAGCCCTTTCTAGTTCAATTGCACAAGAAGGCTGAAAATAGAAATGTGTTTTTTATGATGCAATGCTGGAAGCAAACGGAAACAACCATAAGAAATCCACCACATGGCAGCGTCTACATCAGTTAGATATTTTTTTCCCCCCAAGTTTGCATCATGGCTTTGTTCAAAGGCCAGGGGAAGCTCATTTTTAGTGTTGGCTGTTTTCTGGCTGGGGGCAGGATCTCACCCTGAAGCAGCTATTGAGCTGGCTAGATACAAAGCAGTGGGCATACATGGTGCACCCAGGCTAGTTTTTTAAAAGAGGAATTTACTAATTGTTAACAGCGCAGTTATTAAAAAACACAATGTGTACTGCTAATGAAGAATGAAGTTAAGGAAATGTATAACTGCAAACAGTGGAAGGGTTTCCTGCTGATATTCACAAGTGGTCACCTGGGTATTTGGGAAATGATGGTGAGTCTGTTTCCTTTTTGTTTTACGAATATCCTAATATGTAGGTTAATACATACAACTACTTTGAAATAATTAGACACAGTTCTATTGAATTAAAGTAATTGCTGATTTGGGGATTCACTGGACTCACTGTAAAGAACGTCAGTAAAATGACTCTTCAAACACTGAACTCCAGTGCTGGCCTGAAAGAGAAGCAAGTGGGAGTGATGGTGATGGGCTACACATCACAAAAGGAGCAGGAAATGCTCCTTATCCTTATAGGCTGAATTTATGAAAGTTTGTTACAGTTGTAGGCTGTGTTTATAAATGTGAGTAGATGAATATTTCTCTTTTCTAATGGAATGAGAAGAGAGGAGAATGTGCCATGAATGCTTTTAGAGCCTAATCAGCTAATTAAAAATTCTTTATGCAGAGGTTGTTTTCTAACTCAGGATGCTGAGCCAGCTCTTCTGATTGAGGATCCCAACCTTTTGGGCAGCACTGGCCTTGATAAGAGATATTTTTTTCTTTTTGGCTTTTCAAACGCCATAGGCTGTGCAGTGCTGCCAGTGTGAATGAAACTTTCAGGAGCAAATGAAGCAGCTACTCCAGACCCAGTGAACACTATGGAGTAGAAGCCAGGTATATGGCATTTTTATTGGTTGTCAAATCCTCCTAAACCCAGAGCAGTGTCCTTTGTGCCATGGAGCTGAGATGTGGAGCAGAACAAAATCTCAGCTGTCTTTGCCTTTCAGCCAGATGGACAACAGACTCTCTCTCCTCTCTAAACAAAGGGGGCTGGAAGCAGCAGTGTAAGGTATTTTAAGAATTTCCACTCTGGTGAAACACCTCATTATCATGGAAGGTCTGCATTCAAACTGTGTACACTTGGGGATTTTGCTCAGAGGAAATACTTGCCCTGGGCCTGGATGTTGCCTTCCACCAACATGTGAACATGTGAATTTTAAATTGACCTATATTCCATTTTATTTAGCTATTTTTCACTAGGATTTTCAGTAAAGAGCTGAACTTGTTTTTACTGTTACTGTGTAGGTTTCTCTCTCTTTATTTCCTTCTTTTTTTTTTTTTTTTAATATAACTTCCTCTGGTTAGTTTTTCCTACTCTACCACTTACATATCATCACTATACAATGCAGTTGTTGAACATGTGTCCTGTCAGCCCTATATAGTGATGAAAGGAAGCAGCAGTAGGATCCTTCATAAAGGTGAGGAACATGGTCACACCACGGGGCTGTGCAGCACAGTGCTTGCTCAAGCAATGTCTTCGTACAGGAGGAAGGAGCTGGGATTTGTCTGTGTAAGGAGCCAGACTACAAGGAAATGTAGGTCTCTCCAATGACCTTCGGTTAAAGGACCTTGACTTGGAGATGGGATTGAACTCTTGACAGAATTCCCCAAAGAATCTGTTTTATGTTAATCTATTTAGTAATCTCTCTGTTGACCCGTATTTGCTCCTGGCCTCCAAACATCCTGTGGCAATTAACTCCACAGCATAATGATGTGTTATGTGCAAAAACCATGACCAAGGGGAAGGAGCATCAAAAGCTGAAATTGATAAAAAGCCTGAATAATGCAGGTATCAGCTGTATAAAACCTTTGAAGATCTGCTTATTTGACTCCAGATTTGATCAACATTCTGCTCTCACTCTGATTTTTATGCTAGTCTGGCATTGCCATTTTTAGGTGAGATCAAAATTAGGCCAAAATACTTCTAAGGGAAGGCAATATCTGATGTTTCTAATTAAAAAAAATCAAATCTGCTCTTAACAAGAAATAACCCAATGCTTAAGAGAAATGGCTTCTTGTAAAATTTAAGGAACATCTGAAATCTATGAAAATAGTGAAGCTTGTGTTATTTCCCTCTCATATAGGTACCCTTGTGTTTAATTAGGAATAACATTGAAGTCTTGGAGTGCTGCAGTTTTGATAAGAATTGATGTAATAGGCTTTGATACTGTTAGTTTAAAGAAATTCAATTAATAATTAAGGTGTTGGCTGATATCAGGCATGCAGCACATTCAGAGTCAATTATTGCATTCTACATATTTGATTTAGACAAAAACAAGTGTATGTCTTTGCTTTAATCCCTTGTTCCATAGACAAAGGATGTGGGGTGTCTGATCAGAGAGGGAGGGGTGAGAGACAAGAAATGCTAGCCCAACCTTATGCTAATTTAAACATGGTATATGGTCGCCCTGTTGGCATTGGGCTTTCTCAACAACTGCTTTCTGCAAGGTTATTTTAGTCTTTTTTCCCCTGTGAGAATGCATTGCAGTCAGAAGCTTCAGATTGTTTGCAGATTTTATTCCCTTTAAGTAAGGGTCTTCAAAATGAGCGAAAGCCCTCTCAGTGGGTATAAAACATCAGAGTACCACTGTGGTCAATGGAGACACGCACTTTATTTTATCAGGATGTAACACCTTCATTTTTGGTAACTGATTCAGTTTTAAACCTTGCCATACATTTAGTGTTTTATCCAAGGTGCAGGCTCTCCACGTGCTTTCTCCTCAGTTTGAGAACAAGCATTTGGTAGTGCTACCTTGCTGCTGTATCTTACCTCAAGCCCCACACATATTTTTTCCTCTTTCCATCCATCATCTGTTTTCCCTTGCCTTTGTTCCTACTCCCAAATTTCAAACCCAGGCTATGCTTCCTTTGTTGTTCAAGCTGAAAACATGAGCTTGGGTCTTAACAAGACCCATCTGTGCCGGCTGCAGCAGCCAGGTCAAGGTTGGTGTTGTGCCGGGCAGGAATGTGGCTGTTGGATCCCTCACCCAGGAGTGGGGCACAGCAGACGTTCTGCTCTCTGCTGCTCCAGTGCTACTGCACAAGATTTTTTGGTAACATAACAGAAACAAATCTGAAGAGGATTTCCTACTGTAGGCACAGAGCAATGACCCCCTGCAGCGGGTACCCACGGCCCTCAGGAGTGTTGGGAGACAGAGGCAAGGGTAATGCCAAAGTGAGCACCCAATAATTGCTTCCTAAAGTGTATGTGTACATCCTGCCACTGTAAAATACTGAGTTGCCTATCTTGTAACTGCTGGCTAATGAGTCTCTTGACCTCCCACTGTCATGCTAATGCGACTGCACACTTGGAACCCCCATGAGCCAATAAATTACTCCTTTTCTAAATACCCTTTTACAGATTGCTGCTATCTCTGCAACGGAGACTACCTATCTCATTAATTTGTAATTGTGCTGAAATATTGGAGGCTTGAAAGTGGCATGTGAACTGAAATACAAATTCAGTAGATATGCTGCTGCCAAAAGGCTGTATAAAGTCAGTTAAGCTATATATTACTGGAGATAAGGAAATTATCTTATACTTCGGGCTCTGGTATTACTTGGATCCTTATTTATATAACTTGGATAAATGAAAGGGTAAGTGCAATGAGGATGTGGGGTTGTATAGGTGAAATACATAAACACACACACTGTAAAATCTACAGTACAAGAAGTTTCTCATGGCAAACAATGGAAGAAATGCTGTTTCCTCTCATAGAGTTTGACATATGTGGAGATAGTCCCAGGCGAACTTTTCTCAAGAATTCTTGTATTTTAATAACATGTGGCTTGTGAAACAAAGATCCAGTGCAGAGACTCTTACAAGCATAGGAAACACTGACAGCTTTTCAGTTGGATTAAATACCTATAGACATATGTAGGGACTTTACATAAAGGACCTGAATATGTAAGAAATCCTTTTGCAAGAATTCTCTGGGAAACCTATGTGATTTTTTTTTTTAATGGGTAAAACATGCAGTTTTGGGAATGTGCCATAAAAGAGGGTGAATCATGTAGGAAGCCCAGTTTTCACAGTGGTTTTGGGACACATGTAGTTTTGTTGTAGCAAGCACTAATAGGTGATCTATCTTTGCTCAGTGCACATTTCTGAATAGCACTTTTCACAGGAAGTGAATGCTCATTTTTCCACAATGCTGAGGGAGGGAGGCAAAGGACATCACCTGAACCAGGGTGGGAGAGCAGCTGCAGAGCAGGGTCTTGGCCAGGGGCTGCAGAGCCTGTCTAGTTCACACTGATTCTGGTGGGTTTAAATTTGGTTGTGGGCTTGGGATTTTTTTAATAATAAACCCAGCAAGATACATTTTGTGAATAATGTAGTAGGTTATGATTGAATAAACCCCCCCACCATCAAACTTGTGTGCCTATTCATCACTCACTTTGGTTTAACTTTTATCACCGAGATTTTTTTGTGGGGACAGAAAAGAATGGAAGACTTTCTAAGTTTTTTTAATGGCATTAAACTACTTGAGTGTCAATGCCTAAGTTTGGGTTGTCAGGAGAGCCAGAGCATGAGCTATCAGAACAAATAAAGGGAGATGATTTACTTATGTCAACATTTTTTTGTTTGGTTCCTTTCTTGAGTGTTAGGAATAGTGTTCTTTCATCTCTTGCACACTTTTTTGTACATAATCTGTCAACTTTGCCACAATATTTTTAACAGGTCTGAAAATATTCAAAGTCAACACTTGAAAATATTTTAAGGCATTTTACCTTTGTCTAATTTAAATCTGGGGGTTTTTTTAAATGAAAAGTAAATAAATTTTATGCTGGGGAGAGCAAGTATCCCTTTACTTTTTTGGCATTGCTCCTAAATTGCAAAGCTTCAAAAGTGAAGGATATAAGAAATGCAGAGAATTAATGATGGAATAGCATGTGCTGCCATCTACAACAGGGCCAACTGTGACCATGTGCTGAACTTTCAAAGGAAAAAAAAAAAAATCAAAGCCTCCTCCAGTTCCAATCTGATCCAGTATCCTTGAAGCAAAGTCTCCCACTGACAGGGAAGAAAACTGGGATAGACCCTTAGGCACATCAGATGTGACAGCATTCACAAAATCTCAGGCATGAGAGAGAACCAGTTTAATGGCACATCTAATATTCTCTCCATTTCAGAATGCTTCTTTTTAATTCTGTTAGTACTAATTGAAAGCAATCCAACAGGCAAATGTCATTTTATAGCAAACAGCTGATTAAACATTATGAATTTTTGCTCAGATGATGGTACATATCACTCTGTCAGTCGTTTGCTTGTGTTTAAAATTACAGTAAATAATCATAGTCCTATTTCCTACTGGATAGAAAATAAAATCTATTTCCCCAGCACTACTTTTAGCAGAGTAAAAATGAATCCCAAATACAACATTCTCCATAGCTTACAGTTATTTCCCCCCCACTAACTGTTTATTATTAATTATCCAGACATGTCTGTATTATGCTATTGAACTGTCTTTCTTCCTCCTTCCTAGGATAAATCCACTTACACTGGTGGTTAATTGCTCACAGCACTGTGACTTTTATGCAGGAGATATGGAGCTGGCTAATGCTGAAATTGCTGATGGCTGGCTTTGCTACATGGGGAAGGGTTGCATCCGGACAAGTACTCAAGAACAGCTTTTGAATACTTAAACCAGCAAGAACTTGTTCTGAATTCCAGTTTTACATGCCTTTGCATGGAAACTAGTTAGTGCCTGGCAATGAGATACTGCAGAGGGTCTGCCATACGCAAATTCATTTTTACTGTCCTGGGGCTTTAATGATTTACTGGCAGATGTTATTCTGTTATTTAAAGCAGCTCTGTACATGACTAAGAAAGTGTCCGTGAGTATGGACAGGGACAGTACTGCTGAAGAACAGGGCCAGATTTCATTCCCAAGCAAATTACTTTGTGCCAGCTGACTCTCACAATGAACTCATTTAAATGGCTTGGATCGAATTGCACACATTTAATGTGGTTAAATTGAAAATTGCTTCTGCGATTCCCCCAAAATTCGTAAGCTTCCTCTGAGTATTCAGTTAATTTCCTATATTATAACCTGTATGGGAGCAGGGGAGGACAAGGTTACCTCTTGCTGCATTCAGTTGAGTGCCATTCCTGAGCTGTGCCAAGCTCAGCCAGAGCAGCTGGATGGCAGCACTAATCGATGGCTCTGCCTCCGTTCATTGTTTGCAGTGGTGCAGCCCCGTGCCCGCACGCTGGCAGATGCCTTTCATCTCCCCCAGTGCTCTGCCTTCACAAAATTGTTAACAGCATCCCTGTCTTTGACAGTGGTGTGAACTACATAACCTACACAAGTTTATTGAATTTCAGTCAAATGCAATGAAGATACACTGGTGTCACTGCTTGACCTCAGCTGTGTTGTCGTCTACCAAGCTAAGTAAAATCTCTGGGCTACTGGTCTTTTATTGCTGTGCATGAATTGAATGAAGGAAGGAGTATTTCTCTATGGTCTGCAGATCAGCAGAAGTCTGATTTAAAGGTTGTCAGATTGATTTCAGGCTAGTGATAATGCTTTTTAATGTGAGATCCTGCTCTGCATGGCCTCTTTTTTGTTGATCTATGTTCAAATATTTGCCTGAATCTGAAAAATAACCATTTTGTCCATCTTTCCTGGTGCAGAAATCATTAACATCACAGGCCCTGATTTAATGAAGTATTTTGACATAATGAAGTATATCATGAAGTTCTAGAGGAATTTCAATGCATGGCAAAATTATTGCTGAATTAGGACCTCCAGTCTCAGTTTTACAAGAGCAAGGTGCTAAGGAGACTGAAGCAATGGAGAAGATGGACCTGCTTTATGTCTTACTGAATTTTCTTGATTGAAACAAATGAGTTTTTGTCAGGTCTGTAAGCTAAACTCGTCTGTTTCTTAATTGGTACAGACTCCTTTACCAAGAGGTTGATGGCATGGAACAACATGCATTGGAGAAGCAGTGAATCTTGGTTTTGAGTACAGTGGGTACTTTATGTTTCCAGTGCTTCTTGAAATCTGGCCACCTATTCAGGTGTCTTGTGCCAGCATTGAAGTTAAGAAGCAAATTTAGTTATCAGTATTAAAAAACAGTGTACAGTTAGAGTAAAGTGAAACTTTTTGGAAGAAACTTCCGTAAAACACTACAATTAAAATCAAGCAGATGTTTAATGGGCATTTTAGTAGGATTAGGTGGCTTTTCAAAGCCATTTCTAAAGGCAGTTGCAATTCCATCTTCTGAGCAGGTAAAATGATAGTACATGCCTATTTGATCTGAATCCATAGAACTAGAATAAATACATAGTAAGAGTAAATGCTAGTAATGGTGCTGATCCTTGACTTAGCCAATTGTATTCTTCGAACGTATTCTTTTCAGGTGCTCTGATTTCACCCCTCCTTACCCAAGTGGGGAAGTCGAGTCTTGCTGCTCCTGTGTGCACACAATTGAGGAGCACTGCCTCCATAAGTGACCCTACTGAAGCTCCAGTAGGAAAGAATACACCTCACCCATAACAAGGAATATAGAAGAAGCTTCAGACTGGGGCCAAACATTCCGTTCATAAGTTTCATGTCCTTCTGAAAGGTAAGAAATATGGGGGGGAATCTTTGTCCTCTTTGTACTTTCATGTGGTACAGGAAGACCATAGGGAGGTGGTGGAGTCACGGTCCCTGGAAGTGTTTAAGAAAAGCCTGGATGTGGCACTCAGTTGACAAGGTGGTGTTAGGTCATAGGTTGGACTCAATGATCTCAAAGGTCTTTTCCAACCTAATTCATTCTGTGATTCTATGAAATGCAGAACCCCAACACACTGATATTCTCTGCCTCTTTTGTGAATGTTCCTAGTACTTCTCAAAGACTCCTAGTAATATAATAATAAAAATACCCTTGCCCCTTGCCTTCTGCTACAGCACAAACAGACTTTGGAGGCAGTGGGAGGGGATGGACAGCTCTTAAACTAAAATGCTTAGCACTCAGTGTGCTGTACACTGCCAGGCTTGGGAGAGGCAATGCCTCTCTGCCTCCTGCTGTGTGAGGTGATGACGTACTGTGCTGGGTATTCTGCAGGGACCGTGGCATTAATACCAGTATTTTAGTGAGCTAGAGGAATATTTCAGTCTTATAAATTCTTCAGAGCTGTGCAGGGAATGCTCAGTGACACTCTGATGTCAGTCACTAGGTGACTGCAGTAAGTATTAGGGGACTCAGGCAATGTGTGCCCCTTAGGACAGGCTGGGAGGGACAGAGGTACCCTGCAAATGTAGGCCAGAGGGAGAGGGAGTTTCTTCTGCCAGGGAGATGCCCTGGGGTGTGAGCTGTAACTGCAAGGACTGCTGGCTGAGAAATTAAGATTAGAAGCAGCAAGTTTTTGCACAGTGGGAGACAGGCTGGGTCTGAAGCAAGATAAGGGCAGGAATTTTTATGCAGAGCAAAGTGTAATTCAGGGCTGTGAGGGAAGCAGTGGTGGAGGGCAGGGAGGAGGGGGAGACCTTGCTGATGAACAGCAACTGAGCTCTGCTTCAGATGCCATAAGGAAAAGGGAAAAGGCTGAGCTGTGTGAAAGGAGATGCCCCAGCTCCAGAGGCCTGGTGTGTTGTAGCAGCACATATCCCTTAGATGCAAAAGCAAGGGGACTTCTGACAAAAATTAATTGGCACAGCACAATTTTTTAGAGATGCACCATATGAAAATACTTAATATTCTGATGGAGTCTACAGTTAGAGATGTTTCTTTTCCTATTAGCCAGAGGGACTGAGTAAAGATACAGAACCTGCCTCAGTTGCTCCTTGTTAGGCTCTTCCAACAACAACCAAGTTGCTTTTCCCAATTATTAACAAATTTCATTTTTGATTTTGCATAACACTTTCCTGCTCTTTATGTAAATAGTTATGTTTAAATATTTCTGGTTTAGGGAAGGTGGAGCCTGACCTTAAAGACATTAATTGAATTTACCCCCTTGTGGCTATTTCTATTGGTGTTGTAAGAGCTCGACTATGTTTTCTGTTACAGTGGGGAACATGCTCTTGTTACACCTCTGCCTCTCAACAGACCAATTTAGAACAGCTGGCTAAAATGATAAATCTCCCTAAGAATATTGGTGAACATAAAAAAAAATACAGGGGTGGTAGGTGTAAAAAAAGAGAAAGAAGAGGGGCAGCCATGCAGGGAGGAAGGCAGGAAGCTGCCAAGGCTCTCAAGAGCTGTGGCCCAACCTTAAATTTTACAGCATTATGTCTTTGGAAAGAAATGAGATGAGGTGTTTAACACCAGGAGGTTTGTAAAAATGTATCTTTGGAGGAATCTGATAAAATAGAGCTGCCTGGGTTTGCCTCACTTGGGTCTTTTGGAGTTTTCAAAGGGTAAAAGGAAAGGCCCTGTTTTTTCCTGTAGCAGGGGAATCCTAGAGGGAATGGGCTGTTGAAATGATGTAAACTATGAACTTGCAAGCAAGAAGACATGGTTTTTTTTAACATTATAGTGGTAAGTATGGATGAGATACTGCAGTACTGCAAAAAATTGTTCTGCTGCACAAAAATGACAACAAGATCTATGGGGAGACTGAAACACCATTTCCCTGGATTCTAGAAAAATGTCCAAAACGTCTAAATGTCTAGAAAATGAGCCATAGAGTATTTGATGAGTCATGCAGATTAATTTGTAAGTTGAATTCTTTCTTAAATGAAGAATTTTATTCTTGATGAGTAAACTTTATACACATGATCATTTAATTTATCTCAGTGTATCTTTGTGTCCTAGATGAGGCTCAACTTCATTTTGTTCTTGATACCAATTAATGAACTGTTCACTCTATGACAGTGGCTCACTGGAAACTGGTTAGCTGCACAAGCACAGCTCACAGGACAATATGTTGCCTTGAAAGTCAGATAACAACTCCTGCACCAATAGATGATAACAGCTTCACAGCACCTGTCCATGCAATGTGCAGATTGTTAGATGTCACTGAGTAGTGGCACTTAAATTTTTACACCTCTTTTTGCTAGGGGGAAAAAGAAGTCCAAAAGATGAGATGAAAAACAACGAGAATTTAGCCCAAAGGACAAAGTCTTTATTCTCTTACAATAGGTCTGTAAAGTATTGTCTTGCTGGGGGTTTTCATAAAAATGGTGTTTTCCTATCTACTGTAGATTTTAATTGCTCTGAAAACAAATGTGTTGTGCCAGCTTGTAGACAGAGTATTTCATCAAAGTGCAACCAAGCCCTATAGCACAGCATATGGATAGTCATTACCTTTGGAGGCTCACAGCCACCTGTGGCCACCTGCTTTGTCTCAGCAATATGCCACAGTACCTGGGGCTGCTAGTTTTGTTTTCAAAATAATTTATTTATGTTTTGTTAGGCTCTTCTCCTAATTTTGTTAACACAGTTAGGGCAATTAAGAGGAAGAAACAGAATTTGATTCATTAATAATGCCAGATACATGGCGGTCTGTAAACAGGATCGATTGCATATTTAACTGATGCAAATCACTGGAGTTAAATCCATCTCCACTAAAGTTACCTCTGACTTCCTTTTATCTCCGCTTAATACATGAACAAGATTTTTTTTTCCTTTTATGAACTGAGCACCTTTGAGAAGAGCAGTTATCCTCCAAGCTAGTGACTTTCTTGCCTGGGTAGCAATCCTGCCACAGAAGTGTCCTGCATGAGACTGAGCACTGCAAGTAATTTATGGCACTCTCACCATTGGACTTGCATGATCTTTTCCCTGTCTGTGCAAGAGAGGGAAACTTTCCCTTCCATGGGCTGGCAGATCCTGAACATTGTTCACTTACTGTAACATGAAGACTCCCATTAACTGTTGTTGCTCCTTCAGCACTAGATGTTCTGGCTCTGAGTGTTAAATTGTCTGTAGCTAATGACAGATGATTCTCATGTGTTTAGCAGAGCAGTTTGAAATCCAAACTTTATTTTCAGTCTGATGAAGGAAGCTTCAGGTGCTGGAGTCATAGACAGCCAACTAGTCAGGTCTGAAGACATCATTCAAATAGACAAGGGACTTTCTAACCACAGAAGTGTGAACTTGCCTTCATTCTTGCTTCAGAAATGTGAAGGATGCTCCATTTTTGCAGACTCTTGTGCTGTTGGTGATGGGGATGGTGCCCCAAGATCCTGCCTGTTGTCTACACCACTTGGTGTGCCATGGTGTGTGAATTCCTGCTGCAGACAACTCCTTGTTTTCTCAAGCACAGACAGGAAGGATGCTTAAACTCTTTGAACTGGAGCACCTATCTTTACAAGTATACTGCCTTGCATGATCCAGATTCTGCTTTTTGCCAGCTTTCTCCCTAAGTGAATGTTACTGTATCTGGATCTCAACTGATGGGTGCTTAGCTGCTGGGATTAAGCTTTTTAAATGTTTATCCCTCGAGCACAACTCAGACTGGAGACACCAAATGGCAGTTCCTCCTCTGGCACCATCTTTCCGTTCAGTGTGGTAGACAGGCAGATCCCAGGAATCATCAGATCCACCAGCCTCTACTCCCTCCACTGGCTGCCTTCCTGGCTTTTCGTTTTTTAATTTTCCTCATGGGACGTGCACAGACATGAGCTGTCGGGGCTGTAACTGAGCTGTCAGGCTTTGCGTGTCCTGAGCAGCCTCCCTGGGCACAGCCCCAGGTTCTGCGTGTGGGGTTCAGGGGTACCTCGCCAGGAGGAGCGGCCGCTCTCCTGTCCCTGGGCACTCGCAGCCCACGGCTGCTCACCAGGGACCCCTCCCAGCCCCGCACCACTGCTGTGGGGTGCTGTTTTCCAGTCCCCCCAGCCTCACAGGTGGACATGGGGGCTGTGCTACAGCCATCTCTGGTTCTTTTGCTCCTGGCCGGACACTCTGGACGGACCCTTGACCTGGTTCATTGCTTGCCGTGCCCACAGCTGTTGATGGATGCTTGGGCGCTGGGCTCAGTCCCTGCGGGACACGAGGGACACTGCCCTGTCAGTGAGGGCTCTGCCTGTGCTGGGGTCTCCCCTCGCTGCTCCTGGACAAAGATGCCACCATGCTTTCTGTGTTAACTGCACCACCTGCTCCACCACCAGAGAAGACGCCGGGTTCTCCCGCGCAGGGCCGGCTCGGGTATCGGGTTAAAGCGCAGGGCTGTACCGCCGTGCTGCGCTGCTCTCCGCGCAGTGCCCTCAGCAGCGGCTGGGCCGGGCCGGGCCGGGCTGTGCCGTGCCGTGCCGGGCTGTGCCGGGCCGTGCCGTGCCGTGCCGTGCCGGGCCGGGCCGGGCCGTGCCGTGCCGTGCCGGGCCGTGCCGTGCCGTGCCGTGCCGTGCCGGGCCGTGCCGTGCCGGGCCGGGCCGGGCCGTGCCGTGCCGTGCCGTGCCGGGCCGTGCCGGGCCGTGCCGTGCCGGGCCGTGCCGTGCCGTGCCGTGCCGGGCCGGGCCGGGCCGTGCCGTGCCGGGCCGGGCCGTGCCGTGCCGGGCCGTGCCGGGCCGTGCCGTGCCGGGCTGTGCCGGGCTGTGCCGTGCCGGGCCGTGCCGTGCCGGGCTGTGCCGGGCTGTGCCGTGCCGTGCCGTGCCGTGCCGTGCCGTGCCGTGCCGTGCCGTGCCGTGCCGTGCCGTGCCGGGCCGGGCCGTGCCGTGCCGTGCCGGGCCGGGCCGGGCCGTGCCGTGCCGTGCCGTGCCGGGCCGGGCCGTGCCGTGCCGGGCCGTGCCGTGCCGTGCCGGGCCGTGCCGGGCCGTGCCGTGCCGGGCCGTGCCGTGCCGTGCCGTGCCGTGCCGGGCCGTGCCGTGCCGTGCCGTGCAGTGCCGTGCCGTGCCGGGCCGTGCCGTGCCGGGCCGTGCCGTGCCGGGCCGTGCCGCCCTCTGTGCCTCCTCAGATGCTTCCTGCAGGAGCTGAGTCGCTGCTCATCTCTAGCAGGTGTGCCTCCAGGTATCAGGACAGGCCGTGTCTCGTTGGCGAAGCGCTGCTGCGTTTATTGTTCTGTGTTCCCCAGAACTGTAAAACACTCATGAAAATAAGAGGCTATTGAGTGAAGAGTGTGTTCTTTCCCTTTGCTTTATTTTCTTTTCTCCATGCGCCTACCATCTTCATCTTTAGAAAATTGCCTACTTATCTCCCAAAGTTGCATTCTTTGCTGAATGTCCCTCTTCAGGAACTTATTCTATATGGAAATTACCCCGTACTGGAAATAATTTACCTTTAACTGTCCTTTTCTTACTTTTAAATGGTTTTCTTGTGGGCTTTTCCCCCCCAACTCTTAAAACAATGAGGCTGGAAACTGCTGACACCCAATAGCTTTGACAAACTGAGTGTTGGCCTGACATGTTCAAAACCATCTGCTTCTTGGACGGATAATTCTGGCCAGCGTTACTTCCAGCTGCAGAGGATCTGCAGCCCTAGATTCTGCTTGGGGAAATCAAGGGCATGATGACAAGCCCCAGTAGGGAGTTTAAATTCATGTGCAATACAACAGTACCTTTTTGAAGATAGTACCAAAATGGTCAGACTGGTTGGAGTAGCTGAGAGTGGAGTTTGGGTTTTTGTGACCATAGTTATTTTTTCCTGGTGAAATGCTGATTATTTTTTAACACTAATCAGAATAGGTTAATTTGTGATGTTAAAAATCAAAGGGATTGGAGGAGGCTACAATACTTCTATTTCCAAAACATTGCTATTATGAAGACCAGACCTTCAGGTAGCTGTCTGTTAAAGGATTTTGTGTCTTTTCTAATTCAGCTTTTATTGGAGAGAGACCCTCCATAAATAGCAGTCCCAAGTGAGCTGTGGTTGCCATGGCTGACATGGAGAGATGGGGCTGAAGCCTCTGTAATGAGCATGAATGCCCAGGTTTCTTTGTGTCACACTCTGACACATAACCAGAGGTGTGCAGACCTGCAGCACTGCAAGCTCACTCTCTTACTTGCCTTGCAACACTTTAGACGTGTCCCTGCTGTGGAAAACCAGGGGAGTGCTCCTAGAACATTTATCATAGAATAAAAACACATCTTCCCATAGATCTTGTCCTGCTTTGAAGGAAATGCAGCAGAAAACTCAGTCAAGCAGAGAGAGAAATTTGGGAGGAAATGTGGTAATAGTTAAGAATTATGTATTCATATGCTATGCCAGGTATGTATACAATGAATAGTTAAGGAGCAGCTATTAATTTTGTTCTGCTCCCCAAACCTACCATCAGTTACTGTTTTGAAGATAAGATTTCAGCCTATGGACTCTGTAATGCTTGAAACTCCAATGTATGAGTGCTTTCTATACACAAATGCTTTTCCTAGTATCTTTTGTGTTGATGTTTCATCATTGCTATAAGGTGGATACTGAGAGCAAAATAAGTTCAAATTTGGATTCCCAGTTTGATTTGTCTTAGCCCTGCTTCACTGAGTTACTTCATTTCCCTTCTTAGTTCAGTTTCCAGGTGTGAGTGTGACTCACTGCTTAAATCAGGCCGAAGAATCTGGATTAGGGCATCTTTTCCAAAATGTTTGAGATAATTTTCTCGTCTGAGTGTATCAGAAATGGGAGGTGGCAGGGGCTATTTTTGAAGGGGATGTCATCTAATTCAAAGCAATTAAAGAGTTGAAGTAGTGTGGGCTTGGACTGGGAGGCTGATCATTAGGGACCAGGAGCTCAGGAGGATCTGGATGCAGTCTTAGTGTCTTGGGCTAGGTATTGAGATGGAGAGATCCAAGGTGTTTCCTGGCCATATGCCTGAGTGGCAGAGAAATGAACTGGCAGATTTGTCTCTTGGGTTACAGTCACCTGAAGTTTCACACAGGAGTGCTCTTTTGGACATGAGTGAGCTCCCACAGGGCCAGGGATGGTGAGAGGAAATGCAGCAGTTTCTGTAGGTGCTGAGAGAAAGATTGCCTTGGCAGCCTCACTCAGCAGCTGGCAAAGTCTGCACTATCTTCTGCAGGCACACAGGCAGGCGTGCAGGGACTGGACCTTCTCCTACAGCTATGCCAAGTAGAGCAGGTCGAGTTTGCTTTCCAGAATCTAAAGAGTCCTGCAAGAAAACTAGGTGAAACAATGGGATATCTTCAGTCAGGGGAGGAAAATAAGTACAACTTGCAAACAAGGTAGTTCAGGTGTGGGTAGGGGTTCTGTGCAGAAGGCAGAGACTTATGATTCACGTTGGCCAACAACTACAGAATGAAATCTGATGTTTTTAGCTAAGAAAATGTAGGTTAAGTCTTTAAATCAAAATTAAAATGAGTTTTGTCCAACAGCCAGGCAGTAGCACACTGCACTGTGTAACTGCAAGGTGGCTGCTGCTGCTCTGCTTCCATAATAGAGAGGATGACAGTGCCAAATGCAGTTGTTAAAGCATTTAGTTTCACTGGGCTATCAGTTAAACTCATAAAGGTTTGCATGGAAGTACATAAACGTTTGCGTGGAACTTCCACACTAGTGGAAAACCAGAGTATCTGTCATCTGTTTATTTAATATACAATGGGTTTGGTTTTTTTAATCCACGTAGGATGCAGTCCTGATGATGAGTGCACCAGAATTCTTTATGTTTCCTGCAGTTGCAACTGTAGAAAGTTAATTTAAAACAGAAAAACATATGAATGGGAGGGTTGGAATATGGAAGTGCCAGAAGGAAGAGAAATCAGAATGGCAGGTGTGGATGATCTGTGCATTAGCAGGTTACCACAATCCTGGCACATCCACCTGCAGCTTTTCAAGACACCTCATCAGAAAAACAAGGGGCAGCCTGCACAAGGAGTAGTCAACACGTGGGCAAGACCAGAAAACACTCTTTCAGATACTGGGAGAAGGAGATAAAGGATAATAAATCGTAAGGGTGCAGAAAGGTGAGACAGGATGGGTAAACACACCTTGGTGCTGGCTGCTCCACCTGCACTCATGAATTTTAATGCTTGTGACAAAATTTCTGGACTAGGATTTGTTTTAAAATAAAATATTTTATAAATTATAAATCAAAGATAAATCCATTATTTTGAATCAAATTAGCTCGTGCACTGAGCTTTGCTGCAACGTTATAACATTGCATCCCTTGCTGACAGCGAAAGGCTTGTGAGGGGAAGCACTCTTCTGAAATGAGGAGGGAAGTGCTAACACTGCCTTGTCTTGTCCGGCTCTTCAGTGGTGTTTGAACATCTAAACAGCCCAACCAGTGCAATAATGAGCTCTGCCTTTTGCATTAGCAGTTTTGAAGAGGGCCAGTAATAGACAGAAACTTATGACCGTTTTCACCAGGCATAATACAGGGAAATTACATGAGGAAATATCTGTTTGAATAAGTTTGTGCTTAGTCCTTGTTTGAGTCCAGAAACAAGAGCAGCAGCAAGGTAGTTTTGAATGCTTTTTATATTTCTGTGATGGTGCTATGGCAAGGACACTGCCAAAGCTCAGGAGCAGAGCTACCTCTGTGGTTTGCTGGGAACAATTTAGAAAAGATCCCTGGCGTTAAATTCAGACTTCCTGCTCCTTCTGTTTTTAGCAGATCAGGCTGTCACCTGAGAACAAGAGGGAAGGTAAAGAAGCCTGTTGTATTTTTTTTTCTTTCTTTCTGTGGAGCCAAGGTCAGGTAGCTTGCTGCCACTAATAAAGGGAAGGAATATTGGTCACTAGTGGCAGCCACTGGCATCCTACTCAAACACTGGGTAAATGTCAGGCTTCAGCATTATGGAAAGTCAAAACTGGCCACAGAAACTGAGTTATCTGTAGGTAATCTCTGCTCTGGGGTCTCTGCCTATATGAATTATGAAAAGGAACTTTAAAATATGTGGAGGATTTGACAATTCCTGTGCTCTGTTTGTCAGAAGTTGGCCTATGTGCTTTTTTAAGGTAATTACATAAGAATATTTTGTCAATGCTTGTAAGCAAAATGCAAGGAATTGTTAATTGCAGTGTTTTAATCTTGTTGCTGCTGTTTGAATTGAAAGAAAGAATGGTCTGGAGGTCATGTCTGTCACTCTGCCTTCTAACTAATGTCTCTTTGTTTCCTCTTTTCTTAATTTTTTCTTTCTCCCTGAATATTTTAGACATTTCAGAAGCAGGGTAATGTCACAGCAGGATAGCTAGAGGTTGTAGTCTTAATTCATTTGCCCCCATGACAAGCTGAAATGCCTAAAAAAAAGTGCTTTTGCCTTTGAGGTGGGGGGAGGTTTGAGGGAAAGGACAATCACCAAAAATTTGAATTGCTGCTTGGAGAAACCTGCCTTTGTTTTGGCTGCTTTGGAAGTTCAGGCACTTGTGGTTGAAATTGGATGTCTTACCTGGGTGGGATGAATCTAGTCATCCTTGTATTTTTGAGACAAGGACTCATTCATCATTTGCCTTAAAGGATCCTGAATTTTGTGCAGCCTCATTGGATATAAGAAAGGAGATGTTCTTTTGGCCACTAAACCTTCAGGAACAAACTGTACAAAATGTTAAATATACTTTTTCTATCTCCTGTTTCTGGATAATACACAGTTTTTAGTCATGCATTTTTCAGTATGTCTCCTCAGTGAGAATCTTCTGGTATAGAAGAGATATATACATTAAAACTTTGTTCCAGATTTTTTTTTTTTTTTTTTTTTTAAATGCCTCTTCTCTGATGAAAAGAAAGTTCCTTCTTCTGTCAAGGCTGGGCTTTCATAAGCATGAATTAACTGTTTTAGATAAAATTTTTCAGCAAAAGTACTTGCCTTTGGGAAGGCCAACCTCTGAAACTTTCTGTGTGGTGTAAAGTCTGGGATTAGGCATTAGCGGAATTTGGTGTTCACAGGGAAAACACTCATGAGAGTAACTCAGCCTGCACAGGTATGTGCTACTTTAGCAGGTTTGTGTTTCAAAACTGTGAAACTGCTCAAGTTGAAGTCCTTTACTTAAATGTACATGATTCGTGTAGGAATAGGCATGTCTCTCCTGAAGAGCTCTCCTGCTGAGTGAGAGGCTTGGAGCTTGAGTCCCTGCTGCACAGGCTGCCTCGAAGGGAAGAGGGACCTTGGGCACCTGTGCTGTGGTAGCAGCTTGGGAAGCCAGGAGAGCTGGCAGAGGGGGAGGGCTTGCCTGCATGGCACACTGCCTGTCCTGGCTGGCCCTGCTGCAGAGGGCAGGTCCTGGCTGCAGCCCTCAGGGCTGCCCCCCTCTTGGTTGTTGGTCTGAGTGTCCCCAGCACTGCCATGCTGGACCTTCCCATCCTTTTCCATCTATCGAGTTTTTGGAGTCTGACCAGGATCCCCACATCTGGTGTAGCAGCACTTACTTGCTGCAAAATTTTTAGAACATGCTAACAGAAACTCTTCTGTGTCCTTTTTTTTTTGTATGGACAAGTTATCAGTATTCCCCATAGCAAAGACCTCCAAGCCAGGCTGCTTCCCCGGGGTGTTGCTGTCCCTTCTGTCCCTCGAGGCCTCACAAGCAGCAGCACAGGGCAGCAGTGGCCCTGGGGAAACAAAACCCCTGTGAGCTGCACCTTGGGCACATGCAGAGGTGTTCTGCTGAAGGTAAAGCTATGTGGATGTCTGCCCCAGGCGAGGATTTGTTCTTTAGTACCTAACACTTCAGTATGTTTTCTGGTATGCATGATCAAGTGAACTGATGGAGGAGAAAGCAAAAAGGATTTTGTTTCTTTTTTAATCTTGCCCATTGGGTTTCTTCCCATTCCTTTTGAGGCATGTGAAACAGCACTAGTTTAACAGCCTCATGTGAAGGGATTGCAACTTCAGGAGCAGGTCAGACTTCTGAACTTCCCAGTCTCAATTGTTATTTGTGAGGAACACCTCAGCTCTGAACTTTGCTGCCGACACAAAAGCATGTTTCAGTTGGTAACTTGGCATCATTAACCATAAAGTATAACATTGGGCTTGTTGTGACAGTTTTAATCAACTTCTCCCTCAAGGTCACCCTTGGCTTCTGAGTTATGGGAGTCCCAAAACCTGTTGTGATTTATTTTGATGAAGATAAGTCAGTCCATGTTTTCTGACAGTTTGGCTGTTCTGTGATCTGTAACTACATTGCTTCTAGTACTGAAAATACACTCAGGACAAATACATGTGGATGGACAGCTCAAATAATAGCAATCCATCTTAGCAAATGGCATTAGTTCTCTTATTGCTTCTTTCAGCTGACTTCTCCCTTCATAAAAGGAGAGGCTCATTACTCCCACAGGAGGTTCAGAAAAAAACCACTTTTGTCAGAAAACCCGTTAGCTTTCTGGTATAGCACTTAGATGGTTTGGGAAGTGACAAAGGGATTTGTAATGATTTTTGGGCAGCTCGAGTAAGAGTGAGGAGGAGGAGCTGGGTGCCTGACCTTGCTCTAGCCACTCAGCCTGAGTGCTATGAAATTCAAACCCATTTATGTCTGCTCATTTCCCTTGTGTTCCCATTTCCATATGCACATATGGCAGGGATCAGGAGGATGCCTCATGAGGTCAGGGTGACTGCCTTAGGAACGGTACATGGCTTGTATCAAAATGATTACCAAATGGCTGGTATTAAAATAGCTGAGTGGATGCTGTGGTGACAACCTATGGAGTATTACGTGTAGATTATAATTGTGGGGGAAGGATGAAACTGAAGTTTACCCTGCTGCAGTTTTGATGTAGCTGATTGTGCCTGTTTGGATACCCAGCATGCTTGATGAGCAATTCCCTGGGTGGCCTGGGAACTCTGGAGCTAATCTGTGCAGAGAGGACTTGCTGGACTGCCCACAGACAGGGTGACTGATTGACCTCCCAGCCAGCATTCAGCAAAGCAACACACAGGAGCTCTGCAGACAGGGCTTTTGGACAGTCCTGGGGACTCTCCCAGTGGGTTCCTGCTGTGCACAAACTGGTAGCTGCTGCTTGTATGCTGGGATGTGCTGGTTAACTTCCTGGGCAGAAAATCCAGGCGCTCTTGAGGATTCTCCCTTTTGGCATCTGCTGTAGACAGAGGTGTTGACCAAACTGTACAGAGGTAACTTTAAATATTCAGACAAAACTGCTCAGTAGGAGTGGTCTTGTAGAACAGTCTTTGTTCATGGTTAAGATAGTTATGAGATGGTTTGTACATAATTTAAGGTAATGAGTGGATATGGATTGTGCCTATGCTGGAGTAGTCACGCAGGTGTGCTAGTGGGATGTAAGAATTCTCCAGAATGGCTCAGGGAGCCTTATCTCATCTGGCTGAAGGCATCTTTGCAAGGAACTTGCAGTGGAGGCACCCATCAGTACCTGGACAGCAACTGACCATCTGGTCAAGAGGTTTTGTTCTCTAAAGAAGCATTACCCAATGCAAACCATACCAATCAGTTAATTATTTCAGCAAGCACTTGTGTCTGTGTCTATGCAGCAGCATCCATTCAGCACAAGTGGGATGCTTCCATTGAGTTGTTGCCAGTATCATCCCTTTATTGACTCTTCTTCAAAGAGCTGGAAGAAGGTCTTGATATGTTAGTTAAAGGTGTTAGTAATCGTGAAAAGTGGTATATGTCTGGTTTCCCAAAACCAAAGTCTGTGTTGACTGGTACATCTTTCTGGCTGGGATTATTTCCAAGCCAACAGCAGTGTGGGCACTAGTCCTGGGGACAGCGAGTTGCAAGAGGCAGAAAGTCTGGCAAAGACTCAGGTGCTGCTATGGCTACACCTGCCTGCACATCTGAAAAACACCCAAGCTCTTCAGTGAAAACTGCCTAGGTAACTAGGTTGGTACTCAGTACAAAGTCTGGATTACAGTTTAAAAAAGAATTGGAATGTGTGCTCTCTGTACTGCTATTCCTATAAACCCTTTATTTATAAAACAATTTCAGCTAACGATACCTGGCTGATTCAGGTGGTGTTTCAGGGTTTGAATGAAGTCAACAGCTTGTCTGTGCCTGTTTGTCAGTGGATGAGTGCAGGCTATTTGCTGTAAGAAGATGGGATTGAAAGAATAGAGGTGATGTAGGCAGACTGCCATCTTTCTCCCATTATCTATATTCACTAAAGCTAAAAATATGTGTTGTTGTTTTCAGTTCTAATGTTCAGTATATTCAATGCTTCATGAACCAGCCAGACAAAGTGCTACTTTATTGAAAGTAGGCAAAAGCCCACTTCAGATAAAGTGCAGCTTAAAATGATTGCCTCTGCCTTAGCATTGGCCATCATGTCTCCCACATTTACCAAAATTCTTCACATTAGAAGATTAAAACTTTAAGCAGAGGATGACCTTTTATAGACATGTTTCTGCTTATTGCTCCCACTGAGCTCATCATTCCAAGAGCTTTTCTGTTGATTGCTGTGTCCACTCCGAAAGGGGTCTTCTGAGGCTCTGCTGTTCTGCCTGGACCCTTTAATGAAGGTATTTCATCTTTTTCTGAACTCCTACACACAAATAAAGAAGCAGTAGAAGTCACATTTTTAAGTAACAGGCATGTTTAAGCCAAACAGTCTTACTTTTACAGACAAAATTACTGCCTTTATGAGGGAAAGGAAAAGATTTTAAATTTTTAAGTTGGTTTTTTGGTTTTTTTGGGACTGATTTACAGAGTGCAACATTGAGAAGCCTTTGCTACCAGTTCTGTAAAGTGTGTTGGAAAGAGCAAGCTCACCTTTGTTGCTACATGGCTGGACCAAAGCATTGGGAAAATAGCCGTGCAGGCTCTCAAGAGCGGACTTTGCGCTTTTCTGGGTGCTCCTCCCTGCTCCGTTCAGCTGGACAGAGTCACCTTGTCAATGGACAGTGGCTGCTTTGTGGAGCTTGGCTGCCCCTGCCATCACTGTGGATATTTGCTACTCTCATCAGAGATTCAGTGGTTTTTGTAGATATGGGGGGGTTCCCGAGGCAGGAGGCTGTTTTTAGACTGTTGCCCCTGGGGACAAACAGCTGGTGCAGTGTATGGCATGTTCTGCTTGTTTGCAGAAGTGGTAGCTTGAAATTCAGCCCGCTGTTTTCACAGACAGTGATGCATTAGATTGGTATGAACATATACAGAAGTCTCTTGGCAACCCAAAAACTAGCACTTCTAACACTTCTTTTCCGGAATAGTCTTTCTCCAAGCAATATTTTATTGTCCAACTTTTAATAAAGTCTTGTGAAGTAGCAGTAAAGCAGAATATGAAGGTATTACCTTCACCAGGATATCAAATATGTAAGGAGCAAATTGCAGCTAGCCCAATCCTTCAGTTTGACAGTTAAGCTATATTGTAACAATACGTGCATGTGGGCCATTCACATATGGTACTGTAGCTGTAAATTAAACTACATTAAATCTTCAAGCATCCAGTGGGAGATTTTTCCCATCGCCTCTCTCCTCAATATGCAGAGGAGTTTGGTCCAATTAATTCTTCTAGCATAAGAATTATGAAGGATCCTACTACTGCTTTTTAAAATAGATTTCACTGGGGGTTAGTGCTTCAGGATACAGTGTCCTGAAGAATCCCTCTGGCAATATCTGAAAAGAAACATCAGTGTCACGTTCTTTCTATTTTTAATGCACTTCACTATGGAAACAGATCTATGCTTCTCTGCTGTCTGTCCATCTCCCTAGTAATTTTGAACTGTTGGATGATATAAATCAAATGTGACAGAGGTAGAGGTCTTAAAAGATAATTAGCTTCCTGCAAGTTTTTGTGCAAGTTACTGTCTGGATAGAGACGAAATTCTAATTTATGCATTTATAAACTTAGTCTGCAGCGTATGTTGAACTTTTACTGGCTAATTTAATGAATTTACAAAGGAAGGAATCTACTTTCTATACTCTAAATATGGGTAATACTGCAGCTGGAGCAAGTCAAAGCTGTTTCTGTAATTTCCAGTGCTTGCTGAACTGTGTGCTTGTGCTTGGATCTGGGCAGAAAAAGCACAGTGACTTTGCTCTTGGTCAGTGCAAAAAGACATTGATTGAGCTTTGGGTTTAAGGGATTACTTTTGATTGAGGCTGCTGTACCTAAACTTGTGCTCTGCAAAGCATGAGCTCAGTATGGGCACCCTCCCAGGCCGGGGAGTTCTGCTGGTCAGCGTGCCTGGGGTGGTGTGGGGCAGTTAGGCCAATTTTGTTTCTTTTGTTGCTGTATTTAGGGGTGTAAGCTTGTGCACCACTGTGATGTTGTTGGATCATGCGCTGTACACCTCTGCCCATGTCCATTTATATTCCCTCATGTACCTAGTGCTCACTGCTTTGTTTTGGACCCTCTCTGAGGTAGAATGAACTGCTTTTGGGGCTTTTTACAATCAAGGTCCCTGTTCTCCCGCCCACCCACAATTCTGACTTTGGCCACTGCCCTGAGGGTGGATTTCCTGCCCAATTTCTCCTCCAGACTGTGTCTACATCCAAGTCTAAACTGTGGGATGACTTTCCAATTTTCTAATGCCATCATTTTGATGAGTTTTTAATGACCCAGTAGCCTAACTGCTGTTTTTAATGTTGTTAAACCCATTTTTAAGATATTGTTCAACCCCAGGGTTGCAACAAAGTCTTAAATTGGCTACTTTTACAAGCATCGCCTGGATTTACATTTTCTGTTAATGCTTTGACTGTCTTTTGTGCACACCTGAGTAGAAGAAATCGTAACAGGGGAACATAAAAAAATCCAGTTCTCATATTCAACTTGTCTTACAGCAAGAATAAAGGAATGCTCACTGATGAAAAGGAACATGCTCAAAAAGAGTTTGGGAAACAGTTTTCATGACAGCTAAGTGGTGAGGAGCATTTTCAGTCTTGGGAAGTCATTAAGGCAAAGTGTGGGCCGGGCTCAATGTCTTAGAGACCAATAGCAGCAGAATAATGTAACATTTCTAGCTGCAGCAGGCAAATCAAAAGGCAGAGAATGCCAACAAAGAACTGGCACAACTGTTGTGAAGGAGGTCATTGAGTAGTTTAGAGTGGTTAATTTAGGTTTTGTGCTTGTAAATGGAAACTGGCAAGAAATAAAAGGTAAAAATTATTTGTTTGACATGATAAGATGAAAAGGATCACATTCCCCACATATTCCAGCTACTTTCCCCCCTCCATTTCTCATTTCCAGCTCTAGTTACTTGCTGTGCTAGACTGCCATCCCAGGAGTTTGAGGGACGAGAACTGGAAGGAATAAACCACTCTTATGGGGTGGGAGGAAGTGATAATGCAAAGAAAGTACAATCAACTAACAGGTGATGTTTTTGGCACTCCTTTCTCTGACAAACACTTCCCAAACTCCTGCTGCACTGTCTGCCTCAAGCAGAGAAGTGCTCGATTGCAGGTTTAAGGGAGGTGGGTGGCAAAGGACCATTTGGCTTTTCAGCCCAGGAAGGGTGGTGCTCCTTCCCCTGGGTGTGTGTTTGTGAGCAGTGCTGCAGAGCTGTGCTGAGCCTCTGGAAGGGGGAAAGCAGTCTAGTCCAGCAATGCTTTAGGAGGTGGGTACCTCTCACAAAGATAATGTTTAGCTTTGTGCCACAGGGGCAGCATTTTGCCAGTGTGGTGTAAGTATCTGTGAAGTTCAGAGCTTCTCCTGTATAAATTAATTTGTTCCAGGGAAGACCCAGGCCTTGATCCTGCAATGTAATTTACTCCTGAAGAGCTGGTGGCAGCATTAGAACCCGTGCTTTTACAAAACCTCTTTATCGTTATTGGGAAGGTGTCTTCAAAAAATCTCAACATAGATTGGATAGCTCTTTCAAATAATTGGTTGAATATTAATTTCTGTGTCTCACTGCAATTATGTTAATTATGGGGAACTCATTAGGCACTAATGTAAATATTAGAACCCCTTCTGTAACATTCACTGTAATTTAATGCTAATTCACAGAACTGTTATTGAACTGTTAATAGCCAGGGATGGAATAACACCTCACACAATCAGTGAAGCATTGCAGTTGGGGAAGAACATGTGTTACAGTCCACACACACTTTTGAACACACAGTCATGAGCTGTTGGCAGCCTTCCCATTGCAAATTAAAGGAGACTCAGAGCAAACTGTCAGTGGTTTCTTGGTGTATTGGCTGACCTGGCCTCTCCTGTCCTCATGACCACCATGAATGCTGGTTCTGTGGCTAAATTACTGCATAACTTTGTATCTCATGTCATCTGCTTGGAAACCCAGATGATTACATCTCCTCCATTATTTTAAAATCCAGCATGCCAGCAAAGGCAGTTTCCCAATATTATGTTTGTTTTGTATCCATGCACTTTAGATTTCCTTGGCATAGGGGTTGCTAATAGTTCTGTTCACATACACAGCTTGCAGTTGTCTGATTCAGCCTGAAGTCATTTGATAATGCCGGTGCAAGAGGGGATGACCTAGTTGTTTTTCATGAAATATTCACATCTGTTATTTTGTTAGTCAAGGGGGCAAAAAGGTAGAAATTTAGTCAGTTTGAAATAACTGGGTGAGGGACAATAAATTCCAGGCTTTGGAAAATGCTCTATTTTAATAGAAAGCTTTATATTCTGAAGTGACAAAAACCCAACCCGAAATAAGTGCCGACACGAGATCTGGCCAAAATTTAGGTGCTTAAATTGCTGATCTGAAGAAGTCCACCTAGCTGCTGTCGAACCTATGGAAGGGATTTAAATACAAGAATCTTGGCTACCTGGAACTGTGCTGCTCCCTTGGCAGGCCAAATCCGCCCAGGGTGGGGGAGCTGGATGCCTGTCCCCATCTGTGCCCTGTGGAGCTCAGGGGGCAATAGCTGTGCTGGTGGAGGGAGGCCACTCACAGCCTTCCTGTGGCTCCTGCTTCTACAGTTTGCTGCTGCATATGTTTTTATTTTTGGCATTTGGCTGAGGGAAGCAGAAGGACCTGAATTCACCTGCCTCACCTACCTGAGAGTGTGGATTCATACCCCTGTTGTCCTGCATAGTGCCAAAGCCACCAGGCAGCTGGCAGTTTGGGCAGGAGGCAGGCACATATCCCCTTACTGAAGGGTTTGGGAGTGGTGGTCTAAATGTGTGAAAAGAAGGAGAGCAAATGCCCGGAAGGTTAGAAATGTGGGTTCCAGGAATCAGTTCAAGGTAATGTGTATATTCTCTGAAATGATTCTGTTGAAATTCTTGTCGTCCCCTCCCCCTCAATCCCCAGAGACCCAGACTTCCTTGACGTTCCATCCCAGAGGAGCACAGTGTTGCACACGAGGAATGTGTTTATAAAGGAGCAAGGAAAGGGCCACCTTTCTCACCTTCCATTGGGAACCCCAGCTGGGCTGTGGGTTCCCAGTGCAGGGAAGTTCAAAAATACTCTTAACATTTTCCTGTTCTGCAAGCTGAAGACAGTGAATATCAGAAATGCTGATGCCAGCCAGCACTTTACTGGCATGTGGACAGCTGGGCTGGAAGCAGCCTCCACGCTATCTCTGCCCAGGCTGTGTTTTGGGAGTGTAGGTCTGTCTCTCAGGGTCATGATGATTTCTTTTCTGTGGTCAGATGCCTGAAAGCTGAGGCACAGTCTAACTCCTGAGAGACTTGAACTGAAGATTTTCGGCTTTAATGGGCTATGTTGTCCTCAGCACTAACTTTTCTCCCTCTTAGAAACAAAGTCACAGTAGGAGTCTTGCTGGTTTTATAAACATAGAATTAAAAGAACAGCATTTTATCACCATTTTGAAAAAATCTTATTTTTTCAAATTTTCATGAAATGATCAGTTTGAAATGACTTTACGAACCATCTTTAACAGCACCATCTGGTGGCTCTCAGGCAATGTTGACATTAGCCGTGGCTAGAGCTGTTTCTTGCAGTAGTACAGGGTGAAATACTTGGTTTGTTTTATTATGAATGCCAGAGGAGGCGTGTGAATTCTGTATGGGTAAATATGGCAAAAGTATGTAGATTTGACAAAAGCATGTTGCTGAAATGTGTGGGGTAAAGTAGGGCAGAACTCCAGGGCTGTATGTCCATAAATATTTGAGTACTAGAAGAGGGATATTTTCTCATTCCTGTAATATGTTTAAAGATGCCTACTTATCATAAAAAATCTATTATTAAAGATTATTTTATATTTGCTTCTAATCTTCTTACATATATGTGGAGTGAGGAGAGATCAGCAAAGTCACTGATTGGAAGAGCAGGCTGCTGAGCAGCATGGGGAATTTATAATATATTGGGGGCTTAGGAATGTGAACTTTCATTTTGATTTATTCAGTCTCAGCAAACAGAGAGGGTAGATATCACAGCAGTGAATGAGGAGGTAAAAAGATGATCCACATTCAGCCAGGGAAAGACAACCAAAGGCAGAATCTCTTTCTGCTTTGAGCCTTTGTGTAGTACACAGGACAGAAGAATGGTTTCTGGAGCTGATGGCCATAGAGATGCCACTAGATTTTCTGCACAGGAATTTCAGAGTGGGCAAAGTATCCTTCTGGAATTCAGTGCATCAGTGTTCAGTGTGCTACTTTTCATTAGTGATTTATGAGTGGTAGTAAGCGTAAGGTCACATGGATTTTGATCTTTGTTCCCACTATAGCAGGTGATGATGCTGCATGGAGCTCCTGCTTATATTTTGGTCTCTGTGCTGTCTCAAAGATCCAATTCCCTCAGCGTTAGGTGATCCCTCTGGCTAAGTATGTTGTGGGCAATTATGGCTGTGTACAACAAGCCTTGGCATCAGCAGCTTGGCTCTGGTTTCACTAACCAGAAGCAGGATTTGTGCTTGGCTGTTTGTAAGGCAGTTCACTCAGAGCTCCCAGGACAGAATGCTTTCCAGAGGAGAGCTTCCTGTGCCTTCCCTTTGCTTTGTCCTCTGCTTGCTGACGTGAAATAAAGACGACCTGGAAAATATAAACTCAAGTGTTACAATTGCTAGTTATTATTTCTGAGGAATGTAGATTATTTTTAAAAAAATCTATTTGGAATTTGTACTGAGAAAGACCAAATTAAATGATGGCAGGAAGCAGTTTGGTGTAGTAGGTAGGAAGGTGCTGTCTCAAAAAGCTGTGTGCTCTGTAGCTAACTGGGGCTAATAGGCATGATTGGCCACATCACAGTTATCTTCTCCGTGCCTATTATCTGAGCTGTGCTCCCCTCACAGTAGCAGGTGTTTTAAAGCCTTCTGCAGATATTAAAGCTTTGCAGTATCCTTTCTTTTTCAGTCTCTTCCTTATTTTGTGTGGCCCAGTATTGTGGTGAGCACAATGAGCTGCATCCTGAGCACATTCAGGTCCCCCCCACCTCTGATGGCAGCAGTGGAGTGTCGTATATTCACCGTGACCTGGAAGGCACCCGTGTCTGGCAGAACCTGGGGGCGTAGCAAATGTAGTGTCTGTTTTTTCCTCTGAGACAGTATCTATTTTGTGTATTTCCACTGAGCTTTCTGCTTCATCTCTGGAATGAAAGTGAAATAGCAAGTGATGAAAATGATGATGAGGATTTATGCATATAATAATCATCTGCAGATATTAAAGCTTTGCAGTACCCTTTTTCAGAGATATTCATATGAGTCAGTGAGATCTGATGACTTGCTCAAGGTCACAGAGCAAGTTTGTGGCAGAGACAGAAACAGAAATTGCATCTTAAGAGTCAGGACAGTCTCATATTCCTGGGCTTCCTCTTACAAACACTGTTACGCTGTATGACATGGCATTGCCTCAGGCTATGAAGGAAGGGGGAGCACACCCAAAAGTGAGCTTAGCTGTGCATGCTGGATTAAAAAACTTACTTTTGCATCTTCAAAGTTGCCTTAGCTATGTGAACTTGAGTCAAATTAACATGATACAAAATCTACAGAAACAGTGGTTACAAGGTTATCTGGTTTTTTATGTGCTGGTGAAGAAACTTATTGGATGCTTACCCCAGGCACCCTCCGTATAACCACCCTTCCTGACTGGTGATGGGTCGGATGTGTGTGCAGGGCTGAGCCTGCCATGATCATAGGAGTCAGGATGTACCCTGTAGATCTGCCCTGTAGAGTTTAAGAGAGCCACTGTCTGTGGTATCAACGTGTGGAGCTGCCCTATTGCAGCTCTTCTCGCTTTTGGCCCTATCATAATGGTGTAAGTTCTACTTTTCTAACCAGAAATGGTACCTCTTACTGCTGAATAGGACACGAACCTGGTTCAGAGCATCAGTCAAAAGCAGAAAGAGTTTAATTAGTTTCAGGATCCATGGAGGAGAAACAGAAGCCAAATAATCGGTTGCAGCCATGCTCCACTTTGAGGTACGTGGAGATGGGGAAATAGCTCATGCCAGCTTGTTAGACAGGAGGCTGGAAGTTACAGATGGCACGGATGTGATACTGGAGGCAGAGAACAAATGTTTCCCACCTAGTGAGAAACACTTCAGAAAGGAAGAGTCATTGCTTAATAGCAGCATGATGGTTACTGTTGAAAGCAAGAGAGAGTCCTCTAAAAGCCTAAAGCTTTATCTAAATGAGGAAAATACACAGGATTATAAAAAATGACAGGTTAAATGTAGAAATGCAACAAGGCAGACTGGAAAAAAGGAGTTAGAGGAGCATTTGCAGAAGACATCAAAACTAGTAAAAAATAAATCTTCAAAAACATCAGCATCAGGGAGCCTGCCAGAAAAAATCTCTAGGGCTTGTAGATGCTCAGAAATGACAAACAAATTCTTTGCATCTGTTGCTCATTGTGAAGAAATGGCAGTTCCCTGTGCTGGTGCACTTCTTAAAGAAGAATTCATCAGGAAGTCTCTTTCAAATTGAAGAGTTGGTAGGGGAATTTATGAATCAAATAGAAGTTGCCAAGTAGTTTATTAACCCAAGCTTTCTGTAGGAATTCAGTGATAAGATAGTGAGATCAACTGTGGTGTTCCATAGAAGTACTCTGGTACTTGAGGATTGAAAGATGTGATATGGCTTTCTAGAAATGTGATAAGGGAAACCACAGGCTGATGGGCTTGGGATATGCACAAGAAGAAATTACTTTACAATGGTGTATTAAGAATGGAGTTGCAGGCTATAGAGACAAGAGTCAGCCTGGTTTTTGTAATGAGTAGTCTGTGCAAAATGTCAGAGCTTTTCTAATCAAATAGGAAATGCATCTGTTCTGGGAGCCATGGTGGTCAGCAGATGCATAAATGGTTTGGGAAGAGTTGAATACTTGTTATTCACTGCTGTCCTGAATAGCTTCAAATTATTGATGATGACTGAAAAATTTTATAAGAATGTAGTGAAACTGAGTGACTGGGCAGTGAAATACAGAATGACTGTGCAGATAAGCAGAGTGATACATCACTTTGTATATAGGGAGGAGGGAGTCAGAATGGGGAAGAATGAGATGAGCTCTGAGCTATTTCTTGGATAAGATCTTGAGTTGTGAGAGAAATGCCATCTCAGTGCTCAGGAATGGTCCAACAGGTATCTCAAATATTAGAGTGGTTAGGACAATAAGAGAGATCAACTTGAGGAGGCATGAACTGCTTTATGTGCTAATATCAGTGCACAGAACGTCTGCCTCCTGAATACTGTATGCAGCTTTGGTTCCTTTGCTTCCAGTCCAGTCCCAAATGCACTAAAACTGGACGAAACAGTGAGAAGACAGCAAGGCTCTTTGAAATCTTGGAATGGGCTCTGTAAAAGAAATGAGCAGTGAGGCTGAGGCCCTTCAGCATGCAAAAGAGACTCCTGAGGAAAGTGGTAATGAAGGCTATGAAGTCATGTGGCATGGAGAGAGTAGGTAGGGTTTGATGTCTCTACTTGTGAACAAGAACTGGAGGACATGAAATTAAGCTGTCAGGTTCAGGGTAAGTGTTGCTATTTGTGTGACCCATTCTTCTGTGCCTTCCTAGTTCCTGGTTTGACCACTGCTAGCAGCAGCATAGTGGGCTGTGTGGGCCCTTCTGTCTCCTGCTGTGGTTGTCTTATATTTGACTTGAGGAAATTTGGGAAACCACTGCTGCAACTGTTCACAGCAGAATTGGCCTCCCATCAGGATCTCCGTTCATCCTCTTTAGCGCTAATTCAGAGTCAGAAATCAGACTGTTGTGTTGACAGATGCTTATCCTGACTAAGCAACTTGTTTTTAAGAGTCCTGCAGTAAATTTGTTTTGTCATTAGTTGAGAGCCACTCCATGCGTGTGGGACAGTGGGGAAGGTCTGAACAGCATTTCCACAGCCTCATGTGAATAGCTGGATCCCAGCCCCCAAGGCAGGGATGCAGACTGCCTCTTGCTGGGGCGCAGTGATACAGAGGCAGGAAATCGTAGCCCCAGGCAATGAAACGCGAATGGCGTGTTTGGGTTTGCAGTGACTGTGTTTTAGTTTCAGCAGTATTGTGAAAATCAAAACGTTGTGAGTAATTCTAAAAGACTACAGAAACCAAAAGATAAAAGTGAGAGTGTCCCATATGCTTTTACAATATTAAAACAGCTCAACTAAAGCTGGGTCACTGCCAGCCTCTTGATAAAGACTGTGCTTTTGCATTCCGAGCAACAAAAGACTAAATGACAAAGAACATACTGACCCTTTATATGCAACTGTAGAGGGGAAGAGAAATCTCAGAAAGTATTGAAATTTTTGTTTGAAAAATCTTTTCATGTTACTTTCAGACATGAAAGGTAAAAGCATGGTATGGATAGAGACTAAAGAGGTTAAGGGAGTAGCTGAGAGTACATATCCACACATGGAAGTTGCTAGGAATGGTGTGTTAATCTGAAGGCAGTGGTGTTCCTTATAAAGAATGATTTAGGGGAGAATGTTCTGTGGAATCAGTAAGTTTTATTTATACTGAAAAACTTCACAAATTTTCCACTTCTGAGTGCCTGACTCTCACAGCTTACTTATTGCAGATATGAGTAAGTTGGTTTTTAAGATACGTGGCTGTAGTATTGGACTTCCATCTTGATATCCTTCAGTACCTTACTGGTCTTCCCTTCCCTTAAAGATTCTCAGGTAAGGTGGATTATGTGGTCTCTGGTTGGGACACAGGACTGATTTTCTTACACCTTAAGCAGTTACACTGAGAAATGCAATAGTCATGTGGAATTTAAGGCTTCCACGAGTGCAGTGACAGTACCAAGTAGTTGTGTTGCCATATCAATATAAAATCAATTGAATTGTTTTCCACCAGGAGGTGGGCACTTGACCATTCAGGTCAAACCATGGCCACACATGCTGCACCATTGACCAGGCATAAACCCTTACAGCTTTATCATGTACCTAAATCAATTTGAAATATTTAGTGTTGGTTCTCATGGCCTCCAGGCATCCACATTCAAATGCAGCAAAGTGGCCTCCCAGGGCAGAATGTAAAACATCTCACAGCCACAGGGAGCAAGGATGCTCAGTGAAGCAGGGAGTTTACCCTCTCCCCGACATGCACAGTAGGAGGGATGAGAGAAGCCCCAAGAGCCATTACAATATCCTGCAGAGTCTTCAGAGCACGGCAGTAAAGTTCCTTTAAACAGGAACAACCTTGCTGTTGATTTACAGTCTTCCAACACAAACTGAACATTTAAGGCCAAATGTCTCTGTCCAATCCCTCATACTGATTTCACATAGGTAAAGAAGATTCTTATTCTTTACCTGGGCTGGGATTGCTGAATTCAGAAGATTAGTGTGCTGCTGTGGGCCTGATCTCTAGAGCTCCTGGGACACCTAGGCAGGTACTCCCTGCTAGCTGTAAACGGAAATGAAAATAAGAAATACTAGAAATTTTATTGGACTCAGATTGCATACAATAACATGTGAACTAAATGCTGAGACACTGGTATAGAACATACATGGCATGAATCATCCCAATTAAATGGAGGAAATTACTTAGCCATGTGAAAAAGTTAAGCCCTGACATTAAAAGCTACTAGTTTGTTTTACTTTTTTCTGGCACTTTATTATTTCTGAAGGCTTAAAGAACTCCAGCCTCGTAACTCCTGTGATGAGTGTTCTAATTATGAACATTAAGAATGTTTTCTGATTGTTTTGAGTTAGGTAATAACTTGATATGATAAATAAATCAGGCAATTCCCAATCCAAATGTAGTGTCTGGCTTTGGAAATACAGTATGCTCCCTTCTTTCCTGTGTGAAATAGGTGTGAACAGCTGGAACAAATGTTCTTGTCACCAAATTATAAATTACAGCCGTCAAGAACAAAACATTTAGTTCCAGCACTCAAGAAATAGATTTTTAAGAAGTCTTCCCATTTATCAGTTTAACCATTGATTATGTGTGTAAGGTCATTGAATCAGAGCAGTAATGAATGGAATTCTTGATTGCTCAAATACCAGACTAAATGTACCCATAGTTTTACATCCAGGAACCTGATAATACCCAAGAATGCCTCAGAGCATTCCAGGAACTAATGCTGTGTGTAAGCACTTATGTACTTCCTCTCTGATCACCAGTAACATGTTTGCTGAGTAGGAGGGGAAGATAAATTTACTTCCATGAGCTCCATACCTGTCAGGTTTTCAGTCTGTCAAGCAAGCAGTTTAATTCCCAGTGGTTAGGATTGCCTTGGTGGCTGTGGAGTGGAAGATCATCAGGATTAGGGTCAGACTGGGCTTCCTAGCATTAACCATTTAACTGACAGCCTTCTTTTCCTTAGTGCAAGAGGCAGGAGTAGGAAGGTCACCAGACCTGTTCCAGAATAGATGTTGTTTGCCATCACAGCCTGCCGTGTTCCTCAAGCTTGTCTTGAGATGAAACCTGAAATTAGCATACCAATTTGACCCAGTAATAATTTATTTTTAATATTGCTCCTGATTTGAACAGTTTTATTTTCCATGTATGCTGACAGCTTTGGTCTTCACCAGTGTAGGGGAGGGGACTGGCTTCAACCTTTCTGGTTTTGTACCCTTGTTTTCACAAATCTCTGCTAATTATAGTTGGTTTTGAGCAGGAGGCTGAGGAATATCTGCAGGGTGCTTGTGACTCTGCTGTGCTTGCACATTGTTCCTATGTTCGAGATTTCTGTGAAATCATCAATTCAGCATCTTTTAATGCTGTTCTTCAATGGAAATAGCTAAGATGTGCAAGTAAGCGTTACAGAACCTTTTGAAGCGATGTGCATTTGGGAAGACCTATAATAAGAGAGGAAAAATTATACTCTTGTGCTTGCAGAAATACCTGAAAACCATTTTCCTTAAAGATGTGTCATGGGGTTGGCAGCTACTGGTTCTGATGCCTTTTATGATGCTTCCTCCACAGCTTGAGTGTTCTTTCTGGGTATTTCATGGAAGGCTGCATTGGGAAGTTTTTTCCAGGCTGAACGTTTACAGGCTTGCTTTGTCTGCCTTTCAGTCTAGATAAAACTCACAGGAACCAAGTTATCTTTGTTTCCTCTGGTGCTATTCAAATAAGTATGGAAAAACTAGAGGGTAGGCTCAAGAGGGAGAGGGGGCACACTCTTGGCAAAAGTTTCTTTAAACAGAAGCCCAAAGCCAGAAACCAGCTGTAAAGATCTGATCCATGGTCTGAAGATGGCTGTTGTCCCCTTCCAAATGCTCCTCCACAGCCTGTTAATTCTTCATAACTGCAGAATTTGTACTGACAAGACAAAAATTACTTCTAAAGAAGAACTGTAAAAGAATCCACCAGCACAAACAAAAACCAGATTGCAGCTAGAGTTAGAGGTAGAAACAGACATGTTTCAGCTGAACAGGAGCTGGTGAAGGGAAGAGGAAGCACTTAGGCATCAGGTGTAAATTGGTAACTCAGCAATCTATTAAATAAATTAATCCTCTTTCTTTCTGAAGAATACCAATGAGCTCTGTAATTCCCTTTGCTTTCTCTTCAGTGTATTCAGTAAATACCTCTCTTTAGGCTGCTGGCAAACTCTGCATTCTGTACTGTAGCAGGGAATCCAAAAGCTGTGCTATGGAGATTTTTTCTGTCTCTATTGGAAAAGCACACAAATATTCTCTGCACAGATTATTTGCACTTGGAAATTCACTTTCAAAAAATGTTTCTGGGTTAAACTGCATTATTCAAATTGCACGAAAAGGGAGAAGTATGTTGACCAAATGGGCAAAATGAATTTGTTAGGAAATGAAGTCTGGACAGAGCATCTCTGTCCAGATGGTAGCTCAAAAATTCAGCTTGAATGACGGAGTATTTTTGTTTCCCTAGTACACACCATGAGTGCTTTGATTTTGGAGACATAAAGTATGTTTCAAAACTAGAGTGACTGCAGAGTTAGTATAGCTCACAAATTAAAGACTAGATCTTGTTCCTGGTAGGCATCTATATCTCTTGCAATAGCTATATACTGTATTATTCTCCCTCTTGCTCTGCTCAGTCTGAGCTGAGAGTTGCTGTGTAGAATGGCCATTATGGGGCTAGATGCAGCATTTACATCACTCTGGAATCGTATCAAATGCCTTTATAGAATGTATTTCTTTGCAATAAAATCATCACAATACGGGCTAAAGAATCCTGTATTACAATTTCTTATTGTCGAATTTACATTTAAAATTTACATTTTGAGCTCACCTCACGGGCCTGATGTGTGTGTGTATATATATACACACACACGTATACATGCACCTGTTTCCAGTGCAGCTGCAGTTTTATTCTGTGCTCTTCAAGCAGTATCTCTTGGCCAACAATAAAAGAGGAAAAGAACACCAGAAACTGGACAGTGCTCAGTATCTCACTGTAAGCCCTCTCCCCCAAATGGTGTCTTAAGGTTCAGGGCCTGCAATACAGAAGGAAGGGTTTTTAATGCACACAGGCCAAATATCAGTATATATTTTCTTTATTTGGTAATTGTGATAGAAATGGGGAAAGATGCTTTTTAGATTTAAAATAGTTTTACATTTTTAAACTCTTTGAGGTTCAAAACTCATTCACTTTGAGGTTAAACTCATTCAAAAACGAGCTTGTGGAAGTATGTGACATCCTGAATCAGTTTGAGGCTTCCTTTATGACTGTCAGTAACTACATAATGGGTTCCAACGAGGCTGGCTGTCCCAAATAGCCACATGTTAGGTACAACCCTATCAATCTTTTAAGCCATAATGCCATTTATTTTTGTTTCATTCACTTCATGTACTCACTAGAGTCCTGTACCCTACTTACAGGAGATACTGTCCTATGTCTGTAAAACAGAAGAGGGGTGGGGGTTTTTTGTTAGTATTGCTTTTTAATAT